>NC_073744.1:95509293-96109293 GCF_029784135.1 Toxorhynchites rutilus septentrionalis
CATACATGACTGTGAAGTGGCGAACTTTAATAAGCAATTTCCAAGGTATTTAGTATTTCGGTTTAGATTTTACCAAAGAAGTCGGTTTCTTTCAGAAACGCAATTAAATTGGTTTCTTGGGTCTCGTCTCTACTGAGGATATCTCGGAGACTTTGACCTATGTTGTGTCGGACTCGAGCATCTTTGGTATGTTGACATTCAAGTAAAAGATGGCTAACGGAAACCGGAGCTTCGTTGCAAGCACATTGGGGTTTTTCGGCTCTGCAGAACAAGTGTGAGTGGGTGAAGTTAGTGTGCCCAATTCGAAGACGGGTAAGGACTTGCCTTTCCCTACTATTGAGGCGGTCATCCCAAGGGAGAGTGGAATTTTTAATTTTATGAAGATGAGTGGGACGGCTGTTTTCCAGCCTATGTCCCAGCTTTCACGGATTTGCTGTTTTACCCAGCGGACAATGTCAGATGGAGGACAGGGCATGTCTGGGGGATCTATTTTGCTGCCCTTGCCGGCCAGTATGTCGGCGGCTGTGTTTCCGCGGATTCCTGAGTGACCAGGAACCCAGCAGAAGGAGATGTTTTTATTTGAAGCAGCCTCTTCTGTTTGCTTAATCCATGGGTGTTTGCTGTTTCCACTTAGAAGATCGTGGAGACAGCTAGCTGAGTCTGAGAATATTGTGGTAGGAAGAAACTCATGGGTGCATTCTTGGGTAGCTATTAAAAGGGCGAAAGCTTCCGCACTGAAGATGGAGCATTGCGGTGGAAGAGAAAAGCTACCAGTGTATCTACTCTCAAAGATTCCACATCCAACTCCATCGGCACTGACTGAACCATCTGTGTATACCTGGTGGTTGATTTGAAAATTGGATGCAACGAGGTTATTGAAGCAGGCTTTGACTTTTGGAGAAGGGTCTCCCGCCCGAACTGCCTTGAGAAGTTCAAGGTTAATGTTCGGCGGTTTGACGTTCCAATTTCTTCCCGTCGCAGATGAACGTTCACATATATCGGGAAGATCTTTGTTCGTGAGATTTTTGAACCATGTTTTAGCTCTATGTATTAATGGGACATTGTGGTCGCTTTCGGGGAGTGACAAGTGACGGATGACTTTATTGGTGATGGCTTTTGTTACCAGGTGGGTGAAGGGAAGTTGCCCACTCTCTGCCATTACAGCAAGAGTAGGACTGGAGGGAAAAGCGCCAATTGCGAGCCTAATTGCTTTATTGTAAATTGGTTGAATGGTGTTTAACACCCTGTCCCCTCCACGGCTGAAGGTGCCTATTCCGTAAAGGATTTGTGGGACCAACCAAACATTTACAACATTTAGCAGCGTCTTTCTATGACCAGAGGCTAGGTTGCCTGCGATAGCCTTGATGATGTTCAGTTTCTTTCTGGTGGCTATTTTGGTCTTTTGGGAATGTGATAGGAAGTTGAGTTTCTTGTCGAAAGTAACCCCTAGTATTTTCAATGTCCTCATTGTAGGGATCGGGATTTTGTTGAGCTGAAGATAGGTTCTCCTTCTGAGAGCTTTTCCGATATGTATGTGTTTGGATTTCTCCGGGGAAATTTTAAAACCTGTTTTTAGAGCCCAGTTTTGGATGGAGTCTAAGGTTTTTTGAAGCCTCTTTCTCTGAATTAAGCCGAAGCAGCTCGTAGAGATAAGAGTGATGTCATCTGCATAGACTATGACCTTTATATGGTCCGGGATAATCTCGAATAGAGATTGCATGGCAATGTTGAAGAGGGTTGGTGAAAGTGCTGAGCCTTGTGGGAAGCCGTTTTCTGGGATTTTTAGAGAAGATTGGTGGTTGTTAATAACGGTTTTGAAAGACCGGTTTTCTAGAAAACTTTTAACGAAGAGACCTAATCTCCCACGAATCCCCCAGTCGAAAAGGCTTTTCAGCACTGGGTACCTCCATGCCCGATCGAAGGCCTTGGATAAATCCAGGAAAACAATATCAATGTGGTGTAATTTTTCAGTTGCGTCGTCTAGGATTTTTTCGATTGCTACAAGGCAATCTTCTGTACCTTTTCCCGCACGGAATGCGAATTGTCTGGGATCAATCAGCTTATTTGACTCTAGAAAAGTCGTTAAGCGTCGATTGATCATTTTTTCCAAGACTTTCCCAACACAACTTATGAGAGTGATGGGGCGGAAATTGTCAAGAAGATGATTGTTCATGTCTGGTTTCGGGATACAGATCATTAAACCCTCTTTCCAGCAACTGGGGAGGGTTCCACTGTCCCAGACTTTGTTGAGGAGCTTCAGAAGTGCTTTTTTCCCGAGATGGGGTAGATTCTTAAGCATAGGGTAGCTGATGTCATCAGGTCCTGTGGATCCTTGTTTGACTTTGTTCAGTACCCAATCGAGCTCTTTGAGGGAGAGGTTTTTGTTGAAGTCAAATTCCACATCGGTATGAAAATCGATGGGAATTCTTTCGCATTCCGTTTTGTGGGTTAGAAAGGTTTGGTCGTAGTTTTGATTGGAGGAGGCGGAAGCAAAGAAATCTCCAAACGCCTCGGCGATGATTTTCCGGTCATTGGTGTATTGACCGTTAATTAGAAGATTATATTCTTTGCTTCTTTTCTTTCCATGAAGCCTGCCAATCTTACTCCATAACTCCTTTGTTGACGCGTTGGGATTAATTTCGCTGATGAATTTAACCCAACTGTTGTGCTTGGCTGTGTTGATAGCAGTCTTAGCTTCTTTGCGAGCCCTTTGGAACTCTGCAAGCAGAGTGGGTCTCAGTGGGCTGTCCGGATGGGCCTTTCTTAATTTGCGTAGGGCCTTACGTCGACCTTTGATCGCTGCCTTCAGCTCAGGCGACCACCATGGGACACATTTCCTGCCAGGGATGCCACTGGTTCTGGGGATGTGCACCATTGCAACTTCTAGGACAACTTTGGAGAATTCCTTGGCTGTCCAATCTCGTTTAGCGGAGAGGCGGTTTTCAATGTCAAACTGATAGCCAGCCCAGTCAGCGTATTCAAATTTCCATCTTGGCCTTGTTGAAAACTCTGGAGAAGTTTGGCCGAAGGAAGTGAAGATTGGAAAATGATCGCTTCCGCAAGTATCATCGTGGATGTTCCAAGAAAGTTTTGAAGATAGTTTGTCTGATACTATAGTGAGATCGATGGCTGAAGTAGTACCAGAATAATGGATTCTGGTGTGTTGGCCGTTGTTAAGAAGGAGAAGAGAATGGTCGGATATGAAATCCTCAATGACGGATCATTTTCGATCGAGGTATGCACCTCCCCAGGCGTATGAGTGGGCGTTGAAATCACCCATAAGCATGATTGGGGCGGGAAGTTGGGCGAACAGATGGTCCAGTTGGCCGCGTAGAGTGTTCGAATCGGAATCATAAGTGATGTAGATGCTAACGACGGTGATTGGAAAGGGGTGTTTAATGCGCACTACCACTGCCTGAAGATCAGTGGTAATGGGAAGAAGATCATGTGGAGTGCCATCTTTGATTGCGATTGTAACTCCGTTTTTTGAGGGGTTGGGACCCTCTTTGAAATATGTGATATATTTTGAGATGAAGTGTTTATCGAAGTTGTTTGGAGTCATAGTTTCTTGAAGGGCTATGACTGTGGGATTAGAGTTTGAAATAAGCATTTTCAGTTCTAGAATATTTCGTCGGATACTTCTGATGTTCCATTGTATCCCGAATTTCTGTGTTGGAGTGAATGTGTTGGTGTTTTTAACTCTAATTCCTAAGTCTTAAATGTGTGTATGTTTGAACTATTCAAGGAGAATTAGTTCGATGGTCCTTTACCCTTGGAAAGAGAAGCTTTCTTTGAGTTGTTGGTGTCGTTTTTGTTTGGTGTAGAAGTCTTTGGAGTGTTTGTTGTGTGTGTGTTGTTTTTTGTTGAGTGTGCGTTGCTGTTGTTGTTATTGTTGTTTTTTGTTTGATGTGTGTTGTTGTTGTTGTTTTTTGTTGGTGTTGTGTTGTTATTTGTTGGTGGTGTAGTTCTTTGTTCGTTTTTTGTTCTTTTCTTGTCCTTGTTATTTTGGATTTCATCTTCGGATTTTTGATCAGAATCAGAAGATGATCCTTTCGCCATTTTCCGTTTATTTTTATTTTTGTTTGGAACATCAGAAGTGTCCATTGAAATGACTGATTCGGATTCGGATTCCGTTGTTGAGCTGTCGGTTGTCGACTCTGTCATAGAAGTATCGATTGTAGTGTCAATTGGGGGAGTGCTTTCGCGGCTAGAAGAGGCCGAAGCGGCCGAGGCGCAGTTGCATTTGCAGTTGCAGCTGGGTGTTGGTTTTTGCAAGTTGGAGAGTCTGTCTTGCAGAACACTTGCAAAAGTTGGTCCATTATTTTGACCGTTGTATCATTCTTTCGCCTCTTTGTGGGAGATACCATAGTCAATTCTTATTTTTGTGATGTTGTTCTCAGTTTGCCATACGGGGCATTTCCTATTCGAAGAGGAATGGTCCCCTTGGCAATTCAAGCAAAATGCTGAAGCATTGCAGGTTTTAATTCCATCCTTTTGTTCTGGATGTTCCTGTCCACAATTTCGGCAAAGCATTGAAACATTGTATTGGGTTGGGATAGAAATTTCTAGTCCCAGCCCGAATAAATACGAAGTTAATAAAATCGGAACAACAGTTCCACGAATTGTCAAAATGAGAGTAGCGGTTGGGATAACAATGTTATTCTCCTTCCTGGTGATTCGCTTGACATCGATCACACCTTGATCGGAAAGCTCTGTCACCAGTTCGGATTCTTTGATGTCAATTACATCACGGCAAGTAACAACGCATTTACGTTGATTTAGAGTAGGGTGGTAAATTACTTCGATAGGGGTTTCATCGATCAATTTGTTGATTAAAAGGAGCTTACCAATTATATCCTCGTCCTTGGCCTTAAGGATATACTGCGTCCTCTTTTTGTCGTCCCGTTGCGGTCGCGCTGTGTAGTATTTCTTTCCTACAGCGTTGGCGATCGTCTTACTCACGACGAACGGGTTAGTCGGGATCGCGTTCTCTCCTGTGGCACGAAGTAACAGGATCTGAAGGTTGCCGTTCAGTGGGTCGGCCCACCTTGGAGCAGTACGTTGGGTAGGTTTACCCTCGTACAAATTTGTAGCCCGGCCTCCCGGAGGCCCGGAGCTACTGGAAGCCATGCTGTTGTCGGCTACCCCCTAGGTATAGCCGACAGATCGATTTATTATTTAAAGGAGAAAACACTTATGAGGGCTTTTCACTTTGGGATATTATCTAGAAAAACACTGTCACTTTTTTTATAGAGCTCTTACAAAAACCACCAATAATCGCGAACAATTTAGGGGAATAAACTTTTGAATTTGTTTTCCTTCAGTCACTTCACCGTCCGTAATGCGTGTTTTCTTTTTAGTTTTTTTGTTTATGTTAAAAATCTCTACGATACTAGAAGAGAAACTGGCACCACTGCCCAAAGGAAAAAGGGGGCGTGGCGTCTGTGATGCCGCAAAAGCGCGCGCTTTTCCGGTTTGCCGGCAAGCGCCCGCTCCTAACGGTCGAAACTAGCCGTTGCTATCTGCTTCTCCTTCTGCTGCCACTTAAAAATAATTAAAGTTAACTCCTTCGGAATCGCCAGGGGGAGACGTCCTAGTCCGTTGTCCAAAACGCCAAACTGCCGAGCTGAAAAAAACGTGACCTTCTCGGTCGGAGGTTAAAATCAGTATGATATATTTTTTTGCCATCGCTCCCTTTTAACGCTCATTCGTTCGTCTCGTTGGACTCTCCCCTTTGGCTGAGTCTGCTGATTTGTCTCTATCCTGTGAGCGTGTACCGCTAAAGTACAAAACGCGCGGATCCGCTGAAAAATATATCATTCTCTTTCAAACCGTAAATCAGTGTGGTTGTATGGCATCGTTTCACATCACATCGCATCAACAGATTGGTGCCGGAGCACCAGCATACCTAATAGCGGTTATAGAATTTCGGCCGCCAGAGTGCTCGAGTTGGCTTGCAAAGCTGCTCACGACAATAAGAAAACCCGCCTACAGAACAGAGCACATTCGGTTCGGTGGCAACAATCAGTTTCAGCGAGTGGCAAACGCAATCTCAAAACGGCAGCAGGTAGAAGAAGGAAAATGTTTGTTTATACAGACTGCTTTGGTGGCAAAACCAGCCACCGTAAAACACGGCGCCTTTCATGGCCATTAAGCCATTCAAAGAAAAGTTATTAAAAGTTATTCACAATACCAATGCATTCTAAAGTGACATAATATGACATATAATATGAACTGAATTATTTTGTTTATGCTTGTTTTTGAACTTATTGGTGGTTGAGGTCTTTTAAATTGATCATTCAGTTTTCACAAACCCATACATGGTCTCCGAATTAAAAGTGGCTCCAAATTACAACACATTGTATGCAGGATGGCATTAACGAATTTTCTCGGTAGCAAGAACTACTTTCTTTAGTTGATAACTGATGTTGAAAATTGACTGACGTTACATCTGCATTGTATAGAAACATAACTAAGGAGCAATATGATGAGCTATGCATTTCCTGCTACTCTGTTTTTATTTTAAAGGACTTTAATTCGAAGGTCATCCGTCCCTGTATTCACATTGATTTTTCAGAACGTTTATAGCTCGTCTATTCCTCGACAGATTGTAGAGTTCGTCTCCAAAACCTCAGTTCTTTTCATTTTTATTTATTTTGTTTGCGGAGACTACAAATATTACAATTCATTCGTCTCCGAAACCACAGTTTAAGGTACGGTAATGTGCTCAATGAACTGACGACCACCTATGCATTCCTTATCACAGCAATCATTTTGATTGTACGATATGTGCATACGCCGAAAAATGCCCGGCGTTGAACATTTAATGAGTACAAAGCCTTCGGAAAAAAAATCAAGAATCAAATATAAGACAGTGAGAAAAAAATGAGAAATTTTTTACAAAAAAAAAGACGGGTGGGTAATTTCGAAAAATGCCCGGCGTTGAACATTTAATGAGTACTAAGCCTTCGGAAAAAAAATCAAGAATCAAATATAAGACAGTGAGAAAAAAATGAGAAATTTTTTACAAAAAAAACGCAAAAACACAACCAAAAGGTTCATTTCAGAACTCCCAACATGTTCATAAAGAGTAAACAGTAAGCTAATCCATATTTCAGGTAGAGAGGTAGGTATTCACGTAGGAGAAGACAATAAAACAACATATTTAAAATATATATTTAGAATAAGCTGTCTGCGTTGTATAGTCCTACGTCACTCCGGTTATGTCCCCGACACTACCCACCCGTCTTTTTTTTTGTAAAAAATTTCTCATTTTTTTCTCATTGTCTTATATTTGATTCTTGATTTTTTTTCCGAAGGCTTTGTACTCATTAAATGTTCAACGCCGGGCATTTTTCGGCGTATGCACATATCGTACAATCAAAATGATGGCTGTGATAAGGAATGCATAGGTGGTCGTCAGTTCATTGAGCACATTACCGTACCTTAAACTGTGGTTTCGGAGACGAATGAATTGTAATATTTGTAGTCTCCGCAAACAAAATAAATAAAAATGAAAAGAACTGAGGTTTTGGAGACGAACTCTACAATCTGTCGAGGAATAGACGAGCTATAAACGTTCTGAAAAATCAATGTGAATACAGGGACGGATGACCTTCGAATTAAAGTCCTTTAAAATAAGAACAGAGTAGCAGGAAATGCATAGCTCATCATATTGCTCCTTAGTTATGTTTCTATACAATGCAGATGTAACGTCAGTCAATTTTCAACATCAGTTATCAACTAAAGAAAGCAGTTCTTGCTACCGACAAAATTCGTTAATGCCATCCTGCATACAATGTGTTGTAATTTGGAGCCACTTTTAATTCGGAGACCATGTATGGGTTTGTGAAAACTGAATGATCAATTTAAAAGACCTCAACCACCAATAAGTTCAAAAACAAGCATAAACAAAATAATTCAGTTCATATTATATGTCATATTATGTCACTTTAGAATGCATTGGTATTGTGAATAACTTTTAATAACTTTTCTTTGAATGGCTTAATGGCCATGAAAGGCGCCGTGTTTTACGGTGGCTGGTTTTGCCACCAAAGCAGTCTGTATAAACAAACATTTTCCTTCTTCTACCTGCTGCCGTTTTGAGATTGCGTTTGCCACTCGCTGAAACTGATTGTTGCCACCGAACCGAATGTGCTCTGTTCTGTAGGCGGGTTTTCTTATTGTCGTGAGCAGCTTTGCAAGCCAACTCGAGCACTCCGGCGGCCGAAATTCTATAACCGCTATTAGGTATGCTGGTGCTCCGGCACCAATCTGTTGATGCGATGTGATGTGAAACGATGCCATACAACCACACTGATTTACGGTTTGAAAGAGAATGATATATTTTTCAGCGGATCCGCGCGTTTTGTACTTTAGCGGTACACGCTCACAGGATAGAGACAAATCAGCAGACTCAGCCAAAGGGGAGAGTCCAACGAGACGAACGAATGAGCGTTAAAAGGGAGCGATGGCAAAAAAATATATTCATTCTGTGTATGTCATTCGTTTCGACAACACGTGATTTTTTCCACTCTCGCTTATAGCTAAAGACAGGTAGTTTTTAATTTTTGGTTTTTTTCCATTCTTTTTTTTTACCCGCATTGGAGGTGGAATCGTCGTCACACGCTTTGGCGTGCTTGGTGGATATCGCCAAGAAAAGGAATATGGGGCGTCAGCGTTCCAGTACTTCAGCCACAGACGGCCCTTCGAAAAAGGTCCGGACTCAGTCCGCTGCCCCAGCGGATGCAGAAACAAATCAGCTGCTACAGACCAACCAATATTCGGTGCTCCCAGAGGACACTGGAAGCAACGATGCCGTCATCAAAAAGGAGCGCGTTCCCCCGCTGTTCACATCTAGGATGGACTTAGTGAAACTCGAGTCTGAGCTTTCCCAACAACATCTCAAGCCGCGATTCAAGCTGTGTAGCGTGGGCATCAAAATCGTATGCTCCAGCCTAAAGGAGTATCAACAAGTCGGGGCCTACCTGAAAACCGAAGGCGTGCAGTTTTACACACACGATATGCAAGCGGCGAAACCTCTGAAGGTGGTTTTACGTGGACTACCGCCTGTCGGCCCGGAGGAAGTTAAAACTGAGCTGTCCAATCTTGGTTTGAAACCGGAGAACGTCTTCGCGATGACTCGTCGCCCAAACAACAACACGTGGAACCAGCTGTTCCTAGTACACTTCGCCACCAACATCAGCTCGCTCAAAAACATCAGTGATTTATTCCGCGTCATTGTATCATGGGAGCTGTATCGTCCCCAGCACCGAGATGTCACACTGTGCACGAACTGCCAAAGGTTCGGACACGGTACCAAAAATTGCTACATGCAGGCTCGCTGTGGTAAATGTGCTGGGAATCATTCCACGGCGTCCTGTGGTCTGGCTGATGACCAAAAGTCGAAGTGTGCTAATTGTGACGGTGAACACCAAGCATCCAACCGATCCTGCCCTAAGCGAGCTGAATTCATCACCATCCGACAAAAGGCGACAACATCCAACCAGCCTGGTAGACGCAAGCGTAACGTTCGTCCACCACCGATTACCTCGGATGCGGAGTATCCAGCTTTCCAGCAACGCCATCAGGTCCCAAATTTACACCCGCTTCCCCTCAACAGTCAGCGTAACACCAATACATCTCCTGCTACTAATCAAATCGATGAAGCAGTCCGCAATCGTCGTTCAGCACAGCCCCGCCTCGCAGCTGCTGCCACTCAACCGAATCAAGGGCACTCCTCCACCCCTCGTATGTCATACGCTGATGTGGCCGCTGGTGCAACCACGGACAGTACGCTATTCACCACACAGGAGATGCTAACTCTCGTGTCAGAAGTCATCACAATAATGCGTACCTGCAAAACTATACCTGAGCAGCTGCAAGCGGCTTATTCACTGATTAGCAAATATGTCCCGTGAAGCTATCAGCATTGCAAATTGGAACGCTTGCTCGCTGAGAAGCAAGCATATCGAGCTACTAGATTTCCTCAATAACAAGGAGATCGATGTTGCTGTCATCACCGAGACGCACCTTAAACCGGAAATCAACATCTTTCTTCCGGAGTTTCGGCTCCTAAGACTCGACAGAACCAGCGCAGATAAAGGGGGAGTGGCCGTTGCTGTGAGACGAAACATCGACTGCCGCCTGCTGCCGAACATTCAGCTCAAAACCATCGAAGCCATCGGTATCGAGGCTCGTACATCGATTGGGCCAATCATCATCATTGCGGCATACTGTCCTAAGCAAGTCAACATCAGGGACGGTTCAGCCGCACTGCTACGGAACGACTTGGCCAAGCTTACACGGCGGCGGGCGAAATACATCATCGCAGGAGACCTGAATGCTCGGCATGCGATTTGGGGTAACCGAAGGCAAAACCGGAACGGGATCATCCTTGCGGAGGACTTGGAGAGTGGTTATTACAATATCTTGGCGCCGAACAGTCCAACAAGAATTTCCAGATCGGGAGTTCACTCTATTCTGGACATTTTCCTGACCAACATGGCCATTTCCGAGGATCCACTCGTCTTCGAGGAACTGTCATCCGACCACTTCCCGGTGGTGCTTAAGTTGGGTGCCTCTGCTGATACGGTGGCCAATCATTCCCGACGAAACTATCACCGAGCAAATTGGGGCGAGTTCCAACATGTTGTCGATAACAACATCACTCCCAATCAGCCTTTAGATTCTCCGGAGAATATTGACCTGGCGCTGGAATCCTTTCAACGAGCGATTACCACAGCTCGTGACAGGGCGGTTCCGCTTCAACAACATCAGGTGAGTACCTCTCTCCAAATAGATAGCACAACCAAACACATCATTCGTTTACGAAATATGTATCGACGTCAGTACCAGCGTACTGGCGATCGGAACAAAAAGATAACGTATACCAATCTGACTAGGGTAATCCAGGATAGGATTCGAGAGCTTCGAAATAGAGAATTTCGTGATAAACTCCGTCAAATTCCTCCTCATTCGAAACCCTTCTGGTCTTTGACTAAAGTTCTAAAAAAGAAACCAAAGCCTGTGCCTCCGCTTTTCTCATCTGGAGGTCCACATGAAGGTAACATTTTATTAACACCCATAGAAAAAACGAATGCGTTGGGGCAACAGTTTGTGTCGTCTCACAACCTCGGGCATAACATCATCAGTCCTCACGAGCATGACGTCATTGAGGGAGTCTCTGTGGTCGAACGATCAGAAAGTTTTATTCCGGAGGGGTCAGAAGTCACTGCTGATGAGCTGATTGGTCTTATCAGAGGATCAAAGAACATGAAGGCCCCCGGTTTTGACAACACTTTTAACATCGAGCTCAAGCATTTGAGCCACGGCTCATTTGCTTTTGTAGCAAAAATTTTAAATAGATGCTGGGAGCTTAACTACTTCCCTTCTGTGTGGAAGTTAGCAAAAGTCATCCCAGTCCTGAAACCGGGAAAAGATCCTTCTGTCCCCAAGAGTTACCGACCCATCAGTTTACTCTCTGCCCTCTCCAAGCTTTTCGAGAAGTGTATTCAATCCCGAATTCTTTCTTTCGCAGATGAAAATGGTATCTTTCCTGAGGAACAGTTTGGGTTCCGTAAGGGAAGATCCACCATACATCAACTCACTAGAGTTGTTAACATCATTCAGCGGAACAAGTCGGTATCCAAGACGACAGCAATGGCGCTCTTGGACATTGAAAAGGCCTTCGACAACGTATGGCATGATGGTCTGGTGTTCAAGCTACATCAATACAATTTTCCGATGTATTTGATAAAGATAATTAAAAATTATCTCTCTGATAGATCATTCCGGGTGTCCCTGTATAATGTGTGTTCAGAGCAATTCAACATAAATGCAGGTGTGCCCCAAGGAAGTATCCTTGGGCCCATTTTATATAACATATACACTGCAGACATTCCACCGCTTCCCGGTGATGGAACACTGTCTCAATTTGCTGATGACACCGCGATTATGTTTAAGGGTCGTATAATCAGTGCTCTGACTCGCAAACTACAGTGCGGTCTGGATGCTTTAACAGAATATTACGCAAGTTGGAAAATTGTAATCAATGCGGGGAAGACCCAGACTATCCTTTTCCCGCATTCAAGGTCTCCTAAACTTGTTCCCACTGACAACGTGAGAATTCGGTTCGGAGACTCCCTTATTGAATGGTCCAAAGAAGTCACCTATTTAGGATTCACATTAGACAGTCATCTAATTTTCAAATCTCACGTTGATAAAACCGTCAACAAATGTAACATTTTACTTCGGTTCTTGTATCCTTTAATTTGCAGGAACTCGAAACTTTGTTTAAAGAATCAGATGGCTGTCTATAAACAGATATTCTATCCTGCCATTGAATATGCGGTTCCTGTTTGGAAGGGCTGTGCCCGGACACACAGACTGAAACTCCAACGCGTTCAAAACAAGATTCTTAAAATCATACTGAATTTGTCACCCTGGACGAGAACAACGGAGGTTCATGAAAGAGCCTGTCTGGATACCCTAGAAGTAAAGTTTGACAACGTCATACAAAAATTTGGAGAGAGGTGCTCCTCTTCCGTGCATGAAATTGTACGGAATTTGTATATAGTAGTTTAAGGTCTTAGGTTAAGTAGGTAGTTTTATTATAACAATTAAAAAAATACAAATGTTTATCATTAAAAAAAAAAAAAAATTAGATATAGTAAAAACAAACAGTACCTAGCATTCTATTATGCAAATTAAGATGAACAAAGATGTGAAGCGTTAGCTGGCCAATTAAAATGTATAGAACTTTGTATTAACCAAAAACGTATAAGAAATATAAATGAATTTATGCAAAAAAAAAAAAAAAAAAAAATATATTCATTACGATTTGTTCGCTCGTTGGATTCACATGCAGGTGTTTCTAACAAACACGAAGGCACCGAAGACTAGTGGAATAGTGGAAAAGCCGCCAAAAAGTTCGGCACGGCGCAGAAGAATATCTCGGAAACCGACAAGAAGAAGGAGAAGGAAGCAAACGCTAAAAAGGGTCCTTTTCAGGTCCACAAAATCATCTTTAATCTAAAGAGTTTATTGTTTTGTTATCACTCGATATCTCCATCTTGTTCGGTTAAACCTTCCTGTTTAGCGAGTGCGTTTGCCACTCGCCACAGTTGGAAAATTTCTTCTCATCCAGCTTGGGACATGTTGTACTGTAAATTACATTTAATGCGACTTGCCGAAGCACCACTCAGTGTCGCATTGGAGATGATTTTAACCTGTAATTGAACATTTGCGATGACAGTGGTACAGCTTTCACAGTTGGAAAATTTCTTCCCATCCAGCTTGGGACATGTTGGGTCATAATTTGGACCCCCATAGAGTTTACAAAAATCCAATTAGCTAATTATCGAACTAAAATTACTGTACTTTCAATCTGGAAGCAATTTAAGAATTGGTGAAAATTGAATAATCGAGAAAGTCCCCAACCATCAATAAGCTCAGCACAACTGCAAAATTCTCATACTCTTCATATCCTGGCAAACAAATTATGAAAAATCAATTTGTGTTTTATTATTATTTTGGATAATATTTTAGAATGCCTTGAACTGTATTTCGTAAACTCTTTTTTGAAAGGTTTAATGGCCCTGATAAGCGCCGTGTTTTATGGAATGGTTCCAATTTAGAAAACTTTGTACTCGTGGTTTTGAAAAAAAAAACCATTTCGAACGCCATCGATGCTGCCTTGTTCTGGATTTGCCACCAAAGCAGTTTGTATGAAGAACAAACTTTTATCTTCTGCTCGTCACTCGCTGAAACTGCCTATTCTTGTCTAGATGTCCACCGAACCGAATGTGGTCTGTTCTGAATGCGGATTTTCTTATCGTCGCGAACAGCTTTGCCAGCCAACTCGATCACTTCGGCGGCCGAAACTATATAACGCCGACTAGGTGGACTGGAGCACTGGTACTAACGCGCTCGGCATAGGGATTTTGCCTTTCCCTTCACTTTTCCTCCTTTGTCATGTCCAGACATGGCTGCTTGTGTTGGTTTGTTGATATGTTGTGATGCGAAACGATGTGGTGTATGATTTGGATGAGAATGATCGTTACGGCAGCGGAGCGGGGATTTTTAAGCTGACTGGCTGGCTCGAGAATTACGCATGTGTGAGACTGCGACCAATGTTTCGTTCATATTTTTTTCTTTTTCCTTTCCAATCGGGTTCATTGTATTTCGCTGCTGCTCTGGTTGCCCGTTTTGGTCGGTACGATATGAGGAGCACAAAATGCACCAATCAAAAATGGGCACATAGTGCATTTGGACAATGCTTGATATTTCACAATTATTCAATTATTTATCTCAAGAAAAATGAAATGTTATTCGTTATGATAGATGCGTAGATATATTTCCTATCAATTGATGCAAAAACCTTTGCGATCTATTGAGAAATGCTCGAGTTATAAGCGTTCCAAATCTTGCATTTTTACCTACTTGTTCAGTGCCTAGATTTTCATTTCACCCCCTATATCTTCCGGTTAGACGTAGTCCTACGTCAATAAATGAGTAAATAAATTATATTTGTATTCAAGGTATATATAAATTATATTTATTTCAATTTTTTATTGTATAAATTCAAAAATGAAAAAAAGTTTCAACAAAAGTTCAACGGTAATGTAAGAAAATTGTACACCCCTAATGCCAACGCTTGCCGATTTGGTAAATACAATGTTGGACAATGGTGTAAATCGTACACAGGAGGTTGAAGGAATGATAAATGGAACAATAGAAAAATAAACTTCTACTTGCCGCTGCTGTGTAGCGTGTGATGAATGTGTGTTGATCTGAACTGGATCCTCAGCGTCTCGATCGTGCACCACTTTTTATTGAGCTCGCTTCACTCGCAAGCGCTGATGAAAAAAGCACAATATAAATCTGCGTGAAAAAAAACACCGTTATCGGATCGATTCTCAAACTTGTCCGATCAGCTCGCGAGTTCTCGAACGAGTGACAGCCGCTAATGATGAAAACCAATTTTCGGTTTTGTCAACTCAAGAATTGGACTTTGATTCTGATGTGGATCACACTACGGCTGCACCAGAATCTTCGACAAAGGATGATTCTCAAAAAAGAAAACTCTCTTCACCAATGATGCACCGCAAGAAAGCTAAAATGATCCTCAGAAGATATTAGACAATCTTAATGGGTAATGGTAAAAAAACGAATCCGAAGACTCCTCAGCCAGTTCCTGGTTGCCGTAAGGATTATACGCCGTTAGCCAGAAGAAGGAGAAATAAAAACGCTGCTCCTCGATCTTCTCACAGAAAATTCGTGTCCAATCGAAGATTGATAGCTTTCTCGGACATTGTGGACTTCATACTAAACACGTTCAAAATTCAAGACCCTCTCAGAGCCTTATTTCTGCCTTGCTTCCATCTTTAAAGTCTTATCTTAAGCAATTGACTGCTTCATGGCCCCTCCTTGCATCAATCATATCTTTCGATGGATAATTCATCTAACGTAGTAGAAGGTATGATCAATGTGCTACAATAGAACTGCCGTAGTCTAGTGTCTAAACTAGACTCGTTCAAATTTTCACTTCAAGATTATGATTGTGATATATTCGCCCTTTCCGAAACATGGCTTTCTTCTGACACAGAACTCAACTTCCACGATTTTAATATTATTCGCCTGGATAGAGATGATTCCTATGGAGGAGTACTTTTAGGGATCAAAACGTGCTACTCTTTCTATAAAATTCCTCTCCCAGCTCTATCAGACGTCGAAATCGTCGCTTGTCAAATAACTGCAAGAATAAAGAACTTTGCATAGCTTCAGTATACGTTCCCCCGAATACTTCCATTAGCCGTAGTCAACTTTGGAATCTAATTTCGATTCTCTCAACCCCAGTTCTAATTTTGGGTGACATGAACTCCCATGGTACTGGGTGGGGCGATCTTTATGATGACACTAGGGCGGCTATTTTTTTACGATTTATGTGATGATTTCAATTTAACTATCTTGAACACTGGTGAAGCGACACGAATTCCAAAACCTCCGGCTCGAGAAAGTCGACTCGACCTATCTTTTTGCTCAAGCTCGCTATCATTAGATTGTAAGTGGAAGGTCATCAATGATCCCCATGGTAGCGATCACTTGCCAATCAATATATCAATCAAGTGTAGCCCGCAATCCACTGAACCATCTCGAGTTCCATTTGATCTAACAAGGAACATCGACTGGCAAAAATTTGCAACGGCGGTAACAATCGGTGTCGAATCAATAGATATACTTCCACCATTGGAAGAATATCGATTTTCGTCGATTTATTGTAGAAGCACAAAAACAGAAAAGTTCCAAGTGTTTCATTTAAAAGAAAACCAGCCACTCCTAGTTGGGGCGATGAAGGCACAAAATAACTTCTTGTACAATTTGGTCTACCCCAAGGCTCATGTCTCAGCCCCCTTCTTTATAATTTTTATGTGAAAGATATTGACAGTTGTTTGGCAGAACAATGCACGCTAAGATAACTTGTAGATGATGGTGTGGTTTCCGTCAGAGGTCCCCATGCCGAAAACTTGCAAAGCCCGTTGCAAAATTCCGTAGATAACTTGTCTTCTTGGGCAAGGAACTTAGGGATCGAATTCTCGCCGCAGAAAATAGAACTGGTAGTGTCTACTCGAAAGCGGTTCCAAGCCCAATTGCAATTTAAGCATTTGGACAGAAGCATTACCCAATCATTGACCTTCAAGTACCTTGGTGTCTGTTTTGATTCAAAATGCACTTGGAATACCCACATTACGTATTTGAAGCAAAAATGTCAAAAGAGGGTCAACTTTCTCCGCTCGATTTGCGGCACGTGGTGGGGAGCTCATCCGGGAGATCTCATAACGCTTTATAAAACAACTATTCTATCTATTCTGGAGTATGGCTCTTTCTGCTTTCTCTCAGCAGCTAAATTTTTTTTATTTTTTTTTTATCTATATTATAGGGACTTTAAACTCATTTGGCTGGTCTTCATCTAAAATCGAAAGATCTTATAAGTTAACCTTTGTTTGGGTCCCCTCTCATTGCTCAATTCCTGGCAATGAGAAGGCGGACACTCTCGCAAAGGTGGGTGCCCGGGAAGGCGAATTGTTTGATAGACAGATTTCATAAAATGAATTTTTCCAATTACTGCGTCGGAGTTCCCTCTTGAGTTGGCAAACCGATTGGGACACTGGAAGTCTTGGACGGTGGTCATATTCAATTATTCCAAAGGTTTCATCGAGAGCGTGGTTCAAAGGTTTGGACGTAAGTCGTGACTTCATTCATGTAATAAGTAGACTTATGTCCAACCACTACTCGCTAGATGTGAATCTCCACAGAATAAATCTTGTTCAAAGCAACGTCTGTCGGTGTGGAAACGATTACGATGGCATCTATCACGCAGTTTGGCAATGTACGGATAATTACGCAGCTAGAGAGCAAGATGCTAAACTATAGGTGTTTCGTTCTTGACACTTTCATGACAATACCTGAGACGAGTAGCGAGACGTAGCTTTCTGAATTATTTACTTTTTGTTTGGTTGTGTGGTTATGGTTTCATATCAACTCGCTGAGGAAAACAACTGAAGGAAGAAATAAACAAATATATATTCGTGAAAAATAGTGTACTATAGCTGCAATAAGGTATTTATATTATATATTATAACCGCTCCATGTAATGTAATTAAACATACACATACTCTTTACAGATACACAGGTCGAAGGCCACTAATCATTCAACAAGAGCCAAAGATTGTACCGCTCATGGCAACTCTACACGAGCTGAAGATTGTACCGTCCAGTGACAGGTACAGACTAGGGGGGCGTCGCTGATCAATGGTCAGTTATACTCCAATAGGAAGTATCCCGTGTCGGCCACACATACATAGTACTGATGACTGCAACATCCCAATTATGAGATCTTTGTAATACTAACCTCGAGCCAACCGCGAGTAATCGGTTACATATTACTAACATAGTTGTAAGACCAAAATTGTTAAAATATTGGACTCCCGGCCCCGTCAAGCTACGTGCCTTAATAAAATATATATTTTGGGAAAAAAAATTATATATTATTCAATATTTTTGGGGGACAGTGAGGATTTGATTAGCTTGTGAGTGTGATAAAAGTGCTATAAGTCTAAGAAATCTGTTGTCCAACTCCTCCACAGATAATTGTTCATCTCGCGGTTCTCTATCATGCCAAAATTATATTGTGAATATTTTATTTACTTCAGATGCCGTATTATTGTGCAGTAAAAGGATGTGGAAACAAGGTTCTCATAACGAAAAATAACCCGGACATTGTTTACCACACTTTTCTGCTCACGTCATTTCCACAGAAGCAGTTACGATGACCGACATCAAATGCGCCATGAACTTAATGGTACGAGGAAATATAGGATGTTGAATTCCAAAGTTAAACATTTTTTCTGCCTTATATGTATCAGCCATTCCATGTCTAACCGATATAGTGGTTCTCCGATTTTCGTGGAAAGTGGTAGATTGTAGACTTTATTGTAAAATATTAGACCCGTCTTTTCTTGTTTTTTTTTATTAGGGCTGTGTGGTATACGTTGCAAATCGTGAATATTGTCACCGGATTAAGGGCATTGTAGTGATGTAGAACGTTGAACTTTTGACTAGTCTGAAATCGATCCACCTCCGCAACAATAAGATATTTCTCACCGTGCAATTTTTCGAAATGACTGGTACACTCATCGGCAGTGCGGAAATACTCTCGGCATACAAAGCAGCAGCGCAAAGAGGGGTCCAAATTGTGTTTCAGCATACGTTCCACCGTAGTCACATAACGAATTTCCGATAGAAGTCGATTCGCCGCTACCATCTCTTTAATTTC
Organism: Toxorhynchites rutilus septentrionalis; assembly: GCF_029784135.1. Classification (NCBI taxonomy): domain Eukaryota; kingdom Metazoa; phylum Arthropoda; class Insecta; order Diptera; family Culicidae; genus Toxorhynchites; species Toxorhynchites rutilus. The sequence goes on from NC_073744.1 coordinate 95,528,129, forward strand.
TTTCAAAACTTTGTCGTTTTGTAAAATTGCATCCAGCATACGCAGGGATTTGTTTTGCTTTTTGGAAGTCAACTCTGAAAAATCAACAAATATAATCATTCTTTAGCGGAATAAATATATCAAACCGACCTACCAGCGTGATTGTTCTGTTCTTGCTGCTCCAGTAGGTTTCGCAACCGCTCCATGTTCAATTTAAAATTATTTGGTCGATTACCATTGGCATGCTGTTGGATTGGCTCATTACGTGTTATCAAATTGTGGTTCATCAGCACCCAGCCCAACTCGTCCATTTTCACACGAGTGTTGCGGCGCAGTTTTATCTCTTCGAAAAGTTTTTCGCGTAGTTTCCGTTTGATGATGCCTCCGTCCTTGATCAGATTGTGCCGATAAAATCGTACCACGTACGATTCTATTTCATGCTTTTGCCCTGGTGATAAAACAAAAAAAAATAACACTTTCTTTTAAATGCTCAATAAAACCACATACGAAAAACGCTGCTTGCTTGGAAAGAAAAGCATTGATTGCGCGGCTAGAAGGTAAAATATACTCAAAACATCCTTCTGCACTGTTTTTAATTCGACCGCTGATTGTAGATATCTGAAAAAGTAGAAGCAATTATGAGAAATTGTTATACAAAAAAATCCAGAAAATTACCTGCCTACAGTGAAGCGCGAGCAGCTATTTTGCCAACGAATGCATTTGTCACCAAAAGATATGATTTGCTTTGTAAACAAATTTGTTTTTTCACGAGCAATGGCCGAACAGCAATTTTGACATTGCGGTCCACCTATAGTATAACGCCTTGCTAGAGAGTACCTTTTGAATGCCCTTGAGGCCCAAAGAAAACAACCCTATGTTCCTGTTAGAAACGTGTTGGGAACTTGCGACATCTGTTATATGCAGTTGATCTATATGTTTGTGAAACGGTCTAGTATAAGTATTTAATGCGTTTGTGTTTTTCTTTTTCGTTATTAGTTTGTTTGTCTTGTCCCTTCATCTCACCGTCGCCCACCCTAGATAGATAGTCGAACACCAGATGCTACCCCTGGTCATTATGCACAATGCCACAGTGCGTGCGGCAACGATACCTCATATCCATATCCCTAACCTGACCAGTTCCACAAAAATTGTTGGCCTTTCAACCTCGAGTAAACCGCGAGTATTCGGTCGAATCCTACTAAACATAGCAATTAGTTGAAACTTTGTATAAACAAACCTTGAATTAGCGGCTCCGCAAAGCTTATGCGATTGAGCCTTACAAATAAAGTGAATTGGAAAAAAAATAAATTTGACAGCTGTATTTACTGGTTCTGTTGGAAAAATACATGGTCATACTGCCCCAAGCAGGTATGCCTATTCCGCCCCGTACTTTCACGCTTAATAAAAATGTTCTGATCCTTTACATGAAACGGCAAAGCAGCGCAATAAATCAGTGGAAATGTTCAGAAATAATACCAGTACAATTTGTAATAAAGAGCAGAGTCATAAATGTCAGTATAAAGCGTACAGAGCTTATTTTGTTCAATGCTTTTTTAATAAGGTTTTGTGATGACTAGTCAGTGTGAGATTTCTCCCAATATCTTCATCAAAAAAAAGACGGGTGGGTAATGTCGGGGACATAACCGGAGTGACGTAGGACTATACAACGCAGACAGCTTATTCTAAATATATATTTTAAATATGTTGTTTTATTGTCTTCTCCTACGTGAATACCTACCTCTCTACCTGAAATATGGATTAGCTTACTGTTTACTCTTTATGAACATGTTGGGAGTTCTGAAATGAACCTTTTGGTTGTGTTTTTGCGTTTTTTTTGTAAAAAATTTCTCATTTTTTTCTCACTGTCTTATATTTGATTCTTGATTTTTTTTCCGAAGGCTTTGTACTCATTAAATGTTCAACGCCGGGCATTTTTCGGCGTATGCACATATCGTACAATCAAAATGATGGCTGTGATAAGGAATGCATAGGTGGTCGTCAGTTCATTGAGCACATTACCGTACCTTAAACTGTGGTTTCGGAGACGAATGAATTGTAATATTTGTAGTCTCCGCAAACAAAATAAATAAAAATGAAAAGAACTGAAGTTTTGGAGACGAACTCTACAATCTATCGAGGAATAGACGAGCTATAAACGTTCTGAAAAATCAATGTGAATACAGGGACGGATGACCTTCGAATTAAAGTCCTTTAAAATAAGAACAGAGTAGCATGAAATGCATAGCTCATCATATTGCTCCTTAGTTATGTTTCTATACAATGCACATGTAACGTCAGTCAATTTTCAACATCAGTTATCAACTAAAGAAAGCAGTTCTTGCTACCGACAAAATTCGTTAATGCCATCCTGCATACAATGTGTTGTAATTTGGAGCCACTTTTAATTCGGAGACCATGTATGGGTTTGTGAAAACTGAATGATCAATTTAAAAGACCTCAACCACCAATAAGTTCAAAAACAAGCATAAACAAAAAAATTCAGTTCATATTATATGTCATATTATGTCACTTTAGAATGCATTGGTATTGTGAATAACTTTTAATAACTTTTCTTTGAATGGCTTAATGGCCATGAAAGGCGCCGTGTTTTACGGTGGCTGGTTTTGCCACCAAAGCAGTCTGTATAAACAAACATTTTCCTTCTTCTACCTGCTGCCGTTTTGAGATTGCGTTTGCCACTCGCTGAAACTGATTGTTGCCACCGAACCGAATGTGCTCTGTTCTGTAGGCGGGTTTTCTTATTGTCATGAGCAGCTTTGCAAGCCAACTCGAGCACTCCGGCGGCCGAAATTCTATAACCGCTATTAGGTATGCTGGTGCTCCGGCACCAATCTGTTGATGCGATGTGATGTGAAACGATGCCATACAACCACACTGATTTACGGTTTGAAAGAGAATGATATATTTTTCAGCGGATCCGCGCGTTTTGTACTTTAGCGGTACACGCTCACAGGATAGAGACAAATCAGCAGACTCAGCCAAAGGGGAGAGTCCAACGAGACGAACGAATGAGCGTTAAAAGGGAGCGATGGCAAAAAAATATATCTCCTCTGATTTTAACCTCCGACCGAGAAGGTCGATTTTTCTTTCAGCAGCTCGGAGTTTTGGCGTTTCTGGACAGCGGACTGGGACGTTCCCCCTGGCGATTTTGGAAGGGGATTTGGAGCAATAGTTTGGACGTGACAGCAGAGGGAGAGCGGGAAAAGGCAATAGCCTCTTCGATCGTGGAGAGCGGGCGCTCACCGGCTTGCCGGAAAAAGCGCGCGCTTTTTCGGCGTCACCGACGCCACGCCCCCTTTTTTCTTTCGGGCAGTGTTGCCAGTTTTTTTGTAGTGCTAGTAGTGAATCTTAATTATTAAATAAAATCTAAAAAGAAAAAAAAACCACACATACAAACAGTGAAGTGACTGAAGCAATTATTAGATTAAGTGTAATTTGAAATTTTCTGCACCTGTTGGTGGCTTTTCAAAGTGCTTTATCGGAACAAAGTGTGATTTTCTGGGAAAATACCCCTTAGTGAATATCCCCCATAAGGAATTTTAGTGGTTTTATATCCGTACCTGCTGACTATAACCTAGGTATAGTCAAGCAGAAGCATGGCTTCAAGTAGCTCCGGGCCTCCGGGAGGCCGGGCTACAAATTTGTACGAGGGTAAACCTACCCAACGTACTGCTCCAAGGTGGGCCGACCCACTGAACGGCAACCTTCAGATCCTGTTACTTCGTGCCACAGGAGAGAACGCGATCCCGACTAACCCGTTCGTCGTGAGTAAGACGATCGCCAACGCTGTAGGAAAGAAATACTACACAGCGCGACCGCAACGGGACGACAAAAAGAGGACGCAGTATATCCTTACGGCCAAGGACGAGGATATAATTGGTAAGCTCCTTTTAATCAACAAATTGATCGATGAAACCCCTATCGAAGTAATTTACCACCCTACTCTAAATCAACGTAAATGCGTTGTTACTTGCCTTGATGTAATTGACATCAAAGAATCCGAACTGGTGACAGAGCTTTCCGATCAAGGTGTGATCGATGTCAAGCGAATCACCAGGAAGGAGAATAACATTGTTATCCCAACCGCTACTCTCATTTTGACAATTCGTGGAACTGTTGTTCCCGATTTTATTAACTTCGGATTTATTCGGGCTGGGACTAGAAATTTCTATCCCAACCCAATGCAATGTTTCAAATGCTATAAATTTGAACATACGAGCAAGCGATGCAAACGCGAGAACCCGCTTTGCCGAAATTGTGGACAGGAACATCCAGAACAAAAGGATGGAATTAAAACCTGCAATGCTTCAGCATTTTGCTTGAATTGCCAAGGGGACCATTCCTCTTCGAATAGGAAATGCCCCGTATGGCAAACTGAGAACAACATCACAAAATTAAGAATCGACTATGGTATCTCCTACAAAGAGGCGAAAGAAAAATACAACGGTCAAAATAATGGACCAACTTTTGCAAGTGTTCTGCAAGACAGACTCTCCAACTTGCAAAAACCAACACCCAGCTGCAACTGCAAATGCAACTGCGCCTCGGCCGCTTCGGCCTCTTCTAGCCGCGAAAGCACTCCCCCAATTGACACTACAATCGATACTTCTATGACAGAGTCGACAACCGACAGCTCAACAACGGAATCCGAATCCGAATCAGTCATTTCAATGGACACTTCTGATGTTCCAAACAAAAATAAAAATAAACGGAAAATGGCGAAAGGATCATCTTCTGATTCAGATCAAAAATCTGCAGATGAAATCCAAAATAACAAGGACAAGAAAAGAACAAAAAACGAACAAAGAACTACACCACCAACAAATAACAACACAACACCAACAAAAAACAACAACAACAACAACAACACACATCAAACAAAAAACAACAATAACAACAACAGCAACGCACACTCAACAAAAAACAACACACACACACAACAAACACTCCAAAGACTTCTACACCAAACAAAAACGACACCAACACCTCAAAGAAAGCTTCTCTTTCCAAGGGTAAAGGACCATCGAACTAATTCTCTTTGAATAGTTCAAACATACACACAATTAAGACTTAGGATTTAGAGTCAAAAACACCAACACATTCACTCCAACACAGAAATTCGGGATACAATGGAACATCAGAAGTATCCGACGAAACATTCTAGAATTGAAAATGCTTATTTCGAACTCTAATCCCACAGTCATAGCCCTTCAAGAAACTATGACTCCAAACAACTTCGATAAACACTTCATCTCAAAATATATCACATATTTCAAAGAGGGTCCCAACCCCTCAAAAAACGGAGTTGCAATCGCAATCAAAGATGGCACTCCACATGATCTTCTTCCCATTACCACTGATCTTCAGGCAGTGGTAGTGCGCATTAAACACCCCTTTCCAATCACCGTCGTTAGCATCTACATCACTAATGATTCCGATCCGAACACTCTACGCAGACAACTGGACCATCTGTTCGCCCAACTTCCCGCCCCAATCATGCTTATGGGTGATTTCAACGCCCACTCATACGCCTGGGGAGGTGCATACCTCGATCGAAAAGGATCCATCATTGAGGATTTCATATCCGACCATTCTCTTCTCCTTCTTAACAACGGCCAACACACCAGAACCCATTATTCTGGTACTACTTCAGCCATCGATCTCACTATAGTATCAGACAAACTATCTTCAAAACTTTCTTGGAACATCCACGATGATACTTGCGGAAGCGATCATTTTCCAATCTTCACCTCCTTCGGCCAAACTTCTCCAGAGTTTTCAACAAGGCCAAGATGGAAATTTGAATACGCTGACTGGGCTGGCTATCAGTTTGACATTGAAAACCGCCTCTCCGCTAAACGAGACTGGACAGCCGAGGAATTCTCCAAAGTTGTCCTAGAAGTTGCAATGGTGCACATCCCCAGAACCAGTGGCATCCCTGGCAGGAAATGTGTCCCATGGTGGTCACCTGAGCTGAAGGCAGCGATCAAAGGTCGACGTAAGGCCCTACGTAAATTAAGAAAGGCCCATCCGGACAGCCCACTGAGACCCACTCTGCTTGCAGAGTTCAAAAGGGCTCGCAAAGAAGCTAAGACTGCTATCAACACAGCCAAGCACAACAGTTGGGTTAAATTCGTCAGCGAAATTAATCCCAACGCGTCAACAAAGGAGTTATGGAGTAAGATTGGCAGGCTTCATGGAAAGAAAAGAAGCAAAGAATATAATCTTCTAATTAACGGTCAATACACCAATGACCGGAAAATCATCGCCGAGGCGTTTGGAGATTTCTTTGCTTCCGCCTCCTCCAATCAAAACTACGACCAAACCTTTCTAACCCACAAAACGGAATGCGAAAGAATTCCCATCGATTTTCATACCGATGTGGAATTTGACTTCAACAAAAACCTCTCCCTCAAAGAGCTCGATTGGGTACTGAACAAAGTCAAACAAGGATTCACAGGACCTGATGACATCAGCTACCCTATGCTTAAGAATCTACCCCATCTCGGGAAAAAAGCACTTCTGAAGCTCCTCAACAAAGTCTGGGACAGTGGAACCCTCCCCAGTTGCTGGAAAGAGGGTTTAATGATCTGTATCCCGAAACCAGACATGAACAATCATCTTCTTGACAATTTCCGCCCCATCACTCTCCTAAGTTGTGTTGGGAAAGTCTTGGAAAAAATGGTCAATCGACGCTTAACGACTTTTCTAGAGTCAAATAAGCTGATTGATCCCAGACAATTCGCATTCCGTGCGGGAAAAGGTACAGAAGATTGCCTTGTAGCAATCGAAAAAATCCTAGACGACGCATCTGAAAAATTACACCACATTGATATTGTTTCCCTGGATTTATCCAAGGCCTTCGATCGGGCATGGAGGTACCCAGTGCTGAAAAGCCTTTTCGACTGGGGGATTCGTGGGAGATTAGGTCTCTTCGTTAAAAGTTTTCTAGAAAACCGGTCTTTCAAAACCGTTATTAACAACCACCAATCTTCTCTAAAAATCCCAGAAAACGGCTTCCCACAAGGCTCAGCACTTTCACCAACCCTCTTCAACATTGCCATGCAATCTCTATTCTAGATTATCCCGGACCATATAAAGGTCATAGTCTATGCAGATGACATTACTCTTATCTCTACGAGCTGCTTCGGCTTAATTCAGAGAAAGAGGCTTCAAAAAACCTTAGACTCCATCCAAAACTGGGCTCTAAAAACAGGTTTTAAAATTTCCCCGGAGAAATCCAAACACATACATATCGGAAAAGCTCTCAGAAGGAGAACCTATCTTCAGCTCAACAAAATCCCGATCCCTACAATGAGGACATTGAAAATACTAGGGGTTACTTTCGACAAGAAACTCAACTTCCTATCACATTCCCAAAAGACCAAAATAGCCACCAGAAAGAAACTGAACATCATCAAGGCTATCGCAGGCAACCTAGCCTCTGGTCATAGAAAGACGCTGCTAAATGTTGTAAATGTTTGGTTGGTCCCACAAATCCTTTACGGAATAGGCACCTTCAGCCGTGGAGGGGACAGGGTGTTAAACACCATTCAACCAATTTACAATAAAGCAATTCGGCTCGCAATTGGCGCTTTTCCCACCAGTCCTACTCTTGCTGTAATGGCAGAAAGTGGGCAACTTCCCTTCACCCACCTGGTAACAAAAGCCATCACCAATAAAGCCATCCGTCACTTGTCACTCCCCGAAAACGACCACAATGTCCCATTAATACATAGGGCTAAAACATGGTTCAAAAATCTCACGAACAAAGATCTTCCCGATATATGTGAACGTTCATCTGCGACGGGAAGAAATTGGAACGTCAAACCGCCGAACATTAACCTTGAACTTCTCAAGGCAGTTCGGGCGGGAGACCCTTCTCCAAAAGTCAAAGCCTGCTTCAATAACCTCGTTGCATCCAATTTTCAAATCAACCACCAGGTATACACAGATGGTTCAGTCAGTGCCGATGGAGTTGGATGTGGAATCTTTGAGAGTAGATACACTGGTAGCTTTTCTCTTCCACCGCAATGCTCCATCTTCAGTGCGGAAGCTTTCGCCCTTTTAATAGCTACCCAAGAATGCACCCATGAGTTTCTTCCTACCACAATATTCTCAGACTCAGCTAGCTGTCTCCACGATCTTCTAAGTGGAAACAGCAAACACCCATGGATTAAGCAAACAGAAGAGGCTGCTTCAAATAAAAACATCTCCTTCTGCTGGGTTCCTGGTCACTCAGGAATCCGCGGAAACACAGCCGCCGACATACTGGCCGGCAAGGGCAGCAAAATAGAACCCCCAGACATGCCCTGTCCTCCATCTGACATTGTCCGCTGGGTAAAACAGCAAGTCCGTGAAAGTTGGGACATAGGTTGGATAAACAGTCGTCCCACTCATCTTCATAAAATCAAAAATTCCACTCTCCCTTGGGAGGACCGTCTCAATAGTAGGGAAAGGCAAGTCCTTACCCGTCTTCGAATTGGACACACTAACTTCACCCACTCACACTTGTTCTGCAGAGCCGAAAAACCCCAATGTGCTTGCAACGAAGCTCCGGTTTCCGTTAGCCATCTTTTACTTGAATGTCAACATACCAAAGATGCTCGAGTCCGACACAACATAGGTCAGAGTCTCCGAGATATCCTCAGTAGAGACGAGACCCAAGAAACCAATTTAATTGCGTTTCTGAAAGAAACCGACTTCTTTGGTAAAATCTAAACCGAAATACTAAATACCTTGGAAATTGCTTATTAAAGTTCGCCACTTCACAGTCATGTATGCGTGTTTATGTGTGTATACACATGTATGTACGGGTCGGAAGGAAGGTTTTCATACATGTATATACACGCATTCAATAATAATAAATAACAAATAATATAATATATACTTTCATACCCACATCTATCTTCTATCCATTACATTATACTTTAATCAACTTCCTATTCCTACAGCCACACTCACCAAGGAGGATAAATTCATTAAACAAACCTCTCCATTTTTCAGCTATACTATATACCATTAAATTCAAAACCACTATATTTTATTATCTATGCAAACTGTATTTCATTTCATTTCACAAACCTTCCTGTTTAGCGAGTGCGTTTGCCACTCGCCACAGTTGGAAAATTTCTTCTCATCCAGCTTGGGACATGTTGTACTGTAAATTACATTTAATGCGACTTGCCGAAGCACCACTCAGTGTCGCATTGGAGATGATTTTAACCTGTAATTGAACATTTGCGATGACAGTGGTACAGCTTTCACAGTTGGAAAATTTCTTCCCATCCAGCTTGGGACATGTTGGGTCATAATTTGGACCCCCATAGAGTTTACAAAAATCCAATTAGCTAATTATCGAACTAAAATTACTGTACTTTCAATCTGGAAGCAATTTAAGAATTGGTGAAAATTGAATAATCGAGAAAGTCCCCAACCATCAATAAGCTCAGCACAACTGCAAAATTCTCATACTCTTCATATCCTGGCAAACAAATTATGAAAAATCAATTTGTGTTTTATTATTATTTTGGATAATATTTTAGAATGCCTTGAACTGTATTTCGTAAACTCTTTTTTGAAAGGTTTAATGGCCCTGATAAGCGCCGTGTTTTATGGAATGGTTCCAATTTAGAAAACTTTGTACTCGTGGTTTTGAAAAAAAACCATTTCGAACGCCATCGATGCTGCCTTGTTCTGGATTTGCCACCAAAGCAGTTTGTATGAAGAACAAACTTTTATCTTCTGCTCGTCACTCGCTGAAACTGCCTATTCTTGTCTAGATGTCCACCGAACCGAATGTGGTCTGTTCTGAATGCGGATTTTCTTATCGTCGCGAACAGCTTTGCCAGCCAACTCGATCACTTCGGCGGCCGAAACTATATAACGCCGACTAGGTGGACTGGAGCACTGGTACTAACGCGCTCGGCATAGGGATTTTGCCTTTCCCTTCACTTTTCCTCCTTTGTCATGTTCAGACATGGCTGCTTGTGTTGGTTTGTTGATATGGTAATGGTAATGGTAATGAATTAGAGAGACTTTAAACTCTGAGAGTTCATTCGTCTCTTGCCCTTGAGGGCGGGAAATTTAACTGAAGGAAAACTAAGAAAACTATTGCAAAAATCGTTATTCTCGCTCGACTCAGTCCTAGTAACTGCTATGGATGTATGTCGTATCGCCGCACCCTACACGGCTCTGGGGCCAAAAACACAACCAAACAAATGGAGCAGGGAAAAAGCCCCTTTTAGTGTGCTTGACGAGCTCGCTTCTAAAAAGGGCGTAAAAAACCTGCTCATCTTTTGCTGAAATTAGAAGAGAAAACAAACGTAGTTTTATCAGTATAAGTAGATTTAGTAATTTGACATTAGATCTGATCGAATAAACCTGAATCCTTTAGGAACTCGATGGTCCTTTTTTGCTCGACGGCGTCGTCCGATAGTGCTGTCCTTATGGTGTCTGCAACCGTGAGTCTTCGCCATCAATCCCACTGAGTGAAATGGAGGACAACTCCCGGCCTTTAGAGAAAATATAATATTAGACTAGGAACCGCCGCTCACCCTACCATCTCCAAAATAAGGTGAGAGTCGGTTTCCGGTCCTACGATTATGAAAGTTATTTAAAGAAATAATCCGATTAAATATAATATGAATAAGTGAAAGCCTGAAGACCGCCCTCCGTCCCATCCCTCCTTGAACAAGGCGGAAGGTGGCTCCAGGTCTTTCGATTTATGAATTATTTTATGAAAAGTATGGTAAATAGTATCAAGAGATCGAGGGCTGGAGCCGCCGTCCATCCTACCTCCCTCAAAAATAAGGTGGACGGCAACTCCGGGCCGTTCGGCTTAACTAAAACAATATTGATTGATATAAAAATGCTGCAGATCAGAGGTTAAAATTATGTAATAGAAGGAATAATTTATTTGTTCTTATTATTACCCTTTGGAGGGCTGGAAACTTTCCTGGTGTGTGTGTTATTTGTGTTAGTGTTATTTTTATTTGGAGTGGAGTGGTATAGAGTGTTAGCATGTGATTGTTGATTGTTGTTATGTGGGTGTTTATTGTTGTTATGTGGGTGTTTATTGTTGGTGTGTGTGTGTGTGTGTGTGTTGTTTCTTTCATTTATTTGATTTGTTTGTTCGTTCCTTGTCCGTTTCCGTTGGACTTCTTTGGTTTGCTTGTTTTCCTCATCAGACGACTTGAGATTAGGAATGGGTAGATTTGCTGGATTTGTTCTTCAGTCTAGGATCATTTTTGGAAACTTTGGCAATTGATTTGTTGCCAGGTGGGGTGGGTTTGTTTGAATGGTTGGAGGTTTTAGTTTTGGATGCGGTGGTTGGTTGGAATGAAGTGGATGGTTGGGGGGAAGTGGATGGTTGGAAGGAAGTGGATGGTTTGGATTCGTTGGCTGGTTGGGTGGAGTTATATTTTTGGTTTTTGGATTTCTTCCTATTGGATTCTTTTCCTCTAAAAATTTCCTCTTCTGATGATTTGAATTCATCTGAGGTTGACCTTTTGTTTGTATTTTTCCTCTTGTTGGAGGGGGTAGTTTCAATTTCCATAGAAATTTCTGAATCTGACGAGGAGGTGCTGAGTTCCGATTCCTGTGGATTACTGGACGGGATTGGAACTGCTTTTTCTGAAGAAGTTTGCTTAGCCTGATTGCAGTTGCATTTGCATTGAGAACAACCAGTATTCTGGATTTTGACTAGTCTTTCTTGAAGCTTACTAGCAAAGGAAGGACCATTTTTGTTCTCAAAAATGGATTTAGCTTCCTTATATGACACACCTTGGTCAATTCGGACTCTGGTGATGTTATCCTCTGCGATCCACGCTGGGCACTTCCTACTGGTAGAGGCGTGATTTCCCTTGCAGTTCACACAAGAGGCAGGTGCATTGCAGATAAAATTTTTAATTTTGTCCTTATCATTACTATTTGTGTTAAGTTCAGGGTGGGCTACACCGCAGTTACGACAAAGTTGGATTTTTTTGGCGCACTTTTTGGAAGTGTGGCCGAAAGCGAAGCATCCGAAGCATTGCATCGGGTTTGGGTAGAAGTTTCTTATTGAAGCACGGAGGAATCCGAAGTTAATTGCTTCAGGGATAACTGTTCCGTTAATGGTGAGGATCATGGTTGAAGTAGGAACTCTTTCCTTCAAGACTGGGTCAAATCGTAAAATTTTTTTAACGCCGATCACATTTTGGTCGGCTTATTCAGATAGGAGGAGGTCTTCGTTTAAGAACATTACGTCACGACAGGACACAACGCATTTGCGTTGGTTCAAGGTGGGATGGTATAAAATTTCAATGGGTGTTTCGTCGATCAGCGACTTTGTACCCAGAAGCAATTGAACGAGTTTTTCATCTCGTAGATGTAGCGCATATTGAAGGCGATTTTTATCGTCGCGTTGAGGTTTAGCGTCTTTAAATTCCGTACCGATCACTCCTTGGATCGATTTGGAAACGGTGAAAGGATTCGATGGGAGAATGTTACCTTCAGTGGCTCTCAACAGTAATATTTGCAAGTTGCCACCAAAAGGATCAGCCCACCTGGGCAAGGTACGAGTGGTGGTAACACCTCTGTAAATATTGGTTGGCCTTCCGGCGCCGGAGCTGCTGGAAGCCATGATCGGGGCCTGGCTATATCGAAATACAGCCAGGCGCGGAAAAATATTCACGAACCAAAGTAGACTATACGACGTGCGACGGGGGACGAAAACGGCGGAGGACAGTAACGGCGGGGGACAATGCCAACGCAGTTACAAGAACAAACACCGAAATCACTTGGCGGAAAAACACTATTTTTAAAAACACTTGGAAAAAATCACTTTTTAAATGTCAGTTAAATTAAAATCAATTTGGGATATGTAGTAAAAAATTTTCCTAACCTATACCCTATGGGCGTCCTATTTCTCACTAGCTCCTGGTATTAATAAAGGTTTGGTCACTCACCGATCGTGTTGAAGAACCACTCCTAATACACCACCAAATGGTTGTGGGGTAGCGGGGAAGGGACCGGATACCGCCGACGGCAGGGCAATCGCCGCAGCGGTTCGAAGCGACGAAGCGAAGAAAACCTCTTTTCACACCTCCTGAGTTGCTGGTGGTTCAAGCAGAAATTGCGCCAAAATCGCGCGTCACTGGCAGGAAAAACGTTGCTGATGAGACGGGCGCAAACAGCGGGACACGCAAGGGGCAGTGAAAACTGCCAATCCGACCGAACCAACTTCCTGAATGGCCGTTGGGGGCTTCTCGGCTGCTTCCTCCTTTCCTGATGTCCGGACAACTGTTGCTAAAAGAAACGCTATATTTAGGACCGAAAACAGCTTTGAAAAAAGCTTTGCATCCGGTTGTAGGAGAAAACTTTTATTTCTATGATTCTCTTTTAGAATGGCGCTAAAAACATAACCGTTGCGGTCGAGTGTCAGTAGCACCATGGATATGTTGTGATGCGAAACGATGTGGTGTATGATTTGGATGAGAATGATCGTTACGGCAGCGGAGCGGGGATTTTTAAGCTGACTGGCTGGCTCGAGAATTACGCATGTGTGAGACTGCGACCAATGTTTCGTTCATATTTTTTCTTTTTCCTTTCCAATCAGGTTCATTGTATTTCGCTGCTGCTCTGGTTGCCCGTTTTGGTCGGTACGATATGAGGAGCACAAAATGCACCAATCAAAAATGGGCACATAGTGCATTTGGACAATGCTTGATATTTCACAATTATTCAATTATTTATCTCAAGAAAAATGAAATGTTATTCGTTATGATAGATGCGTAGATATATTTCCTATCAATTGATGCAAAAACCTTTGCGATCTATTGAGAAATGCTCGAGTTATAAGCGTTCCAAATCTTGCATTTTTACCTACTTGTTCAGTGCCTAGATTTTCATTTCACCCCCTATATCTTCCGGTTAGACGTGGTCCTACGTCAAAATTGAATTTGAATACGGTTTTCACGGAGTTACTTAATAAGAGTATTTCTAACACAATTGTTGGGAAATAAGTGTTATTGGTTGAATAACAAGCCCAAAAGAAGGGTGGGCCATTTCGCCCTGCCATGTCATATTGCCCCTATCCACCCTATATAATTCTGGCACAGCTCAACTCATATTGGGGTCGAATCGATTTCGGTGTTCTCTTTTCATTGAGTTGAATCTATATATAATTTTGGATGTTTTGAATATATATATAAAGTTTATTTCTACTATAACAGATGTTTTGCTGTGTAATTTAATTACACAATAAAGTAATTGACGTCATGAAAAACGAATACATAAGCCATGCAACTGTTATCGATTTTGTAGCCTTTCAGTGGTAGATACAAATATTAACCAGACACAAATTAATTAAGAGCTATGTACAGAGATACAGAAATTTCATTAAACACAATATGAACGAAAGTTTATCCACTTTGGTTAGAGCCTTATTATTCCATGAGATAGAAAGGACAGCACGAATAGTAATGTATCTGCGATACATAACGAATAGAGAACTTTAATTCTGAATATGAACGTTCAATCATATTCCTATAGATGAATCCTTACGATGATAGTCAGAAATTCTTTTCACCATCCATATTTTTTTGGTACAATTATTTGAGGAGATCCTCGTACCAAACATATTTATAGCTTTGCAGTAGGTATACCCTAATTTGTTGTAAAAGCCATCTTGATCAATTGTTGAAAGATAGATCGTTTTCAGGCGTAATGCGCAAAAACAGTGATTCTCGATTTCATTCATCAGTAACCTTCCTAGACCTTGTCCTCTGCATCGCCGATCGACAACAACCGATTCTACTAATACTGCTTCTTCATCTGCCGGTACGGGAGATAATTTGGCATGCGCTAGAACTGTTGGTCCATTCGTGTCGCTCTCTACGCATTGTTTTATGAGAACAAAACTGGTCGGTAATGTATCTTTGGATGCTTTGAGACTCCATAGGCGAGCAGTGTATGATCGGGGCCATTCTGAGTTAATAAGGTGCACACATTGGTCAAACAGCTGTTGATGATGATGAATTGGTACGACAGAATAGGATGGAACAGGCATTGGTTTATCCTACAACATATAAAAGTTATACGTGAATAAGATGGGGAACAAAAAAAAAATTTTCATTAATCAATGCTGCAGGACAAAAAAGTTTGAATCGTCTGTTTTAGTAATGTGATTAGCTTCCATGGTATGCATTCATATCAAACCAACATGTGAGACACTCGATATTATGTAAATGTATATTTAATATCATGACAAAAAATTTAGGATACATGAACAATTTACTTGGAAATGGACAGCAAAATTGATATAAACACAGTTATACTCTTAATCGATCACACTGTTATGGATATAACCAGGAGTATCGGGTAGTAAATATTTCTCATTAACATTGCCCGTTCTTAAAGCACTTACAAATATTAGTTATAATGAATGGGCAATGTAGACATCAATATTGGTTGATTATTGAAAAACAGGGAAACGAGTTAAAATACATTACGATAACAATTTCTTAACATCTTAGAAATGAAACTTATTTTCTCATGGACAAGTGGATTGTGTAGAATTGCTTTCTACAAGGCACTAATTCGATCCAATTTTCACAGCGTTCAAAACGTTTTTAAAATGAAACGGTGCAAGCATTCTAAAAATAACTGGAATGTGAAATATGTGACCTACGTCTTCTTAGCTTTGCCTGTTCGACCTGTGGTTCAACCGAAACTATTTGCGATATCGACAGTGATTCAACAGACCTTTTGCGTACAGAGTCGATACCACATCTAAGTCGGGTGTGAGCCTGAGCAAAATGTATTTTTTCCCAAAAACGGCACAGGTCTGAAGGCAGTATAAAATTGCTAAAAATTTTAACTGAACGATTTAACACGTATTCCACAATTTCTATATGAGTTTGCTATTATTTCGACATAGCTATTCTACTAAACATAGCTATTCTAAATTCTAAATTGTACAATTTTCATCACTTTAAGAAACTTATTACTCTACAACATAGGATATTTTTATTGATAATGAAAGGTAAAAGGTAATTTCCATTCATAGGACAAAAATCCATTAGCACACTCGTTTCACGCACACGAAACGAGCAAGGTGTTATACTATAGGTGGACCGCAATGTCAAAATTGCTGTTCGGCCATTGCTCGTGAAAAAACAAATTTGTTTACAAAGCAAATCATATCTTTTGTCACCAATGCATTCGTTGGCAAAATAGCTGCTCGAGCTTCACTGTAGGCAGGTAATTTTCTGGATTTTTTCGTATAACAATTTCTCATAATTGCTTCTACTTTTTCAGATATCTACAATCAGCGGTCGAATTAAAAACAGTGCAGAAGGATGTTTTGAGTATATTTTACCTTCTAGCCGCGCAATCAATGCTTTTATTTCCAAGCAAGCAGCGTTTTTCGTATGTGGTTTTATTGAGCATTTAAAAGAGATTGTTATTTTTTTTTGTTTTATCACCAGGGCAAAAGCATGAAATAGAATCGTACGTGGTAGAATTTATCGACACAATCTGATCAAGGACGGAGGCATCATCAAACGGAAACTATGCGAAAAACTTTTCGAAGAGATAAAACTGCGCCGCAACACTCGTGTCAAAATGGACGAGTTGGGCTGGGTGCTGATGAACCACGATTTGATAACACGTAATGAGCCAATCCAACAGCATGCCAATGGTAATCGACCAAATCATTTTGAATTGAACATGGAGCGGTTGCGAAACCTACTGGAGCAGCATGAACAGAACAATCACGCTGGTAGGTCGGTTTGATATATTTATTCCGCTAAAGAATGATTATATTTGTTGATTTTTCAGAGTTGACTTCCAAAAAGCAAAACAAATTCCTGCGTATGCTGGATGCAATTTTAAAAACGACAAAGTTTTGAAGGAAATTAAAGAGATGGTAGCGGCGAATCGACTTCTATCGGAAATTAGTTATGTGACTACGGTGGAACGTATGCTGAAACACAATTTGGACCCCTCTTTGCGCTGCTGCTTTGTATGCCGAGAGTATTTCCGCACTGCCGATGAGTATACCAGTCATTTCGAAAAATTGCACGGTGAGAAATTTCTTATTGTTGCGGCGGTGGATCGATTTCAGACTTGTCAAAAGTTCAACGTTCTACATCACTACAATGCCCTTAATCCGGTGACAATATTCACGATTTGCAACGTATACCACACAGCCCTAATAAAATAAAAACAAGAAAAGACGGGTCTAATATTTTATAATAAAGAACAAATCTACCACTTTCCACGAAAATCGGAGAACCACTATATCGGTTCGACATGGAATGGCGGATACATATAAGGCAGAAAAAAAGGTTTAACTTTCGAATTCAACATCCTATATTTCCTCGTACCATTAAGTTCATGGCGCATTTGATGTCGGTCATCGTAGCTGCTGCTATGGAAATGACGTGAGCATATACCTTGATTTTTCTGAGGTTTCCAATCCTTCGATTGGCCACAGAAAGTATCCATTTATGAAGTCTATCTCCATCTCGGAGAAAAGTGTGGTAAACAATGTCCGGGTTATTTTTCGTTATGAGAACCTTGTTTCCACATCCTTTTACTGCACAATAATACGGCATCTGAAGTAAATAAAATATTCACAATATAATTTTGGCATGATAGAGAACCGCGAGATGAACGATTATCTGTGGAGGAGTTGGACAACAGATTTCTTAGACTTATAGCACTTTTATCACACTCACAAGCTCATCAAATCCTCACTGTCCCCCAAAAATATTGAATAATATATAATTTTTTTTTCCCAAAATATATATTTTATTAAGGCACATGTGGCGTTAGTCTGACGGGGCCGGGAGTCCAATATTTTGACAATTTTTGTCTCACAACTATGTTAGTAATATGTAACCGATTACTCGCGGTTGGCTCGAGGTTAGTATTACAAAGATCTCATAATTGGGATGTTGCAGTCTCCAGTACTATGTATGTGTGGCCGACACGGGATACTTCCTATTGGAGTCTAACTGACCATTGATCAGCGACGCCCCCCTAGTCTGTACCTCATATCAATCGTGGTGCGTCTCTCTTGACTCGAGGAATCCAGGGTAGAATGGTCACTGGACGGTACAATCTTCAGCTCGTGCAGAGTTGCCATGAGCGGTACAACCTTTGGCTCTTGTTGAATGATCAGTGGCCTTCGACCTGTGTATCTGTAAAGAGTATGTGTATGTTTAATTACATTACATGGAGCGGTTATAATATATAATATAAATACCTTATTGCAGCTATAGTACACTATTTTTCACGAATATATATTTGTTTATTTCTTCCTTCAGTTGTTTTCCTTAGCGAGTTGATATGAAACCATAACCACACAACCAAACAAAAAGTAAATAATTCAGAAAGCTACGTCTCGCTACTCGTCTCAGGTATTGTCATGAAAGTGTCAGGAACGAAACACCTATAGTTTAGCATCTTGGAAACGAGAAGTTCAATGCCGTCAATTTTGATTGATCACATCGAATGTCATGAGCAAGAAGCAGGTGGAGCAGATGGTAGAGTTCAGGGGCTAGACATCAATTGAATACATATAGGCTACCCAAAATCAAAATCAATATGGCGTTTGTTTACCAACATATCATTTGCGAGGATGGAAATCTCGCGTAACTTTTGAAAACGTCCTATGTAACAAATGTAAACAAATCGAGTTAATGGATGCACGCTATTAGTTTTCAATCATTGGGTGTATTACAAAAACAATCGTTCACGTATCTATCTTCTTCATCTTTTTGTCGCCGATACAAAAAGTATCCAGTGTACAGATTCGAATTTTAAGTACCGGGCTGTTACTTCGGACGCCACCTTCCTCCGACGGCCGAAACGTCCGAAGTAACAAAGCAGTCAATACAACTCGCAGTCGTACTTCAGTCGTTTTGGAATTTGTTTCTTACAGGTGTTGTTATTGATTTCAGTGCAATTCAACGAGTGATAACAATAATAATCAGTCTTTAGAACGAAATGCTGATATTTGGATTGTTGTTTATTAGTTAGTTTCAAATTTTTATAGTGCAACGTAATATGTCCAATGTGCAAACGCGGGCAGTCATAACGTCCAATGTAACATTTTTCGCTCCGAGGCTTCAACCTTAATCTCAAATCACGGAACAATAGTTACGATTGGTTTTACGGAGTTTTTCTTGACAGCTAGTGGTGAAAACAGTGATAAAGATTGATAGCTTTTAAGACAATTCGCAAAATAATGTTCGGGTCTTCAACTACGTTTTTCTCGAGTTGGCGAAAATGTTACATTGGACCTTTTCAAAAGTTACGCGAGAAATCGTTGAAATCACGGAGATAGTAAAAATAAAAAAATGGGCTGCTTTATTTCTAACTGCATGAGCGATTTTCATATCTCGGTTTCACATGGAGGTGTTCACATTTAACATGGAATTAAAGTTAGCCACTATTCGACTATATAACCGGACCGAGTTGTAAACAACAGTAATTGACAGAACCAAAATGTCAGTGAACCGCAGCTATATTGGGTACACTGGCAATATGAGGGATTTGACGTTTTAGTCATACCCCTGGTAGAGTTTGCGAGCGTAGTGTGCGTGATATCATTCGCTGTCATTGCTCAAAGTACGTAGAATAGAAGGTAAAGGATATTTCCTGTGTATAGGGCGCTTGTAGTGTGCATATTTGTTGGGCAGGCAAAAGTGATCGCTGCATAGGATTTATATGGATCGACACGATTGAGTTTTGTTTTTAGCGAAATAGTTACAAAAATTACACGCTACTCTATATTAATAACATGCGAATACATGTTTCTTTACATGAAAATATTTACTTTTAGCGTCAAAGCCATATTGTTCTCGAAGTCAGAACGAACACCGTTCTTCAGTTGCGTTACTAAGCAGCTACAAGCTGAAATTTATTTTACAGTATTTTACGATAAATATAAAGGTGGTTATTATTACGACGGATTAGTGCGATGAATCCATCATCGTACCCCCCGACGCAGTTGTTGTAAATGGTGAGTCAAAATGAGCAATAGCAGCTTATCATTGTTTTGATTTGATGGTGAATATAAACAGGATTCGAAGTAAAATTAGATTTTCATTATTAAATAACTTATTATTATAATTGAGAAACCTACTTACAGACTAGAAATTGAATTACCCAATTATATTTAATTTATTTGTATGAAAATACCTAGTAGGAGACCAATTGTAAGTAACTAAAATTTGTTATCGTAAAATAGTTCGAAATGTGGAATTAATTCGAACCAATAAATTTACAGCTTTGAGCTGATTTCATCGGGAACCTTGGTGATTTCTTCTACGAAGACCTCCGAACAGTAAACCCCACCCCAACGACGTAACAATCTCAAAGAATTGTGACATGAATACGCAGGGTTCGTTTGTTCGTCAGACTCGATCGAAAACTCGAGCAACACAGCAAGCTCCAGCTAGCGGCAGTTCTCAACCACCCCGTAGTGAAGAAGTAAGTTCACCGGAGTCGAACGGAGATGTATTTGAACCTTCAGTGATCGACATCGAGCACGGAGATGATTTCGATTGTGCGGAATGTACTCGGCCCAACAGTGCGGACTTGTATATGGTACAATGCGGAAAGTGCATGCTTTGGTACCATTTCTCATGCGCGAAAGTGGACGTAGTTACAGTACGATCCAGAGACTTCATCTGTGTGAAATGTGTTCCTCTATCACGTGCAAGCTCTAAGACTGGAAAGTCTAGCACTACAAGTTCCCGTAGAGCGGCAAAAGCTCGAGACCTTCAACTGTTGGAAGAAGAAAGGTGTCTGCGAGAGAAACTGGAAGAAGAGAAGTTGCAGAAAGAGAAGCAGATAGTCGAGAAGGCGATGAACGAAAAGCTTCAACGTGAGAAAGAATACTTGGCTCGAAGGCATGATTTGCTTCGCCAGCAGGATGAAGATGCGGAAAGTATGCGGAGCAGCAGAAGTAATCGAAGTCAAGCAAGCAGAAGTAAGGTTGAAGCCTGGATCGAAAATGGATCAAATCAACCAGTACCCGTTCAATCCGTGGAACCGGTAGGGTCATCGACTCCCTTTGAAATAAGTGAAGCCGCCGATGAAGACCCGAATAAAACACTAGCCGATGTCGCGGAAAATGTTATCCTCATTCCTCGCATCACCGATAGTATTTCCATCAGGGAAATCCCACGAATTGTTGATGCTGTAGAGTCGCAGTCCAACCAGCAAATACAGCATACTGCCAACACGTCAAATATACCACTAGTCAATCTTACACCGTTTGTCAGATTGCTAGACATCAGCGGCCAGATCCCGAAATCGTCAAAGGTAGACGTGCACCAGAAGATTGTCCCTAAGGTGACCGGGAATCCTCTTCCATACCAAGAATGGCAGCGCGAAACGAGTGAGAATCAGAATCAGCTTGTCCAGCAGGAAGAGCTCCGTCGTCGAGAACAGCGAGAACAGGAGCTGACGAATTTGCTGAAGCGCGCAGAAGAGAAACGCGAGCAAGATAGACAACGGATGAAAGAAGTATTCCAACAGCAACGCCAGAATGAGGAGAAACGTCGAGAGCAACGTGAGCAGGAGTTGACCAACCATCTGAAGCGTGCAGAGGATCAGCGTGAGCAGGATAAACAACGTCTGCTGCAAATCGAAGCTGCGTTGAGAAAGCAGCACGATATTGGAAAGCAGTACCAGAAGCAAGAATACGACCTTGTGCAACGATTCAAACAACTGGAACAGCAATTCCTTCTTGAGAGAGGGAAACGAGATGAAGAGAGGCAACAATTTCTGGCGCACGAGCAAGGTCTTCTCGAGCAGCTCAAGTCGCTACGTATGAAGAGCAACCAACAATCGGCAGCAGAACAGCGTGGGGACCATTGTCAGTATGACGCTCCGGAAACAACCCAGCAGACAGGTGTACCTGTGAGTAACTATTCGCAAACGATTCCGAACAGACTAGAGAGAGTAGGGACACTCCATACACCATATGTACCTCCAAGATTAGGGCAAACTATTCCTCCTGTTGTCGATCCGTTAGGGCCCTCAAATATACATTTAAACCCCTTCGAGATTCGACAGGGTCCAACACCTCATCAGTTGGCAGCGAGACAAGTTATCTCGAGGGAGCTTCCCGTTTTCAGTAGGGATCCCATCGAGTGGCCTCTTTTCATTAGTAGCTACCATCATTCCACAGAGGCGTGTGGATACACTGAATCAGAAAATTTGCTGCGTTTACAACGGGCTTTGAAAGGGGTGGCAAAAGAAGCCGTCAGCAGTTTTCTCCTCCATCATTCTACCGTGCCACACGTTTTGTCTACCCTTCAGACGTTGTACGGTAGGCCAGAACAGATTGTTCACAATCTAGTGGCCAAAGTTCGAGCTACGGCTGCTCCCAAGGCAGAAAGACTGGAAACATTAATCTAGTTCGGCCTGGCTGTGCAAAACTTGTGCGGTCACCTGGAGGCTGTAGGAATGACGAATCACCTTTCTAACTATCCTGCTTCAAGAGCTGGTGGACAAATTACCGTCCAACATAAAATTTAATTGGGCATTATACCAAGAGAACCTGCCAGTGGTTGATTTGAAGACCTTTAGCGAGTATATGCGGAAGGTCACGACCGCTACCAGTGGGATTACAAACTTCTGCATCGCAACGAAGCCTGCGAAGGACGAGAAACCCAAAATAAAAGATAAGGCGTTCTTAAATACTCACGCAACTCACGAGCGGAAAGATTCTACATCCAATCCACTCGGCGATCGGCGAGACAAGTGCCATACTTCGACAGGCAAAGATGACAGATCGAACAGGAACTGTCCTATGTGCAACGTTTACGGTCACACCACTGAAAACTGTGTAGCCTTCAAAAAGCTTTCGATAAACGACCGATGGAATTTCGTCAAAGACAATAAGTTGTGCCGACGATGTCTCGTGTCACACACTCGCTGGCCATGTGAAGGCGAAGTTTGTGGAATCAACAGCTGTCAGAAACGCCATCATCGATTGCTACACTCCGAGTCTGAAAGAAAGCCGTTTGTAAACTCCACCGATGCTACTGTGTCCATCCATCGGCATCCAGTCTCGTCGACATTATTTAAGGTCATTCCAGTGACGCTTTATGGCAGGAAAGGTACAGTAAACACCTACGCGTTCTTAGACGACGGTTCGTCTGTGACACTCTTAGAGCAGACGATTGCAGACGACCTGGGATTGAATAGTAGACCGCATTCCCTATGCATCCATTGGACTAGTGGAATAAATAAGAAAATAGTGACTAGGGAACTTGAGAAGCTGAGTATTTCGGAGCCTGGAAGCGGAAAACACTTCAGCCTGTCTGAAGTATATACCGTGGAAAGCCTGGGGCTGCCAGAGCAATCGCTGGACTTTGAACAGTTGCTCAACTTTTTTTGCAATCGCTGGACTTTGAACAGAATTCAAACACCTGCGACATATGCCGATCAAGAATTTACAGAGAGTCATCCCTGGACTGCTGATTGGTCTAAGCAACTCACACTTACTGACTACAACGAAACTTCGCGAAGGAACCGATCGCCGCGAAGACTCGCATTGGATGGGTCGTATGTGGCCGTGTACGAGGGGGAGAAAAAAAATTTTCAGCATCGACAAATGCACATATGCGCGGATACATCAGTGCGCGACCTTCATGACTACGTGTAGGAGTTTTGCTCGGTAGAAAGTCTTGGAGTTGCTGTAGCTCCCAACTTGGAAGGAGTTGAGGATCAGCGAGCACGCAAAATCCTCGAAGAGACGACGGTTCGGACGGAAAGCGGAAAGTTCGAAACTGGTCTAATTTGGGTGCAAGACATCATCGAATTTCCGAACAGTAGACCGATGGCCGAGCGTCGATGGAGATGTCTGGAGAGGTGCCTTGAAAAAGACCCACAGCTCTACGAGAGTGTAAGACAATAAGTTGCAGATTACGTATCAAAGGGCTACATCCATGTAGTGACAGCGGAGGAAATGGCTGAGTTCGATCCGCGACGTACCTGGTACCTTCCGTTAGGTGTGGTATTGAACCCAAATAAACCTGGAAAGGTACGAGTCATTTGGGATGCGGCGGCGAAGGTGGAAGGCGTGTCGCTGAATATGATGCTCCTCAAAGGGCCTGATCTGTTGACGCCACAGCTGCACGTAACTTTCAAATTTCGCGAACGGTAAGTCGCCTTTTCCGGTGATATTCAGGAAATGTTCCTGCAAGTTGGCATCAGGAAAAGCGATCAAAGTGCGTTGCTATTCGTCTTCCGTAATTCGTCAGGGAAACCATTGATAACTATGGCGTCCGACGTCGCCATCTTTGGAGCAACTTGTTCTCCTGCACAGTCACAATACGTGAAGAATCTTAACGCAACGGAGTATGAGCAAGAACACCCTAAGGCGGCAGCATCAATAAAGAATAAACACTATGTCGACGACTATCTTGATAGCGTCGACACAGAAGAGGAGGCCGTCGAATTGGCATTGGAGGTAGCCGAAGTCCACCAGAAAGCAGGCTTCCACATACGTAACTGGGTGTCGAACCGATCTTCAGTTCTGGAAGCTATCGGAGAAGTGAATCCAGCTGCAGTGAAAGATCTTTCGATGAACAGCCACAGTGGGTTGGAGCGTGTTCTCGGATTATCCTGGCTACCGAGCGAAGATTTTTTCTGCTTCACGATCAACCTGCACGGGGAAATGAAATCGCTAGTAGAGAGTTACGTTGTGCCTACGAAAAGAGTAATGTTGAGCTTTATCATGAAAATTTACGACCCCTTGGGGCTGGTAGGCTCACTCGTAATTCAAGGGAAAATACTGCTGCAGGAAGTTTGGAGAGCTAAACTGGATTGGGATGATCGCATTCCTGAAGATCTGTTCCTACGGTGGAAATTGTGGCTGCAAGCGTTGAAGGAGCTGGATAACGTCAGAATACCGCGATATTACTTCCTGGGATACGATCCCATTTGTTATGATGATTTGGAGCCTACTCTGCCGCAGCTTATTTCCGCATTCGCGACCGAGGACAAATACGCTGCACTCTGGTTGCGTCCAAGACAAAGGTGGCTCCCCTACAGCAGGTATCCGTGCCTCGGTTAGAGTTGCAGGCGGCCGTGATTGGCGCTCGCTTGCGCAAGACAATTGAGGAAGGTCACTCGGTCAAGGTCAAACGCACAATATTCTGGAGTGATTCTAGCACTGTGATCTCGTGGATCAAGTCAGATACCCGCCGTTATCGACCATACGTAGCGTTTAGAGTGAATGAGATCCTAACTCTGTCAAGGACCGAGGAATGGCGATGGCTGGGAACGAAAATAAACGTCGCAGATGAAGCTACGAAGTGGGGCAAAGGTCCGAACTGCAGGCCAAATAGCAGATGGATGCGAGGGCCTGCCTTCCTGTATAAGGAGGAGGACGATTGGCCGACGAATAGGTTTACCATGGCGAACGGAACTGAAGAAGAGCTGCGACCGTCGTACGTTTGTAGTCACTTCCTGTCAATCTAAATGATCGATGTGACACGATTTTCGAGATACGAACGACTGATACGAAGCATGACATATGTATACCGGTTCATCGGGAAGCTGCTACAATGGGTCAGAAAACAACCGATCGATGACGAAGGAAAGCAGTTGCAGAATGCTGAGGAGAGTATTTTGCGCCTTGCACAATCAGATGGTAATCCGGATGAGGTAGCATTGATGAATCGCAACGCACGTTTAGCATCAGAAGAACGACAAGCTCTAAGCCGGAGTAGCTCGTTGGCGAATATTTCTCCGGTATTGAACGAAAATGGATTAATGCGCGTGGATGGTCGAATTGCTACAGCAGAATACATGGAACGTGATGCCAAGTTTCCAATAATTTTGCCTAAGGGTCATCCGATCACCAACTTGTTGAGAGATGAAACGCAAACAATGAAACGGTGGTGAATGAAATCCGTCAAAAATTCAGCATTCCGGCGCTAAGAGCGCAGATTCGATCTATAGCGAAACGCTGCCAGTGTATACAAGGCCACCCCTGTGGTTCCGAAGATGAGCCAATTACCTCGGTTCCGTGTTACACCCTTTGTTCATCCCTTCACCTTCCTAGGTATCGATTACTTTGGGCCCTATCTAGTAAAGATAGGCCGAATGACTGTTAAGCGTTGGGTAGCCATTTTCACGTGCCTCACCGTCCGAGCTATACATATGGAGGTAGTGCATAGTCTAACAACCGACTCGTGTAAGAAGGCAGTTCGACGATTCATCGCTCGGAGAGGAGCACCGCAGGAGGTGTACACAGATAATGGCACGAACTTCATAGGCGCCAGCAAAGAGCTTGAAGAATAGTTGCGGGAAATCAATCTTGCTATGAGCAGCACGTTTACGGACGCGAACACTCAATGGCGGTTCAACCCACCATCAGCCCCGCATATGGGTGGATGTTGTGAGCGGATGGTCCGCTCCGTGAAGACGGCACTTGGAACATTACCCATGTTGCGGAAGTTGGACGACAAATCCTTTGTGACATTTCTGGCTGAAGCGGAACATATGGTGAATTCCCGACCGTTAACGTTTCTACCGCTGGACAGTGAATAGCAGGAATCGTTATCACCGAACCACTTTTTGATGCTTAGCTCTAGTGGGATTCGACAACCGGTCAAAGCGCCAGTGAATGACAGGAGAGCTCTGAAATTGGGAGCTCATACAGAATAAGCTTGACTCCTTTTGGAGTCGCTGGATAATGGAGTACTTGCCGGTAATAACTCGACGATCAAAGTGGTTCCACGATGTAGCACCGATCGAGGAAGGAGCGTTGGTCATGTTGGTCGACGGGAAAGTACGAAACCGCTGGACACGTGGTCGCGTGATTCGAACCTACCCTGGGAAAGACGGAGTTGTACGCCAAGCGGATGTGGAAACATTGACCGGCACGTTAAAGAGAAGAGCGGTTTGTAACTTGGCGGTTCTAGACGTGGGCAGATCGGATGAAGAATTTAGAAGAGACCACGAGGAATTGAACTGCGGAGAACGTGGAAGAAAAGATAGCGGTGAACGTGGTGCCGTACGGCACGAGGGGGAGGATATTACGACGGATTAGTGCGATGAATCCATCATCGTACCCCCCGACGCAGTTGTTGTAAATGATGAGTCAAAATGAGCAATAGCAGCTTATCATTGTTTTGATTTGATGGTGAATATAAACAGGATTCGAAGTAAAATTAGATTTTCTTTATTAAATAACTTATTATTATAATTGAGAAACCTACTTACAGACTAGAAATTGAATTACCCAATTATATTAAATTTATTTGTATGAAAATACCTAGTAGGAGACCAATTGTAAGTAACTAAAATTTGTTATCGTAAAATAGTTCGAAATGTGGAATTAATTAGAACCAATAAATTTACAGCTTTGAGCTGATTTCATCGGGAACCTTGGTGATTTCTTCTACGAAGACCTCCGAACAGTAAACCCCACCCCAACGACGTAACAGTTATAATTAATGAATCTTACATTATCGGTATTTTTGACGTAGGACTACGTCTTTCATTTCTATACCGGGGTGTAAAATCAAAGTTTCGAAAACGAAAGCGTTACGCCGGAGACCGAGATTTTGAGCGTTAATAGCTCCTAAACAACTGAACGAAATGTTATGATAAACACTTCATTCGAAAGATAAAATGTCTACGCGTTATATACTTGTTACTTTTTGATCCAAAAACTTGTTTCAATAGTCTTAAAATTGCTTTAAAACAGGCTATTGAAATCACCAATCGGTATATAAGCGAGCGGCGCTCCGAAATCCACTCAGTTCTAAATGAACACCGATTGGAGCATGTTGTCGCTGTTGCGGTGAAGCTCTTTATTTATCATGAAATCGCGGATGAACGGTGTCACCAAGAGCCTGTTTGTGCACCCTAGGCCAGAAGGGAATCTATCAGGAGGAGAGTGATGCCACAAACGGTTCCCTGGGAAGACATCGCTACACACACATACACGCGCGGCTATTAACAGGTGGTTATCGAGTTGGCATTAACCACTGGTGGGCTTCCAGTATCGAGGAAAATGTGGAAATATCTAATCGTTACTGAAAATAATCTGCCAGTTCCTCTGGGAATTTTCAAAATATATTCATGTGAAAGAGTTTAATTGAATGTTTTCTATCCATGTTACACTGTGACCAAATATGTTTCAATCAAGTGCTATTAACAGGTGGTTATCGAGTTGGCATTAACCACTGGTGGGCTTCCAGTATCGAGGAAAATGTGGAAATATCTAATCGTTACTGAAAATAATCTGCCAGTTCCTTTGGGAATTTTCAAAATATATTCATGTGAAAGAGTTTAATTGAATGTTTTCTATCCATGTAACACTGTGACCAAATATGTTTCATCAAGTGCTATTAACAGGTCGTTATCGAGTTGGCATTAACCACTGGTGGGCTTCCAGTATCGAGGAAAATGTGGAAATATCTAATCGTTACTGAAAATAATCTGCCAGTTCCTTTGGGAATTTTCAAAATATATTCATGTGAAAGAGTTTAATTGAATGTTTTCTATCCATGTAACACTGTGACCAAATACATTTGGTTTGGTGGTTTTTCAATCAATCGCAATTAACAGGATAGCTTCAGAAGATTATTCTTCCCCATCAGTAGGATATTTCCGTATCCAATATTGTATGCGCCCGCAATCGATTATTGCTCAGTCGCCGAAAGTTCCGAGCTCAGAGAGTTCATTCCCCTCTAGTTTGCCTTCCAAATTGCCATCGTAAACCACACCTTCTCTCGATTCAATCACACACAAAAAGCATACTTAAGCGATATTCTGGTGGTGAGACACATTCATTTTTCGTGAGGACATCGACAAGACAACATCGTTGCCTAACGTGCTGGAGGAGGTGGACGGCGAAGGATCGACACATACACGCGCAGAACTCTTTCCGTTAGGATGCCATTCAGCATCGAGAAAGTTCCGGAAAGATCTAATCATTGCTGGAAAATAATCTGCCAGTTCCTTTGGGAATTTTCAAAATATATTCATGTGAAAGAGTTTAATTGAATGTTTTCTATCCATGTAACACTGTGACCAAATATGTTTCAATCAAGTGCTATTAACAGGTGGTTATCGAGTTGGCATTAACCACTGGTGGGCTTCCAGTATCGAGGAAAATGTGGAAATATCTAATCGTTACTGAAAATAATCTGCCAGTTCCTTTGGGAATTTTCAAAATATATTCATGTTAAAGAGTTTAATTGAATGTTTTCTATTCATGTAACACTGTGAACAAATACATTTGGTTTTGTGGTTTTTCAATCAATCGCAATTAACAGGATAGCTTCAGAAGATTATTCTTCCCCATCAGTAAATAGATAGGCATGGAATGGAAGCAATGAAAACAAATCGTGGTTTGAAATATATGTGTCATGGGTGCCGCAAGCAGCAAGTTAGCTACAATGATGTGATGAAAAAATGCAATGAAATTCTTGGAAAATTCAGTGAAAGTGTGCAAAAATGGGAAGAAAAATTGGACAGAAGAATGAAAGATATGGAAACGTGTGTGAGTTTAAAAATTGAAATGGAAGTTGGAAAATTAGCGAAGGAAATTAGTAGAATGGCAGAAGAAAATAAGGAGAAATTTAATCAATTGGAGTCGAGTGAAACTGAATGGGAGAGAGCAAGAAATCAAACAAATGAGCCAGTGGGTGATATTGTTACTCCGTCTGGTCCAAGTAGCAATCTTCGATCGCGGAAGAGACCTAGAATTGAGGACCTTCATGTTCCTATTCCTGGGGAAAATAAAGTAAATGAAGCAAGGCGCACAACTTATGCTGATATGGTGAGGAGCGAGAGATCAACTCCAAAGCAATGGAAAAGCAGAGAGCCTGTAGTGATAGTTCGATCGAAGGATGTGAAACAATCGGCGAAAACCACGAAGCAGAGTTTGAAAGAAAAAATCGATCGCTCCGCAAATCAAATTAATGCTGTACGTGAGGGGCGGGATGGCTCTGTCATTCTGGAAGTGAAAACAGGGGAAAATGTTAGTTCTTTGGTGAATTCGGTTAAAGAGAAATGTGGGGGAGAATATGACGTCATCGTCCCAAAACCAATGCGACCAAGACTAAAAATTATAGGAGTGTCTGATGAGTTGAATGAAGAACAGTTGATCAAAGCTTTGGAGGAGCCGAATGATTTACCGAAGCGGTTTGAGTTCAAGTTGATAACACGCTATAAAAATCACTTCTCATTCACGTTTGTTGTGGAATTCGATGCCAAGAGTCACGAAGAACTTCTCAATTTAGGGAGAGTGAATGTCGGTTGGGAACGATGCCAGGTTGCAGAGTGTTTTGGAATCATACGGTGCTTCAAATGCTGTGATTTCAATCACAAAAGCACGATTTGTCCAAATTCTGAGACCTGCGCAAAATGTGCTGGTGCCCATAAAACAGGCGAGTGCCAATCGGAAACAGTTTGCTGCGCCAACTGTGATAGAATGAATAAAAGTCGGAAGTTAAATTTGTGCATGAAGCATTTTGCATACAGCAACGAATGTGCTGTTTATAAAAAACTGGTTGCTAGAAAACGACAGCTGCTTGAACGAAACCAATAGCAACTAATGGTTACGGAAGATTATCATCCGGTAATCTATCTAAATTGTGGTGGATTATCTACAAATTTCGTTGAAGTTCGTCTTCTTGTAGAAACCCTGAAACCAAAACTGGTTATGATCAATGAAACACACGTCACTGAAACCATAGGAGATGATCATTTCCAGATCAATGGATACAAAATAATAAGTTGCTACTCGGACTCAAGACATACCGGTGGTGTCATGATGTACGTCCATTCTAGCTTGAGACATCGACTAATCTTCAGAGAGCAAGCCGACAAAAACTGGATCGTGGCGATTGAGATCCTGAATGGTATGAAGCCCGGTCATTATGGAGTCTTATATCATTCACCGGGAGCAAGCGATTCGATATTTCTGCGAATTTTGGAGGATTCGTGGTTGGAAGAAATCGTTGATCTGTCCAAATTCACACTACTTGCTGGCGATTTCAACATCAACTTGTTCAATTCACGAGATGCTTCCCAGTTAAAGCTTGTGGCTGAAGCGCAAGGACTCATGCAACTAGTCCAACAATGCACACGTATAACCCGTACTAGTCAAACATTAATTGACCTAATATTCTCGAACTGTGATATCAATGTTTGTGTTGTACCGGATTTTAAGATATCTGACCACGAAACTTTGTGTGTGTCTCTTGACGGTAGCTTGGACAAAGTTGATGAAACTAACGTGAAAATTAAGTGTTGGAAAAACTATAGCCGTACTGCCCTTTTGAATTTATTAAGGGAAAAATTGTCAGAAGTAGTGAGTTTAAACAACTTCCATGAGAAAGCTAGCGGCTTCATTGAAGTAATGAAAATATGTGTTAATCAACTAGTGGTTGTCAAGTTTGTTAAATTGAAAAACACAAACAAGTGGTACACCGTAGAGTTACAGCGAATGAAGCGAAAACGAGATGCTACATATAGAAAATTCCTCCAACAACGCTCTGACCAAGCTTGGCAAACATACAAAGTCCACCGGAACGAATATGCATGTACACTGAAGAGAACAAGGCATGAATACGTGCAGCAATCGATAGAAGTAAACAAACATAACACCAAAGAGCTATGGAAGATCTTGAAAAAAATGATCAAACCTAAGCTAGTCCACCCTCAAGCTATTAACTTTAATGGAGAAGAAGTGAGTGACGAGCAGGTCATTGCTGAAAAGTTCAACGAATATTTTGTGAGTAGCATCGAGGATATCAGTGACTCAATAGATGAGGTAGACGAACCATTAGAACTGACAGAAAATTTCACTGGTAGTAAGCTGTCGAAGTTTCAATCAATCACTCTTGAAAAACTCAAAACGGTGGTTTGGTCGCTGGAGGAAAAATCAGGATCTGATGAGATCAATTCCAGAATCTTGAAAGATGCATTTGAAGCTATTGAAGTACCCCTGTTAAATATTATAAACGACTCTTTGGCCACTGGAAATGTACCTGACTCATGGAAAGAATCGGTGGTAGTGCCCATCGAGAAGGTGAATGGAACAGTGAAAGCAGAAGAACATCGCCCGATAAACATGCTTCCAGTGTACGAGAAAGTGTTGGAGCTAATCGTCAAGGAACAGTTGCTGGAATACATTGTAGTAAACGACCTTCTAGTTCCTGAACAATCTGGATACCGTGAGAAACATTCTTGTGAAAGTGCTTTAAACCTAGTCCTTGTAAAATGGAAGGAGACCTTCGAGAAGAAGCAAAATGTGATTGCGGTGTTTTTAGACTTGAAAAGGGCTTTTGAGACGATATCGAGAAGAAAACTACTGAACACTCTTACAAAGTATGGTATTACTGACACTGTTCTACAATGGTTTGTATCCTACCTTGACAGTCGAACTCAAAGGACCAAGTACAATTCTGTGATATCCAATACCAAAGAGACAAATATTGGTGTGCCTCAAGGCAGTGTGTTAGGTCCTATTTTGTTTATTTTATATATTAACGACTTAAAGAGAATACTAAAGCACTGTGATATAAACCTATTTGCCGACGATACTGTGATATACATTTCTTCCGACAATGCTATTGCTGCTACTGAAAAATTGAACTGTGATCTTTCAAACTTGACCAAATGGCTGAAATTTAAGAAATTGAAGCTGAACATTGACAAAACAAAATACATGTTAATTAGCAATAAGTCAGTGTATAGTGAAAGTGTGAATGTGACGATTGATAATCGTTTGTTAGAACGTGTTTGTGAAATTAAATACTTAGGTGTTATAATAGATGATAAACTAAGCTTCAAAAGCCATATTGACCACACAGTGAAAAAGATTGCGAAGAAGTTTGGAGTTCTCTGTCGACTAAAGAAAGATTTATCGCAGTGGAGTTTGATTCACTTGTACAAAGCCCTGATATCACCGCACATAGATTTCTGCCCATCAATCTTGTATCTCGCCAATGATCAGCAAATGCGTCGCCTCCAGAAAATCCAAAACAAGATCATGCGTATAATCCTGCAATGCAATCGAAGGACTCCCGTTCTGTTGATGCTTCGAACACTCCAATGGCTCTCAGTAAAGCAACGCGTGACGTATCTCACGCTACTACTGATACACAAAATTGCAAAAGGTTCAGCGCCAGCATACTTGACGTCCAGGATAATAAGAGGAAGGGACATCTACCGATATAGTACAAGATCTGCTAATAACATCCGTACGGCATCGTTTCTGCTAGCAAGCACTCAGAATTCACTGTTCTACAAAGGGATAAGGCTTTATAATATGCTACCGGTACAAATGAAAGAAGCTAGTGTGAATGAGTTCAAACGGAATTGTGTGACATTTGTCAGAACTAATGTGGCTTTGTAAATAAGTGGTTGTGTTTGCGTTTGAACTGTTTTGTTGAAATGTAAAAATATGATGATGCAACAAAATGCAAAAAAAAAAAAAAAAATTTAAAAAAGGTTTTGATGGACGTACATAGGAATCAAAGACAATGCAAGGACATTAGCTTTCAAAGAAATTAATTTAAAATTATCGTTTTAGATAAATTTGCCCAAACATATAAATTTCCATGTACGGGGTAAGTGGAGGGCCATCATATATATTTATTTATCAGTAGGATATTTCCGTATCCAATATTGTATGCGCCCGCAATCGATTATTGCTCAGTCGCCGAAAGTTCCGAGCTCAGAGAGTTCATTCCCCTCTAGTTTGCCTTCCAAATTGCCATTGTAAACCACACCTTCTCTCGATTCAATCACACACAAAAAGCATACTTAAGCGATATTCTGGTGGTGAGACACATTCATTTTTCGTGAGGACATCGACAAGACAACATCGTTGCCTAACGTGCTGGAGGAGGTGGACGGCGAAGGATCGACACATACACGCGCAGAACTCTTTCCGTTAGGATGCCATTCAGCATCGAGAAAGTTCCGGAAAGATCTAATCATTGCTGGAAAATAATCTGCCAGTTCCTTTGGGAATTTTCAAAATATATTCATGTGAAAGAGTTTAATTGAATGTTTTCTATCCATGTAACACTGTGACCAAATACATTTGGTTTTGTGGTTTTTCAATCAATCGCAATTAACAGGATAGCTTCAGAAGATTATTCTTCCCCATCAGTAGGATATTTCCGTATCCAATATTGTATGCGCCCGCAATCGATTATTGCTCAGTCGCCGAAAGTTCCGAGCTCAGAGAGTTCATTCCCCTCTAGTTTGCCTTCCAAATTGCCATCGTAAACCACACCTTCTCTCGATTCAATCACACACAAAAAGCATACTTAAGCGATATTCTGGTGGTGAGACACATTCATTTTTCGTGAGGACATCGACAAGACAACATCGTTGCCTAACGTGCTGGAGGAGGTGGACGGCGAAGGATCGACACATACACGCGCAGAACTCTTTCCGTTAGGATGCCATTCAGCATCGAGAAAGTTCCGGAAAGATCTAATCATTGCTGGAAAATAATCTGCCAGTTCCTTTGGGAATTTTCAAAATATATTCTTGTGAAAGAGTTTAATTGAATGTTTTCTATCCATGTAACACTGTGACCAAATATGTTTCAATCAAGTGCTATTAACAGGTGGTTATCGAGTTGGCATTAACCACTGGTGGGCTTCCAGTATCGAGGAAAATATGGAAATATCTAATCGTTACTGAAAATAATCTGCCAGTTCCTCTGGGAATTTTCAAAATATATTCATGTGAAAGAGTTTAATTGAATGTTTTCTATCCATGTAACACTGTGACCAAATACATTTGGTTTTGTGGTTTTTCAATCAATCGCAATTAACAGGATAGCTTCAGAAGATTATTCTTCCCCATCAGTAGGATATTTCCGTATCCAATATTGTATGCGCCCGCAATCGATTATTGCTCAGTCGCCGAAAGTTCCGAGCTCAGAGAGTTCATTCCCCTCTAGTTTGCCTTCCAAATTGCCATCGTAAACCACACCTTCTCTCGATTCAATCACACACAAAAAGCATACTTAAGCGATATTCTGGTGGTGAGACACATTCATTTTTCGTGAGGACATCGACAAGACAACATCGTTGCCTAACGTGCTGGAGGAGGTGGACGGCGAAGGATCGACACATACACGCGCAGAACTCTTTCCGTTAGGATGCCATTCAGCATCGAGAAAGTTCCGGAAAGATCTAATCATTGCTGGAAAATAATCTGCCAGTTCCTTTGGGAATTTTCAAAATATATTCATGTGAAAGAGTTTAATTGAATGTTTTCTATCCATGTAACACTGTGACCAAATACATTTGGTTTTGGGGTTTTTCAATCAATCGCAATCAACAGGATAGCTTCTGAAGATTATTCTTCCCCATCAGTAGGATATTTCCGTATCCAATATTGGATGCATAAAACCTTGTGCCTCCAACGTAACGCTCTCGTTTTCGAAGTTCTCCAAATATTCATTCATTCAGAATGAATTCAGATTCAACTTCATACAAATGATCTCTAAATCAACGATAGTCCTACGTCACCCTTGCGGTTATACCATAGATATAACCCACTTCCTGTTTTTCTTTCTTTTCCGTCACCTTTTAAACAGTAGTGTCAATTCTAGGGATACCACTCAATGCAATTAAATCACTTACTGCGTGGTACATTGAGGCGCACAATATTTTTCCAGAATTCAAGGAAACACTTCCGAACGCAAACCAACCAACTATTATAATGCTGAGAATTGAAAATAGCGATGTATGCGTAACCATGGAAACGGAAGTTTCTAGACCTGTTTCGCCCGTCTCGCTCGCGATGGTTTAGGTTGGTTCACCATATTTTCGCCGCAACGAGGGATCTCGGCAACATTCCCCGACCCGTGAACCACTTCTGTATCCGGATCGACGTCACCAGGATTTCCTCCATTTCCTAGTACGACCAGAACGGTCATCTTCACCACCAACACTCTCTTGGCGGTCTGAACGACACCATTCCTATTACTCTGCTGGTTTACCTTCTTCACTTCCGGAGATAACTTACAGGTGTACTGCGTTTGCTCGTAGGGCTCCATTTTTCAATTCATCCTTCTGCTCAACTTAGGTTTTGACGTGGGACTACGTCTAACCGGAGTATATGGGGGGTAAAATGAAAACCTACACAGAACATGCAGGAAAAAATGAAAGATTCCGAATGCTTATAACTCGAACATTCCTTACCGGATCGGAAAGATGTTTGCATCAATTGATAGGAAATTTTTCTACGCGTCTATCGTAATTAATAAAATGCTATTTTTCATTAGATAAAGAATTGAATAACTGTAAAATATTAAGCGTTATCTAAACGACCTAGCTGCCTCGTTTTGATTGGCCCGATTTACGGCTTCCCCAACACAGCCATAATAACCAAGCAGCCTTGGGGAAATCGGCATTGCAAATACATGAAAGTCGGGGGTATTTTTGTTCCGACTGAAAGGTGTTTCCCCAACACAGACTTCAGAATCAAGGTGTGAGGGGGAGTTGGCATTGCAAATTCATGCAGTTCAGGGGTATTTCTGTTCCGACCGGAATGTGTTTCCCTAACACAGACTTTAAATCCAAGGAGCGTGGGGAAATTGGCATTGCAAATAACGTAAGTTGGAGGCATTTTTCTTCCAACTGAAATGTGTTACCCTTACACAGACTTCAAATTCATGAAGCGTGGGGAAATTGGCATTGTCAATTCATGCAAGTCGGGGGTATTTTTGTTCCGATTGAAATGTGTTTACCCAATATACGTACTTTGGTACTCGCTTATCTTTGTGCAGACTAAAATATGTTTCCTTTACACTGTCTTCTAAACTTGGGAACCTGGGAAAATCGTGCAGACATTAGAGGCGAATGAACTATCAAGTATAAAGCAAGCAAAATTCATATGTGCTGTTCACTGAATTTCTACGCACACCATTTGATGATTAGGCAAAATATTGATAACCAGTTGCTGCGATAACGCCTATCGATCAAACAATATGCGTTCGACGTACATGTCAAAATCGAAACTGAGTGCCAGAAGTTCATCAATTCATGTAAATTCGCTGTTCGAAGAAGAGAGATGCAACCTTCAGAGTGAAATGTAAAATAGAATAATCGTTTGAAAATTCTTCCGTTCACATATTTTGTCCTAGGCATCAAACCAAACGTAAAAGGACTGTCATTCAATTTACTTGGAACGAAGAACATAATCTATCACAATGCATGCATGACATTACATGGCATTTTTTCAATCTCTTTACTTAAAAAGTAAAGATATTGAATTCAATTAAATTCGGAAATTGTTTCACTCAATCAAAAATTTAATCAATACAAACAAATGATTGCTAAGCTAAGGTAGTCCCACGTAAACCTTGCGGTTATATCATAGATATAACCCACCCATTTTTTTTTAGCCAGTCGATTTTCTAAGCCTTTTATCTTGTTGAGCGCCATTGGAAAGTTATCCGGAACGTTTACGTTGTCATCTCGGAAGGGCAAACCCGGTTCTATACGACGTTCTTTTTAAACATCAGTAGCTTCCAGATTGCTGCGGGCTCGCTTATTTTCCCCCGCTTCAAACTTCCTTGTAACATCCTCTACCGCGAAGAACTGCTTTATTGAATCGTGTAGATCTTTATTGATCATTTCTTCACAGACATGGACATGCAGCTGTTCGATGGATGCTTCATTTCCGGTGTTCCACCCATATACGCACCATCCCAGTCGGGTCTCGGTTGCGACCAGTTTACTGTTACCGCTTTCACGAGTTTCTAAGCTTGTAAGCAGCTGAACGTGTTCCAGTCCTACAATCATGCCTGGCTGGACATCTATATAGCTGGCAACGGGAAGTCCTTGTAGATGTGAGAATGATTTTGCCAACTCTGTGCAGTCTAACGTCTGACTTGGGAGTCGCAATTCACGCACGGTCCGTACGTTGTTCAATCGGAACATTTCCTTCCTACCGACACCAGATATCTTGACGCTCAATCGCTTGGATGTCTTCTCTTGTCTGCTGATTGTTGCGGTCCAACTCAGGAACAGATTTTCCGGTTCACCCTCGATGCCCAATTGTGCTGCGATCCCTCCTTCGAGCATCGTTGATGAGGATCCATCATCCAGGAACGCGAAGGTTTCAACTTGCTTTCCATCACCGTCACAGGCAAGTAACGAAATAGCGAAAATGATTTCGTATGGTGATGATTGCTGTGAAAGTTCTCGCTAGACTTGTATACTTCGGACTCGTCATTCTGGATACTGTGCAACAACATATGGTGACGAATACGGCAACCATTTACTCCGCATTCTTTCTCTGAACGACACGGCCATTTGCGATGGGATATCAAGCATAATTGGCATAAATTCTTCTATCGCATTGCCTTCCAACGGCTTCCAATGTCCAACGACTTGAAGCTGGAACAATTGCGTATTTGGTGCCCATCGTCCTCGCAATAGGAACACGCTTCCGACGAAGATTCTTCGACTGCAGTTGCACCTCGTTTATTTGAAATAGTTGACGATTCATTAGCGTGAGTGAACAGCTTCTCCTTCTGCTTTGTTTTCTCCACCCTAAGCTGCCTCTGATTGATTTGCTCCAAGTCTACTCCGATACACAACTCAGAAGCCAAATTCACTAGCCCCGACATGAAACTATTGAACGTCGCCAGGTTGACGTGAGAGAAACCTTGCTTGAAAGTCCCCACTGCATCTTCAGCGAGGTGGGTAACTTATCGACCAACTCCTGGATTAGCATCGGATTCGACAAGTGAGCTTGTTGGTCGGCCAAGACGATGTGATCGATAGAGATGTGCCATCCGCTCATGAACTGTTCATTCGAATCGCTTCATCATAGTGAGCGGATTCGGATCGGCTCACAATCAAAACAACGCAGCTCATCAGCTCATTACGGAGCTGGAGAGCTGATGAGCTGATGAGCTGTTGAGCTGATGAGCTGCTGAGCTGATGAGCTGTTGAGCTGATGAGCTGCTGAGCTGTTGAGCTGATGAGCTGCTGAGCTGCTGAGCTGTTGAGCTGATGAGCAGCTGAGCTGATGAGCTGCTGAACTGCTGAGCTGTTGAGCTGATGAGCTGCTGAGCTGTTGAGCTGATGAGCAGCTGAGCTGCTGAGCTGCTGAGCTGTTGAATTGAAGAGCTGCATAGCTGTGGAGCGCAAAAGCTGCAGAGAGTGTGAATTGTGAGACGCGAAAGAATTTTTCGTCTCTCGCGCTTTATGATATGACGTCAGTTTGTTTTCGTGTGTCCCTCTTCGTTCTTTAGCTTTAGCAGAGATGCCAGATAGGAAAAAGGTTTTTGTTTTGAAGATATTCAATCGTTCGTTACTTCATTAAATTTTTTTTTACCTCGCCGAACAAGATAATAAAATTATTATATGCTTGCAAATGAAATTACTATATTATATTGTTATTTAAACATGATTGTGGAAACACATAAATTTATTTCCGCGTGCTGAATCAAAAAAAAAAATCAGAAAACCACCCGGCATAAATTCTGATGATTGATAATGGTCCTTTTGTTACCTTTGTCATCCCGAAGAATTATTTCTCATTGCACCTATTAGTGGATTTATTTTTATATCCTTGCAAAAATAATATCTCGGTAGTTTTATCAAAAAACGTTGTCTCGGCCAATTATTCTGAAGGCATTTTATTTGGCTACTGCTGGCTCTTCTGTTTTTTAAGTTCAGCATATTCTAAGCATCTTCTATGTTGGATTCCAGCATTCAATATTTGTTGTATATTATATTATTAGAATTAATATTAGTTAGTAGGACATTTTTGGTGAGCCATTTCTCCATCTGTTCACGCCTGTTTTTCACGCTAACTCCGCTTTTTCTGCACGATGAATCCTTTTTCCCTTCGGCCTGCATCAGCAACCGGTACCTTTGCCACAGGTACTCCTCCTCCTCTTCAATTAGTTTTTTCTTCAGATTTGGTTGTTCCTCGTGAAGTTGTAGGCTGAGCTGTAGTTTCTGTGACTTCCGGCTACTCATGCTAACGGACGATTCGTTGAATGATGTACCATACTTCGACGCACCATCACAATCCTCAAAGCAATCATTACACTTGAAACTCCTATCTGGTTCTGCAATCGACTCGCTTACACCCGCGCACTGGAAGTGTTCCCATCGCTTGCACAAATCGCAACACACCATTTCATCTTCACTATCAACTCGACTACATTTCTTGCATGTCTTGCATTGCTCGCGGGGGCATTATTCTTCCCGGATTTGTTCGGCATAATAGAATCAAAATGATTACCCCAATTGGTCAATCAACACACTTATAATTAACTTAATAACTACTGTAACGACTAGCAGCTGTCGACCGACTTAAATAATGGAATAGATTGGGAACCGACTTTATTTCCAGCGACCCTTGTCGTCTCGGTGCTATCGTCCAAATCCGGTGTGGCTCGATTTGCGTCTTCAAGTGTAGGTTGATTTATTCCTCTTCCTGGCAGGCAACGGACGGGCAAGATATCATCCAACTCAGGACGATAATCTTGTAGAATGTTCTCGGAGTCAGAACAAACACCGTTCTTCAGTTGCGTTATTAAGTAGCTACAAGCTGAAATTTATTTTACAGTATTTTGCGATAAATATAAAGGTGATTATAATTAATGAATCTTACATTATCGGTATCGGTTTTCTTTCTTTTCCGTCACCTTTTAAACAGTAGTGTCAATTCTAGGGATACCATTCAATGCAATTAAATTTCTCACTTACTGCGTGGTACATAGAGGCGCACGATACTTTTCCAGAATTCAAGGAAACACTTCCGAACGCAAACCAACCAACTATTATGATGCTGAGAAGTGAAAATAGCAATGTATGCGTAACCATGGATACGGAAGTTTCTAGACCCGTTTCGTCCGTCTCGCTCGCGATGGTTCAGGTTGGTTCACCATCTTTTCCCCGCGACGAGGGGTCTCGGCAACACATATACACGGAGAAAAAATGAAATTTCTGTTATGGCTATGACCCATATCAATGGAATCAGATTGATTATTCAAAAAGTTTCACAGAAAAAGTGCAAACTGTACATTACGATTGTAAATCCGGATTAGGGGAAGTGTATTCCCATTTAGGCTTTATGCTTTTTGCCCTGGAATGCTGGCCTCGTGAAGAAGTAAACTATAATGAACATTCGTGCGCAGATGTCCTTAATCGGTGGTTAGTTCCGCCAAAAATGTAATTGGTTATTGTTGCGATTCGAGGGAGTAATCGAAAGCAGGTCACTGTTTTTCGACAGCTTTTTTTTATTGCGCTTCAAAAAATTCAGTGGACATGATAGAATGTTTCGACTTACTCCACTCGGCAACTATCTTTATAACTCATATCGTTACCTACCGAACCACTATGGTTCTAACAAATAATTAATAGCGTTTTTCGTTCAATGTTGCATTCAGATAAAAGTTTCTTGACTTATATTTCACACCAGTACGTTTGAATGATTCCTTTCTCCAAGATTGTTGTCGGCCTCCTCTAATCGTTTAGGTTTTCACGTTCAGATTGTTGATTCCTTGGATGCTGTGGCAACAGTTATGTTGGCTTATTCAGCCAGAAAGATCAACAAACCCTCAGTTATGATTTCCGGGCACTTGAATGATGTACGGAGAAATTAAATATGTTTATAAGAAAATTGATCGCAAACGGAGAAAATCAATTGATTAGCCAATTCATGGAAAATACAAGGAAGCATTCGAACGTGAGCTCGAGCTCTGTGATTTTGATCTAGGTGCGAACTTGTCGATAATCCTTTTCAATCAATTTTTCGATTCAAATCTAGTGGGAAAGTCGCTCAATGAATATCGTGAAATATGTGCAAGTAAATTAAATAATATGCGTCAGACAAAACTCTTGTTCATGAAATAGCTTGCCAAAGGCCTTGTTCTCACTACAGCGGGGCGTTAGCGTGGCTTGGGCGGGGCGTGTGACGCTTGCGATTAATCATGTGTGTTCTTACCGATGTGCTCACACCAGGCTGACGTGTCGTGAGCGTGGTTTTGACGTGTGGCTGGTGTGCAAACGAAAACACTTCATGTCAGCGATATTTGTACTTCTCCGCTTCTCTCTAGCATATGTTTGTTTGTAGTGGTGACATAATTTATTTTTTGACGTAGAACTACGTCTTTCATTAAGGGTGTCAAATCAGAAAACAGGTCACGTTTTTATAAAATAAAGTTAACGTTAATAACTATTTTTGCCGCGAACGGATTTCGGCGATTTATATACTAAACGAATCGGAAATTCCGTAAGATTTGTTTAATATGCCATACATTAGAATCCCCTTGTCAGTAAATGGTTAAAATTCATGAAAACTTTAAGTGTTTCTATTTTCCCATACATTTGTTCTGTCCATTTGAGTGCTTTCCCGAACAGAGCTATCAATAACGAGCAACTTATCGACGACCAACGGAGGGGAAATCGTAGGATTTAAAGTCTCCGTGAACAAAGGAAAAGAAGAAGAATGAAGGGGAATACTTGCCTAGAGTATAAACAGTGGATCTCGCTGAGGCAAACTATCATTCGGCATCGGACTGTTGAGTAATCCAGTTCACTTTGCTTTCGCTGCGCTTCGATCTAAGATTGGACCCCACCAGTGGTAATCCAACTTGGAAATCGTCGTTTGATTTTTCTGTTCGTTTTTCGCGTTATTCGTATCGTGTGTTCTTCTTTCCGCGTCATAAATTGGACGCTTCGCGTAGTGTGCGATGAGCAAGAAGAAGTGGAAGGCAGGCTCGAGCCCTGTTTTACATACAAGGGACGTTGTTTCACTATCTCATATGAAATACGTTTGCTACCATTTACGTATTAACTTTATTCGCATCCAAACTCCATGCGACCTATCGCTTGGAGTGTAACTACAGAACTAACTTACAACTAATTACAAAAGTCTTAAGCTAACTTCCAAACAATTGTGTAGAGTTCTTTAATTTGTTGGGAGGAGCCAAGACATAGAGAAATAGCCAATCAATCGAATGCAGTGTTCGATGTGATTGGGGTCATGAATAAAAAATGCTTACTGCGCGTAAGCGCGCATATCGCATAGTGCATATCGATTTCATGGAAAATCGTAAAGTGTTACGACTTTGTAAACTGTCGCATTTTTCATCAGAACAGAACTAGTTCTGTTTTGGTTTTAAGTTTGTCGCCATCAACTGCGCGCGTTATGATGTAAGAATGCATTCATACCGCTAGCGCATGTGGCCAGTTTTTATGGGTGATGGATATTTGTGGGAGAAAAGTAATTAACGAAGTTATGCAGTTATGCTTGTGGGAATCGTAAACATTGAAGTGCTCGCGCATGAGTCAGTTGTTAGAAAACAATTAACTGCTTATGGGAATGTGTTGACAATGGAATTTGGTATGGGATTTAGAATGGGTTTTGAAATGGATTAGGAATCGGATTTGAAATCATGCTACACCATCCCTCTTTAGGAGAATGATGTAATGCAATGAAATCATTCATGGTATTCAGGTAAATTCATAGTAAATAATTATTCCTTGGCTTCTCTCAACATTACAAAATGTTTGCTTACGACTAAAGGTATATAGTTTTTGAAGTAAATAATGTATTCAAAATGAGAAAGTTTTTTGTTGAATATATTTTGGGAAAAATAAAAATTTTTGTTTAGATTTTTATTACTCTATTTTTGTGTACTACAGTTGTATGGTTTGTTCTGGGGTTTAAAATTTTACAGTTTGGATCTAATAATTCTTGAACTATATATGGACCATCGTAGAAAGGATCTAATTTTCTTCTGTTTTCTACTTTCAAATAAACTTTGTCATTAATATTTAAATGAATTGGGTTACTATCGTTTTCTGAGTTGCTTGCTCTATGAATTTTCTGCTTAATTAACTTGTCTTTTGCTATTTCATTAGATCGTTGTATTTTAAATTTTAATTCTTTACTATATTGTTCAAAATTATATATTGGTTCTGCTCCTTTTTCGAATAATTCATGTGGTAGTTTAGCTTTATTTCCAAAAATAAGTTCATGAGGGGTAAATCCATGATCTGAATGTGGGGTTGTATTGTAATTGAAAGAATATAATTTTAACCATTCATCCCAATCAGTTTGATGTTCGTTAACGAAAGATCTCAGGTATTCATTTAAACACCTGTGATTTCTCTCCAACGATCCTATCGTCTGAGGGTGATAAGCTGTACTAAATTTTTGTTCGACTTTAAGCATTTTACAGATCTGCTCAAAGACTTCATTATTGTATTCAGTTCCTTGATCAGAGCGTAAAATTAAAAATGTTCCGTAAGTTAAAATAAAATTGTCTACTAACGCCTTAGCAATTACGTTAGCTTCTTTTGTGGGTACCGGAATCAATACGACATATTTTGTCAGATCGCATTGAATACTAACTGCATATCTATTGTTGTTGTGACTTCTAGGTAAAGGTCCAACAGTGTCTATGGAAATAACTTCGAACGGGTAGGATGACGTTGTTGTTACCACTTGTTTTTCCTTGGTATGCTTTATGATTTTGTTTCGTTTGCATAATTCACAGGCCTTAATGAATTCTGCAATCGATCTTTTCATATTGCTCCAATTGTACATTTCTCTTACTTGAAGGTATAACCTATGTTGACCAATATGTCCTCCAGTAGGGGTATTATGATAGTTGTATAATATTTTTTGAATATGTACCTTTTTTGTTACAAATGTTGGTGGATTGTAAATAATAATT
The DNA here is from genome assembly GCF_029784135.1 of Toxorhynchites rutilus septentrionalis. Lineage (NCBI taxonomy): Eukaryota > Metazoa > Arthropoda > Insecta > Diptera > Culicidae > Toxorhynchites > Toxorhynchites rutilus. Next base: position 95,572,854 of record NC_073744.1, read on the forward strand.
TCAATTGAATACACTTGTGCATTTGCTAACATTTTAAAGTTTTCAATTGATATTATTTTAAAAATTTCATCTTTAGTTGACAGCGCTAATTTCCTTTGGTTCATTTCAATCATTGATTCTTCGATTTTTAGAAGTGCAGATACTAATGTCTGACATCCATTAAAAATTTGTTGCTGCACTAGCGCAAGAATTTTATTATTTTTCTTCAATATAAATTTTATTTCATTTTTGCCAACTTTTGTTTCAAGTTTGACTAATTTGTTGGTTTCTGATGGATTGTTTGTCATGTACGTAGAGAGGTGATCAGTTCCTCGTGGTACAGAAATTCGTTTATCAGATGTTTTTCCCATATTTGAATTATCTTGCGATTTTCGAGTCATCGCTCTTGTGCTTACTCCTAATATATTTAAATTTTTTAATTCATCAGAGGAAGATACTATTCTTGATAAATCATCAGCTCCTACGTTTGATTTTCCTGCAATGTATTCAATTGTAAAGTCATATTCTTCTAAATCAAGACGCATTCTTGTTAATTTTGAAGTTGGATTTTTCATACCGAATAAGAAGACTAATGGTCTATGATCAGTTCGCACTAAAAATTTTCTACCGTAAAGGTAAGGTTTGAAATAATTAATAGCCCAATGTATGGCTGTTAATTCTTTTAAAATCACTGGTTTATTCTTTTCACCAGGTGTAAAAGTTTTGCTTGCGAAAGCTATTGGTAAATTTCCATGTTGTGATTGTTGAAACAATACAGCTCCACAACCTATATCTGAAGCATCTGTTGTTAATATAAATTGTTTCGTAAAATCTGGATATTGTAGTAATCTTGGTGACATTAACGAATTTCTCAAGGTGTTGAATGCGTTTTGGCAAATATTGGTCCATATAAATTGTGAATGTTTCTTTAGAAGTTGATTAAGAGGATTTGCAATTAGGGCAAAATTTGGTACAAATTTACGATAATAATTACAGAATGCAACGAATCTTCTAACTTCGTCTGAATTTTTGGGAATTGGATAATTTTGAATAGCTGAAAATTTGGAATCATCTGGTAACATGCCATACTCTGTTATTTTATGACATAGAAAGGTAACTTCAGTGCTAAAGAATTTGCATTTCTGTGCATTTAGCTTTAAATTATAAAATCTTAATCGTTCAAAAACTTGCTTTAAATTTGAAATGTGATGGTCTACTGAACATCCTACGACTATAATATCGTCTATGTAAATAAATGCTAATTCTGGTGTTAAACCTGCCATTGCGATAGTCATCATGCGTTGAAAACTATTTGGGCTTATGTTTAATCCGAATGGTAATCTAGTGTATTGATAATGTCCGTTTTGTGTTGAAAATGCTGTAAATTTTCTAGATTCATTGTCCAAAGGTATTTGATGAAAACCTGACATGAGATCTAATGTTGAAAAATATTTTGCTCTTCCAAGTTGATCTAAAATATCGTCAATTCTTGGTAAAGGAAATTTGTCGGCTAAAATTTTTTTATTTAGTTGTCTAAAATCAACAACTAAACGCCATTTTTTGTCATTATTCTGGGATTTTTTTGGTACTAGAAGAATTGGTGAATTATATGGTGAAACTGAAGGTTCCACTATATTACTCTCTAACATTTTATTTACTTGATTATTTATTTCGGTTTGCTGTGCATGAATTGTCTTGTAATTAGGAATATATACAGGAACTTTATCACTGAGCACAATATTCTGTGAATAGAAATTATTCTGTGTAATGTCTTCCTCCTGAAGACAAAATATATCTTGATAACCATTAATTATTGTTTTAAATTTATCTTTAGCATATGTAGGAATTTTTTCCGTGTTTATGCTCTTGAAAATTTCTTCAGACCTCTTATTATTAATTTTTTTATTATTTACATTAAGTATAGTGTAATCACTTAGAATACTTAAGGTAGGCTTAAATTCGGAATAATGTATGTACAAAGGATTATTCGTAGTATTTACAAATTTTACATAAGGCTTTAATGGTGAAATAATGGTATTACCACAGAAAACTCCTGGGTAAATTTCTTCTGAATGGACTACCATATCCTCTCTAATGTTTACGTATGGTACCCTTCTAATTACTTCACTACGACTCGGTAGAATGAAGCCTTCGTTTAAATTATCTTCTATTGGTATTGAAATTTGTATATTGGCTATATTGAATGTAAGTAGCCAATGTTCATAATCTATTATACATTTGTAATTTATTAGGAAATCTCTTCCTAGTATACCATCTGCTTGTATTGGTAAGTCAGTGGTAACAAGATGGAAATCATGATTTAAAGTTAAAGTATTATTAAAACATAGAGGTGTATTTGTTAATCCTAGTGTTTCTACACTATTTTCCGTAATTCCAGTTAATTTAATCTTATTATTAGTAATTACATGTTGATTTGGGAGAATATTTCGTGCTTTAAACAACGAAATATCTGCACCGGTGTCGATGATCAGGTTGCGTATTTTATTTCCAGTCATGTGCACTTTGACTTGAATAAAATTTGATGCATTTAAATTTAATGTCAAAATCGGTATGCCTGTCCGTAACAATTGTCCAGTTAGTCGACATCTGTTATCAATTGTTACTGGTTGGCTAAAAAATGGTCGGTAATATAGGATCTTTCTTGTGGTAGTTGATTAGTTGAGTTATTTGCAGTATTGCTACTAACTGCTACCAAAGCTTGGCTAGAGTTTTCTGACTCCATTTGAGGATAATATTGATTATTACCTATTTGTCTATTTGGTTGAGTTGTATTCTGATGGGTTGCGAAATACATTCGCGTAGGTATGTAATTTCTGTTAAAACTTGTGTTTGGGATTCTATTGTTTTTTTTTTATCCAAAATATATATTTTATTAAGGCTCATATGGCGTCAGCCTAACGGGGCCGGGAGTTCAATATTTTGACAATGTTTGCTTAGACTATGTTAGTAATATGTAACCGATTACTCGCGGTTGACTCGAGGTTAGTATTACAAGTGTTCTCACAATTGGTATGTCGCAGTCTTCGATGCTCTGTACGTGTGATTCTATTGTTGTTATTGTTAAAATTTCTTGGATTATTATATTGTTGAAAATTTTGGCTAGTATTTCTTTTGATGGGATATCGTTGCCAATTTTGGTTGAAATTTCTATTATTATTCATGGGATATCTAGATTGACATCTACCTTGAGAAAAGATTCTTGGCGTAAATCGTTCATTCCCCATAGGATTTCTATAGGTGAAATTGCGATTTACGTATCTGTTATTATGTGTTTGATTGGTATAAGATGATTGTAATACTACTGCGTTTGTTTCAGTTTTTTCATTTTCTACCATAACATTAATTGCTTCTTGGAGATTATCAAATTTTCCAATTTTTAACATCATTTTAGTTTCCTTGTTTGATGTTTCTTTAATGAGCGTCTGAATCGCTACTTTTTGAGACATTTTCCTTGCTACATTATCAGGAATTTGCTCTCTAATATAGGTATCTTTCAGTTTTTTTTAGAGAATCGAGTCCAAAATATATATTTTTATCAAGGCTCCTATGGCGTTAGCCTGACGGGGCCGGAGTTCAATATTTTAACAGTTTTTCTTATTATCTATGTTAGTAATATGTAACCGATTACTCGCGGTTGGCTCGAGGTTAGTATTACAAGTGTTCTCATAATTGGTATGATGCAGTCTTCGATGCTTTGTACGTGTGCCCGACACGGGATACCTCCTATTGGGATGCAGCTGACCATTAATCAGCAACGCCCCCCTAGTCTGTACCCCATATCTAGCGTGGTGCGTCTTCTCGACTCGAGGAATCCAGGATAGAATGGTCACTAACCGGCGCAATCATCAGCTCGTGTAGAGTTGTCATGAGCGGTACAACCTTTGGCTCTTGTTGAATCATCAGTGGACTGCACAACCTTTGGCCCGTGTATCTGTAAAGAGTGTGTGTATGTATTGCCGCGACTAAGTAAAAGTTTATCGATCGGATAGGAGGGATATAAAACGGGGACACAACGATGGAAACATCATTAAACGTTGACATCGGCGTTTCTGAAGAACAGGTATAGATGAAGCAGAAGATCAGGATCACGGCTACCTAAGATATCCCGGACGGGGATATCCGATTGTCTGCCTTTTGCTCTCAGTGCTCTAGAGAGCTGAGAGCGAGCAGCATGGAACCGGATACACGACCAGACAATATGCTCGATGTCGTGGTAGCCATCGCCACAATCACAAAGATTGTTTGCTGCGAGCCCAATGCGATAGAGATGCGCGTTTAGGTTGTAGTGATTGGACATGAGCCGAGATATCACGCGAATGAAATCACGACCTACATTCAATCCCTTAAACCAAGCACTCGTCGAAACCTTAGGGATAATCGTGTGTAACCAACGACCGAACTCATCTTCACTCCACATGCGCTGCCAACTAACGAGTGTGTCCTGACGAGGAATGTGAAAATATTCATTATAGGCAATTTGCCTTTCAAAAAGTGTGCCTTCTGAAGCGCCCACCTTAGCTAGCGAGTCCGCTTTCTCATTCCCCGGAATCGAGCAATGAGAGGGAACCCATGCTAAGGTAATCTTGAATAATTTTTCGACCAAAACACTCAATAGATGTCTTATTCTTGTTAGGAAATAAGATGAGCGTTTATCAACTTTCATTGAGCGGATTGTCTCGATTGAGCTGAGACTGTCTGAAAAAATAAAATAATGGTCGATGGGCAGTGTTTCAATGATCCCTAGAGCATAGTATATCGCACCCATTTCAGCGACATACACGGAACAAGGATCTTTGAGTTTGAAAGAGGCACTGGAATTTTCATTGAAGATGCCGAAGCCAGTGGACCCGTTTATGTATGAACCGTCAGTAAAGAACATTTTATCAGATCCAACTTTCCCATATTTTTCCGAAAATATCGACAGAATAACATTGGAGCGTAGGTGATCTGGTATTCCATGGATTTTTTGTCGCATGGGCAGATCAAAAATGACAGAGGAATTGCAAAAGTATGGGAAGCAAACTTGGTTGGAGATGCCTGGTGAAGGGTGCACGTCGTGGGTAAGGTACTCATGGTATAAAGACATAAAACTTGACTGAGGAGTCAGTTGTAGTAGATTTTCGAAGTTATCAATCACCAATGGATTCATGATCTTGCAACGAATGAGAAATCTGTAGGATAATTCTGTGAACCGAAGAGTAAGCGGGGGTACTCCTGCCAAAACTTCGAGACTCATCGTATGTGTCGAATGCAAACACCCCATGGCTATACGCAAGCAACGATATTGTATCCTCTCCAGCTTGAGAATATGAATCCTGGCAGCTGATCGGAAGCAAAAACTGCCATATTCTAACACTGACAATATCGTTGTTTTGTACAACTGAATGAGGTCTCCTGGATGGGCACCCCACCATGTTCCGGTTATTGTTTGGAGAAAATTGATTCTTTGCTGGCATTTCTGTTTCAAATACGCAATGTGTCTCCCCCAGGTACATTTCGAAGCAAAATATACACCCAGGTATTTGAAAAACATAGAGTGTTGGATCGTTTTGCCGGATAGGTGAAGCTGGAATTGGGCGGGTTCGTGCTTCCTAGAAAAAACGACCATTTCAGTTTTCTCCGTAGAGAATTCGATACCCAGCTTGAGGGCCCACGTGAACAGATTGTTCATGGTATCTTGCAACGACTTTTGCAGAGCGACGGGATTAGTACCCGTGATAGAAATAACTCCATCGTCTGCAAGTTGTCTCAGCGTGCAGTCTCTAGTTAGACAATCATCCATATCATTGACGTAAAAACTGTACAAGAGGGGGCTTAGGCAGGAGCCTTGTGGTAGGCCCATAAAACTGTAACGTGAAGATTTCGAGCTGCCATGAGAGAAAATCATGTGCTTTTCTGACAGTAAATTGTACAGGAAATTATTGAGAATTGGTGAAAGTCCACGATTATGAAGCTTCTCTGAGAGAATTTCCATGGAAACTGAATCAAATGCCCCTTTGATATCGAGGAAAATGGAAGCCATTTGTTCTTTGCGAGCAAATGCGATTTGGATTCCAGAAGATAGCAGCGCGAGACAATCATTCGTCCCTTTACCTCGGCGGAAGCCAAACTGCGTATTTGACAGCAAATTGTTCGTTTCGACCCACTTGTCCAAACGAAGTAGAATCATTTTCTCTAACAATTTGCGAATACAGGATAACATTGCAATCGGCCTATACGAGTTGTGATCGCAAGCCGACTTGTTGGGTTTCCGTATGGCTATCACTCTCACTTGTCTCCAGTCATGCGGGACAATATTCAGCTCCAGAAACTTGTTAAACAAGTTCAGCAAACGCTGTTTTGCCAAGTCGGGAAGATTCTTCAACAAGTTGAATTTAATCTTGTCCGACCCCGGAGCTGAATTGTTACATGAGAGGAGGGCAATTGAGAATTCTACCATCGAAAAATTCTCATAATCGCATTGGAGCGGAATATCGCGTACGACGCTCTGTGCAGGAACAGAATCGGGACAAACCTTCCTTGCAAATTTGAAAATCCAACGGTCAGAGTATTCCTCACTTTCAATGGTATGGTTCCAGCCACGCATTGACAAACCATTGACGAATTTCCGCCAATATCCACGCTTTTTTGCTTTAATCAGACCTTTTAGTTTGGCTTCTAGAGCTTGGTACTTTCGAAACCATTCCACTAATCCAGTTTTCCTGAATTTTTTGAAAGCGGATGATTTTTCAAGGTAGACCTTTGAACACTCCCTGTCCCACCAAAGTGATGGAGGACGACGTCGGAAAGTGGTAGCCGGTACACGTTTCTTTTGAGCTTGAAGTGCGCTTTCGTAAATCAAACTTGATATAAAGTTATACTCTTCAAGGTGAGGAAGTGCATGCATCGAAACGATTGCTTCAGATATTAATTCCGCAAATTTTCTCCAGTCAATATTCTTCGTGAGGTCATACGCAATATCGACTGACTCACTAGATTTTAATTCATTGGCGATCGATAAAATTATTGGTAGGTGATCACTACCGTGGGGATCTTGGATTACCTTCCATGTGCAATCCAGGGATAATGAAGAATAGCAGAGATATATGTCTAGCATGCTTGCCCGTGCAGGAGGGTTGGCTATCCTAGTTGCTTCCCCAGTATTTAAAACTGTCATGTTGAAGTTGTCGCACAGATCATAAATCAACGTGGCTCGGTTGTCATCGTAGAGTGACCCCCATGCTGTTCCATGGGAGTTGAAGTCACCTAAGATTAACCGCGGCTCCGGCAATGCCTCGATAATATCAAAGAACTGATGGCGGCCTACCGTAGTCCTGGGAGGAATATATATCGAAGCAATGCAGAGTTCTTTACCATTGATTTGTATCTGGCAAGCGACAACTTCAATGCCTGTAATCGATGGGATAGTGACTCTATAGAAGGAGTGACGTTTTTTGATCCCCAATAGTACGCCACCAAACGAGTCGTTACGATTGAGGCGAATAATGTTGAAATCGTGGAAATTCAGCTCGTCGGCTGAACAAAGCCATGTTTCACAGAGAGAAAATACATCGCAGTTAGAACTGTGAACTAAAAATTTAAATTGGTCTAGTTTAGGGATGATGCTTCTGCAATTCCACTGTATGACAGTGGTCAAATCCTTGACCTCTTGCGCTGAATTAGGCATCGAGGGAAATGAACGCTGCTAAAAAGCCACATTTTTCTTTCAAAAATGTTCTCACAACCGGAAGCAAACATAATACTATGCTTTTAAGAGGATCATTTATATTTAAAGCATTTAAAATGTTATCCACAAGGTCTGAAAGCGCAAGCAGGCCAGGTAGTGGCTGTTGCATCGACCGCGAAAATGGAACAGACGTGTTCGTTGTTGTTCCGGGAAGTGCTGAGGACCCCTGGTTGGTAGCATGACCACGTAAACCGGGAGGTACTTGCTTCGGCCTATTCTCAGCACGTTCAGTTCGAGGCTTCATTCCAACTTGGGAAGTTTCGGTATTCTTTCTGGGGAGTGATGGAAAAGAAGTAATTTTTCTTTTCCTGATGGCACCCTGCGATGTACCGGAACATCCGGCATTGGGAGCGTCAGCAACAGGCTCGTCGTTCTGCAGAATGGAGTAGGGATTGTCCTGTGTCGTTGGCACGGAACTCTTAAGCATTTCTGCAAAAGTCCGCTTGGAACGTTCCTTTAAGGAACGCTTGAGTTTTTCCCCTCGTTGTATGTACACCGGGCATTGAGTAAAATCATGAGGAGTCCCGCCGCAATGAAGACACTTGTGCTCTTTCGCGCAAGGATTCTCATCATGGCTCTCTCCACAATCTGCGCAACGTTTTTTTATTGCAACAATAGGCGGCCGTGTGACCGAGTTGCATACATTTGTTGCATTTCATTACCCGGGGTACAAACAACCGAACAGGTAAACGAAGTGCCCCTATTGCAACGTAATTTGGAAGGGCGGAACCCTCAAAAGTCACACGAAAAGAGTTTGTCCGATTGAGAATTCTTTTGTCATTTTTATGTGACACAGATTTCAGTCGATCGCATGCAAGAATCCTCACAGTTTTGTAAAATTCTCAACGTCATTTGAAGATTTCAGTTTCAGGTTTTTAAGACTAGCTAATGCTAAATCAGAATTACCTTTCTCTTCGCAATTTGTTTCAATTTTTTGCGTAAGTTCGTCATAATCAGTTGGGGTAACAGGAAATAAATTTCTTGCCTTTCCACTTAATTTTGTCAAAATAATTGTGGTAGCTGCAGCTTTATTTTCTTCTGGCACTATCGTTTTGGTTAGATTTACCGCATCTAGAAAAAGAATTTACTCCTCCTGGGTTTCCATCATAAAAGGGTATTAAGGTTGCTAATTCAGCAGCTGTCTTAATACTCAACGCCATTTTAGTTAAGTTGCGTGATTTTTAGTACCAAATTAAAATTTTTATTAGTATTTTGAATTTGATCTTTCTTTTAACCAGGTTAATTTCGCTTTTTACTTTCAATAGGGGATCGTCAGCGATTGGGTGTAGGAGACCACTGGACCTACCAAGTGTCTCCGGTTCACTATCGTATTCCCGCTGGATGATTTCAGTTTCGTCTATAATCTTTACAGCTTTCTGATACAATAATTTCAAAGATCCGTATGTTTTACTTCTTCATTCCAAACGGAGGCTGTAAGTCGATATTCATAAGATTTCAATATTGTTCTGTATTTGGCTATGTTCTCATGTAAATGTTGCCTTTTAGTTTCAATGTTATGTAATGTTCGAGGTCTATTTTTGTTTTTATTTAGATTCTGATATTCTCGTTTCAAATATCTTTCAATTTCTCTGAGCTGTTCCATTTAATTTTCATGATTGTTTAGGATTTATCCTTTCGAATTGAAGAGATAGAGTAAAAAAAAATATTTGAAATAAGGAAAAATTTCATATTATTTATTCATCAAAAAAAAAAAGTTTAACTATAGTTTTTACTCGCTAATCTTTGTTTACGACGTTTCTTTAGTCCGGGAATTTTCATCCACGTTATTGGATCATCTCCGGGTAATTCTATAATTCTGTCCAATATCTCTTCCCAAGATTTTGGTTCATTATTATTATTGCCGAATACCACGCTATCTGGTGCAAAAGGTCCTTCGCCTTTGCCCTTACTGACATCATCTAATAACTTTAAGAAGTCTTCGAATTCGTCTTTATTCATGGTGTATATATTTTATTTTAGTATAAAATTAAGATCTGAAATTCTGTAATAATATTCCAATTTCCGATGTATATTTCATCTACTTCGTTATTTATTCGATTTGTGTTACAATTTTCAGACACTTGTTGCCATAGCTTGTGCAGATTGAGCTGCTTTCATGGCCTCTTTACGAGCACATTCTTTATATGCTTTGAATAATTTAATTATTGTAGCTACTGTTGTGATAATCATAATGATTACTAATATTAGTTCTTGTTTTTCGTGCATCAAAGTATGATGCTCCACATGATTTAAAATCGTCACTTGTGGATCGCCTTTATTTTCAATTGTTTTTGAGCTAAATAGCCCCATCTCTACATCACACATGTGCGTTTTATAGGGAAAAATAAGTTATTTGTTTGTTAATAGAAAACTTTTCAGTTCTTCATTTAAATTTTGCATTACATATGTGATTACAATTTGATGCTTTTCTTTAGAACTTGATATATATATATTTATATTTTGATACTCATGTTTTGTTGTTGCTTGACTGTCCATTTCCTCCTAGTCGTATCGGTGGTGCTGCTCTTCTTCTGGTTTCCTGTGCCCATTAGTCTGGCAAAAAAAAAAATTTCTACCGCTTCCGCTATTCGTCTATAATCCCGCCTGTCGGAGCGCACCGGCTTCCCACAGTGGTCTCTCCTCCTTGTATTTTCATTTGGTAACTGTCTTTCTGTTCACCTTTGTAATTTGCAGTCACATTTATGGTTTTACTTTCGATTAATTTCCTTCACACTTTTCTTCACACTTCATGTTCATTTTTGCTACAGATAAGGGTCAATAAAAGTCATTCACGCACAATAAGGTTCAAAAAGATTTATTCTTAACACAATAACTTCGGTGTGTAGTAGTTTATGTTGGTCCACTAGGCACTGGACGGAATCCACTTCTCTAGGTGCAATTTCCTTATCAAGCTAGCATAATTACACTGTCCATACGAAGATTGTAGTTTAGCAACAACACGGTCCATGCAGTTTTAAAAAGACACAGTCTATCCGAAGATCGCAGTTTAACAAAAACACGGTCTATGCAGTTCCAAAAAGACACATTGTAGTTTAGAAAACACAGTCTATCCGAAGATTGCAGTTTAACAAAAACACGGTCTATGCAGTTCCAAAAAGACACATTGTAGTTTAAAAAACACAGTCTATCCGAAGATTGCAGTTTAACAAAAACACGGTCGCCATTTTACATACAAGGGACGTTGTTTCACTATCTCATATGAAATACGTTTGCTACCATTTACGTATTAACTTTATTCGCATCCAAACTCCATGCGACCTATCGCTTGGAGTGTAACTACAGAACTAACTTACAACTAATTACAAAAGTCTTAAGCTAAAGGCTGATTTAGACGATGCCAGTCAGCGCTCTAGTTGAAGTATCCAGTGAACAGAGAACAGACACTCTGTTCAAGTTACTTGTACCAGTATCGAACAAGTAATTGGCCTCTAACTTGAACAGAGTGTCTGTTCTCTATTCACTGGATACTTCAACTAGAGCGCTGACTGGCCTCGTCTAAATCAGCCTTAACTTCCAAACAATTGTGTAGAGTTCTTTAATTTGTTGGGAGGAGCCAAGACATAGAGAAATAGCCAATCAATCGAATGCAGTGCTCGATGTGATTGGGGTCATGAATAAAAAATGCTTACTGCGCGTAAGCACGCATATCGCATAGTGCATATCGATTTCATGGGAAATCGTAAAGTGTTACGACTTTGTAAACTGTCGCATTTTTCATCAGAACAGAACTAGGTCTGTTTTGGTTTTAAGTTTGTCGCCATCAACTGCGCGCGTTATGATGTTAGAATGCATTCATACCGCTAGCGCATGTGGCCAGTTTTTATGGGTGATGGATATTTGTGGGAGAAAAGTAATTAACGAAGTTATGCAGTTATGCTTGTGGGAATCGTAAACATTGAAGTGCTCGCGCATGAGTCAGTTGTTAGAAAACAATTAACTACTTATGGGAATGTGTTGACAATGGAATTTGGTATGGGATTTAGAATGGGTTTTGAAATGGATTAGGAATCGGATTTGAAATCATGCTACACCTGCAAAAAACGAACGCATTGCCAGAGGCAATAAAATTTCGAGGTAAGCGTCATCTAATGATGCACGCGGTGTTGGTGCAGTGAAAAGCGCTCGCACTGAACCGAGCCTTCGCGAATGTGACACCGCACCGAACAACAGCGAAGTAGGCGATTTCGGCGCGTCGGTCGAAAATGTAAACGCCCAGGCAGCAACCAAAATCAAGCTCCCCCCGCTGGTGGTGAAGGCGGTCGCTCTTGACAAACTCATCAGCGAATTCGCATCGATGGGTGTTACAGCAGAGTACAAGCTGTGTGGCATAATTCGGTCTTTTTCCAAGCAGTTAACATTGTTTATTTTCCGTCTTCATATGGGCATCGTTTGTGCCTTTGAGAATGCATCAATACATTAAACTGACGTTATGGCGAAGCAGGCGTTAAGATTGTGCACCAAAAAATTATTTGGGAATACTAAGTATCTTGAATATCTTACAAACTGCCTGCCAAAACTGCCTTCAACTAGGATTGCATTTGCGCTAATATTGATTATAAAGAAGCATTGCTACTGTTTTCGAGGTTGTTATTAACAAAAAGAGTTTATTTCTCTTGTTTAGTCATCAAGAAAGTAAATGCTCTGGAATTTTGTATAAGAAAGTAATGCAACTCTTTTCGAGGCCAGTAATATTAACAGAAGCGTTTCTTTTGAGAATAGCGCAAAATGATGAGAAATGTTTATATTGCTAGTAGTTTCAAGCCACCAATGTATGGCTCTGTATGCATGCTATGGTGAACGCTTGTTTGGCGCTTGGTTTACGCTTAGTTTGTACGAACGATATCTTGAGGTGCGATTCCTTTGAGACTATACTAAATAACATGTAGCATGATATTTGATACTTGCAAGTGTGTCATTGTTGTTGTTTACTTGCGGTGCCAAAGATATATTGATGTAGTTATGAGATATGGAATAATGGTGCTGGTGCAACATGTATATAATCGACTGTAGCCGAGTCTATGTCAATTTCGAAAAAGGCCACCGGAATAGCCTTCGAGGTAAATTTTCAATGCATTTTTTTTAAATCGTTTATTTTTACAGGCTCAGTTACATAAGTTTAAAAGCAGCCAAACTCCTATCTGTATTGTTACAAGTATATATAACATTTTTCATTAATTCTAGTGTTAATGGAGTAGAGAACCGATTACTCGCGGTTTGCTCGAGTTTAGAAGGGTGACATTTTTTCAGGAAAAGGAAGGGATATAAGGATATGTTGACAATGTTCACACTCACATTCGCACTCACATTCATCATACTCAATTCTTAAGCCTATCTTATATCTAATATGTATTTACATTTCACCTTATTCTATTGTTAGTAAGAAGGGATTTGATTTCTCGCGAAGGAAAAGGAAAAGGAGAAGATAAGGATATAAGGACAATCACACACGAAGATCGATAACTTTTAAGAAGACATATATTTGGGACATGTAATCAAGGTCTAACCGAGCCAACACATCTCTCACCGGCACATTGGGCTGTCTTCCTCTGGCCCGAAGAGAGTTTTCTAAATTCGATCTGGCAACAAGATACACCTCGCACGACCAAACAACGTGTTCGATGTCGTGGTAACCTTGGCCACAAGCACAGATATTGCCATCGGCAAGATTGAAACGAAAGAGTAGCGCGTCTAACGAACAGTGATTGGACATGAGTCGAGAAAAGGTGCGAATAAAGTTCCGACTCAAGTCCAGACTTTTGAACCATGGTTTGAGGCTAACCTTAGGGATAATCGAGTGAAGCCACCGACCCAATTCATCTTCGTTCCACTTACGTTGCCAGTTAACGATGGTATTTTTACGGACTAAAGAATAAAATTCATTGAAGGCGATTTGACGCTGATAATTTTTTTTTTTTTATCCAAAATATATATTTTATTAAGGCTCATATATAAGACGGCGCCAGTGGTTGTATGGTTAGCGTAACAGCCTCACAATCCGATCGGCCTGGGTTCAATCCCAGCTGGCGTCGTTGGGATTTTCTGAGGCGAAAAATCTCTGGTTACGTCTTCCTTCGGAGCGGAAGTAAAAGAAGTTGGCCCGGCTCATGAGTTGTTGAGTCTGATAGGTAGGAACAGGTGGAGTCGCCTCCCTGATGTCGGCGATTGGCACTAAAAGTGGCGGAAATAGGCCGACGAAAAATAAGCGAAGATAAAAAAAAAGGCTCATATGGCGTCTGCCTAACGGGTCCGGGAGTTCAATATTTTGACAATGTTTGCTTAGACTATGTTAGTAATATGTAACCGATTACTCGCGGTTGACTCGAGGTTAGTATTACAAGTGTTCTCATAATTGGTATGTCGCAGTCTTCGATGCTCTGTACGTCTGCCCGACACGGGATACTTCCTATTGGGATGCAGCTGACCATTAATCAGCAACGCCCCCCTAGTCTGTACCCCATATCTAGCGTGGTGCGTCTTTCTCGACTCGAGGAATCCAGGATAGAATGGCGGCGCAATCATCAGCTCGTGTAGAGTTGTCATGAGCGGTACAACCTTTGGCTCTTGTTGAATAATCAGTGGACTGCACAACCTTCGGCCCGTGCATCTGTAAAGAGTGTGTGTATGTATTGCCGCGACTAAGTAAAAGTTTATCGATCGGATAGGAGGGATATGAAACGGGGACACAACGAAGGAAACATCATTAAACGTTGACATCGGCGTTTCTGAGGAACAGGTATAGATGAAGCAGAAGATCAGGATCCCGGCTACCTAAGATATCCCGGACGGGGATATCCGATTGTCTGCCTTGTGCTCTCAGTGCTCTAGAGAGCTGAGAGCGAGCAGCATGGAACCGGATACACGACCAGACAACATGCTCGATGTCGTGGTAGCCATCGCCACAATCACAAAGATTGTTTGCTGCGAGCCCAATGCGATAGAGATGCGCGTTTAGGTTGTAGTGATTGCACATAAACCGAGATATCACGCGAATGAAATCACGACCTACATTCAATCCCTTGAACCATGCACTCGTCGAAACCTTAGGGATAATCGTGTGTAACCAACGACCGAACTCATCACCACTCCACATGCGCTGCCAACTTACGAGCGTATACTGACGAGGAATGTGGAAAAAATCATTATAAGCAATTTGCCTTTCAAAAAGTGTGCCTTCTAAAGCGCCCACCTTAGCTAGAGAGTCCGAATCGAGCAATGAGAGGGAACCCATACTAAGGTAATCTTGAATAATTTTTCGACCAAAACACTCAATAGTTGTCTTATTCTAGTTAGGAAATAAGATGAGCGTTTATCAACCTTCATTGAGCAGATTGCCTCTATTGAGCTGAGACTGTCTGAAAAACTAAAATAGTGGTCGATGGGCAATGTTTCAATGATCCCTAATGCGTAATATATTGCACCCAGTTCAGCGACATACACGGAACAAGGATCTTTGAGTTTGAAAGAGGCACTGGAATTTTCATTGAAGATGCCGAAGCCAGTGGACTCGTTTATGAATGAACCGTCAGTAAAGAACATTTTATCAGATCCAACTTTTCCATATTCTGCCGAAAATATCGGCGGAATAGAATCGGAGCGTAGGTGATCTGGGATTCCATGGATTTTTTGTCGCATGGACAGATCAAAAATGACAGAGGAATTGCAGAAGTATGGGAAGCAAACTTGGTTGGAGATGCCTGGTGAAGGGTGCACGTCGTGGGTAAGGTACTCATGGTATATAGACATAAAACTTGACTGAGGAGTCAGTTGGAGTAGATTTTCGAAGTTATCAATCACCAATGGATTCATGATCTTGCAACGGATGAGAAATCTGTAGGATAATTCTGTGAACCGAAGAGTAAGCGGGGGTACTCCTGCCAAAACTTCGAGACTCATCGTATGTGTCGAATGCAAACACCCCATGGCTATACGCAAGCAACGATATTGTATCCTCTCCAGCTTGAAAATATGAATCCTGGCAGCTGATCGGAAGCAAAAACTGCCATATTCTAACACTGACAATATCGTTGTTTTGTACAACTGAATGAGGTCTCCTGGATGGGCACCCCACCATGTTCCGGTTATTGCTTGGAGAAAATTGATTCTTTGCTGGCATTTCTGTTTCAAATACGCAATGTGTCTCCCCCAGGTACATTTCGAAGCAAAATATACACCCAGGTATTTGAAAAACATAGAGTGTTGGATCGTTTTGCCGGATAGGTGAAGCTGGAATTGGGCGGGTTCGTGCTTCCTAGAAAAAACGACCATTTCAGTTTTCTCCGTAGAGAATTCGATACCCAGCTTGAGGGCCCACGTGAACAGATTGTTCAGGGTATCTTGCAACGACTTTTGCAGAACGACGGGATTAGTACCCGTGATGGAAATAACTCCATCGTCTGCAAGTTGTCTCAGCGTGCAGTCTCTAGTTAGACAATCATCCATATCATTGACGTAAAAACTGTACAAGAGGGGGCTTAGGCAGGAGCCTTGTGGTAGGCCCATAAAACTGTAACGAGAAGATTTCGAGCTGCCATGAGAGAAAATCATGTGCTTTTCTGACAGTAAATTGTACAGGAAATTGTTAAGAATTGGTGAAAGTCCACGATTATGAAGCTTCTCTGAGAGAATTTCCATGGAAACTGAATCAAATGCCCCTTTGATATCGAGAAAAACGGAAGCCATTTGTTCTCTGCGAGCAAATGCGATTTGGATTTCAGAAGATAGCAGCGCGAGACAATCATTTGTCCCTCTACCTCGGCGGAAGCCAAACTGCGTATTTGACAGCAAATTGTTTGTTTCGACCCACTTGTCCAAACGAAGTAGAATCATTTTCTCTAACAATTTACGAATACAGGATAACATTGCAATCGGCCTATACGAGTTGTGATCGCAAGCCGGCTTGTTGGGTTTCCGTATGGCTATCACTCTCACTTGTCTCCAGTCATGCGGGACAATATTCAGCTCCAGAAACTTGTTGAACAAGTTCAGCAAACGCTGTTTTGCCAAGTCGGGAAGATTCTTCAACAAGTTGAATTTAATCTTGTCCGACCTCGGAGCTGAATTGTTACATGAGAGAAGGGCAATTGAGAATTCCACCATCGAAAAATTCTCATAATCGCTTTGAAGTGGAATGTCGCGTACGACGTTTTGTGCAGGAACGGTGTCGGGGCAAACCTTCCTTGCAAAGTTAAAAATCCAACGGTCAGAGTATTCCTCACTTTCGTTTGTATGGTTCCAGCCACGCATTTTCCTAGCCGTATTCCAAAGAGTGCTCATAGCGGTCTCCCTTGACAAACCATTGACGAACTTCCGCCAATATCCACGCTTTTTTGCTTTAATCAAACCTTTTAGTTTGGCTTCTAGAGCTTGGTACTTTAGAAACCATTCCACTAATCCAGTTTTCCTGAATTTTTTGAAAGCGGATGATTTTTCAAGGTAGACCTTTGAACATTCCTTGTCCCACCAAAGTGATGGAGGACGACGTCGGAAAGTGGTAGCCGGTACACGTTTCTTTTGAGCTTGAAGTGCGCTTTCGTAAATCAAACTCGATATAAAGTTATACTCTTCGAGTGGAGGAAGTTCATGCATTGAAACAATTGCTTCAGATATTATTTCCGCAAATGTTCTCCAGTCAATATTCTTCGTGAGGTCATACGAAATATTGACTGACTCACGAAAGCTTGATTCATTAGCGATCGATAAAATTATTGGTAGGTGATCACTACCGTGGGGATCTTGGATTACCTTCCACATGCAATCCAGGGATAACGAAGAAGAGCATAGAGATATGTCTAGCATGCTTGCCCGTGCAGGAGGGTTGGCTATTCTGGTTGCTTCCCCAGTATTCAAAACTGTCAATTTGAAGTTGTCGCACAGATCATAAATCAAAGTGGCACGGTTGTCATCGTAGAGTGATCCCCATGCTGTTCCATGGGAGCTAAAATCACCTAAGATTACCCGCGGCTCCGGCATTGCCTCGATAGTATCAAAGAACTGATGGCGGCCTACCGTAGTTCTGGGAGGGATATATATCGAAGCAATGCAGAGGTCTTTGCCATTGATTTGTGTCTGGCAAGCAACAACTTCAATGCCTGTCATCGATGGGAGAGTGACTCTATAGAAGGAGTGCCATTTTTTAATCCCCAATAGTACGCCACCAAACGAGTCATTTCGATCGAGGCGAATAATGTTGAAATCGTGGAAATTCAGCTCATCGGCTGAAGAAAGCCATGTTTCACAGAGAGAAAATACATCACAGTTAGAGCTGTGAACTAAAAATTTAAACTGATCTAGTTTAGGAATAATGCTTCTGCAATTCCACTGTATTACAGTGGTCATATCCTTGACCTCTTGCACTGAATCAGGC
Source organism: Toxorhynchites rutilus septentrionalis (assembly GCF_029784135.1). Lineage (NCBI taxonomy): Eukaryota > Metazoa > Arthropoda > Insecta > Diptera > Culicidae > Toxorhynchites > Toxorhynchites rutilus. Next base: position 95,590,964 of record NC_073744.1, read on the forward strand.
ATCGAGGGAAATGAACGCTGCCAAAAAAATCACATTTTTCTTTCAAAAATGTTCTCACAATCGGAAGCAAACATAAAACTATGCTTTTAAGAGGGTCGTTTATATTTAAAGCATTTAAAATGTTGTCCACCAGGTCAGAAAGCGCAAGCAAGCCAGATTGTGGCTGTTGCCTCGACCGCGAAAAAGGAGCAGATGTGTTGGGTGCTGCTCCGGGAAGTGCTGAGGACCCCTGGTGCGTAGAAGAACCGCTTAAACCAGGAGGTACTTGCTTCGGTCTATTCTCAGCACATTCGATTCGAGTTTTCATTCCAACTTGGGAAGTTTCGGCTTTCTTTCTGTTGAGTGAAGGAAAAGAAGTAATTTTTCTTTTCCTGATGGCACCCTGCGATGTACCGGAACTTCCTGCATTGGGAGCGTCAGCAACAGGCTCGTCGTTCTGCAGAATGGAGTAGGGATTGTCCTGAGTCGTTGGAACGGGACTCTTAAGCATTTCTGCATAAGTCCGCTTGGAACGTTCTTTTAAGGAACGCTTGATTTTTTCCCCTCGTTGTATGTACACCGGGCATTGAGTAAGATCATGAGGAGTCCCGCCGCAATGAAGACACTTGCGCTCTTTCGGGCAAGGATTCTCATCATGGCTCTCTCCACAATCTGCGCAACGTTTTTTGTTGCAACAATAGGCGGCCGTGTGACCGAGTTGCATACATTTGTTGCATTTCATTACCCGGGGTACAAACAACCGAACAGGTAAACGAAGTGCACCTATTGCAACGTAGTTAGGAAGAGCGGAACCCTCAAATGTCACACGAAAAGAGTTTGTCCGATTGAGGACTCGTTTGTCATTTTTAAGTGACACAGATTTCAGTCGATCGCATGCAAGAATCTTCACACTTTTAAGTGAAGAGTTCTTGAAGCGACCGACACCATCGAGTATCTCTTTTCGAGTCAAACCCTTTTCGTTTATTACACCGTCTATTTCAACGTTGCAACAGGGTACGTATACGCGATACTCGATCGCAAAGAGATCACAGCGCGTTATTTCATTCGCTTGGGTTCTGCTGGAGACGACAACTCGTAATTTGTCTGGCCCCATCCGAGTAATCTCGGTAACTTCGGAAAATTTCTGTGTCAACTCTTTTGAGATGCGAATGACGTTAAGAGGTTTGGATTTTCGTCTAAAGTATACGATAAATGGGCCTTTGGCGCCATCAGGGTATTCTTTTAGACGAAAGTCCTGCTTCTCGTCTTTTTCCTCATCTTCAGAGCTTTCTATCTCGTAAACAGAATTTTCCTCCTCATCTTCTGTTTCATCCTCCTGCTCTTCAGGAGGAGGTTCATTATCTGATATATTCTTTGGCGTGGATGGGGGATCCTCCCCGCCCTCTGCCATATTAATAAAAACGAAGAAGTAGACAACTGTTCGATATGAACAGAATATAACAATTTGGAAAATATAAATTAGTAAAAGAAATTATATTACTATATTAGTTATTGTTGAAAATTTTATTTATTTAAATTTTTGTTATTATGTGTAATTTGAAAATGAAAAAAGTTCCAATAATAGTTCAACGGTGATGTATCAAAATGGACACCCCTAATGCCAACGCTTGCCGATTTGGTAACCACAAAGTTTAAACAATGGTGTAAATCGTGCACAGAAGCTATTCAGAATGATGGAAGAAGAAAGAGGAAAATAAACTTCTACTTGCCGCCGCTGTGTAGCGTGTGTGATGATGTGTCTTGCTGCCGGATTGTCTCGATAGCGCACCACTTTTTATGAGCTTTACTTCGCTCGCAGCGCACCAGATGAAAAAATACACACTAGAAACGGATGTAAAAAAAAACACCTGTATCGGATCAAATATAGGTTCGACCGATCTGCTTGCGAGTTGTCGAAGCAATGATAAATATCGCCTTCAATTGCACCTACCTTTGCCAATGAGTCAGCCCTCTCATTACCCGGAATTGAGCAATGTGAGGGGACCCAGACAAAGGTAATGACATAACAGCGTCTGGTTAAAGCACTCAAAATTTCTCGTATTCTCTCAAGGAAGTACGGCGAGTGCTTTTCCGGCCTCACTGAACGGATAGCTTCGACAGAGCTAAGACTATCCGTTACAATGTAATAGTGTTCAACAGGTCGTGAGGCGACGCTGTCCAGCGCCCAGTGTATTGCTGCCAATTCAGCAATATACACTGAGCAAGGATTCTGAAGACTGTGGGAGGTGCTAAAAAATTCGTTGAACACTCCAAATCCTGTGGACTCATTCATAGAGGACCCATCAGTAAAGTACATATTATCACAATTGATACGCCCATACTTTGCATTGAAGATCGTAGGAACGATCCCCGATCGATGATAATCTGGAATTCCATGGATTTTCTCCTTCATGAACAGATCAAAATGTACAGAGGAATTGATGTAGTCAGGAAAACAAACACGGTTGGGAATATACGAAGAAGGATCAACCTGCATGGAGATGAATTCATGATATGAAGTCATGAATCCAGAATGAAAATTTAGCCCGATCAGCTGCTCAAAATTTCCGATCACCAATGGGTTCATAACCTCACACCGGATGAGGAACCGAAGAGATAATAAAATGAAGCGATCTTCTAGTGGGAGTACGCCTGCCAAAACCTCGAGACTCATGGTATGCGTTGAGGGCATACATCCCAACGCAATACGGAGACAAAGATACTGAATTCGCTCGAGTTTAATGAGGTGTGTTTTGGCAGCTGATTGAAAACAGAAACTGCCATACTCCATCACTGAGAGAATAGTTGTTCGATACAACATTATAAGATCTTCGGGATGGGCTCCCCACCAGGTGCCGGTAATTGTACGGAGAAACTTTATTCTTTGTTGGCATTTTTTACTCAGATACCTAATATGGGCCCCCCAAGTACATTTGGAGTCGAACCATACCCCAAGATACTTGAATGACATAGCATGAGTGATCGGTTTACCCAAAAGTCGAAGCTTTGGTTTTGCTGGTCTATGCTTCCTAGAAAAAACCACCATCTCTGTTTTCTCCGTGGAGAATTCGATCCCTAGCCCAATGGCCCAGGTTGAAAAATTGTTCAAAGTATCTTGTAAGGGTTCTTGCAGGTCGGATTCTTTTGATCCTACGACATACACTACTCCATCATCTGCAAGTTGTCTTAAGCTGCAATTTTGTGTAAGGCAATTGTCAATGTCGCTTACATAGAAGTTGTACAAAAGGGGGCTTAAACAGGAGCCCTGAGGGAGGCCCATGTAAGAGACCCGACTCACTGCCGAATCTCCGTGAGAAAAATTCAAATGTTTCTCACAAAGCAAGTTATATAACATATTATTCAATAGAGGCGGTAGACCCCGAGAGTGTAATTTATCTGACAAAACCTCTATTGAAACAGAATCAAAGGCCCCCTTTATGTCCAAGAATATTGAAGCCATTTGTTTTTTTTCGGCGTAAGCCATTTGAATTTCTGAAGAAAGCAACGCAAGACAATCATTCGTCCCCTTGCCCCTGCGGAACCCATATTGTGTATCTGAGAGTAAGCCATTCGTTTCAACCCAACGATCAAGGCGAAACAAGATCATTTTCTCCAACAATTTCCGTATACAAGACAGCATTGCTATTGGGCGGTACGAATTGAAGTCGGACGCGGGTTTTCCGGGTTTTTGAATAGCTATAATTCGCACTTGTCTCCAATCATCTGAAACAATATTATGCTCCAGAAACCGATTGAATAGATTTAACAAGCGATGTTTCGCCACATCAGGGAGGTGTTTCAACAAGTTGAACTTAATTCTATCCGTTCCTGGAGCCGAATTGTTACAAGAAAGGAGAGCAAGAGAAAATGCTACCATCGAAAACTCGGAATCAAGATCACACCTATCTTGTGGTATATCTCGAACAATTTTTTGCACAGGAACGGAATCGGGACAAACCTTCCGTGCAAATTTAAAAATCCATCGATGTGAATATTTTTCACTTTCATTCGATGAAGAGCGATTTCTCATGTTTCGAGCCACTTTCCATAATTTTTTCATTGACGTTTCTCGTGACAAACCTCCTACGAAAGTTCGCCAATAAGCACGTTTTTTCTCTTTGATCAAGTTTTTAAATTGATTTTCAAGGTCCAAATACGTTTGAAAATTCTCAATGGTTCCACGTTTTCGAAAAGCTTTAAATGCGTTCGATTTATCCTGATAAAGCTTGGAACATTGGCTATCCCACCATGGATTGGGAAGCCTTCGACGAATAGTGGAGCCTAGGATTTGTTTCGTTTGAGCGCGAACCGCGCTGTCATAGATCAAACGGGAAATGAAGTTATACTCCTCCAATGGAGGCAAACCATCTCGGGAATTGATGGCTAGAGCAATCGCGTCCGCATATTTTTTCCAGTCAATGTGTCTTGTGAGGTCATATGCCATGTTTATAGATTCAGAAGAATTCGACCCAATGGTGATGGAAATTTTGATTGGCAAGTGGTCACTACCGTTGGAGTCCTGGATTACATTCCACTTGCAATCTAACGATAGTGAATTCGAGCAAAGCGAGAGGTCAAGAGCACTTGGGTTAGCAGGAGGTTTAGGTACACGTGTTGTTTCCCCAGTATTCAAAACGGTCATATTGAAGCTGTTACAAAGGTCATATATCAACGATGAACGATTGTCGTCGTACTGTTCCCCCCAGGCAGTTCCGTGAGAGTTGATGTCTCCCAAGATCAATCGTGGCTCAGGAAGGAGTGAGCACATGTCAACAAGTTGCTTGCGGCTAACCGCAGCTCTCGGAGGCCAATACAAGCTGACAATACAGAGGCCTTTGCCTCTGATGTTTGCATGACAAGCAACAGCTTCGATCCCTCCAATAGGTGGAAGTTCAATTCTAAAAAATGGGTGGCACTTATTGATCCCCAATAGTACCCCTCCGTATCTGTCATCGCGGTCCAAGCGTATTATATTAAAATCGTGGAAAGAGAGATCATTTTCAGAAGAGAGCCAGGTTTCGGACAGAGCAAAAACATCACAATTGAATTTATGAATTAGAAATTTGAAAGTATCCAATTTAGGGATAAGACTACGACAATTCCACTGTAAAACAGTGATATCTCCGACCTCTCTATTTAAATTAGACATCAAGAGAGATAATCATTGCAAGGAGGGGAATTTTCAATGCATTGACATGAAATAAATTGCGACATACGATTGTTTTGCGAGGGCAAGAATGAATCATCAATCAATTATCGTCAACTGATTCTACAATGAAAAAATCATTTCAAAAATTATTCTACTAAGCAGTTGTTTCTAAAATTTCACAGATTTATAGAATAATATCCGAAGGTATAAACAAGCGACTTATATAAAATAACAGCGTAGTTCTACGTCAACAATGCGGTCGTATCTTGGTCGTATCTCGAATCCTATAATTTTTTTCTAACGTCCTTGGAAACAGCTTTGCTAGTGAAGCTAAAGCCAGCGCTACACGATGCTACGAACACCCTCGAATGTTGGACGCTCGATGATTCGACGCATCGTGTAGTCCACTGACGAGCTACGAACTTCCAATGTCGAGTGTCGAATATTCGCGTTGGAAGGTAATCCGTTCGTTGTGGATTACCTTCCAACGCGAGTGGCACGAGTCAAAAGATTTTAGTCATTCGTTGATTCGACACTCGATGACATTCGATACACCGCTACACGATTTGCCCGAATCTATCTTTGACAGATTGGTTTGTTTACAAGTTTTAGATGAAGGAACTATGAAATTGATTCATAAAATTCAAAATATTCGGCAAAATATTGCAATTTAATAATGTTGATTTCAAGCATTTTTAATTTACTGCCCGATATCAGTACAATTGCTACGGCAGCAATTTTAATACTCGCATCGTCATCCAGTTTTCTTAACGTTTTTGATGGTAAATAAAAACAATAAACATTCGATCCACATACTCGCCGATTGTTTGGACCGATTTCATTGAATCGAACATTCACTTCACCGTGTAGCAGCACATTCGTCACAACATTTGTCGATTCATCGAGTCAAATGTTTGAGTCCAACATTCGAGTGAAACGTTGGACGAATCGTGTAGCGCCCGCATAACCGAATGAAATCCGCTTAATTATGATCCGCTAGTCCTGGTGCTGAATATAACGGTAATGTAATCTGCGCTTCGTGTTGATGATGGACGTAATCTTCTGAGTCAACTATCTCAATTGTGGAGAAGGCACTACGATTTCTCACGAGGTTTTTTTCTCCGGTTAAAATGTAACGATGTAGTTCTATCAAAATAATCCTGAAAATGTTATGGGAACCCTTATTCGGATTCGGGTATACGATAAAAGCTAACGCGAACATTTTCACTCGTATTCGGGCAGCCTTTCACTGAGCAACGCGTTTGTAATGTCCACTTTCCCTGATATAATATTTCTCCGAACGAAATAAAAACAAACGAAGTCACAGTCACGTAAATGTTTACTCCTGCGATTTGAAAATATTCGATAAAAAGTGGAACGAAGAGTTGCCAGATGATTTTTAAAAAAGTCTGTAAAATGTGTGAAAGTCTGTTAAAATTGTGGAAATGTCTATAAAAGTGTGCGGATCTGTAGAAATGTCTTTTAACATTAATTTTCATAGATTCATTAGTATTTTGTAAATCGCGATGCACGTAAGATTGTCATTTGTATATTATTGTATATTTTGTATAGGTATATTTTGTATATATACAGCCATTCCATGCCACATCGATATAGTGGTTCTCAGATTTCGACGAAAAGTGATAGTTTTGTTCTTTATCGCAAAACATTAGACCAGTATTTTTTATTTTTTTCGTTAGGGTGACCATTTACATTTTAGGGTTTGTGTGGGACGTGAATGTGATCCTCCTATTACATCCAATGTATTTCACTTGCAATGCGTTGCGTTGTCCCTTTTATACATACCGCGCCTATGCGATGCAGCCCTGCCGTTCAATTTCGCCGCACTGAGAGAAATAATTAGTAAATATAACGAATTTTTTGGTAAATACTACCAATCTATAGTCATTTTCGACCGTACTAATAAACACATATGTCAAGCAGAACCATGATTCGGAAGCCCAATATCGGCTACATTTTCTCGCCGAAAATGCACGTATCAGAATTATATCCTTATTATACCTCCGTATTGCCTTATGGGAACAATGAAAATGGTTAATACGCGCTTTTCTCGCCAATTTTCAGATATGACAATATCCAAGCATACTAATGTTATCGAGTAAAATATACTAATCTCTGGTAGGGATGCGGGTTTGTTGACAATATGTACAAAAAATTTGTACATTCTACTAATTTTGCATTACCAAATGTATTTAGTAGTTTTCGACCGAGGATTTTTCTAAGGGCGGCTATAAGGTTTGCTCCAACCCTGCATCGCCCAACCTAATTACGCAGCACGAGATCTCGTCTCCCTCGGCATTCTGGCAGCGGTAAAGGCAAGACGTGTGCTCTGCGGATAAGGTTAAAACATCTCCGAAATGGCTGGACTTTTTGGTGGCTAAAATCACACATTGGCGATCCTGCCAGGAGCTGGAATTTTTTGCAGTATGGCTACTTGTGTTCGTCGCGGCTAATTAACCGTTTGGCCGATTATTTTAGCGTGGTGTGGAGCGAAATCGCAAAATCCCGGCTTAGTTATTGTGATTGTTGTAATATCGCCGGTAGCTGAACACGATTGCTTTTTTTTCTCACATTTTGTTTGTTTGTTAAATGAGGAAAAAATGTGTAGTGATGTATATTTTTCGTTTGAAATGGGTAGTGATGTATATTTTTTGTTTGAAATATGTGTAGTGATGTAATTATTTTGACGTAGGACTACGTCTAACCGGAAGATATAGGGGGTGAAATGGAAATCTAGGCACTGAACAAGTAGGAAAAAATGCAAGATTTGGAACGCTTATAACTCGAGCATTTCTCAATAGATCGCAAAGGTTTTTGCATCAATTGATAGGATAACATTTCATTTTTCTTGAGATAAATAATTGAATAATTGTGAAATATCAAGCATTGTCCAAATGCACTATGTGCCCATTTTTGATTGGTCCATTTTGTGCTCCTCAAATCGTACCGACCAAAACGGGCAACCACAGCAGCAGCGAAATACAATGAAGCACGATTGGAAAGGAAAAAGATAAAAATGAACGAAACATTGGTCGCAGTCTCACACATGCGTAATTCTCGAGCCAGCCAGTCAGCTTAAAAATCCCCGCTCCGCTGCCGTAACGATCATTCTTTGTGTGGACACCGACTGGACAACATCGTTGCTGGACGAGCTGGACGGCGAGGGATCAAGTGCCTTTCTCAAGGCAAGAGGGCGGTGCACCAGTGCACCAGTCCACCTAGCAGCCGTTATAGAGTTTCGGCTGCCGAAGTGATCGAGTTATCTGGCAAAACTGCTCGCGCTTTGGTTTGGTGGACATCAAGACCTCAACAGGCAGATGCAGAAGAAAAAAAGTTTGTTGTATATACAAACTGCTTTGGTGGCAAATCCAGAACAAGGCAGTATCGAGGGTGTCCGAAATGGCTTTTTTTCAAAACCACGAGTACTAAGTTTTCTAAATTGGAACCATTCCATAAAACACGGCGCTTATCAGGGCCATTAAACCTTTCAAAAAAGAGTTTACGAAATACAGTTCAATGCTTTCTAAAACAATATCCACAATAATAATAAACATTCCTCGTCGATTATTTGCAAGAGACGGACACACATTGTCCGTCCTCCGCTACAATATTGAAGCTGGAAAGTTTTTTTTTCCCCCTCCGCCAAAGTGATTTTTGGTTGTTGTTTTTTTCTTTCGCCCATTGGTGACAAGTTAAGTGCCAACGCATCCAGAACAGCGAGGAAGCAGCACCTCTCCAGCGACGCTGGACCGGTGTTCTGTGAATTGGTTCCATTGAGCGTCACATTTGTATCTTCACCAAACATCAAACAGAGAAGTACAATAGAATAGTTTTTGCCGTCTCGCTATTGTGCTTATACCGTAGCGTGCAGCGTTGTATAGCTCCCTGAATAGGGTTGTTCAAGTTGTTCGAACTCATCAGACTAAATTTTTTTATTGAGTTTTTATTTATTAAAATTTTTTTTTTACGAAATTATTGTTTTTTTTTCAAGAAGATTTTTGATTTGAGCTAGTTTTTAGTTTAAGTTAGTTTTTAGTCTAAGTTAGTTTTAAGTTGAGTTTTTGCGCGAGTGTGTGCGTGTGAGTTGTGTGTGCGTGCGAGTTTTTTTTTCGTTTTCATAGGCGGTTGCGCACCGTCTGCGCAACCGTTATGACATCTGCTGATGCCAATGTTGCGCGGACGCGTTATTATCAACAGTCCTCGAAGGCACCATGGGTTGTTTTCTTTCGGCCCAAGGAAAAAGCTTTGAGAACTCTTGATATTTCAAGAGATTTGCTGCGTAATTATAAGGGCGTCTCGATACATAAAGAGAGACCGGACAAACTGCGTGTAGAAGCACCGACTTTTGATGTGGCCAACAAGATTGTTGACCACGAAGTTTTTAACAGGGAGTATCACATCTACATCCCTTCTCGAGAAGTGGAGATAGAAGGCGTAGTAACCGACGCGAGTCTGAGTGTCGATGAACTAAAACAAGCGTCGGGTTTCTTCAAAAACTCGATGATTGGAGATCTTGTAAAGATCCTGGATGTTAGAAATCTGCATTCAGCATCTTTGGAAGAAAATAAAAAAGTTTATAAGCCCTCGCACTCTTTTCGAGTTACTTTCGCAGGTTCTGTTCTCCCAAACTATGTGAAAGTAGAAAATGTTTTTTTTTCCCAGTTTCCCAGTTTCCTGTTTGTACCACGGGTTTATAATTGTACCAAATGTAAAAAGTTGGGACACTCGGTTAGCCACTGCGGCAACAAATTTCGTTGCGGCAAATGTGGCGATAAACATAGTGAGGATTCTTGCACTCAAACAGTGGAAAAATGTATTCACTGTGGCGAGAATCCTCACCCTCTACAAGAGTGCCCAAGGTACAAACAGCACTCCGATAAAGTGACGCGTTCTATCGCTGGACGCTCCAAGCGGACTTATGCTGAAATGCTAAAGACCGCATCAGCCGCTCAAAATGAAAACCAATTTTCGGTTTTGTCATCTCAAGAATCGGATTCTGATTCTGATGAGGGTCATACTTCGGCTGCACCAGAATCTTCAATAAAGGATGAATCATCAAAAAGAAAGCTCTCTTCACCAATGGTGCACCGTAAGAAAGCTAAAATGACCCTCGGAAGATTGTCTAATTCCAAGGGTAATAGTAGCAAAAAAACGAATCCGAAGGCTCCTTCTCAGCCAGTTCCTGGTTGCAGCAAGGATTTTACGTCATTACCCAGAGAAGAGAGAAATAAAAACGCTGCTCCTCGATCTTCTCGTAGAAAATTCGCGTCTAATCGAGGATTGATAGCTTTTTCGGACATTGTGGATTTCATACTAAACACGTTCAAAATTCAAGACCCCCTCAGAAGCCTTATTTCTGCCTTGCTTCCATCTTTAAAGTCTTATCTTAAGCAATTGACTGCTTCATGGCCCCTCCTTGCATCAATCATATCTTTCGATGGATAATTCATCTAACGTAGTAGAAGATATGATCAATGTGCTACAATGGAACTGCCGTAGTCTAGTGCCTAAACTAGACTCGTTCAAATTTTTACTTCAAAATTATGATTGTGATATATTCGCTCTTTCCGAAACATGGCTTTCTTCTGACACAGAACTCAACTTCCACGATTTTAATATTATTCGCCTGGATAGAGATGATTCCTATGGAGGAGTACTTTTAGGGATCAAAACGTGCTACTCTTTCTATAAAATTCCTCTCCCAGCTCTATCAGACGTCGAAATCGTCGCTTGTCAAATAACTGCAAAGAATAAAGAACTCTGCATATCTTCAGTATACGTTCCCCCGAATACTTCCATTAGCCGTAGTCAACTTTGGAATCTAATTTCGATTCTCTCAACCCCAGTTCTAATTTTGGGTGACATGAACTCCCATGGTACTGGGTGGGGCGATCTTTATGATGACGCTAGGGCGGCTATTTTTTACGATTTATGTGACGATTTCAACTTGACTATCTTGAACACTGGTGAAGTGACACGAATTGCAAAACCTCCGGCTCGGGAAAGCCGACTCGATCTATCTTTGTGCTCAAACTCGCTATCATTAGATTGTCAGTGGAAGGTCATCAATGATCCCCATGGTAGCGATCACTTGCCAATCAATATATCAATCAAGTGTAGCCCGCAATCCACTGAACCATCTCGAGTTCCATTTGATCTAACAAGGAACATCGACTGGCAAAAATTTGCAACGGCGGTAACAATCGGTGTCGAATCAATAGATATACTTCCACCATTGGAAGAATATCGATTCTTCGTCGATTTATTGTATAAAAGCTCACTGGAAGCACAAAAAAGAAAAGTTCCAAGTGCTTCATTTAAAAGAAAACCAGCCACTCCTGGCTGGGACGATGAATGCACAAAATTGTATTTGAAAAAATCTGATGCTTTCAAAGCTTTTCGCAGACATGGAACATCCACACACTTCGAGGAATATTCAAAGCTTGAAATACAGCTGAAACAATTAGTTAAAGCAAAAAAAACGCGGTTACTGGCGCAATTTCATCGAAGGTCTTTCTCGTGAAACCTCAATACGCACCTTGTGGAGGGTAGCTCGCAACATGCGTAACCGCTCATCTACCAACGAGAGTGAAGAATACTCCAACCGATGGATATTCGATTTCGCTAAAAAGGTCTGTCCAGACTCAGTTCCAGCCCAACATATTCTTCGAGAAACGCCTCTAAGCGGTGGACCTCTGGACAGACCATTCTCAATGCTGGAATTTTCTATGGCTCTTCTTTCATCGAACAACTCTTCACCCGGAAGCGATATGATTAAATTCGTTCTTCTAAAAAATCTTCCCGATATCGCGAAAAGACGCTTGCTAGACTTATTCAATACCCTACTAGAAAACAATATTGTGCCACCCGAATGGAGACAGGTCAAAGTGATAGCAATTCAAAAGCCTGGCAAACCAGCGTCTGACCATAACTCATACCGTCCGATTGCTATGCTCTCGTGCATTAGAAAATTGCTGGAGAAAATGATCCTTCGAAGACTCGATCAATGGATCGAGACAAATAATTTGCTATCAAGTACACAATTTGGGTTTCGCAAGAGCAAAGGAACAAACGATTGTCTAGCGTTGCTTTCTACAGATATTCAACTGGCCTTTGCGCACAAGGAGCAACTGGCTTCAGTATTCTTGGATATTAAGGGAGCTTTTGATTCAGTTTCCATAGAAATTCTGTCAGACAATCTGAACAGATGTGGACTTCCTGGAATTTTGAATAACTTCTTGTACAATTTGTTGTCAGAAAAGCAAATGAACTTTACCCTTGGACAGCTGACAACTTCCAGAAATAGTTATATGGGTCTACCCCAAGGCTCATGTCTCAGCCCCCTTCTATATAATTTTTATGTGAAAGATATTGACAGTTGTTTGGCAGAACAATGCACGCTAAGACAACTTGCAGATGATGGTGTGGTTTCCGTCAGAGGTCCCCATGCCGAAAACTTGCAAAGACCATTGCAAAATTCCCTAGATAACTTGTCTTCTTGGGCAAGGAATTAGGGATAGAATTCTCGCCGCAGAAAACAGAACTGGTAGTGTTTACTCGAAAGCGGTCCCCAGCCCAATTGCAACTTAAGCTTTTGGGGAGAAACATTACCCAATCATTGACCTTCAAGTACCTTGGTGTCTGGTTTGATTCAAAATGCACTTGGAATACCCACATTACGTATTTGAAGCAAAAATGTCAAAAAAGAGTCAACTTTCTCCGCTCGATTTGCGGCACGTGGTGGGGAGCTCATCCGGGAGATCTCATAACGCTTTATAAAACAACTATTCTATCTATTCTGGAGTATGGCTCTTTCTGCTTTCTCTCAGCAGCTAAAAGTCACCTTCTAAAATTGGAACGAATTCAATATCATTGTCTGCGTATAGCTCTCGGCTGTATGCACTCAACGCATAACATGAGTCTCGAGGTTCTGGCAGGAGTAACTCCTCTACAGAACCGATTCTGGGAACTTTCTCTCAGAATACTGGTGAAATGCGGTATCACGAACACACTTGTGATTGAAAACTTTGATAAAATGCTTCATCTAAATATACAATCTCGGTTTATGAGAATTTATCATCACTATATTTCATCAGATATTTGTCTTCCATCGTTTACTCCAGACCGTGCTCACTTCACCATCAGCAGTTCCTCAATTGAATACGATCTGTCGATGAAACAAGCAATACTTGGGATTTCAGATCAGCTTCGACCAACTTTCATTCCCCGTATTTTTAACCGAAAGTACCAAAAAGTCAATTGCATGAAAAGATACTTCACTGATGGGTCTCGCCTCAATGGATCCACTGGCTTCGGTGTTTTCAATGAAAATTCAAGCGCCTTCCGTAAACTGCAGGAACCTTGTTCCGTTTATGTTGCTGAGCTGGCAGCAATCGACTTCGCATTGGGGATGATCTCCAACAAGCCTGCAGACCATTACTTCATTTTCTCGGATAGTCTCAGTTCGCTTGAGGCTCTCCAGTCGATGAGAACTAGTAGGCACCAATCTTATTTCCTCACAAAAGTGAGACAGCAGATGAGTGCACTGATCGAAAGATCTTATAAGTTAACCTTTGTTTGGGTCCCCTCTCATTGCTCAATTCCTGGCAATGAGAAGGCGGACACTCTCGCAAAGGTGGGTGCCCAGGAAGGCGAATTGTTTGATAGACAGATTTCATACGATGAATTTTTCCAATTACTGCGTCAGAGTTCCCTCTTGAGTTGGCAAACCGATTGGGACACTGGAATTCTTGGGCGGTGGTTATATTCAATTATTCCAAAGGTTTCTTCGAGAGCGTGGTTCGAAGGTTTGGACTTAAGTCGTGACTTCATTCGTGTAATGAGTAGACTTATGTCCAACCACTACTCGCTAGATGTGCATCTCCACAGAATAAATCTTGTTCAAAGCAATGTCTGTCGGTGTGGAAACGGTTACGATGACATCGATCACGCAGTTTGGCAATGTACGGATAATTACGCAGCCAGAGAGTACCTTTTGAATGCCCTTGAGGTCCAAGGAAGACAACCCTATGTTCCTGTTAGAGACGTGTTGGGAACTCGCGACATCTGCTATATGCAGTTGATCTATATGTTTGTGAAACGGTCTAGTATAAGTATTTAATGCTTTTGTGTTTTTCTTTTTCGTTATTAGTTTGTTTGTCTTGTCCCCCCATCTCACCGTCGCCCACCCTCGACAGCTAGTCGAACACCAGATGCTATCCCTGGTCATTATGCACAATGCTACAGTGCGTGCGGCAACCCTCGGTTGAGACAACGATACCTCATATCCATATCCCCAACCTGACCCGTCCCACAAAAATGTTGCCCTTTTAACCTCGAGTAAACCGCGAGTATTCGGTCGAATCCTACTAAACATAGAAATTAGTTGAAACTTTGTATAAACAAACCTTGAATTAGCGGCTCCGCAAAGCTTATGCGATTGAGCCTTACAAATAAATGAACTGGATAAAAAAAAAAATAATAATAATAAAACACAAATTGATTTTCTCATAATCCTGTTTTTCAGGATACGATGAGTATGAGAATTTGGCAGTTGTTCTGAGCTTATTGATGGTTGGGGACTTTTCCGATTATTCAATTTTCACCAATTTTTAAATTGTTTCCAGATTGAAAACTTATTCGACATTTAGCTAATTGGACGGTCATGTAATGCGACATATTTAATTGGACATTTTTGTAAACATAGAGTGCAGGGTCCAAATTATGATCCCACATTGAAAGTCGACACTGTACCACTGTTATCGCAAATGCAAAATTCAATTACAGGTTAAAATCGCCTCCAATGCGACACTGAGCGGTGCTTCGGCACGTCGCATTAAATGTAATTTACTGTACAACATGTCACAAGCTGGATGGTAAGAAATTTTCCAACTGTGAAATATGTGGCGAGTGGTAAACGCATTCGCTAAACAGGAAGGTTTAGCCGAACAGGATGGGGATATCGAATAATAACAGAACAATAAACTCTTTAGATTAAAGTACAAAACGCGCGGATCCGCTGAAAAATATATCATTCTTTTTCAAAACGTAAATCAGTGTGGTTGTATGGCATCGTTTCACATCACAATATACCTAATAGCGGTTCTAGAATTTCGGCCGCCGGAGTGCTCGAGTTGGCTTGCAAAGCTGCTCACGACAATAAGAAAACCCGTCTACAGAACAGAGCACATTCGGTTCGGTGGCAACAACTAGTTTCAGCGAGTGGCAAACGCAATCGCAAAACGGCAGCAGGTAGGAGAAGGAAAAAAATTGTTTATACAGACTGCTTTGGTGGCAAAACCAGCCACCGTAAAACACGGCGCTTTTCAGGGCCATTAAACCTTTCAAAGAAGACTTATTAAAAGTTTTCACAATACCAAAGCATTCTTAAGTGACATAATATGACATATAATATAAACTGATTGATCATTCAGTTTTCACAAACCCATGCATGGTTTCCGAATTAAAAGTGGCTTCAAATTACAACACATTGTATGCAGGATGGCATTGACGAATTTTCTCGGTAGCAACAACTGCTTTCTTTGGTTGATAACTGATGTTGAAAATTGACTGACGTTACATCTGCATTGTATAGAAACATAACTAAGGAGCAACATGATGAGCTATGTATTTCCTGCTGCTCTGTTCTTATTTTAAAGGACTTTAACCCTGTGTTAATTTACTGTTGGTTTTTCAGAACGCTTATAGCTCGTTTAATTCTCGACAGATCGTAGAGTTCGTCTCCAAAACCTCAGTTCTTTTTCATTTCTACGAGGGTCACTATTTATATTTCGGGAATTGGCAACATTGATGATTAAGGGGTCTTCGTAGCCTGATTGGTTGCGTGTCCGCTGTTAAGCGAACGATCATGAGCTAATAACTCAGGGCCCCTCTTTGTGTGTTATTCTAGCTACTACGTCCACGCAACAATCATCATGTGTCGGTAATCCCAGTCCCTTACCGCTCACATTACGATCTGCTGCATCGTAATTGGTGCTAATTCTAACAAAGCAATGGAAGCCTCATATCAGCAGTCCCGCTGTGAACAGTCCAACTATGAACATTCGAACAATAGGAATATTCTAACGCCGAAAAAGGCGGCATGTGTTGTGTATCGATAGAAATGGAATACTCGGCATATGTTGTGCATCGATAGAATTGGAATATTCTTAGGCCTAAACAGCTACTGTGTTATACATAAAAAAAAAAACAAATGTTTATCGATGGATAGGAATCTTAAGCCTAAATAATATACAACAATAGTCATCTTAACATAAAAATGTATACGAATAAATTCGGCTCTGTGACAGCTGAAATGCTAAATGAGCCTAATAAACGGATGGGATAAAAAAAAACAATTGATGTCATGTGAGTCCATCTGACGGTTCCATCGTAAAGTTTGACATTTTTGACGATATACGTATTCAGAACATTTTGTCATACGGACGCTATTTGTTCGTAGTTGAAAGTTTGGTCTCGGCAAAAAAATGGAACTGAATCGTGAACATTTTTGTGCGATGATTTTTTACGACTTTCGACGTGGATTATCACAACAAGAGTGCGTCAATCAACTTAATTTGACTTTTGGCGATGAAGCTCCATCAAAAACCACTGTGAATCGCTGGTATAGTGAATTCAATCGTGGTCGTAGTTCGCTGTCCGACGAGTTTCGTGAAGGTCGTCCAAAATCGACTGTACTGCCAGAAAACATCGATGCTGTGCACCAAATGATTAAGCAAGATCGTCATGTAACCTATTGTGAGATTGAGGCATCCCTAAGCATTAGTTCCACCAGCATATATGCGATTTTACATGAGCACTTAGTTGTGCGAAAATTATGTTCACGTTGGATCCCACATAATTTGACAATCGCTAAAAAAAAGGCTCGTGTCGATTGGAATAAATGCTTTGAAAATTGGTTTAATCTTAGAGGAGAATGAACTGCAAAGTTTAAAGCCTCTTAAAAACAAAGAAGATAAGATTGGTTTAAGCGCATGCAAAAGTGTATCGATCATCGTGGAGAGTACTTTGAAAAACAATAAAAATATATTCGCAGCTTAACTATTTGTTTTTGTTCCTATTCCCGAAATATAAATAGTGACCCTCGTATTTACTTTGTTTGCGGAGATACAAATCTTACAATTCATTCGTCTACGAAACCACAGTTTAAGGTACGGTAATGTGCTGAATAGTGAAATATATGATAGTGAATGAGCTGATGACCACCTATGCATTCCCTATCACAGCCATCATTTCGATTGAACGATATGTGCATACGCCAAAAGAAGCCCGGCGTTGAACATTTAATAAGTACAAAGCCTTCAGAAAAAAATCAAGAATAAACTATGAGATAGTGAGAAAAAATTGAGAAAGTTGGTAAAAAAAAGCAAAAACACAACACAAAAGGTTCTTTTCAGAACCGCCAACATGTTCATAAACAGCTTTGCGCAGTGGCGATATCGTAACCAATGAGGTACATCCGAGGTGCGATTATTGCTAGTTGAAAAAAAACATGTTCATAAAGAGTAAACAGTATTCACGTAGGAGAAGGAAATAAAACAATATATTTTAAATATATATTTAGCAAAAGCTGTCCCCTTTGTATAGTCCTACGTCACTCCGGTTATATCCCCGACATTACCCACCCGTCTTTTTTTTTAAATGGGTAGTGATGTACATTTTTTGTTTGATATGTGGAGTGATGTACATTGTGATCGGAATCGTGGTAATTAAAAGCGGATCGCGACGACCGCACTAGGTGTCATTAAAAGCGGATCGTTACGACCGCGCTAGGTGTAATTAAAAGCGGATCGTGACGACCGCACTTGGTGTTATTAAAAGCGGATCGTGACGACCGCGCTAGCTGTTATTCAAAGCGGATCGCGACGACCGCGCTAGATGTAATTAAAAGCGGATCGTGACGACCGCGCTTGGTGTAATTAAAAGCGGATCGCGACGACCGCGCATGGTAGTATTAAAAGCGGATCGTGACGACCGCCCTAAATGTATTTAAAAGCGGATCGTGACGACCGCGCTAAATGTAATTAAAAGCGGATCGCAACGACCGCGCTAGATGTAATGAAAAGCGGATCGTGACGACCGCGCTAGATGTAATTAAAAGCGGATCGTGACGACCGCGCTTGGTGTAATTAAAAGCGGATCGCGACGACCGCGCATGGTATTATTAAAAGCGGATCGTGACGACCGCGCTAAATGTGGATCGTGACGACCGCGCTAGATGTAATTAAAAGCGGATCGCGACGACCGCGCTTGTTGTTATTAAAAGCGGATCGCGACGACCGCGCTTGTTGTTATTAAAAGCGGATCGCGACGACCGCGCTAGGTGTTATTAAAAGCGGATCGCGACGACCGCGCTTGATCATATTAAAAGCGGATCGTGACGACCGCGCTTATAGCGAATCGAGACGACCGCCGTATTTTGTAACGGATCGAGACGACTGTGCTTAGAACGAATTATAGCGGATTGAGACAACCGGACTGAGATTAATAGATGTGGTAATTATAAACGATGGTTGAGATTACTACGCGAGAAACGTAATGGGTTTTGAAAATATTTTGAGAGCGAGTTTGGCGAACCAGTATGACGAAAGATGCGGAGGGATAGATGAAGTCTTTCATTTTTGCGCAATCACCAGAAACTGCATGAAGCCGGTGAAAAAAAAATTATAAGAGGTTGTGTCCAAGATACGACCGCATTGTTGACGTAGAATTACGCTGTTATTTTATATAAGTCGCTTGTTTGTACCTTCGGATATTATTCTATAATGCTGTGAAATTTTAGAAACAATTGCTTAGTAGAATAATCTCTGGAATGGTTTTTTCATTGTAGAATCAGTTGACGATAATTGATTGATGATTCATTCTTGCTCTCGCAAAACAATACACTAGCTGATCGCAATTTATTTCATGTCAATGCATTGAAAATTTACCTCGAACGCTATTCCAGTGGCCTTTTTTGCAATTGACATAGACTCGGCTACAATCGATTATATACATGTTGCACCAGTACCATTATTCCACATCTCATAACTACATAAATATATCGTTGGCACCGCATGGAAACAACAACAATGATAACACTTGCAAGTGTCAAATATCATGCTACATGTTATTTAGTATTGCCTCAAAGGAATCTAACCTCTAGGCATCGTTCGAACAACGTAAACCAAGCACCAAACAAGCGTTCGCCATAGCATGCATACAGAGCCATACATTGGTGGCTTGAAACTACTAGGAATATAACCACTTCTCATCATTTTGCGCTATTCTCAAAAGAAACGCTTTTGTTAATATTACTAGCCTCGAAAAAAGTTGCATTACTTTCTCATGCTTGAGAGAAGCGCAGCTGTCACCCTTAGTGGAGGAAGTTTTGCTACTGGCAAGCGAAACCTAATCACATACAAAATTCCAGAACGACATTTACTTTCTTAGTGACTAAACAAGCGACTATTTTTGTTAATATCAACAACCTCGAAAACAGTAGTACTGCTTCATTATGATCAATATTAGCTCAAATGCAATCCTAGTTGAAGACGGTTTTGCGACTGGCACGCGAGCCCAAATGACTTATAACATTCCAGTAAGACATTCAAGATTCTTGATATTCCCCAAATAACAACCTTAACGCCTGCTTCGCCATAACGTCAGTTCAATGCGTTGATGCATTCTCAAAGACACCAACGAAACCCTTATGATGACGGAAAACAAACAATGTTAACTGCTTGGAAAAAGACCGAATTATGCCACACAGCTTGTACTCTGCTGTAACACCCATCGATGCGAATTCGCTGATGAGTTTGTCAAGAGCGACGGCGTTCACCACCAGCGGGGGGAGCTTGATTTTGGTTGCTGCCTGGGTAACGGTGTTTACATTTTCGACCGACGCGCCGAAATCACCTACTTCGCTGTTGTTCGATGCGGTGTCACACTCGCGAAGGCTCGGTTCAGTGCGAGCGCTTTTTACTGCACCAATATCGCGTGCCCCTGGCAATACGTTCGTTTTTGGCAGGGCTCGAGCCTGCCTTCCACTTCTTCTTGTCCATCACACACTACGCGAAGCGTCCAATTTATGACGCGGGAAGAAAAACACACGATACGAATAATGCGAAAAACGAACAGAAAAACCAAACGACGATATCCAAGTTGGATTACCACTGGTGGGGTCCAATCTTAGATCGAAGCGCAGCGAAAACAAAGTGAACTGGATTGCTCAACAGTCCGATGCCGAATGAAAGTTTGCCTTTTTTTGGCAGACTTATCTCACTTCTTAACTAGGCGAACCTAGCCAGAATTTTCACCTGCCCCCGGGCTTCTGAATGCCAAAGGGGGACTAGGCTCTGCGGAATGCACGTATCTGCATGCTCGTGCTGTTTCAGTCCTGACCGAGAAATTGTCGGACAATCGCGCAGGTGCTAAGGATGACCGACTTTTGGATGCCGGCCAATTCCTTCTCCATATTCAACACCTTTAGCGCTTCCAGAAGTGTCTTCGGGACAATTCCAGTTCCAGAGAGAACGACTGGAACAATTCTTGGGACCTCCCTTAGCCCCCACAGTTCCTTGAGCTCCACGGCCAATGGTCGGTACTTGCAGATTTTGCGACCGTGGGTCTCCTCCAGATTCTGGTTCAGTGGAATAGCGACATCGATGATGGTGACTTTGCGGTCGCTCTTGTCGTAAACCATTATATCTGGCCGGTTGTGGTGGATCGAGAGGTCGGTCAGAACAGTGCGATCCCAGTACAGCTTGAAACGGTCATTTTCCAGGACAGGTGCAGGCAGGTACCGGTAGTTTGGTACGTTGTCTTCCAGTAGAGCACATTGGAGCGCCAGTTGTCGATGAACAATACGGGCCACGTTGTTGTGGCGCTCGGTGTAGGCTGCGTTGGCCAAAACGGGACAGCCTCCCATAATGTGCTCTATGTTTTCACCTGGTTGATGGCACATCCGGCAAATGTCATCAACGTCTTGATGCCAGACGTACCGCCTGCAGTTTCTCGTCGGCATTATCCTGTCCTGGATGGCTATCATGTCGGCTTCTACTACTGAAGAGAGTTCACCACGCGTTAGCCACAGATTAGATGCGGCCTTGTCGACGTGTGGCCGGTCCAGTTGATGGGGGTGGGCACCATGCACTGCCTTCTGCTTCCAAGCTGCAATCTTCTCCTCCACTGTCTGCAGATTGCAGTTGAGTTGGTACTCCGCTTGCGCCAAGTGCAGAGCGCTGTATCCTCTGTCGGCGGCGCAGACAGCCCGGTATAGCGCGTTTTGGTTGGCGCGTTCCGCGAAGTACTCGCGCAGTTGTTGTACCTGGGCAACACACAGTGCAGATATGTCGACTATTCCAAGTCCCCCTTCTTTGCGTGGCAGTGAAACTCTCTCCAGTGCCGATTGAGGATGGTGCATTCCGGCCTCTTTAAATGCTTTCCTCATCCTCCTCTCAAGGTCCTCTAGGTCAGTTTTGCTCCATTTGACTACACCAAAACTGAAGGTCAGCAGGGGAACCGCGAATGTGTTGATCGCGCGTACCTTGTTCCCCGCGTTGAGGAAAGTCCTCAGGACACAGTTCACTCGACTCAAGAACTTGTCTCGCAGCTCCGTCTTGATGTCGGAGTGGCGAATCCCGGTGAGCTGTCGGAATCCAAGATATTTATAGGATTCGCCACGAACCATGTCTCTTATAAACTCGCCGTCATAGACCTCGTAGCCTCCGGATTCGGTAAGTTGTCCTTTCAGCAGGTGGACACAGCGACACTTGTCGAGGCCGAACTCCATACAGATGTCCCTGCTTATGTCTTCGACAACCCGGATAGCTACACCTAGACGCTGACGTGAATCAGCGTAGACCTTGAGATCGTCCATGTAAAAGGTATGGGTCACTTCTTCGTGGGCGCCGTCGCCATACCTTATTTTATAGCCATGACCGTTTCTATTGAGCGTCTTACTGAGGGGGTTCAGTGCCAGACAAAACCAAAGCGGGCTGAAAGAGTCGCCTTGGAATATCCCCCTCTTTATCTGCAGCGTTCTAGACTGCAACACATTTTCCCCATCACTGAGGTGCAGAGACGTACTCCACTGCCTCATCGCATGCTGCAGGAACCTAACGACGACGGGATCAATTTTGTAGAGCTCCAATACCCGGACGAGAAACGAGTGAGGTATGGAGTCATAAGCCTTCCTGTAATCGATGTAGGCCATACTTAGGTTCCGCTGGTTATATACCGCCTGGCCGACTATGGCTGCGTCGATGATGGCCTGGTCTTTGCAGCCATGCGTATTTTTCCTGCATCCTTTCTGCTCTTCTGCGATGATGTGATGCTGTTCGCAGTGAGCAGAAACTTTGGCGGTAATTATGCTGCTCAGTATTTTGTACAGACTCGATAGGCACGTTATCGGTCTGTACTTTGATGGGTTCAATGTGTTGCTGTCTTTCGGGAGGAGGAAGGTGACGCCACGGGTGGCGAATTCAGGAAGGTTGTGTGGGTCACGTAGCACCTTGTTGAAGCACTCAGCTATCTTTGGATGTGCGACGGTCAGCTTCTTGTGCCAAAAGTTCTGGACACCATCGGGGCCCGGTGCTGCCCAGTTCCTCAGGTACCGCGAGGCTTCGCGGACATCGTTCTCTCCGACGATGATAGCTGGCATCTCTCCAATTTCACCACAACTCTCCTCCTCCCGTCTTAACCACATTTGCCCGTCGCGATGTTCTACTGGGGTCTCCCAAATACCAGCCCAGAAGTTCGTCACATCGCTAATATCTGGCAAACCTTCGCGGTAGTCGGGCTTCTCGTCGCTAATGTGGTCGTAGAACGCTTTTTCGTTATCTCTGAACATCCGATTTTGTTCCTGGCGCTTTGCAGAGTCAGAGTAACGTTTCAGCCGTTTAGTTAGGACGCTCAATTGCTGTACCAGTGTGTCGAGTTTTTCCGTCAGCTGGTGAGCTCCCAGCTGGCGAAGTTCAGTAGGCCGCACGATCACAGCAACTTGGCGACATAATTTCGCCGATCTGCTGCCTCTTTTGTACGCCATCAGTCTTCCAATTGCGGCGCGCTTGTTTAGGATCCGTTGCTCCAATCTCCTTCGCCATGGAGGCTCACGCCTTTCACGGAGATGTTGGAGCAGTCCGCCTCTTGGCCTAATACGGTATCCTAAACTTTTGGCGGTCGCCACAGCAGCACAGTAAACTTTCAGTTGCAGCTCCTCCATGTTCTCAGCATCAACCAAGTGCAGCGGAAGAACGTGCTCGTTCATGAGCTTTACTGCACTTGTCAGCCTGCGGGAATGCTGCAACTTCGGGATCCTGGGGCGCGACAATGGGTCTGTGTCGCGGAACTGTGAGATCGCCTCGTCGTAGTGGAAGACCAGATCGCGTAGTAGTTGTTGATCTGGCTGTGGGTCTTCCGGCTCAGGGGGTTGTTGTACTGCGGCCTCCACTGGTGCTGATTCGCGTGCCCCACTCGCGAATGAATTGCTCAGCCGTACTGAACTTCGTCTCGACACATCGCTTGCTCTGTTGTTCCTGGAGCTTATTTCTCTCTGCACCTGCTGCTTGATCTCGTCGATTTGCGTTTGGGAGAGCATGTTGTTGCGTACTATCGCTCTACGCCTCGCGTTCATCGCGTTCTGATCAAGCCTCCCGACGAACTCTGGATACGCTTCCTCGAACATTGTTAGTATTCGAGGGCGACCGCTCATGTCCGTCTCCAAAGCAGTGCAGATGTAATAGGCGCGGATCACGAATTCATTCATTTCGTGTGTCCACATGATCCGGCGCCTAGTGGTACCCACAAGTGTGGACGACTGTCGTCTGGCAGTCGCAACACGTCTCGTAGGCGCAGCGTTTCTTGGGTGATGTCGATGGCTGCTGTTTCCGTGTGGCGGTAGCTCTTCGGGTTGAACCCGGCTGGTGGCCCGCTCTTGCACATCGCCCTCCAGCCGCTGGCCGCTCGCTCTTACGCCCGTTCCAGGACCAGCTCCAGTTCGGGGACCCTCCTCGGGTGATCGCATTCTAATTATTCTTCGTGATCGTAGCTCCATTTTATTGGGTGTATCTCCTTTGCCCGGGAGACAGCGGGTTGGCAAGGCCTCCATGACCCGGGAGGCCTTCCCCGGGAGAGATATAGCGCTCTGACTCGCTCGCACCCCCTCACTTAGCCACTTTCGACACCCGTTCTCGGAGCCAAGACCAGGTGTGTGTTTCCAGTTCACGCCCGATCTAAAAATGTCGTCATATGATCTTCGTGGAGGCGTGAGATAGGAACATTTGAGACCAACAGGCAGGCTCCTACCCTATGTTGATCCCCATTTGAGAACCTTGCCTTTTTTCTCAGACTTATCTCACTTCTTAACTAGGCGAACCTAGCCAGAATTTTCACCTGCCCCCGGGCTTCTGAATGCCAAAGGGGGACTAGGCTCTGCGGAATGCACGTATCTGCATGCTCGTGCTGTTTTCCAAAGCAGTGCAGATGTAATAGGCGCGGATCACGAATTCATTCATTTCGTGTGTCCACATGATCCGGCGCCTAGTGGTACCCACAAGTGTGGACGACTGTCGTCTGGCAGTCGCAACACGTCTCGTAGGCGCAGCGTTTCTTGGGTGATGTCGATGGCTGCTGTTTCCGTGTGGCGGTAGCTCTTCGGGTTGAACCCGGCTGGTGGCCCGCTCTTGCACATCGCCCTCCAGCCGCTGGCCGCTCGCTCTTACGCCCGTTCCAGGACCAGCTCCAGTTCGGGGACCCTCCTCGGGCGATCGCATTCTGAGTATTCTTCGTGAACGTAGCTCCATTTTCTGGGTGTATCTCCTTTGCCCGGGAGACAGCGGGTTGGCAAGGCCTCCATGACCCGGGAGGCCTTCCCCGGGAGAGATATAGCGCTCTGACTCGCTCGCACCCCCTCACTTAGCCACTTTCGACACCCGTTCTCGGAGCCAAGACCAGGTGTGTGTTTCCAGTTCACGCCCGATCTAAAAATGTCGTCATATGATCTTCGTGGAGGCGTGAGATAGGAACATTTGAGACCAACAGGCAGGCTCCTACCCTATGTTGATCCCCATTTGAGAACCAAATGGGGATCATTTTTTTTTTTTTTTTTTTTTATTTACACTGGTTTATGGTTACATATTATTTACAGTTTAAGTGTTAAGCCTGAAGGGCCCGTCAGCTTTAATATATAAATTATTTTCCTATGACCAACATAGATTTTTCATTTGGAAGGTATTCTAACCATATATACATCTCTTCTCAATAGGAGATATAGAGCTAATTTAATGAAAAGAAAATTTGATATCCTACCTAACTAACCCTAACTTAAACTAAACTATACTGAACTAAGTTGCCAGATCATTGATGATGCGATGATCAGATCTTTGGCAAGATTCTCTGAACCTAGCCAGAATTATTATTTTTCTCTCAACCAACATTTGAAGACCAGCCAGACGATGGATCTCAGTGTTTCTAGTTCTTGGAGGACTGTCAAGTATCATCCTAAGTAGTTTATTCTGGACAATTTGCAATTTAGTATGATGTATTTTTGCGCATGAATCCCAAACCGGCAAAGCGTATTCTATCAACGGAAGTATTATTTGCTTGTGTATAGCAAGCTTGTTTTTGATGGACAATGACGATCTCCTATTGATCAGTGGATATAAAACTTTCTTGAGGATATTACATTTATTAATTATTTTGTCCACATGGGGACGGAATAGTAAATTGGCATCGATTGTGAGACCCAGGTAAACCACTTCCCTCGACCATTCAATGGGAGTGTTATTGAGGCTGACATACACATCATTAGGCGGAACAAGCTTATGTGATCTAGAGTGTGGGAACAGAATGGCCTGTGTCTTAGCCGCATTGATACAAATTTTCCAGCTACTGAAATAGCCGGACAAAACATCGAGGCCCTCCTGCAGTCTTCTCGTTAGAGCACGGATCACTCGACCCTTATAGATGATGGCAGTGTCATCGGCGAATAAAGACAGAATACCACCACCTGGAAGGGGAGGAACATCTGATGTGAAGATG
Source organism: Toxorhynchites rutilus septentrionalis (assembly GCF_029784135.1). Classification (NCBI taxonomy): domain Eukaryota; kingdom Metazoa; phylum Arthropoda; class Insecta; order Diptera; family Culicidae; genus Toxorhynchites; species Toxorhynchites rutilus. The sequence goes on from NC_073744.1 coordinate 95,617,152, forward strand.
TTAAACAGGATAGGTCCTAGAACGCTACCCTGAGGAACCCCCGCATCTACTCTGAACGTATCAGAATAAGAAGTCCCCAGAAAGACCCTGAAAGATCTGCCCGCTAAATAGCTACTGACGATCTTCACAAGGAAGATCGGAAAGTTGTATCTATGAAGCTTGGACACAAGGCCATCATGCCAGACATTGTCGAACGCCTTCTCGACGTCCAACAATGCCATCGCGGATGTTTTTGAAATGCTCTTGTTCCGCCTAATGATGTTAGTTACCCGTGCAAGCTGATGTACAGATGAGTGACCTTTTCTGAATCCAAATTGTTCCTGAAGGATGACATCATTTTGGTTTGAGAACTCCAGTAAACGACTGACAATCATCTTTTCGAATATTTTCGAGATGGAGGATAACAGACTGATTGGGCGATAGCTTTTGGCATTGGTGGGATCTTTGCCATGCTTGAGAATTGGAATAACTTTAGCTGACTTCCATTGAGAAGGGAAGTAGCCAAGCTCCAAGCACTTATTGAAGACTGTTGTCAGGTGATTAAAGAAGTCAACACTCAAGTTTTTCAACTCCAGATTGACCACTCCATCGATTCCAGCAGCCTTCATGTTTTTGGTGGATTTTATGGCCGCTATCACCTCATCAGCTGATATTTTTGAATCCTCTGATAAAACTATTGGTTGTTCTGCAATCCTAGCTATGTCCTCTACTACTACAGGCTCGTGTGGACTGATCATGGTGCGACCAAGATTGTGAGAGTTCACGAAGTGCTGACCTATGGCATTAGCCTTTTCAACTGGAGTAATGAGTAGGAAAGAATTCGAATTCTGATTAGGAGAGGAAAGTGGAGGGATGGGTCTCGGCTTATTTTTTAAAATTTTTGCTAGTTTCCAGAAAGGCTTTGCATAGTCTCGAAGCGAGCGGAGATGATTTGAAAATCTTCTATTTCTGAAATCCATCATTCTGGCATGGATAATCTTTTTGAGACGATTACAACTTGTCTTCAAATGAGGGTGGCCCGTACGCTGGTACTGTCTTCTAATTGTATTACGGAGCCTGATAAGCTCTTTGGTTGTACTGTCTAGGTTCAGAGAATTACTCACCAGTTGAGGTGTTGGTACATATTGGTCACGAGACCGGGTTATCGCATCATCAATCCGTTGCAGACACTGATCGATGTCATCTATTGTCTCCGGCATGGCAGCATAATTAACGAAGGAGTCGACACACTGTTGAAACCTTGCCCAGTCGACACGGTGGTAGTTGCGTCGGTAAAACTGGGTTCTATTAACAGAAGAACCCACTTCGACCACCACAGGATAGTGGTCAGAACTGAGCTCCTGATAAACGACAGGATCAGAGATGTTCATCATGTTGGTAATGAAAATATCGATGATAGCGTGAACACCAGACCTAGTATTTAACCTGGTGGGTGTATCTGGGCTCAGGATCGTATAGAGACCTTCCTCAAGTCCTTGCTGGATAATGGAACCGTTGACGTTACGCCGGAAGTTGCCCCAGGCCTGGTGCTTTGCGTTGAGATCGCCAGCAACGATGTACTGACCTCGTCGCCTAGTCAGTTTGATGATGTCTTGATGAAAAGCTTCAGCCGACCCGTCGCTAAGAGTGGAATGTTTGGAGCAGTAGGCTGCTATGATGGTGATTGGGCCGGCGGTAGAATCCACTTCGACACCGATGGCCTCGATCATCTTGAGCTGAAAGCTTGGTAGCAGGCGACATCCAATATTGCCTCGCAGGGCGATAGCCACTCCACCACCTCCAGAATGGATCCGATCAAGTCGTACGAGGCGAAAATCGGGGATGTAAATATTCAGGTCTGGCTTGAGATGCGTCTCCGTGATGATGGCAATGTCAATTTTCTTCTCATTAAGGAAATCAGTAAGTTCAATATTTTTGTTCCTTACAGAACAAGCATTCCAATTTAGGATCTTGAGAGTGTCTTCAGGGTCCATATTTGTTCATGAAATTTAGCAGCACTCTAGTTGCAGCATCAATTTGATCTTCCTTGGAACGGCAAATGCGCAGCTCTCTGTACATATCCCGAACGAACACCATCATTTGGTCAGGTGTAAATAGGGAGTCATCATTCGACGGAAGGACTGAGGTGGCGTTGGTACTTGGGGTACCCCAGGATGAAGTTGGATTTAACTGCACTGGCTGGACAGCAGCTGCGAGTCGTGATTGAACGGATGTGGATCGTTGAGGAATATCCTGTCCATGATTCAGAGGGAGTGGCATCAGATTTGGTACATTGTGTCGGAGAGGAGGATAATTCTCGATTGTCATCGAGGGAGGCTGTCGTCTCGCACGCCTGTGATGGTTTTTTGTGGACGCTTGTTTGCGAATATTGATGAATTCTTCTCTCTTAGGGCAGGCACGGTTGTTTCCTTCATGTTCGGCACCGCAATTAGCGCATTTTGGCTCAGCATTTGCTTCCATCCGATCACATTTTGATGTTTCGTGAGAACCAGCACATTTTCCACAACGTGATTTCATGTGACAGTTCCTAGAGCTATGGCCGAAGGATAATCAATTTTCACATTGTGTCACATCGCGTTTCTTCGGACGGTAATGCTCCCAATCAACAATAACGTTGAAAAGCGATTTAATTTTTCGGAGACCAGTCATGTTAATAGAACTTTTCTCTAAGTGTGCCAAGTAGAGCAAATCTCTATAATTTTTGCCTTCAGCACGTTTCATGGGAAAAACTTTTAACGGATTGAGCTTAACTTTTTTCAGCTCGCTGATGATTTCCTCTGAAGAACATTCCGGAAGGCCACGAATTACCACCTTCAGTGGCTTGTTCCCTGGAGCATCATAGGTGAAATATTCATACTTTTTAGTTTGAAGATATTTTGCCGTTGTATCGAAGTCTGGAACAGTAGAACAAATGATTTTCGTGCCTATACTGCACAGTTTGAATAATGGATGAATTTGCTTCTCAGCAAGCTCATTCCGGAGCGTTGCAATTTCCTTCGTGGTAGTAAAGAGCGGTGGAACTTTCACTTTTCTCGGTATCGACGACTCGCTGGCAATTGGAACCGACAGTTCAGCAAAATGGTTACTCGCTAGAAGTCTAGAATTGGGATCCTGTGAATCGGCATCATCACTTCGCGGTCTTTTTGAGCCGCTGGCCCGTTGTTTTGATGCTCTAGTCTCTGCATGCCGGTCTGCAGCAGATGCATTCGCCTTTTTGTTACGAGTCATCGCAACAGTTGTCACTGATGGTGGCTTTACTGCTAGCCTCTTCAACTCAGTTTTGATGCTAGCCACCTTAAGTAGGTGGCCTAGCGCCGGAGAAATATGAGACGGAACCGAAATCGCGGGGGAAAAACAAACGAAACGCGATTGAAAATCGAACAAGTTTAAACACGTCTGGCTCACACGAGTGGCAGACGGAGAATGTGATGATGAAAGTTTGCCTCAGCGAGATCCACTGTTTATACTCTAGGCAAGTATTCCCCTCCATTCTTCTACTTTTCCTTTGTTCACGGAGACTTTAAATCCTATGATTTCCCCTTCGTTGATCGTCGATAAGTTGCTCGTTCTTGACAGATCTGTTCGGGAAAGCACACAAATGGACAGAACAAATGTGTGGGAAAATGGAATCGCTTAAAGTTTTCATGAATTTTCACCATTTACAAACCAAGGGATTCTTATGTATAGAATATTAAACGAATCTTAGGGAATTTCCGATTCGTTTAGTATGTAAATCGCCAAAATCCGTTCGCGGCAACAAAAGTTATTAACGGTAACTTTATTTCATAAAAACGTGACCTGTTTTCTGATTTGGCACCCTTCATGAAAGACGTAGTTCTACGTCAAAAAAGACATGATCACAGTTTGCAAATGGAATAAGCTGCCGAGAGGAATTGAACGCAGCAGTTCATGCATGCGCAGACAAATAAAGCATACAATGGGAGGCACTCCGAAGGAGCTATCCCTACAAAACATTAGGAAAGAAGAAACGATCACACTGCTCTACAGTCACTCCAGTATGGAATTTCACAGCCTATAGTTGTTAAACGCCCAAAACGAACGAAGAGAACACCTGAACTCTCGAAAAATTTAATAACAGTAGTTGGAAATGAAGCATTTTGAGATCTAGCATGTTTAAAGTATATATTTGATCATGTATTCGACAACACAATGAACTATTTATCCCTGAGTTTCGGTTTTTTTTTCGGAAGAGGGGTGATGTGTGGGACGTGAATGTGATACTCCTATTACATCCAATGTATTTCACTTGCAATGCGTTGCGTTGTCCCTTTTATACATACCGCGCCTATGCGATGCAGCCCTGCCGTCCATATTTCGCCGGCTATAAGGTTTGCTCCAACCCTGCATCGCCCAACCTAATTACGCAGCACGAGATCTCGTCTCCCTCGGCATTCTGGCAGCGGTAAAGGCAAGACGTGTGCTCTGCGGATAAGGTTAAAACATCTCCGAAATGGCTGGACTTTTTGGTGGCTAAAATCACACAGGGTTGTCCGAAAAATAATGTTTTCTCAAAACTGCCTTTTTTCAAAGCCACAATTGAACCGGTTTAGATCATCGACATATATAAATAAAACCAATGAGCTAGCTTTTCATTAAAAAATATTGAACTTGCAGAAAAATTGATTTTGTTTCGTAATTATCGATTGTATTTGTTTTTTATTGTATTCATGGCTTTGGACTAGAGGGCGCTACATTTTTCTTGAAAGATGAGGATGTTTTACATAACATATCTCGATTTTAGAAATGCTATAATAATTTATAATATAATTATATTTTTCGGTCAAATGCGAATTAAATTTTCCAAATTTTCCGACATTCCTTCAGAGTTTCCCGAAAATTTTCCGATTTTGCTATACACTATATTGATCTACGGGAAGAGACGAATACAACAAAATTGAGAAGGCTAAAATCGGGTCATCCCTTCTTCGGGTTTTCCACTTACGAACAGTTTTGGCTCTCCATTTTTATTTATATAGATGGATATAGGCTAACAGCGTGATGTTGAAAGGATGCTCGTGTGCTGGGATTAAACGATCTCCGTTATCGCTTGGATGTAGTCAATATTAATATTACTCAAAGATGTTCAGTCAGGGCTTTGAGAATCATTGTCATAGTCATTTGCTCAAAAGAAACCCCTCTAGGAGAGTCATTTTTAAGGAAATTAGCGACGCACATGTTGCCGTCCGCACGTTCACTAAAAAATGATTCGCTTGGCGCCGGCAGCGCTAATTCGGTTTACTTGGTTTGTCGCCGGCCGTTCTTGACATTATCGAGAAATTACAATCTGTTAAGTTTTACCAATCTCATCGATAGTTCTCATAGGTTCTCGACTCTGTTGCCTCACTGTTATGAAATTGTGTAGTATAGTATAGTAAATGTATAGTATGTATAGTAAATGAATGCAATTTTTCATTCATCGTGAAGAATCGTATTGTCTCTTTCGTCTGCAATGATGTCATGGCAAAAGTACTTATGAAATCATAAAAAACGTTGACGTGTACAAGTTATTGTTACTAAACGAAACACCAACAGAATGCAAAACATACTGAAAGTGTGACAAAGTGTTAATGGATGACTCAAAAAAATAGGTCTAACGTCATGTGTATTGATATAAACTAAATATGAAAACTTTTTATGCATTAAAACTATGGAAAAATGTCATACGGTGAGTCAAATATCTTTGATGAGATGAATAGAGACTTTCATTTTTCATTAACCTGTGAAATATTGTTATATCCAAAAAGTCTGCATAAAAAATGGATGGGTTATATCTATAATATAACCGCAAGGTTGACGTGGGACTAACTTATCGTACCAATCATTTTTTGTATTGATTAATTTTTTGATTGAATGAAACAATTCTCGAATTCAATTGAATTCAATATATTTGCTTTATGATTAAAAAGATTGTATAATTCCATATAAGATCAATTCATGCATTGTGATAGATTATGTTACAAGTAAATTTAATGACAGTCCTTTTACATTTGGTATGATGCCTAGGACAAAATATGTGAACGGAAGAATTATCAAACGATTATTTCATTTTACGTTTCCTTCTGAAGTTTGCATCTCTCAAGTGTACGTACTTCTCGAACGTTTCCTTCTGAAGTTTACATCTCTTAAGAGTTCGTACTTCTCGAACCGCATATTTGCTTGATTTGGTGAACTTCAGGCACTCAATTTCGATTTTGACATATACGTCGAACGCATATTGTTTAATCAATAGGCGTCATCGCAGTAATTGGTTATCAACATCTTGCCCAATCATCAAATGGTATGCGTAGGAATTCAGTGAGCAAAAGATATGAAGGCATATCATTCAATGCAATCTTGAATAACCGAGCCAAAGCGTGGTGTTCGTACCCGCTTTTGTAATCTGTATTTAGAAAACACTTTTCGGAGTGCAAAAAAAACATGCAAGTGCAGAAGTACCCCCCCGGAAGACTGGTTGAGGAAACATATTCTAGTTTGCACAAAGGCAAGCGAGTGCAAAAGTACTCGCAGTTTGCATTTATTTGCAGAGCCGATTTCCCCAAACATCTTGGTTTCGAAGTCTGTGTAAGGCAAACACATTTCAGTCGGAACAAAAATGCGACTTGCACGTATTTGCAATGTCAATTTCCTCAGACACCTTGGTTCTAAAGTCTGTGTTGGGGAAACACATTTCGTCAGAACAAAAATACCCCCGACTTTTATACATTTGCAATGCCGATTTCCCCACGCTCCACGGATTTGAAGTCTGTGTTAGAGAACACATTTCGGTGAGAACAAAAGTCCCCATAGTTTCATGTATCTGCAATGCCGATTTCCCCAAGGCTGCTTGGTTTTGATGGCTGTGTTAGGGAAACCGTAGATCGAGCCAATCAAAATGAGGTAGTTAGGGCGTTTAGATAACGCTTAACATTTTACAGTTATTCAATTGTTTATCTAATGAAAAATAACATTTTATTAACTGCGATAGAAGCGTAGAAGCATTCCCTATCAATTGATGCAAACATCTTCCCGATCCAGCAAGAAATGTTCGAGTTATAAGCATTCGGAATCTTTCATTTTTTCCTGCATGTTCTGTGTTTAGGTTTTCATTTTACCCCCCATATACTCCGGTTAGACGTAGTCCCACGTCAAAATAAAAAGTATTTTACAGATATATCTGTGAATTTCCAAACATATCTGTAAATCTGGCATCTCTGGTGGTGTGAGAATTTATTGCAAGAAATCGCTTGAAAAAATGCATGAATTTGCTTGAAAATGAAGTGAATTGAGTCCGCACCACTAAGGCAGCACACTGGAGAGAAAGATTTGTATCCACAGCTACCAAATCTTTAGTAATCGTAACATTGGTAAAATGTACATATTTTTTGTAAATACTACCAAACCTCTGTAAAACTGACGTCAGATTCAATATACATCTCTACTAGAGATTCGTATATTTTACTGCATAACTTTAGTAAACTTGTTTTTTGTCATACCTGGCAACTGTGTGTGCAATCGCCAGCGTTCGTCGTACATGTCAAAATCGAAACTGGGTGCCTGAAGTTCATCAAATCAAGCAAATTCGCGATTCGAGAAGTACGTACACTTGAGAGATGCAAACTTCAGAGGGAAATACAAAATAAAATAATCGTATGATAATTCATCCCAGGCATCATACCAAACGTAAATAGATTGTCATTAAATTTACTTGTAACGAAGAACAATGCAAAAGGAATTATAAAATCTTTTGACGTAGGACTACGTCTAACCGGAAGATATAGGGGGTGAAATGAAAATCTAGGCACTGAACAAGTAGGAAAAAATGCAAGATTTGGAACGCTTATAACTCGAGCATTTCTCAATAGATCGCAAAGGTTTTTGCATCAATTGATAGGAAATATATCTACGCATCTATCATAACGAATAACATTTCATTTTTCTTGAGATAAATAATTGAATAATTGTGAAATATCAAGCATTGGCAAAATGCACTATGTGCCCATTTTTGATTGGTCCATTCTGTGCTCCTCAAATCGTACCGACCAAAACGGGCAACCAGAGCAGCAGCGAAATACAATGAAGCACGATTGGAAAGGAAAAAGAGAAAACATGAACGAAACATTGGTCGCAGTCTCGCACATGCGTAATTCTCGAGCCAGCCAGTCAGCTTAAAAATCCCCGCTTCGCTGCCGTAACGATCATTCTCATCCAAACCGTACACCACATCGTTTCGCATCACATCAGATCAACGAACCAACACAAGCAGCCATGGTTGGACATGGCAAAGGAAGAAAAGTGAAGGGAAAGGCAAAATCCCGCTCGAACCGTGTTGGTCTGGAGTTCCCCGCAAGGGTAGCTAGGCCGAGCGCGTTAATACCAATGCACCAGTCCACCTAGCCGGCGATATATAGTTTTGGCCGCCGAAGTTATCGAGTTAGCTGGCAAAGCTGTTCTCGACGATAAGAAAACCCGCATTCAGAACAGACCACAATTGGTTCCGTGGACACCAAGACAATAACAGGAAATTGCAGCGAGTGGCGAGTGGCAAACGCAATCGCAAAACGGCAGCAGGTAGCAGAAGAAAAACAGGAAGTGGGTTATATCTATAGTATAACCGCAAGGGTGACGTAGGACAATCGTTGATTTAGAGATCATTTGTTTGAAGTTGAATCTGAATTCATTCTGAATGAATGAATATTTGGAGAACTTCGAAAACGAGAGCGTTACGTTGGAGGCACAAGGTTTTATGCATCCAATATTCGATACGGAAATATCCTACTGATGGGGAAGAATAATCTTCAGAAGCTATCCTGTTAATTGCGAGTGATTGAAAATCACAAAACCAAATGTATTTGGTCACAGTGTTACATGGATAGAAAACATTAAAATAAACTCTTTCACATGAATGTAATTTTAAATTCCCAGAGGAACTGGCCGATTATTTTCCGGATCTTTCTCGATGCTGAACGGCATCCAAACGGAAAGAATTCCGTGCGTGTATATGTATGTGTAGCGTCTGCTTCGATGGTCACCTTCTCTTCTCCTGAAGGATCGGCTTCTCTGTGCTCCCTCACAGTTTCAAACAAACTGCTTGCGTTTCAGGGCAGATCTCGATCCTTCGCCGTCCAGCATCCTCAGCAACGATGTTGTCTTGTCGATGTCCTCACGAAAAAAGAATGCGTCTCACCACCAGAATATCGCTTAAGTATGCTTTTTGTGCGTGATTGAATCGAGAGAAGGCGTGGTTTACGATGGCAATTTGGAAGGCAAACTAAAGGGTGTGTCACATCAAATTGCATCACGGGAAAAACGCTGTAGAAATTCGCCCAGTAGACCGATCCTTTTGAAAATTTTAGACAGTAAAATAAAAACTATTAAACAACTTTTGGCATTTTCTTTTTATTCATACTTCGAGCCCAAGCCCGTATGCTCGCACCTTCCTCTTTACCCCGTCCATAAGGTTCTGTACAACGTCAGGTTGTAGTTTTTTTTAACAGAAATCCATTTTCTCTTGAAGTCCGCCTCCGATTTGACAACTTTTGGGTTCTTCCGGAGGGCCTGCTTCATAATCGCCCAATATTTCTCTATTGGGCGAAGCTCCGGTGCGTTGGGCGGGTTCATTTCCTTTGGCACGAAGGTGACCCCGTTGGCTTCGTACCACTCCAACACGTCATTTGAATAGTGGCACGGAGCAAGATCCGGCCAGAAGATGGTCGGGTCCTCGTGCTGCTTCAATAGTGGTAGTAAGCGCTTCTGTAGGCACTCCTTAAGGTAAACCTGCCCGTTTACCGTGCCGGTCGTCACGAAAGGGGGCGCTCCGCTTTCCGCAAGAGCAGATCGCTTGCCACACCATGTACTTTTTGGCAAACTTGGATAGTTTCTGTTTGCGAATCTCCTCCGGAACGCTGAATTTGTCCTTTGCGGAGAAGAACAACAGGCCCGGCAGCTGACGAAAGTCCGCTTTGACGTAGGTTTTGTCGTCCATTGCCAGGCAATGCGGCTTCGTTAGCATTTCGGTGTACAGCTTCCGGGCTCGCGTCTTCCCCACCATGTTTTGCCTTTCGTCGCGGTTAGGAGCCTTCTGAACCTTGTATGTACGCAGGCCCTCCCGCTGCTTGGTCCGCTGGACGAATGAACTTGACAAATTCAGCTTATTGGCGACATCCCGGACCGAACTTCTCGGATCACGTCTAAGCTGCTTAACTACGCGCTTGTGATCTTTTTCTCTGACGGAGCATCCATTTTTGCCGTTCTTCACCTTCCGGTCGATGGTTAGGTTCTCGAAGTATCGTTTTAGTACTCTGCTGACAGTGGATTGGACGATTCCCAGCATCTTACCAATGTCCCGATGTGACAACTCCGGATTCTCGAAATGAGTGCACAGGATTAATTCACGACGCTCTTTTTCGTTCGACGACATTTTTCCAAATTTACGAAAAATTGACAGTGAAGCATGGACAACGTGATCTATACACTCTTATCTGATTATAAGCGAAAGCTGAAGATATAATCCCTAAAAATTAAATTTCTACAGCGTTTTTTCCGTGATGCAATTTGATGTGACACACCCTTTAGAGGGGAATGAACTCTCAGAGCTCGGAACTTTCGGCGACTGAGCAATAATCGATCGCGGGCGCATACAATATTGGATACAGAAATATCCTACTGATGGAGAAGAATAATCTTCAGAAGCTATCCTGTTAATTGCGATTGATTGAAAAATCACAAAACCAAATGTATTTGGTCACAGTGTTACATGGATAGAAAACATTAAAATAAATTCTTTCACATGAATGTAATTTTAAATTCCCAGAGGAACTGGCAGATTATTTTCAGTAACGATTGGATATTTCCACATTTTCCTCGATACTGGAAGCCCACCAGTGGCTTATGCTAACTCGATAACCATCTGTTAATAGCACTTGATTGAAACATATTTGGTCACAGTGTTACATGGATAGAAAACATTCAAATAAACTCTTTCACATGAATGTATTTTTAAATTCCCAGAGGAACTGGCAGATTATTTTCCGGATCTTTCTCGATGCTGAATGGCATCCAAACGGAAAGAATTCCGCGCGTGTATGTGTGTGTGTAGCGGCTGCTTCGAGATCTTCCCAGGGAACCGTTTGTGACAACACTCTCCTCCTGATGGATTCCCTTCTGGCTTAAGGTGCACAAACAGGCTCTTGGTGACACCGTTCATCCGCGCTTTCATGATAAATGAAGAGCTTCACCACAACAGCGACAACATGCTCCAATCGCTGTTCAATTAGAACTGAGTGGATTTCCGAGCGGCGCTCGCTTATATACCGATTGGTGATTTCAATAGCCTGTTTTGAAAGCAAATTTAAGACTATTGAAATAAGTTTTTGGATCAGAAAGTAACAAGTATAGAACGCGTAGACATTTTATCTTTCGAATGAAGTGTTTATCATACCATTTCGTTCAGTTGTTTAGGAACTATTAACACTCAAAATCTCGGTCTCCGGCGTAACGCTTTCGTTTTCGAAACTTTGATTTTACACCCCGGTATAGAAATGAAAGACGTAGTCCTACGTCAAAAAGTTTGTTCTTTATACAAACTGCTTTGGTGGCAAATCCAGAACAAGGCGGCATCGGAACCATTCCATAAAACACGGCGCTTATCAAGGCCATTAAAACTTTCCAAAAAGAGTTTACGAAATACAGTTCAATGCATTCTAAAATATTATCCAAAATAATAATAAAACACAAATTGATTTTTTCATAATTTGTTTGCCAGGATCTGATGAGTATGTGAATTTGGCAGTTGTTCTGAGCTTATTGATTGTTGGGGACTATCTCGATTATTCAATTTTCACCAATTAAATTGCTTCCAGATTGAAAGTACAGTAATTTACATTTAGTTCGACATTTAGCTAATTGGGCGGACCTGTAATGCGACATATTTAGTTGGACATTTTTGTAAACATAGAGTTCGGGGTACAAATTATGACCCAACATGTCCCAAGCTGGATGGGAAGAAATTTTCCAACTGTGAAAGCTGTACCACTGTCATCGCAAATGTTCAATTACAGGTTAAAATCGCCTCCAATGCGACAATGAGTGGTGCTTCGGCATATCGTATTAAATGTAATACGTATTAAATACAAATTATGACCCAACATGTCCCAAGCTGGATGGGAAGAAATTTTCCAACTGTGAAAGCTGTACCACTGTCATCGCAAATGTTCAATTACAGGTTAAAATCGCCTCCAATGCGACAATGAGTGGTGCTTCGGCATATCGTATTAAATGTAATTTACAGTACAACATGTCCCAAGCTGGATGGGAAGAAATTTTCCAACTGTGAATCCTGTGGCGAGTGGCAAAAGAAATCACTAAACAGGAAGGTTTAGCCGAACAAGATGGGGATATCGAGCGATAACAAAACAATAAACTCTTTAGATTAAAGATAATTTTGTGATCCTGAAAAGGACCCTTTTTAGCCTGCATGTGAATCCAACGAGCGAACAAATCGTAATGAATGTATTTTTCTTTCTTTCTTTCTTTGTTTTTAAGAGGCTTTAAACTTTGCAGTTCATTCGCCTGTAGCCCAGTGAAGAGCCACAGCAAAACCAACCCAGAGGGGACTGGCGAAAGGGAAACCAAAAAATCACTCATCAAATCTGTCCGCTCGACCATCGGTTAAAGAAGAAGGTAGGAAGGGATCCTATGCTTCATAATATATTTAATATATGCTGTAAAAAAAGTAAATATTTACTGATCCGAGGACCGAAGCAGTGACGAAGCACAAATGAGCGCAGGGCGTGTTCCAAAAACAAAGAAACACAAAAAAAGGCCCTTCTCAGGAGGATGGGAAGGAAAGGAGTGGAAAGGATTTGGGTGGGATTAGAGGAGTGGAAGGGGGTGGAAGTGGTATGGGTAGGAAAGAAGGGAGGAGTGGGTAGTGGGGTGGGGTGAAATGAAATGAAATACAGTTTGAATCAAATATAGTGGTTTTGAATTTAATGGTATATAGTAGAGCTGAAAAATGGAGAGGTTTATTTAATGAATTTATCCTCCTTGGTGAGTGTGGCTGTAGGAATAGGAATTTGATTAAAGTATAATGTAATGGATAGAAGATAGATGTGGGTATGAAAGTATATATTATATTATTTGTTATTTATTATTATTAAATGCGTGTATACACATGTATGATTTCCTTCCTTCCGACCCGTACATACATGTGTATACACACATAAACACGCATACATGACTGTGAAGTGGCGAACTTTAATAAGCAATTTCCAAGGTATTTAGTATTTCGATTTAGATTTTACCAAAGAAGTCGGTTTCTTTCAGAAACGCAATTAAGTTGGTTTCTTGGGTCTCGTCTCTACTGAGGATATCTCGAAGACTCTGACCTATGTTGTGTCGGACTCGAGCATCTTTGGTATGTTGAAATTCAAGTGAGAGATGGCTAACGGAAACGGGTGCTACGTTGCAAGCACATTGGGGCTTTTCGGCTCTGTAGAACAAGTGTGAGTGGGTGAAGTTAATGTGCCCAATTCGAAGACGGTTAAGGACTCGCCTTTCCCTACTATTGAGACGGTCCTCCCAAGGAAGAATGGAATTTTTAATTTGATGAAGATGGGTGGGACGGCTGATTATCCAACCTATGTCCCAGCTTTCACGGACTTGCGGTTTTACCCAGCGGACAATGTCAGATGGAGGACAGGTCATGTCTGGGGGTTCCATGTTGCTGCCCTTGCCGGCCAGTATGTCGGCGGCTGTGTTTCCGCGGATTCCTGAGTGACCAGGAACCCAGCAGAAGGAGATGTTTTTATCTGAAGCAGCCTCTTCTGTTTGTTTAATCCATGGGTGTTTGCTGTTTCCATTCAGAAGATCGTGGAGACAGCTAGCTGAGTCGGAGAATATGGTGGTAGGAAGAAAATCACACTGAAGCACTGAAGATGGAGCATTGCGGTGGAAGAGAAAAGCTACCAGTGTATCTACTGTCAAAAATTCCACATCCAACTCCATCGGCACTGACTGAACCATCTGTGTATACCTGGTGATTGATTTGAAAATTGGATGCAACGAGGTTATTAAAGCAGGCTTTGACTTTTGGAGAAGGGTCTCCCGCCCGAACTGCCTTGAGAAGTTCAAGGTTAATGTTCGGCGGTTTGACGTTCCAATTTCTTCCAATTTTCGCAGATGAACGTTCACATATATCGGGAAGATCTTTGTTCGTGAGATTTTTGAACCATGTTTTAGCCCTATGTATTAATGGGACATTGTGGTCGCTTTCGGGGAGTGACAAGTGACGGATGGCTTTATTAGTGATGGCTTTTGTTACCAGGTGGGTGAAGGGAAGTTGCCCACTTTCTGCCATTACAGCAAGAGTAGGACTGGTGGGAAAAGCGCCATTTGCGAGCCGAATTGCTTTATTGTAAATTGGTTGAATGGTGTTTAACACCCTGTCCCCTCCACGGCTGAAGGTGCCTATTCCGTAAAGGATTTGTGGGACCAACCAAACATTTACAACATTTAGCAACGTCTTTCTATGACCACAGGCTAGGTTGCCTGCGATAGCCTTGATGATGTTCAGTTTCTTTCTGGTGGCTATTTTGGTCTTTTGGGAATGTGATAGGAAGTTGGGTTTCTTGTCGAAAGTAACCCCTAGTATTTTCAATGTCCTCATTGTAGGGATCGGGATTTTGTTGAGCTGAAGATAGGTTCTCCTTCTGAGAGCTTTTCCGATATGTATGTGTTTGGATTTCTCCGGGGAAATTTTAAAACCTGTTTTTAGAGCCCAGTTTTGGATGGAGTCTAAGGTTTTTTGAAGCCTCTTTCTCTGAATTAAGCCGAAGCAGCTCGTAGAGATAAGAGTGATGTCATCTGCATAGACTATGATCTTTATATGGTCCGGGATAATCTCGAATAGAGATTGCATGGCAATGTTGAAGAGGGTTGGTGAAAGTGCTGAGCCTTGTGGGAAGCCGTTTTCTGGGATTTTTAGAGAAGATTGGTGGTTGTTAATAACGGTTTTGAAAGACCGGTTTTCTAGAAAACTTTTAATGAAGAGACCTAATCTCCCACGAATCCCCTAGTCGAAAAGGCTTTTCAGCACTGGGTACCTCCACGCCCGATCGAAGGCCTTGGATAAATCCAGGGAAACAATATCAATGTGGTGTAATTTTTCAGTTGCGTCGTCTAGGATTTTTTCGATTGCTACAAGGCAATCTTCTGTACCTTTTCCCGCACGGAAGGCGAATTGTCTGGGATTAATCAGCTTATTTGACTCTAGAAAAGTCGTTAAGCGTCGATTGATCATTTTTTCCAAGACTTTCCCAACACAACTTAGGAGAGTGATGGGGCGGAAATTGTCAAGAAGATGATTGTTCATGTCTGGTTTCGGGATACAGATCATTAAACCCTCTTTCCAGCAACTGGGGAAGGTTCCACTGTCCCAGACTTTGTTAAGGAGCTTCAGAAGTTCCTTTTTTCCGAGATGGGGTAGATTCTTAAGCATAGGGTAGCTGATGTCATCAGGTCCTGTGGATCCTTGTTTGACTTTGTTCAGTACCCAATCGAGCTCTTTGAGGGAGAGGTTTTTGACGTGGGACTACGTCTAACCGGAGTATATGGGGGGTAAAATGAAAACCTAAACACAGAACATGCAGGAAAAAATGAAAGATTCCGAATGCTTATAACTCGAACATTTCTTACTGGATCGGAAAGATGTTTGCATCAATTGATAGGGAATATTTTTACGCTTCTATCGCTATTGATAAAATGTTATTTTTCATTAGCTAAACAAATGAATAATTGTAAAATGTTAAGCGTTATCTAAACGCCCTAATTGCCTCATTTTGATAGGCCCGATCTACGGTTTCCCTAATACAGCCATCAAAACCAAGCAGCCTTGGGTATATCGGCATTGCAAATACATGAAAGTATGGGGACTTTTTTTTCTCACCGAAATGAGTTCCCTAACATAGACTTCAAACCCAAGCAGCGTTGGAGAGATCGACATTGCAAATACATGAAAGTCGGGGGTATTTTTGTTCCGACTGAAATGTGTTTCCCTAACACAGACTTCAAATACATGGAGCTTAGGGAAATTAGCATTGCAAATACATGCAAATCGGGGGTATTTTTGTTCCGACTGAAATGTGTTTCCCTAACACAGACTTCAAATACATGGAGCTTAGGGAAATTGGCATTGCAAATACATGCAAGTCGGGGGTGTTTTTGTTCCGACTGAAATGTGTTTCCCTAACACAGACTTCAAATCCATGGAGCGTGGGGTAATTGGCATTCCAAATACATGTAAATCGGGGGCATTTTTGCTCCGACTGAAATGTGTTTCCCTAACACAGACTTCAAACCAAGATATCTGGGTAAATGGGCTCAGCAAATAAATGCAAACTGCGAGTACTTTTGTACTCGCTTGCCTTTGTGTAAACTAGAATATGTTTCCTTAAAACAGTCTTCCGGGGGTACTTCTGCACTCGCATGTTTTATTTTGCACTCCGAAAAGTGTTTTCCTAACACGGATTACAAAAGCAGGTACGAACACAACGCTTTGGCTCGGTTATTCAAGATTACATTGAAGGATATGCCTTCATAACCGTTTGCTACGATAACGCCTACTGATTAAACAATATGCGTTCAATGTACATGTCAAAATAGAAACTGAGTGCCTGAAGTTCATCAAATCAAGCAAATTCACGGTTCAAGATATACGTACACTTGAGAGATGCAAACTTCAGAAGGAAACGTAAAATAAAATAATCGTTTGATAATTCATCCGTTCCCATAATTTGTCCTAGGCATCATACCAAACGTAAAAGGACTGTCATTAAATTTACTTGTAACAAAGAACATAATCTATCACAATGCATGAATTGACCTTATATGTAATTATACAATATTTTTACTCACAAAGCAAATATATTGAATTCAATCAAATTCGGGAATTGTTTCATTCAATCAAAAATTTAATCAATACAAACGAATGATTGCTACGCTAAGGTAGTCCCACGTAAACCTTGCGGTTATATCATAGATATATAACCCACCCATTTTTTTGTTGAAGTCAAATTCCACATCGGTATGAAAATCGATGGGAATTCTTTCGCATTCCGTTTTGTGGGTTAGAAAGGTTTGGTCGTAGTTTTGATTGGAGGAGGCGGATGCAAAGAAATCTCCAAACGCCTCGGCGATTATTTTCCGGTCATTGGTGTATTGACCGTTAATTAGAAGATTATATTCTTTGCTTCTTTTCTTTCCATGAAGCCTGCCAATCTTACTCCATAACTCCTTTGTTGACGCTTTGGGATTAATTTCGCTGACGAATTTAACCCAACTGTTGTGCTTGGCTGTGTTGATAGCAGTCTTAGCTTCTTTGCGAGCCCTTTGGAACTCTGTAAGCAGAGTGGGTCTCAGTGGGCTGTCCGGATGGGCCTCTCTTAATTTGCGTAGAGCCTTACGTCGACCTTTGATCGCTGCCTTCAGCTCAGGCGACCACCATGGGACACATTTCCTGCCAGGGATGCCACTGGTTCTGGGGATGTGCACCATTGCAACTTCTAGGACAACTTTGGAGAATTCCTCGGCTGTCCAATCTCGTTTAGCGGAGAGGCAGTTTTCAATGTCAAACTGATAGCCAGCCCAGTCAGCGTATTCAAATTTCCATCTTGGCCTTGTTGAAAACTCTGGAGAAGTTTGGCCGAAGGAAGTGAAGGTTGGAAAATGATCGCTTCCGCAAGTATCATCGTGGATGTTCCAAGAAAGTTTTGAAGATAGTTTGTCTGATACTATAGTGAGATCGATGGCTGAAGTAGTACCAGAATAATGGATTCTGGTGTGTTGGCCGTTGTTAAGAAGTAGAAGAGAATGGTCGGATATGAAATCCTCAATGATGGATCCTTTTCGATCGAGGTATGCACCTCCCCAGGCGTATGAGTGGGCGTTGAAATCACCCATAAGCATGATTGGGGCGGGAAGTTGGGCGAACAGATGGTCCGTAGAGTGTTCGGATCGGAATCATTAGTGATGTGGATGCTAACGACGGTGATTGGAAAGGGGTGTTTAATGCGCACTACCACTGCCTGAAGATCAGTGGTAACGGGAAGAAGATCATGTGGAGTGCCATCCTTGATTGCGATTGCAACTCCGTGTTTTGAGGGGTTGGGACCCTCTTTGAAATATGTGATATATTTTGAGATGAAGTGTTTATTGAAATTGTTTGGTATCATAGTTTCTTGAAGGGCTATGACTGTGGGATTAGAGTTTGAAATAAGCATTTTCAATTCTAGAATATTTTGTCGGATACTTCCGATGTTCCATTGTATCCCGAATTTCTGTGTTGGAGTGAATGTGTTGGTGTTTTTAACTCTAATTCCTAAGTCTTAACTGTGTGTATGTTTGAACTATTCAAAGAGAATTAGTTCGATGGTCCTTTACCCTTGGAAAGAGAAGCTTTCTTTGAGGTATTGGTGTTGTTTTTGTTTGGTGTAGAAGTCTTTGGAGTGTTTGTTGTGTTTGTATTGTTTTTTGTTGAATGTGCGTTGCTGTTGTTGTTATTGTTGTTTTTTGTTTGATGTGTGTTGTTGTTGTTGTTGTTTTCTGTTGGTGTTGTGTTGTTATTTGTTGGTGGTGTAGTTCTTTGTTCATTCTTAGTTCTTTTCTTGTCCTTGTTTGTTTGGATTTCATCTTCGGATTTTTGATCTGAATCTGAAGATGATCCTTTCGCCATTTTCCTTTTATTTTTATTTTTGTTTGGAACATCAGAAGTGTACATTGAAATGACTGATTCGTTTTCGGGTTCCGTTGTTGAGCTGTCGGTTGTCGACTCTGTCATGGAAGTATCGATTGTAGTGTCAATTGGGGGAGTGCTTTCACGGCTAGAAGGGGCCGAAGCGGCCGAGGCGCAGTTACATTTGCAGTTGCAGCTGGGTGTTGGCTTTTGCAAGTTGGAGAGTCTGTCTTGCAGAACACTTGCAAAAGTTGGTCCATTATTTTGACCGTTGTGTTTTTCTTTCGCCTCTTTGTAGGAGATACCATAATCGATTCTGATTTTTGTGATGTTGTTCTCGGTTTGCCATACGGGGCATTTCCTATTCGAAGAGGAATGGTCCCCTTGGCAATTCAAGCAAAATGCTGAAGCGTTGCAGGTTTTAATTCCATCCCTTTGTTCTGGATGTTCCTGTCCACAATTTCGGCAAAGCGGGTTCTCGCGTTTGCATCGTTTGCTAGTATGTCCAAATTTGTAACACTTAAAGCATTGCATTGGGTTGGGATAGAAATTTCTAGTCCCAGCCCGAATAAATCCAAAATTAATGAAATCGGGAACAACAGTTCCACGAATCGTCAAAATAAGAGTGGCAGTTGGCACAACAACTGCAACTCCTTTGTTCTCCTTTCTGGTGATGCGCTTGACATCGATCACACCTTGATCGGAAAGCTCTGTCACCAGTTCGGATTCTTTGATGTCCATGACATCACGGCAAGTAACAACACATTTACGTTGGTTTAGGGTTGGGTGGTAAATCACTTCAATAGGGGTTTCATCAATTAATTTGTTGATTAAGAGGAGCTTACCAATGATATATTCGTCCTTGGCCGTAAGGATATACTGCGTCCTCTTCTTGTCGTCTCGTTGCGGTCGCGCTGTGTAGTACTTCTTTTCTACAGCGTTGGCGATCGTCTTACTCACGACGAACGGGTTAGCCGGGATCACGTTCTCTCCTGTGGCACGTAGTAACAGGATCTGTAGGTTGCCGTTCAGTGGGTCGGCCCATCTTGGAGCAGTACGTTGGGTAGGTTTACCCTCGTACAAATTTGTAGCCCGGCCTCCCGGAGGCCCGGAGCTACTGGAAGCCATGCTGTTGTCAGGCTATCCCCTAGGTATAGCCGACAAGTGGGTTAATATTCAGATGAAACCACTGAGAAATTTTGTTGGTTCTTTACACTTGGGGATATGTGTCCAGAAATTCGCACTTTTTTAGCAAGAGCACAAAACCACCAATTATCGCGAATAAACATTCAAAATTATTTTAAAACTGTTTTTCCTTCTGTCACTTCACTGTCCGTATGCGCGTGTTATTTCTTTTTTTTTTTAAATTATAACTAGAGATCATTACAATCACTACAAAATAAATTGGCAACACTCCCCGGAAAAAGGGGGCGTGGCGTCAGTGACGCCGTAAAAAGCGCGCGCTTTTCCGGTTTGCCGGTAAGCGCCCGCTCTCACGGTCGAAACGAGCTATTGCCTTTTCCCGCTCTCCTTCTGCTGCCACTTAAAAATAATTAAAATTAACTCCTTCGGAATCGCCAGGGGGAGACGTCCTAGTCCGCTGTCCAAAACGCCAAACTGCCGAGCTGGAAAAAACGTGACCTTCTCGGTCGGAGGTTAAAATCAGTATGATATATTTTTTTGCCATCGCTGCCTTTTAACGCTCATTCCAACGAGACGGACTCGCCCCTTTGGCTGAGTCTGCCGATTTGTCTCTATCCTGTGAGTGTGTACCGCTAGAGTACAAAACGCGCGGGCCCCAAAAAAAATATCTCATTTTCTTTCAAACCGTAAACCAGTGTGGTTGTACGGCATCGTTTAACATCGCATCGCATCACATCATAAAAAGAAAACAAGCAGCAACGTGGTCGTGTGGACGTAACAAAGGAGGACAAGTTAAGGGAAAGGCAAAGTCCCACTCGAACCGTGCAGGTCTCCAGTTGGTCGCATTCACTGATTGCTCCGCAAGGGTAACTAGGCCAAACGGATTGGTGCCGGAGCACCAGTATACCTAACAGCGATTATAGAGTTTCGGCCGTCGGAGTGCTCGAATTGGCTTGCAAAGCTGCTCACGACAATCAGAAACCCCGCATCAAGAACAGAGCAGCTTCGGTTCGGCGCTCATCAAAGCAACAATTAGTTTCAGCGAGTGGCAAACGCAATCGCAAAACTGCAGCAGGTAGAAGAAGGAAAAAGTTTGTCTATACAGACTGCTTTGGTGGCAAAAGCAGCCACCATAAACCACGGCGCTTTTCAGGGCCATTAAACCTTTCAAAAAAGAGTTTACGAAATACAGTTTAATGCTTTCTAAAACAATATCCAAAATAATAATAAAACACAAATTGATTTTTCCATTATTTGTTTGCCAGGATATGATGAGTATGAGAATTTAGTAGTTGTTCTGAGCTTATTGATGGTTGGGGACTTTCCCGATTATTCAATTTTCACCAATTCTTAAATTGCTTCTAGATTGAAAGTACAGTAATTTATATTTAGCTCGACATTTAGCAAATTGGATGGACCTGTAATGCGACATTTTTGTAAACATAGAGTTCGGGGTCCAAATTATGCCCCCACATTGAAAGTCGACACTGTACCACTGTCATCGGAAATGTTCAATTACAGGTTAAAATCGCCTCCAATGCGACACTGAGTGTTTCTCCGGCACGTCGCATTAAATGTAATTTACTGAACAACATGTCACAAGCTGGATGGGAAGAAATTTTCCAACTGTGAAAGCTTGTGGCAAACGCAATAGCTAAACAGGAAGGTTGAACCGAACAAGATGGGGATATCGAGTGATAACAAAAACACAACACCAAAGGTTCTTTTCAGAACCATGAACATGTTCATAAAGAGTAAACAGTAAACTAATCAATTTTTCAGGTAGATAGATAGGACGTAGGAGAAGAAAATAAAACAATATATTTGAAATATATATTTAACAAAAGCTGTCCCCTTTGTATAGTCCTACGTCACTCCGGTTATGTCCCCGACATTACCCACCCGTCTTTTTTGTTATGGTTGTGTTGTTGTTATTCGTTGGTGTTGTGGTTCTTTGTTCGTTTTTTGTTCTTTTTCTTTCTTTATTAATTCGGGTTTCATCTTCAGATTTTTGTTCTGATTCTGAAGATGATTCTTTATTTATTTTCCTTTTGTTTTTTTTTTCGGGGCTTCGGATGTTTCCATTGAAATTACCGATTCGCTATCTGATTCGGTTGTCGAACTTTCGGTAGACGATTCGGTCATGGTTGTGTCCATAACTGAGGGAGTGCTTTCGCGACTAGAAGCGGCCGAGGCGCAGCTGCATTTGCAGTTGCAGTCGACTATTGGTACCCGAATTTTGTTAAGTCTGTCTTGTAAGACGCTTGAAAAGGTTGGACCGTTGTTTTGGGTGAGTAGATTCTTGGCTTCTCTGTAAGAGATTCCTCGTCTATTCTTGTCCTAGTTATTTCATTTTCTTCAAGCCATTTAGGACACTTCCTACTTGAAGAGGAGTGGTTTCCTTGGCAATTCATGCAAAGTGCTGGAGAGTTGCACATCTTAAGATCGAAGTCTTTAGGATGTTCTTTGCTGCAGTTTCTGCATAGCGGGTCCTCGCGCTTGCATCTTTTGCTGGTGTGCCCAAAATTAAAACACTTGAAGCACTGCATGGGGTTCGGATAGTAGTTCCGAGACCCAGCGCGAATGAAGCCAAAATATATGAATTCGGGAACCACGGTTCCGCGAATTGTGAGGATTAGTGTTGGTGTAGGAATAATGGATTCTCCGTCTTTTCTGACTATGCGCTTAACGTCGATCACTTTCTGATCGGAAAGCTCTTTCGCTAGTTCTTCGTTTTTTAAATCGATTACGTCTCTACATGTTACCACGCATTTGCGTTGGTTCAAAGTTGGGTGGAAGATCACCTCTACGGGGGTGTTGTCTATTAGTTTAGTAATAGAAAGCAACTTACCGACAACAACCTCGTCCCTAATTGTCAAGATGTAGTGCAGTTTCTTCTTTTCATCGCGCTGTGGTTTTGCGCTGTTGAAATCTTTTGCAACTGCATTGATGGTTTTGCTCACGGTGAAGGGGTTCGTTGGACGCACCTTGTCTCCTGTAGCTCTGAGAAGCAGTATTTGAAGGTTGCCATTTGAGGAGTCCTCCCATAGTGGAGCGGTGGCTTCGGTAGGCCTGCCCTCGTAGAAGTTTGTAGACCGGCCTCCCGGAGGCCCGGAGCTACTAGAAGCCATGCTTCTGCTTGACTATATCACTGATATAGTCAGCAGAAAAAAGTGTGATAATCACAAAAAAAAATCCTTACTGAGGGATCTTCACTTGTGGGAAATGTACCCGAAAGTTCACTTTGTTCCGGTAAAGCACTTTAAAACCACCAATTGACGCGGATCACTATAAAATTCACTTGTTGTGCTAATCGTTTCAGCCACTTCACTGTCTTTATGCGTGTTTATTTTCTTTTTAATTATACTTTTAATTTTAACAACACTACAGTTAAACTGCCAATACCGAAAAGTGGGCGTGGCGTTTGTGACGCTGAAAAGCGCGCGCTTTTCCGGTTTGCCGGCAAGCGCCCGCTCTCCACAGTCGACGCGAGCTGTTGCTTTCTTCCACTCTTCTTCTGCTGCCACTTAAAAATAATTAAAATTAACTCCTTCGGAATCGCCAGGGGGAGACGTCCTAGTCCGCTGTCCAAAACGCCAAACTGCCGAGCTGAAAGAAAAACGCGACCTTCTCGGTCGGAGGTTAAAATCAGTATGTTGTTGATGTATTTTTTTTGCCATCGATGCCTTTTAACGCTCATTCGTTCGTCTCGTTGGACTCGCCCCTTTGGCTGAGTCTGCCGATTTGTCTCTATCCTGTGAGCGTGTACCGCTAGAGTATAAAACGCGCGGACCCGAAAAAAATATCTCATTTTCTTTCAAACCGTAAACCAGTGTGGTTGTATGGCATCGTTTCACATCGCATCGCATCACACCAACAAAGCAACACAAGCAGCAACGTTGACGTGACAAAAGAGGACAAGTCAAGGGAAAGGCAAAGTCCCACTCGAACCGTGCAGGTGTGCAGTTCCCCGTAGGTGTATCCGCCAATTGCTCCGCAAGGGTAGCTAGGCCGAGCGCGTTAGTACCAGTGCACCAGTCCACCTAGCCGGCGATATATAGTTTCGGCCGCCGAAGTTATCGAGTTGGCTGGCAAAGCTGTTCGCGACGATAAGAAAACCAACATTCAGAACAGACCACATTCGGTTCGGTCGACATCAAGACAACAACAGGCAGTTGCAGCGAGTGGCGAGTGGCAAACGCAATCGCAAAACGGCAGCAGGTAGCATAAGAAAAAAGTTTGTTCTTTATACAAACTGCTTTGGTGGCAAATCCAGAACAAGGCGGCTCGAGGGCGATCGAAATGGTTTTTTTTTTCAATACCACGAGTACTAAGTTTTCTAAATTGGAACCATTCCATAAAACACGGCGCTTAACAAGGCCATTAAACCTTTCAAAAAAGAGGTTTACGAAATACAGTTCAATGCATTCTAAAATATTATCCAAAATAATAATAAAACACAAATTGATTTTTTTCATTATTTGTTTGCCAGGACATGATGAGTATGAGAATTTGGCAGTTGTGCTGAGCTTATTGATGGTTGGGGACTTTCCTGATTATTCAATTTTCATCAATTCTTTAATTGCTTCTAGATTGAAAGTACAGTAATTTACATTTAGCTCGACATTCAGCTAATTTGACGGACCAGTAATGCGACATATTTAGTTGGACATTTTTGTAAACATAGAGTTCGGGGTCCAAATTATGACCCCACATTGAAAGTCGACACTGTACCACTGTCATCGCAAATGTTCAATTACAGGTTAAAATCGCCTCCAATGCGACACTGAGCGGTGCTTCGGCACGTCGCGTTAAATGTAATTTACTGTACAACATGTCACAAGCAGGATGGGAAGAAATTTTCCAACTGTGAAAGCTGTGGCGAGTGGCAAACGCAATCGCTAAACAGGAAGGCCGAACAAAATGGGAATATCGAGTGATAACAAAACAATAAACTCTTTAGATTAAAGATAATTTTGTGATCCTGAAAAGGACCCTTTTTAGCCTGCATGTGAATCCAACGAGCGAACAAATTAGAGATGGGCAAACCGTTCATGAACTGTTCAAAAGAACTAGTTCACCAAAAAGAGTGAACGAACGGTCGTTCTTTTTTACTGGGCAATAGTTCACATGAACTGCTTACCCAGTTCAGAACGAACTGTGTACGAAGACCGCTGGCTGAACTGGTTCAGTTCAGGGTACACAGTTCAGGTTCAGAAAGGTACACAGTTCAGTTCAGAACGAACTGTACGGTGAACGATGAACTGCGTATGCAGTTCAGAACGAACTGTACGGTGAATGATGAACTGTGTATGCAGTTCAGAACGAACTGTTCACGATGACCGCTGGCGGAACTGTGTATACAGTTCAGAACGAACTGACCGCTGGCTGAACTGTGCGTACAGTTCAGAACGAACTGTGATCGGTATATAAGAGGAAGGCGAGCGAACGTGTGATTGACGAATGCTGCAGCAAGATAAATAGTCCTCAAATTAAAGAATGGAAACAAGATAGCCCCATGAAATAACAAAAATAAGATGTCGGTATTGTCGTTTTCATAATAAAATGCAACATAAAATTGAATTGTTCGATCATTTTTCGATCAAGTTTTAATTTCATATTTTCAAGTTGAGGGTAATAGATCAGTAAGATATGCAAATCTTCCTCACAAAAAAAATACAGTTGAAAGCGAAACGACTCAAACAGTATTTTTCAACAGTAAATACAAATTTGTGTCGCTAATACGAAATGTTTTTATATTATATCACATTGTGCTCGATCATTTCGCGGTTTGGTAGTTTTGCTATAGCAGTTATTGCAAAACATTGAAGAAAAGCAGCGCAACGTTAGTTTGTGCTGAAAATAAAAAAAATCAAAATCATAGTTTGATTCTCTTTTGTGCTAAGATATTTTGAACAAAATTCGGACATATAATTATTGCTAACAAACAGCATTTTTTGAATGAAAAGAACAGTCCTACAAAACATATCACACTTTTTCATACATGATATGGCATATCCCTCTAATGTACGAAAGAGTGAGTGAACTGCTCAAAAGAACTAGTTCACCTTAGTGAACGGTTGGTCACTGAACGGTTCATTAAAGTGAACCATTCTGCCCATCTCTAGAACAAATCGAAATGAATGTATTTTTTTGCCATCGCTACCTTTTAACGCTCATTCGTTCGTCTCGTTGGACTCGCCCCTTTAGCTGAGTCTGCCGATTTGTCTCTATCCTGTGAGCGTGAACCGCTAAAGTACAAAACGCGCGGATCCGCTGAAAAATATATCATTCTCTTTCAAACCGTAAATCAGTGTGGTTGTATGGCATCGTTTCACATCACATCGCATCAACGGATTGGTGCCGGAGCACCAATATACCTAATAGCGGTTATAGAATTTCGACCGCCGGAGTGCTCGAGTTGGCTTGCGAAGCTGCTCACGACAATAAAAAAAAACCCACATTCGGTTCGGAGGCAACAACTAGTTTCAGCGAGTGGCAAACGCAATCGCAAAACGGCAGCAGGTAGATGAAGGAAAAAGTTTGTTTATACAGACTACTTTGGTGGCAAAACCAGCCACCGTAAAGCACGGCACTTTTCAGGGCCATTAAACCATTCAAAGAAGAGTTATTGAAAGTTATTCACAATACCAATGCATTCTAAAGTAACATAATATGACATATAATATAAACTGATTTATTTTGTTTATGCTTGTTCTTGAACTTATTGGTGGTTGGAGTTTTTTAAATTGATCATTCAGTTTTCACAAACCCATGCATGGTTTCCGAATTAAAAGTGGCTTCAAATTACAACACATTGTATGTAGGATGGCATTAACGAATTTTCTCGGTAGCAAGAACTGCTTTCTTTGGTTGATAACTGATGTTGAAAATTGACTGAAGTTACATCTGCATTGTATAGAAAATTAACTAAGGAGCAACATGATGAGCTATGTATTTCCTGCTGCTCTGTTCTTATTTTAAAGGACTTTAATCCGAAGGTCATCCGTCCCTGTATTTACTGTTGGTTTTTCAGAACGCTTATAGCTCGTTTAGTTCTCGACAGATCGTAGAGTTCGCCTCCAAAACTTCAGTTCTTTTTCATTTTTATTTACTTTGTTTGCGGAGACTACAAATCATACAATTCATTCGTCTCCGAAACCACAGTTTAAGGTACGGTAATGTGCTCAATAGTGAAATATATGATAGTGAATGAGCTGATAACCACCTATGCATTCCCTATCACAGCCATCATTTTGATTGTACGATATGTGCATACGCCGAAGGATGCCCGGCGTAGAGCATTTAATAAGTACAAAGCCTCCAGAAAAAAAAGACGGGTGGGTAATGTCGGGGACATAACCGGAGTGACGTAGGACTATACAAAGGGGACAGCTTTTGTTAAATATATATTTCAAATATATTGTTTTATTTTCTTCTCCTACGTCCTATCTATCTACCTGAAAAATTGATTAGTTTACTGTTTACTCTTTATGAACATGTTCATGGTTCTGAAAAGAACCTTTGGTGTTGTGTTTTTGTTATCACTCGATATCCCCATCTTGTTCGGTTCAACCTTCCTGTTTAGCTATTGCGTTTGCCACAAGCTTTCACAGTTGGAAAATTTCTTCCCATCCAGCTTGTGACATTTTTTTTTTTTTTTTTTCCAAAATATATTTTTTATTAAGGCACATGTGGCGTTAGCCTGACGGGGCCGGGAGTCCAATATTTTGACAATTTTTGTCTTACAACTATGTTAGTAATATGTAACCGATTACTCGCGGTTGGCTCGAGGTTAGTATTACAAGTGTTCTCATAATTGGTATGTTGCAGTCTTCGATGCTCTATACGTGTGCCCGACACGGGCTACTTCCTATTGGGATGCAGCTGACCATTAATCAGCAACGCTCCCTAGTCTGTACCCCATATCTAGCGTGATGCGTCTTTCTCGACTCGAGGAATCCAGGATAGAATGGCGGCGCAATCGTCAGCTCGTGTAGAGTTGTCATGAGCGGTACAACCTTTGGCTCTTGTTGAATAATCAGTGGACTGCACAACCTTCGGCCCGTGCATCTGTAAAGAGTGTGTGTATGTATTGCCGCGACTAAGTAAAAGTTTATCGATCGGATAGGAGGGATATGAAACGGGGACACAGCGAAGGAAACATCATTAAACGTTGACATCGGCGTTTCTGAGGAACAGGTATAGATGAAGCAGAAGATCAGGATCACGGCTACCTAAGATATCCCGGACGGGGATATCCGATTTTCTGCCTTGTGCTCTCAGTGCTCTAGAGAGCTGAGAGCGAGCAGCATGGAACCGGATACACGACCAGACAACATGCTCGATGTCGTGGTAGCCATCGCCACAATCACAAAGATTGTTTGCTGCGAGCCCAATGCGATAGAGATGCGCGTTTAGGTTGTAGTGATTGGACATAAGCCGAGATATCACGCGAATGAAATCACGACCTACATTCAATCCCTTGAACCATGCACTCGTCGAGACCTTAGGGATAATCGTGTGTAACCAACGACCGAACTCATCTTCACTCCACATGCGCTGCCAACTAACGAGTGTGTCCTGACGAGGAATGTGAAAAAATTCGTTATAAGCAATTTGCCTTTCAAAAAGTGTGCCTTCTGAAGCGCCCACCTTAGCTAGCGAGTCCGCTTTCTCATTCCCCGGAATCGAGCAATGAGAGGGAACCCATGCTAAGGTAATCTTGAATAATTTTTCGACCAAAACACTCAATAGATGTCTTATTCTTGTTAGGAAATAAGATGAGCGTTTATCAACCTTCATTGAGCGGATTGCCTCTATTGAGCTGAGACTGTCTGAAAAAATAAAATAATGGTCAATGGGCAGTGTTTCAATGATCCCTAGAGCATAGTATATCGCACCCATTTCTGCGACATACACGGAACAAGGATCTTTGAGTTTAAAAGAGGCACTGGAATTTTCATTGAAGATGCCGAAGCCAGTGGACCCGTTTATGTATGAACCGTCAGTAAAGAACATTTTATCAGATCCAACTTTCCCATATTTTTCCGAAAATATCGACGGAATAACATTGGAGCGTAGGTGATCTGGTATTCCATGGATTTTTTGTCGCATGGACAGATCAAAAATGACAGAGGAATTGCAAAAGTATGGGAAGCAAACTTGGTTGGAGATGCCTGGTGAAGGGTGCACGTCGTGGGTAAGGTACTCATGGTATAAAGACATAAAACTTGACTGAGGAGTCAGTTGGAGTAGATTTTCGAAGTTATCAATCACCAATGGATTCATGATCTTGCAACGGATGAGAAATCTGTAGGATAATTCTGTGAACCGAAGAGTAAGCGGGGGTACTCCTGCCAAAACTTCGAGACTCATCGTATGTGTCGAATGCAAACACCCCATGGCTATACGCAAGCAACGATATTGTATCCTCTCCAGCTTGAGAATATGAATCCTGGCAGCTGATCGGAAGCAAAAACTGCCATATTCTAACACTGACAATATCGTTGTTTTGTACAACTGAATGAGGTCTCCTGGATGGGCGCCCCACCATGTTCCGGTTATTGTTTGGAGAAAATTGATTCTTTGCTGGCATTTCTGTTTCAAATACGCAATGTGTCTCCCCCAGGTACATTTAGAATCAAAATATACACCCAGGTATTTGAAAAACATAGAGTGTTGGATCGTTTTGCCGGATAGGTAAAGCTGGAATTGGGCGGGTTCGTGCTTCCTAGAAAAAAACGACCATTTCAGTTTTCTCCGTAGAGAATTCGATACCCAGCTTGAGGGCCCACGTGAGCAGATTGTTCAGGGTATCTTGCAACGACTTTTGCAGAGCGACGGGATTAGTACCCATGATGGAAATAACTCCATCGTCTGCAAGTTGTCTCAGCGTGCAGTCTCTAGTGAGACAATCATCCATATCATTGACGTATAAACTGTACAAGAGGGGGCTTAGGCAGGAGCCTTGCGGTAGGCCCATAAAACTGTATCGAGAAGATTTCAAGCTGCCATGATTGAAAAACATGTGCTTTTCTGACAGTAAATTGTACAGGAAATTATTCAGAATTGGTGAAAGTCCACGATTATGAAGCTTCTCTGAGAGAATTTCCATGGAAACTGAATCAAATGCCCCTTTGATATCGAGAAAAACGGAAGTCATTTGTTCTTTGCGAGCAAATGCGATTTGGATTTCAGAAGATAGCAGCGCGAGACAATCGTTCGTCCCTTTACCTCGGCGGAAGCCAAACTGCGTATTTGACAGCAAATTGTTCACTTCAACCCACTTGTCCAAACGAAGTAGAATCATTTTCTCTAACAATTTACGAATACAGGATAACATTGCAATCGGCCTATACGAGTTGTGATCGCAAGCCGGCTTGTTGGTTTCCGTATGGCTATCACTCTCACTTGTCTCCAGTCATGCGGAACAATATTCAGCTCCAGAAACTTGTTGAACAAGTTCAGCAAACGCTGTTTTGCCAAGTCGGGAAGATTCTTCAACAAGTTGAATTTAATCTTGTCCGACCCCGGAGCTGAATTGTTACATGAGAGGAGGGCAATTGAGAATTCCACCATCGAAAAATTCTCATAATCGCATTGGAGCGGAATATCGCGTACGACGCTTTGTGCAGGAACAGAATCGGGACAAACCTTCCTTGCAAATTTGAAAATCCAACGGTCAGAGTATTCCTCACTTTCATTGGTATGGTTCCAGCCACGCATTCTCCTAGCCGTATTCCAAAGAGTACTCATAGCGGTCTCCCTTGACAAACCATTGACGAATTTCCGCCAATATCTACGCTTTTTTGCTTTAATCAGACCTTTTAGTTTGGCTTCTAGAGCTTGGTACTTTCGAAACCATTCCACTGATCCAGTTTTCCTGAATTTTTTGAAAGCGGATGATTTTTCAAGGTAGACCTTTGAACACTCCTTGTCCCACCAAAGTGATGGAGGACGACGTCGGAAAGTGGTAGCCGGTACACGTTTCTTTTGAGCTTGAAGTGCGCTATCGTAAATCAAACTTGATATAAAATTATACTCTTCAAGGGGAGGAAGTTCATGCATCGAAATGATTGCTTCAGATATTAATTCTGCAAATTTTCTCCAGTCAATATTCTTCGTGAGGTCATACGCAATATCGACTGACTCACTAGATTTTAATTCATTGGCGATCGATAAAATTATTGGTAGGTGATCACTACCGTGGGGATCTTGGATTACCTTCCATGTGCAATCCAGGGATAATGAAGAAGAGCAGAGAGATATGTCTAGCATGCTTGCCCGTGCAGGAGGGTTGGCTATCCTAGTTGCTTCCCCAGTATTTAAAACTGTCATGTTGAAGTTGTCGCACAGATCATAAATCAACGTGGCACGGTTGTCATCGTAGAGTGACCCCCATGCTG
The DNA here is from genome assembly GCF_029784135.1 of Toxorhynchites rutilus septentrionalis. NCBI lineage: Eukaryota > Metazoa > Arthropoda > Insecta > Diptera > Culicidae > Toxorhynchites > Toxorhynchites rutilus. Next base: position 95,648,430 of record NC_073744.1, read on the forward strand.
TTCCATGGGAGTTGAAGTCACCTAAGATTAACCGCGGCTCCGGCAATGCCTCGATAATATCAAAGAACTGATGGCGGCCTACAGTAGTCCTGGGAGGAATATATATCGAAGCAATGCAGAGTTCTTTGCCATTGATTTGTATCTGGCAATCGACAACTTCAATGCCTGTAATCGATGGGATAGTGACTCTATAGAAGGAGTGACGTTTTTTGATCCCCAATAGTACGCCACCAAACGAGTCGTTACGATCTAGGCGAATAATGTTGAAATCGTGAAAATTCAGCTCGTCGGCTGAACAAAGCCATGTTTCACAGAGAGAAAATACATCGCAGTTAGAACTGTGAACTAAAAATTTAAATTGGTCTAGTTTAGGGATGATGCTTCTGCAATTCCACTGTATGACAGTGGTCAAATCCTTGACCTCTTGCGCTGAATTAGGCATCGAGGGAAATGAACGCTGCTAAAAAACCACATTTTTCTTTCAAAAATGTTCTCACAACCGGAAGCAAACATAATACTATGCTTTTAAGAGGATCATTTATATTTAAAGCATTTAAAATGTTATCCACAAGGTCTGAAAGCGCAAGCAGGCCAGGTAGTGGCTGTTGCTTCGACCGCGAAAATGGAACAGACGTGTTCGTTGTTGTTCCGGGAAGTGCTGAGGACCCCTGGTTGGTAGCATGACCACGTAAACCGGGAGGTACTTGCTTCGGCCTATTCTCAGCACGTTCAGTTCGAGGCTTCATTCCAACTTGGGAAGTTTCGGTATTCTTTCTGGGGAGTGATGGAAAAGAAGTAATTTTTCTTTTCCTGATGGCACCCTGCGATGTACCGGAACATCCGGCATTGGGAGCGTCAGCAACAGGCTCGTCGTTCTGCAGAATGGAGTAGGGATTGTCCTGTGTCGTTGGCACGGAACTCTTAAGCATTTCTGCAAAAGTCCGCTTGGAACGTTCCTTTAAGGAACGCTTGAGTTTTTCCCCTCGTTGTTTGTACACCGGGCATTGAATAAGATCATGAGGAGTCCCGCCGCAATGAAGACACTTGTGCTCTTTCGCGCAAGGATTCTCATCATGGCTCTCTCCACAATCTGCGCAACGTTGTTTATTGCAACAATAGGCGGCCGTGTGACCGAGTTGCATACATTTGTTGCATTTCATTACCCGGGGTACAAACAATCGAACAGGTAAACGAAGTGCCCCTATTGCAACGTAATTTGGAAGGGCGGAACCCTCAAAAGTCACACGAAAAGAGTTTGTCCGATTGAGAATTCTTTTGTCATTTTTATGTGACACAGATTTCAGTCGATCGCATGCAACACTCCACACTCCACACTTCACAGTTTTTAGTGTGGAGTTCTTGAAGCGACCGACACCATCGATTATCTCTTTTCGGGTCAAACCCTTTTCGTTTATTACGCCGTCTATTTCGACGTTGCAACAGGGTACGTATACACGATACTCAATCGCAAAGAGGTCGCAGCGCGTTATTTTGTTCGCTTGGGTCCTGCTTGAGACGACAACTCGTAGTTTGTCTGGCCCCATCCGTGTAATTTCGGTAACGTCAGAAAAATGTTGAGTTAGTTCCTTCGAGATACGAATGACATTGAGAGGTTTGGATTTTCGTCTAAAGTACACAATGAATGGGCCTTTGGAGCCTTCAGGGTATTCTTTAGGACGAAAATCCTGTTTCTCGTCGATTTCCTCATCTTCGGAACTATCAACTTCGTAAACAGAATTTTCTACCTCAATTTCTGCTTCATCCTCCTGCTCTTCAGGAGGAGGTTCGGTATCAGAAATATTCAATTGCGTCAACGGGGGGTCCTTTCCGCCCTCAGCCATATTAGAAAAATCGGCCAACTGTTCGATATGAACAGAATATAATAATTATCAAAATGAATAAGTAAAAAAAAATATATTATAAGGTTATGCTGCGGATAATATTTATATTAATTTATTTTATTTATATAAAATTCTAAAATGAAAAAAAGGTCCAATAAAATTTCAACGGTAATGTAACCAAGAAAAAATAGACACCCCTAATGCCAACGTTTGCCGATTTGGTGAACACACAGATGAACAATGGTGTAAACCGAGCACAGATGGTAGAAGGAATGATAGGAGGATAAAAGAAAAATAAACTTATACTTGCCGCTGCTGTGTGGCGTGTGTGATAAATCTGTCTGAATTGTATCCTCTGCGTCTCGGTCGCGCACCACTTTGAGCTTCGCTCTACTCGCAAGCGCAACCGATGAAAAAAAAACACAGTCTGATTCGCTGTGGAAAAAAACACCTTTGTTGGATCGTTTCGAAAACCTATCCGATCTACTTGCGAGTTATCGAACGAATGAAGCTTGTGACATGTTGTTCAGTAAATTACATTTAATGCGACGTGCCGGAGAAACACTCAGTGTCGCATTGGAGGCGATTTTAACCTGTAATTGAACATTTCCGATGACAGTGGTACAGTGTCGACTTTCAATGTGGGGGCATAATTTGGACCCCGAACTCTATGTTTACAAAAATGTCGCATTACAGGTCCATCCAATTTGCTAAATGTCGAGCTAAATATAAATTACTGTACTTTCAATCTAGAAGCAATTTAAGAATTGGTGAAAATTGAATAATCGGGAAAGTCCCCAACCATCAATAAGCTCAGAACAACTGCCAAATTCTCATACTCATCATATCCTGGCAAACAAATAATGAAAAAATCAATTTGTGTTTTATTATTATTTTGGATATTGTTTTAGAAAGCATTAAACTGTATTTCGTAAACTCTTTTTTGAAAGGTTTAATGGCCCTGAAAAGCGCCGTGGTTTATGGTGGCTGCTTTTGCCACCAAAGCAGTCTGTATAGACAAACTTTTTCCTTCTTCTACCTGCTGCAGTTTTGCGATTGCGTTTGCCACTCGCTGAAACTAATTGTTGCTTTGATGAGCGCCGAACCGAAGCTGCTGTGTTCTTAATGCGGGTTTTCTGATTGTCGTGAGCAGCTTTGCAAGCCAACTCGAGCACTCCGACGGCCGAAACTCTATAATCGCTGTTAGGTATACTGGTGCTCCGGCACCAATCCGTTTGGCCTAGTTACCCTTGCGGAGCAATCAGTGAATGCGACCAACTGGAGACCTGCACGGTTCGAGTGGGACTTTGCCTTTCCCTTAACTTGTCCTCCTTTGTTACGTCCACACGTCCACGTTGCTGCTTGTTTTCTTTTTATGATGTGATGCGATGCGATGTTAAACGATGCCGTACAACCACACTGGTTTACGGTTTGAAAGAAAATGAGATATTGTTTTTGGGGCCCGCGCGTTTTGTACTCTAGCGGTACACACTCACAGGATAGAGACAAATCGGCAGACTCAGCCAAAGGGGCGAGTCCAACGAGACGAACGAATGAGCGTTAAAAGGCAGCGATGGCAAAAAAATATATATCATACTGTCGCGTTTTCTTTCAGCTCGGCAGTTTGGCGTTTTGGACAGCGGACTAGGACGTCTCCGATTATTTTTTAAGTGGCAGCAGAAGAAGAGTGGAAGAAAGCAACAGCTCGCGTCGACTGTGGAGAGCGGGCGCTTGCCGGCAAACCGGAAAAGCGCGCGCTTTTCGGCGTCATAGACGCCACGCCCCTTTTTCTGGCAGTGTTGGCAGTTCAACTGTAGTGTTGCTAAAATAAAAAATATATTTAAAAAGAATTTAAACACGCATACAGACAGTGAAGTGGCTGAAACAATTATCACAACAAGTGATTTTTTATAGTGATTCGCGTCAATTGGTGGTTTTAAAGTGCTTTACCGGAACAAAGTGAACTTTCGGGTACATATCCCACTAGTGAAGATCCCTCAGTAAGGTATTTTTTTGTGATTATCACACTTTTTTCTGCTGACTATCAGTGATATAGTCAAGCAGAAGCATGGCTTCTAGTAGCTCCGAGCCTCCGGGAGGCCGGGCTACAAACTTCTACGAGGGCAGGCCTACCGAAGCCACCGCTCCACTATGGGCGGACCCCTCAAATGGCAACCTTCAAATACTGCTTCTCAGAGCGACAGGAGATAAGGTGCTTCCAACGAACCCCTTCACCGTGAGCAAAACCATCAATGCAGTTGCAAAAGATTTCAACAGCGCAAAACCACAGCGCGATGAAAAGAAGAAACTGCAATACATCTTGACAACTAGGGACGAGGATGTTGTCGGTAAGTTGCTTTCTATTACTAAACTAATAGACAACACCCCTGTAGAGGTGATCTTCCACCCAACTTTGAACCAACGCAAATGCGTTGTAACATGTAGAGATGTAATCGATTTTAAAAACGAAGAACTAGCGAAAGAGCTTTCCGATCAGAAAGTGATCGACGTTAAGCGTATAACCAGAAAAGACGGAGAATCCATTATTCCTACACCAACACTAATCCTCACAATTCGCGGAACCGTTGTTCCCGAATTCATATATTTTGGCTTCATTCGCGCTGGGACTCGGAACTACTATCCGAACCCCATGCAGTGCTTCAAATGTTTTAATTTTGGGCACACCAGCAAAAGATGCAAGCGCGAGGACCCGCTATGCAGAAACTGCAGCAAAGAACATCCCAAAGACTTCGATTCTAAGATGTGCAACTCTCCAGCACTTTGCATCAATTGCCAAGGAAACCACTCCTCTTCTAGTAGGAAGTGTCCTAAATGGCTTGAAGAAAACGAAATAACTAGGACAAGAATAGATCGAGGAATCTCTTACAGAGAAGCCAAGAATCTACTCACCCAAAACAATGGTCCAACCTTTTCAAGCGTTTTACAAGATAGAATTAACAAAATTCGGGCACCAATGGCCGGCTGCAAGTGCAAATGCAGCTGCGCCTCGGCCGCTTCGGCCGCTTCTAGTCGCGAAAGCACTCCCTCAGTTATGGACACAACCATGACCGAATCGTCTACCGAAAGTTCGACAACCGAATCAGATAGCGAATCGGTAATTTCAATGGATACATCCGAAGCCCCGAAAAAAAACAAAAGGAAAATAAATAAAGAATCATCTTCAGAATCAGAACAAAAATCTGAAGATGAAACCCAAATCAATAAAGAAAGAAAAAGAACAAAAAATGAACAAAGAACCACAACACCAACGAATAACAACAACACAACCATAACAAAAAACAGCAACAACAACAACAACGCACATCAAACAAAAAACAACAACAACAACGTACATACATCAAAAAACAACAACACACAAACAACAAACACCCCAAAGACCTCCACACCAAACAAGAACAACAACACCCCGAAGAAAGCTTCTCTTTCCAAGGGTAAAGAACAATCGAACTAATCCTCTTTGGATAGTCCAAACACAACACAACTAAGACTTAGGAATTAGAGTTAAATCACTCTAACACATTCACTCCAATACAGAAATTCGGGATACAATGGAATATCAGAAGTATCCGACAAAATATTTTAGAATTGAAAATGCTTATTTCGAGCTCCAATCCTACAGTCATAGCCCTTCAGGAAACTATGACACCAAACAACTTCGATAAAAATTTCATTCCAAAGTTCATCACATACTTCAAAGAGGGTCCCAACCCCTCAAAAAACGGAGTTGCAATCGCAATCAAAGATGGCACTCCACATGATCTTCTTCCCATTACCACTGATCTTCAGGCAGTGGTAGTGCGCATTAAACACCCCTTTCCAATCACCGTCGTTAGCATCTACATCACTAATGATTCCGATCCGAACACTCTACGCGGCCAACTGGACCATCTGTTCGCCCAACTTCCCGCCCCAATCATGCTTATGGGTGATTTCAACGCCCACTCATACGCCTGGGGAGGTGCATACCTCGATCGAAAAGGATCCATCATTGAGGATTTCATATCCGACCATTCTCTTCTCCTTCTTAACAACGGCCAACACACCAGAATCCATTATTCTGGTACTACTTCAGCCATCGATCTCACTATAGTATCAGACAAACTATCTTCAAAACTTTCTTGGAACATCCACGATGATACTTGCGGAAGCGATCATTTTCCAATCTTCACTTCCTTCGGCCAAACTTCTCCAGAGTTTTCAACAAGGCCAAGATGGAAATTTGAATACGCTGACTGGGCTGGCTACCAGTTTGACATTGAAAACCGCCTCTCCGCTAAACGAGATTGGACAGCCAAGGAATTCTCCAAAGTTGTCCTAGAAGTTGCAATGGTGCACATCCCCAGAACCAGTGGCATCCCTGGCAGGAAATGTGTCCCATGGTGGTCGCCTGAGCTGAAGGCAGCGATCAAAGGTCGACGTAAGGCCCTACGCAAATTAAGAAAGGCCCATCCGGACAGCCCACTGAGACCCACTCTGCTTACAGAGTTCCAAAGGGCTCGCAAAGAAGCTAAGACTGCTATCAACACAGCCAAGCACAACAGTTGGGTTAAATTCGTCAGCGAAATTAATCCCAACGCGTCAACAAAGGAGTTATGGAGTAAGATTGGCAGGCATCATGGAAAGAAAAGAAGCAAAGAATATAATCTTCTAATTAATGGTCAATACACCAATGACCGAAAAATCATCGCCGAGGCGTTTGGAGATTTCTTTGCTTCCGCCTCCTCCAATCAAAACTACGACCAAACCTTTCTAACCCACAAAACGGAATGCGAAAGAATTCCCATCGATTTTCATACTGATGTGGAATTTGACTTCAACAAAAACCTCTCCCTCAAAGAGCTCGATTGGGTACTGAACAAAGCCAAACAAGGATCCACAGGACCTGATGACATCAGCTACCCTATGCTTAAGAATCTACCCCATCTCGGGAAACAAGCACTTCTGAAGCTCCTCAACAAAGTCTGGGACAGTGGAACCCTCCCCAGTTGCTGGAAAGAGGGTTTAATGATCTGTATCCCGAAACCAGACATGAACAATCATCTTCTTGACAATTTCCGCCCCATCACTCTCATAAGTTGTGTTGGGAAAGTCTTGGAAAAAATGATCAATCGACGCTTAACGACTTTTCTAGAGTCAAATATGCTGATTGATCCCAGACAATTCGCATTCCGTGCGGGAAAAGGTACAGAAGATTGCCTTGTAGCAATCGAAAAAATCCTAGACGACGCAACTGAAAAATTACACCACATTGATATTGTTTCCCTGGATTTATCCAAGGCCTTCGATCGGGCATGGGAGTACCCAGTGCTGAAAAGCCTTTTCGACTGGGGGATTCGTGGGAGATTAGGTCTCTTCGTTAAAAGTTTTCTAGAAAACCGGTCTTTCAAAACCGTTATTAACAACCACTAATCTTCTCTAAAAATCCCAGAAAACGGCTTCCCACAAGGCTCAGCACTTTCACCAACCCTCTTCAACATTGCCATGCAATCTCTATTCGAGATTATCCCGGACCATATAAAGATCATAGTCTATGCAGATGACATCACTCTTATCTCTACGAGCTGCTTCGGCTTAATTCAGAGAAAGAGGCTTCAAAAAACCTTAGACTCCATCCAAAACTGGGCTCTAAAAACAGGTTTCAAACTTTCCCCGGAGAAATCCAAACACATACATATCGGAAAAGCTCTCAGAAGGAGAACCTATCTTCAGCTCAACAAAATCCCGATCCCTACAATGAGGACATTGAAAATACTAGGGGTTACTTTCGACAAGAAACTCAACTTCCTATCACATTCCCAAAAGACCAAAATAGCCACCAGAAAGAAATTGAACATCATCAAGGCTATTGCAGGCAACCTAGCCTCTGGCCATAGAAAGACGCTGCTAAATGTTGTAAATGTTTGGTTGGTCCCACAAATCCTTTACGGAATAGGCACCTTCAGCCGTGGAGGGGACAAGGTGTTAAACACCATTCAACCAATTTACAATAAAGCAATTAGGCTCGCAATTGGCGCTTTTCCCACCAGTCCTACTCTTGCTGTAATGGCAGAAAGTGGGCAACTTCCCTTCACCCACCTGGTAACAAAAGCCATCACCAATAAAGCCATCCGTTACTTGTCACTCCCCGAAAGCGACCACAATGTCCCATTAATACATAGGGCTAAAACATGGTTCAAAAATCTCACGAACAAAGATCTTCCCGATATATGTGAACGTTCATCTGCAACGGGAAGAAATTGGAACGTCAATCCGCCGAACATTAACCTTGAACTTCTCAAGGCAGTTCGGGCGGGAGACCCTTCTCCAAAAGTCAAAGCCTGCTTCAATAACCTCGTTGCATCCAATTTTCAAATCAACCACCAGGTATACACAGATGGTTCAGTCAGTGCCGATGGAGTTGGATGTGGAATCTTCGAGAGTAGATACACTGGTAGCTTTTCTCTTCCACCGCAATGCTCCATCTTCAGTGCGGAAGCTTTCGCCCTTTTAATAGCTACCCAAGAATGCACCCATGAGTTTCTTCCTACCACAATATTCTCAGACTCAGCTAGCTGTCTCCACGATCTTCTAAGTGGAAACAGCAAACACCCATGGATTAAGCAAACAGAAGAGGCTGCTTCAAATAAAAACATCTCCTTCTGCTGGGTTCCTGGTCACTCAGGAATCCGCGGAAACACAGCCGCCGACATACTGGCCGGCAAGGGCAGCAAAATAGATCCCCCAGACATGCCCTGTCCTCCATCTGACATTGTCCGCTGGGTAAAACAGCAAGTCCGTGAAAGCTGGGACATAGGCTGGATAAACAGCCGTCCCACTCATCTTCATAAAATTAAAAATTCCACTCTCCCTTGGGATGACCGTCTCAATAGTAGGGAAAGGCAAGTCCTTACCCGTCTTCGAATTGGGCACACTAACTTCACCCACTCACACTTGTTCTGCAGAGCCGAAAAACCCCAATGTGCCTGCAACGAAGCTCCGGTTTCCGTTAGCCATCTTTTACTTGAATGTCAACATACCAAAGATGCTCGAGTCCGACACAACATAGGTCAGAGTCTCCGAGATATCCTCAGTAGAGACGAGACCCAAGAAACCAATTTAATTGCGTTTCTGAAAGAAACTGACTTCTTTGGTAAAATCTAAACCGAAATACTAAATACCTTGGAAATTTATTAAAGTTCGCCACTTCACAGTCATGTATGCGTGTTTATGTGTGTATACACATGTATGTACGGGTCGGAAGGAAGGTATTCATACATGTATATACACGCATTCAATAATAATAAATAACAAATAATATAATATATACTTTCATACCCACATCTATCTTCTATCCATTACATTATACTTTAATCAACTTCCTATTCCTACAGCCACACTCACCAAGGAGGATAAATTCATTAGATAAACCTCTCCACTATATTTTATTATCTATTCAAACTGTATTTCATTTCATTTCACCCCACCCCACACCCACTCCTCCCCTCTTTCCTTCCCATACCACTCCCACCCCCTCCCACTCCTCTAATCCCACCCAAATCCTTTCCACTCCTTTCCTTCCTATCCTCCTGAGAAGGGCCGTTTTGTTTTTTGGCTTTGGAACACGCCTTTCGCTGGGTCACTTGTGCTTCGTTAATGCTTTGGTCCTCGGATCAGTAAATTTTTACTTTTCTTTACAGCATATATTAAATATCTTATGAAGCATAGGATCCCTTCCTACCTTTTTCTTTAACCGAGAGTCGAGCGGACGGGTCTGATGAGTGATTTTGTTGGTTTCCCTTTCGCCAGTCCCCTCTGGGCTGGTTTTATTGTGGCTCTTCACTGGGCTAGAGGCGAATGAACTGCAAAGTTTAAAGCCTCTTAAAAACAAAGAAGGAAGAAGAAGAAAAATATATTCATTTCGATTTGTTCGCTCGTTGGATTCACATGCAGTTGTTTCTAACAAACACGAAGGCACCGAAGAATAGTGGAATAGTGGAAAAGCCGCCAAAAAGTTCGGCACGACGCAGAAGAATATCTCGGAAACCAATAAGAAAAACAGGAAGTGGGTTATACCCGCAAGGGTGACGTAGGACTATCGTTGATTTAGAGATCATTTGTATGAAGTTGAATCTGAATTCATTCTGAATGAATGAATATTTGGAGAACTTCGAAAACGAGAGCGTTACGTTGGAGGCACAAGGTTTTATGCATCCAATATTGGATACGGAAATATCCTACTGATGGGGAAGAATAATCTTCAGAAGCTATCCTGTTGATTGCGATTGATTGAAAAACCACAAAACCAAATGTATTTGGTCACAGTGTTACATGGATAGAAAACATTCAATTAAACTCTTTCACGTGAATATATTTTGAAAATTCTCAAAGGAACTTTCAGATTATTTTCAGTAACGATTAGATATTTCCACATTTTCCTCGATACTGGAAGCCCACCAGTGGTTAATGGCAACTCGATAACCACCTGTTAATAGCACTTGATTGAAACATATTTGGTCACAGTGTAACATGGATAGAAAACATTCAATTAAACTCTTTCACATGAATATATTTTGAAAATTCCCAAAGGAACTGGCAGATTATTTTCAGTAACGATTAGATATTTCCACATTTTCCTCGATACTGGAAGCCCACCAGTGGTTAATGCCAACTCGATAATCACCTGTTAATAGCACTTGATTGAAACATATTTGGATGGATGGATGCACATGGATAGAAAACATTCAATTAAACTCTTTCACATGAATATATTTTGAAAATTCCCAAAGGAACTGGCAGATTATTTTCAGTAACGATTAGTTATTTCCACATTTTCCTCGATACTGGAAGCCCACCAGTGGTTAATGCCAACTCGATAACCACCTGTTAATAGCGCTTGATTGAAACATATTTGGTCACAGTGTTACATGGATAGAAAACATTCAATTAAACTCTTTCACATGAATATATTTTGAAAATGCCCAAATGAACTGGCAGATTATTTTCAGTAACGATTAGATATTTCCACATTTTCCTCGATACTGGAAGCCCACCAGTGGTTAATGCCAACTCGATAACCACCTGTTAATAGCCGCGCGTGTATGTGTGTGTAGCGATGTCTTCCCAGGGAACCGTTTGTGGCATCACTCTCCTCCTGATAGATTCCCTTCTGGCCTAGGGTGCACAAACAGGCTCTTGGTGACACCGTTCATCCGCGCTTTCATGATAAATAAAGAGCTTCACCGCAACAGCGACAACATGCTCCAATCGCTGTTCAATTAGAACTGAGTGGATTTCCGAGCGCCGCTCGCTTATATACCGATTGGTGATTTCAATAGCCTGTTTTGAAAGCAATTTTATTGAAACAAGTTGAAACTATTGAAACAAGTTTTTGGATCAAAAAGTAACAAGTATATAACGCGTAGATATTTTATCTTTCGAATGAAGTGTTTATCATACCATTTCGTTCAGTTGTTTAGGAGCTATTAACGCTCAAATTCTCGGTCTCCGGCGTAACGCTTTCGTTTTCGAAACTTTGATTTTACACCCCGGTATAAAAATGAAAGACGTAGTCCTACGTCAAAAAGAGAAGGAATCATATGCTATCTACATCATAAGGTGATGAAGCAGGTTCATTCCGACACCGGTTTCTCATCGAATGCGCTGAACGTCATGAGCTTCGTCAATGCATCTTTGAGCGTATCGTAGCGGAAGCCTCGCGTCTGACCCTCTACAATAAGCGGTCAACTAAAGGGTGTGTCACATCAAATTGCATCACGGAAAAAACGCAGGAGAAATTCGTCCAGTAGATCCTTTTGAAGATTTTAGACAGTAAAATAAAAACTATTAAACAACTTTTGGCATTTTCTTTTTATTCATACTTCGAGCCCAAGCCCGTATGCTCGCACCTTCCTCTTTACCCCGTCCATAAGGTTCTGTACAACGTCAGGTTGTAGTTTTTTTTGAACAGAAATCCATTTTCTCTTGAAGTCCGCCTCCGATTTGACAACTTTTGGGTTCTTCCGGTGGGCCTGCTTCATAATCGCCCAATATTTCTCTATTGGGCGAAGCTCCGGCGCGTTGGGCGGGTTCATTTCCTTTGGCACGAAGGTGACCCCGTTGGCTTCGTACCACTCCACACGTCCTTTGAATAGTGGCACGAAGCGAGATCCGGCCAGAAGATGGTCGGGCCCTCGTGCTGCTTCAATAGTGGTAGTAAGCGCTTCTGTAGGCACTCCTTAAGGTAAACCTACCCGTTTACCGTGCCGGTCATCACGAAGGGGGCGCTCCGCTTTCCGCAAGAGCAGATCGCTTGCCACACCATGTACTTTTTAGCAAACTTGGATAGTTTCTGCTTGCGAATCTCCTCCGGAACGCTGAATTTGTCCTCTGCGGAGAAGAACAACAGGCCCGGCAGCTGACGAAAGTCCGCTTTGACGTACGTTTCGTCGTCCATTACCAGGCAATGCGGCTTCGTCAGCATTTCGGTGTACAGCTTCCGGGCTCGCGTCTTCCCCACCATGTTTTGCCTTTCGTCGCGGTTAGGAGCCTTCTGAACCTTGTATGTACGCAGGCCCTCCCGCTGCTTGGTCCGCTGGACGAATGAACTTGACAAGTTCAGCTTATTGGCGACATCCCGGACCGAACTTCTCGGATCACGTCTAAACTGCTTCACTGACGGAGCATCCATTTTTGCCGTTCTTCACCTTCCGGTCGATGGTTAGGTTCTCGAAGTATCGTTTTAGTACTCTGCTGACCGTGGATTGGACGATTCCCAGCATCTTACCGATGTCCCGATGTGACAACTCCGGATTCTCGAAATGAGTGCACAGGATTAGTTCACGACGCTCTTTTTCGTTCGACGACATTTTTCCAAATTTACGAAAAATTGACAGTGAAGCATGGCCAACGTGATCTATACACTCTTATCTGATTATAAGCGAAAGCTGAAGATATAATTCCCAAAAATTAAATTTCTACAGCGTTTTTTCCGTGATGCAATTTGATGTGACACACTCTTTATTACGGCGTGGGAAATTCAGATCGCAATCAGTCTGTTGCTGCCCGGTGAACTTACATGCAGTTTCCGAAGGTACCAAAGAGGTGACGAAGTATATCAGCTCCAAGTAACGAGCGTTTTCCGACTGCTGATCCGGAAGCAAACCCTAAAAAGGGTCCTTTTCAGGACCACAAAATCATCTTTAATCTAAAGAGTTTATTGTTTTGTTAACACTCGATATCCCCATTTTGTTCGGCTAAACCTTCCTGTTTAGCGATTTGTTGCCACTCGCCACAGCTTTCACAGTTGGAAAATTACTTCCCATCCAGCTTGTGACATGTTGTACAGTAAATTACATTCAATGCGACGTGCTGAAGCACCACTCAGTGTCGCATTGGAGGCGATCTTAACCTGTAATTGAACATTTGCGATGACAGTGGTACAGTGTCGACTTTCAATGTGGGGTCATAATTTGGACCCCGAACACTATTTTTACAAAACTGTCCCACTAAATATGTCGCATTACATGTCCGTCCAATTAGCTAAATGTCGAACTAATTGTAAATTACTGTACTTTCAATCTGGAAACAATTTAAGAATTGGTGAAAATTGAATAATCAGGAAAGTCCCCAACTATCAATAAGCTCAGAACAACTGCCAAATTCACATACTCATCAGATACTGGCAATCAAATTATGAAAAAATCAATTTGTGTTTTATTATTATTTTGGATATTATTTTAGAATGCATTGAACTGTATTTCGTAAACTCTTTTTTGAAAGGTTTAATGGCCCTGATAAGCGTCGTTTTTATGGAATGGTTCCAATTTAGAAAACTTAGTACTCGTGGTTTTGAAAAAAACCATTTCAAACGCCCTCGATGCCGCCTTGTTCTGGATTTGCCACCAAAGCAGATTGTATAAAGAACAAACTTTTTTCTTCCGCTACCTGCTGTCGTTTTGCGATTTCGTTTGCCACTCGCTGCAACTACCTGTTGTTGTCTTGATCACCGAACCGAATGTGGTCTGTTCTGAATGTGGGTTTTCTTATCATCGCGAGCAGCTTTGCCACTTCGGCGGCCGAAACTATATAACGCCGGTTAGGTGGACTGGTACACTGGTACTAACGCGCTCGGCCTAGCTACCCATGCGGGGAACTCCAGACTAACACGGTTCGAGAGGGATTTTGCCTTTCCCTTCACTTTTCCTCCCTTGCCATATCCAACCATGGCTGCTTGTGTTGGTTTGTTGATGTGATGTGCGAAACGGTGTGGTGTACGGTTTGGATGAGAATGATCGTTACGGGATTTTTAAGCTGACTGGCTGGCTCGAGAATTACGCATGTGTGAGACTGCGACCAATGTTTCGTTAATTTTTTTTCATTTTCCTTTCCAATCGTGCTTCATTCTATTTCGCTGCTGCTCTAGTTGCCCGTTTTGATCGGTACGATTTGAGGAGCACAAAATGGACCAATCAAAAATGGGCACATAACTCATTTGGACAATGCTTGATATTTCACAATTATTCAATTATTTATCTCAAGAAAAATGAAATGTTATTCGTTATGATAGATGCGTAGATATATTTCCTATCAATTGATGCAAAAACCTTTGCGATCTATTGAGAAATGCTCGAGTTATAAGCGTTCCAAATCTTGCATTTTTTCCTGCTAATTCAGTGCCTAGATTTTCATTTCACCCCCTATATCTTCCGGTTAGACGTAGTCCTACGTCAACAAGAATCAAGTTTGTAAAAAAAACGCGAAAACACAACACCAAAGGTTCTTTTCAGAACACCCAACATGTTCATAAAGAGTAAACAGTAAACTAATCCATTTTTCAGATAGGTAGGTAGGTATTCACGTAGGAGAAGAAAATTAAAAAATATATTCGAAATATATATTTAGCAAAAACTGTCCCCTTTGTATAGTCCCCGACATTACCCACCCGTCTTTTTTGCTTTGATCAGACCTTTTAGCTTGGCTTCTAGAGCTTGGTACTTTCAAAACCATTCCTCTAACCCAGTTTTCCTGAATTTTTTGAAAGCGGATGATTTTTCAAGGAAGACCTTTGAACACTCCTTGTCCCACCAAAGTGATGGAGGACGACGTCGGAAAGTGGTAGCAGGAATTTCTTTTGAGCTTGAAGTGCACTTTCGTAAATCAAACTCGATATAAAGTTATACTTAACGAAAAAGAGCAAAGTGATATGTCTAGCATGCTTGCCCGTGCAGGAGGTTTGGCTATCCTAGTTGCTTCCCCTGTATTTAAAATTGTCATTTAAAAGTTGTTGCACAAAATCATAAATCAAAGTGGCACGGTTGTCATCGTAGAGTGACCCCCATGCTGTTCCATGGGAGTTGAAATCACCTAAGATTAGCCGCGGCTCCGGCAATGCCTCGATGATATCAAAAAACTGATGGCGGCCAACCATAGTTCTGGGAGGAATATATATAGAGTCAATGCAGAGGTTTTTGCCATTGATTTGTGTCTGGCAAGCGACAACTTCAATGCCTGTCATCGATGGAAGAGTGACTCTATAGAAGGAGTGGCATTTTTTAATCCCCAATAGTACGCCACCAAACGAGTCATTTCGATCGAGGCGAATAATGTTGAAATCGTGGAAATTCATTCATGTTTCACAGAGAGAAAATACATCACAGTTAGAGCTATGAACTAAAAATTTAAATTGATCTCATTTAGGGATGATGCTTCTGCAATTCCATTGTATTACAGTGATCAATTCCATGACCTCTTGCACTGAATCAGGCATCGAGGGAAATGAACGCTGCTAAAAAGGCACATTTTTCTTTCAAGAATGTTCTCACTACCGGAAGCAAACATAATACTATGCTTTTAAGAGAGTCATTAATATTCAAAGCATTCAAAATGTTGTCCACCAGGTCAGAAGGCGCAAGCAAGCCAGATTGTGGCTGTTGCCTAGCCCGCAAAAAAGGAACAGACGGAGTGGGTGCTGCTCCGGGAAGTGCTGAGGTCCCCTGGTGCGTAGAAGAACCGCTTAATCCAGAAGGTACTTGCTTCGGTCTATTCTCAGCACGTTCAATACGAGGTTCAACTTGGGAAGTTTCGGTCGTCTTTCTGGGGAGTGATGGAAAAGAAGTAATTTTTCTTTTCCTAATGGCACCATGCGATGTACCGGAACTTCCTGCATTGGGAGCGTCAGCAACAGGCTCGTTGTTCTGCAGAATGGAGTAGGGATTGTCCTGAGTCGTTGGAACGGAACTCTTAAGCATTTCTGCATAAATCCGCTTGGAACGTTTCTTTAAGGAACGCTTGATTTTTTCCCCTCGTTGTTTGTACACCGGGCATTGGATAAGATCATGAGGAGTCCCGCCGCAATGAAGACACTTGTGCTCTTTCGCGCAAGGATTCTCATCATGACTGTCTCCACAATCTGCGCAACGTTTTTTGTTGCAACAATAGGCGGTTGTGTGACCGAGTTGTAAACATTTGTTGCATTTCATTACCCGGGGTACAAACAACCGAACTGGTAAACGAAGTGCACCTATTGCAACGTAGTTTGGAAGGGCAGAACCCTCAATTGTCACACGAAAAGAGTTCGTCCGATTGAGAACTCTTTTGTCATTTTTAAGTGACACAGATTTCAATCGATCGCATTCAAGAATCTTCACACTTTTAGGCTAGGCGCAAAGTGAGACGCGTATGGCGCGAGTAACTTGGCGCGATGTAGCGCCTGTTGGTCAAATGACGCGAGATGGAGGAGTGCTCGTGAGACACGACTTGCTCGACGCTGTGGCTGAGCCACAGTTTCTCGTGCTGCTCATGCTGGTTGTGTTGGTTGTGTTGGTGAACAATCATATAGCGCCGTGAGTCTGATACTGTATGGTTGTACCGGTCGGAAGGTTTTGTTAGTAAATAAATATATCGCACAACTCTGCGTGAATCAGACATTGTATGCGAATGGCACGTCATTTACACCAAACTGCGACTCAATATGCGCTCCACCACGCTACGTTTGTGGCACGAATGAGTCGTGTTGATAGTCTCGTGTTCGCTTACGAGCGCTATATGCTTCTCAATTTGCGCCTAGCCTTAAGTGAAGAGTTCTTGAAGCGACCGACACCATCGAGTATCTCTTTTCGAGTTAAACCCTTTTCGTTTATTACACCGTCTATTTCAACGTTGCAACAGGGTACGTATACGCGATTCTCAATCGCAAAGAGATCACAGCGCGTTATTGCATTCGCTTGGGTCCTGGTGGAGACGACAACTCGTAATTTGTCTGGCCCCATCCGAGTAATTTCAGTAACATTGGAAAATTCTGCGTTAGTTCTTTTGAGATGCGAATGGCATTAAGAGGTTTGGATTTTCGTCTAAAGTATACAATGAATGGACCTTTGAATCCCTCCTTTAGACGAAAATCATGTTTTTCATCAATTTCCTCATCTTCAGAACTTCATACACAGAATTTTCCTCCTCAACGTCTCCTTCATCCTCCTGCTCTTCAGGAGGTGGGTCAGCATCAGAAATATTCAATGACGTGGATGGGGGATCCTCCCCGTCCTCAGCCATAATAATAAATCAGTCACTTGTTCGATGTGAACAGTATAGAATAATAATTAAAAAATAAAAAATAAATGAGTAAATAAATTATATTTCTATTCAAGGTATATATAAATTATACTCATTTAAATATTTTATTGTATAAAATTCAAGAATGAAAAAAAATTCAAAAAAAGTTCAACAGTAATGTAAGAAAAATGAACACTCCTCATGCCAACACCCCTCATTCCAACGATTTGGTAAATACAATGTTCGACAATGGTGTAAATCGTACACAGGAGGTAGAAGGAATGATAAATGGAACAATAGAAAAATAAACTTCTACTTGCCGCTGCTGTGTAGCGTGTGATGAATGTGTTTACTGAACAGGATCCTCAGCGTCTCGATCGTGTATCATTTTGACGTAGGACTACGTCTTACATTAAGGGTGCCAAATCAGAAAACAGGTCACGTTTTTATGAAATAAAGTTAACGTTAATAACTATTTTTGCTGCGAACGGATTTTAACGATTTACATACCAATCGAATCGGAAATTTCCTAAGATTTGTTTTATATGCTATACATGACAATCCCATAGTCTGTATATGATTTAAATTGATGAAAATTTGAAGCATTCTCATTTCCCCTGGCAGCTTTTAGTTGCCAGAGTTAGCTCTGTCTTACTCGTTTTAACAGTGAGAAATATTTAGAATCATTTTTATGAACCGTTTCTACAATTTAGATGAATAATAATATCTTCTATATCTCAGAACAAACCCGAATTTATCCACCTCACGATCAGTATTTTCTAAGCTACTTCCATATGGGATTCTGAAGTTTATTCATCTTATCCTTCCCATTCTCGTGTAATTTGACATACGGGACATAAGGTTTGATTTAATTATTTAAACAGAAACTGGTCAGAAGCATAATCCTTATAGAAAACATCTGATGGGTTTCGAGGAATTTGAAAAAAACGGAAAGTGAATCAGATTTTCTTTAGACGGATATCAGAATTATGGAAAAAGAACTAGGGAAGAATTTAAAAACAGTATCTTGTGAATGCTTTGACTCATTTTTTTCCTTGTTTGAAACTTATTATCATTTTGTTAATATTCTTTCATGCAAAGTATGTCTTCAAAACAATACCGTTGAAAATATCTATAACGTAAAAAGTTATAAATATCGTCCTCATTCTGGTCTTGGCCGCCAATTGTGAATGTTTGAATTACAAAAAAACTAGCTCTGCAATGTTGGAAAAACTTTACAGTTATTTTTTTATATTCAAAATATCAACAAATCAACATTATACATAATCAATCATGATCGTATTTGGGCCTGTGGCCTCGATAGCCATTTTATGGTGTTGCAACTCTCTCTTAGTCTAATCCTAAAAATAGAAACAAAAAATTTCTGTTCATTCAAGACAATCGGAAGTAGACCTCCGCCATGTTTCAATGGGCTTACGGGAACTACATTTTTAATCCTTAATTACATCCCATAGCGCATTTACCGAATCCAAATAAACAAATTTACGTCCTTTGGATACGTCAGAATTTCGTTCTAAAAGGGCCACCAGGCGGGTAAATTGCTGTTTGTTTATCTTTTGTTTCTTAAACAAGACAAGACAAGATCCAAATGTTAGCAAAAAAGCTAAATAAATACGAAATTAAACTTACTCCATTCCGCGTGACTAGCTTTCACCATCGAAAACACAAGTGACAAATATACCTGTTTTTCTCCGTGACATGACAGTATCGTGGTATTCATAATAACACCTAGTTCATCAAAGTTGTCACTACGGATGAACTCTTCTGGATTCTACACACACGGTGACAGCCGTAATAAGGTTGTATACAATTCACTTCGTTTTCACCGTGAAGTGACGTTCGTGATCAGGCCCGTTATTTCGTTTTCACCGTGAAATGGCGCCCTCAGCGTATGGAGTGATCATGAAAAATCCCGTGTCATTCTCACGAAAACAAAAATGAATCATGTATCAAACATGTTCAGTTGCTTTTACAAGGCCACTCAAATTCCATCGGTTCGTTTCGGGACCACCAACAAGTTCGAAAGAGTTGAATTTTATGTTAATAACAATTCCATACTTATACTCATCCATTCGCACACTAACAAGAAAAACTTTCAGCATTTTTTCAAAATATTCATTCATTCATGCATTAAGAATTGATTCAGATCCAAATTTAAATAAATGATAGCCGAGTCAACGGTAGTCCTACGTCTACCTGGCGGTTATATCACAGATATAACCCACTTCTTGTTTTTTTATTGAGCTCGCTTCACTCGCAAGCGCTGATGAAAAAAAGCACAATATAAATCTGCGTGAAAAAAAGACGGGTGGGTAATGTCGGGGACATAACCGGAGTGACGTAGGACTATACAAAGGAGACAGCTTTTGTTAAATATATATTTTAAATATATTGTTTTATTTTCTTCTCCTACGTGAATACCTACCTATCTACCTGAAAAATGGATTAGTTTACTGTTTACTCTTTATGAACATGTTGATGGTTCCGAAAAAAACCATTGGTGTTGTGTTTTTGTTATCACTCGATATTCCTATCTTGTTCGGTTAAACCTTCTGTTTAGCTATTGCGTTTGCCACTCGCCACAGCTTTCACAGTTGGAAAATTTCTTCCCATCCCTGGTGACATGTTGTTCAGTAAATTACATTTAATGCGACGTGCCGGAGAAACACTTTGCCAGTCACTGAAACTAATTGTTGCCTTGATGAGCGCCGAACCGAAGCTGATCTGTTCTTGATGCGGGTTTTCTGATTGTCGTGAGCAGCTTTGCAAGCCAACTTGAGTACTCCGACGGCCGAAACTCTATAATCGCTGTTAGGTATACTGGTGCTCCGGCACCAATCCGTTCGGCCTAGTTACCCTTGCGGAGCAATCAGTGAATGCGACCAACAGGGAACTGGAGACCTGCACGGTTCGAGTGAGACTTTGCCTTTCCTTCAACTTGTCCTCCTTTGTTACGTCCACGATGCCGATGCCGTACAACCACACGGGTTTACGGTTTGAAAGAAAATAAGATATTTTTTTGGGGTCCGCGTGTTTTATACTCTAGCGGTACACACTCACAGGATAGAACCAAAACGGCAGACTCAGCCAGAGGGGCGAGTCCAACGAGACGAACGAATGAGCGTTAAAAGGGAGCGATGGCAAAAAAAATACATTCATTACGATTTGTTCGCTCGTTGGATTCACATGCAGGCTAAAAAGGATCCTTTTCAGGATCACAAAATTATCTTCAATCTAAAGAGTTTATTGTTTTGTTATCACTCGATATCCCCATCTTGTTCGGCTAAACCTTTCTGTTTAGCGATTGCATTTGCCACTCGCCACAGCTTTCACAGTTGGAAAATTTCTTCCCATCCAGCTTGTGACATATTTTACAGTAAATTACATTCAATGGCACGTCGCATTACCACCACTCAGTGTCGGATTGGAGGTAATTTTAACCTGTAATTGAACATTTGTGATGACAGTGGTACAGTGTCGACTTTCAATGTGGGGTCATAATTTGGATCTCTATGTTTACAAAAATGTCCCACTAAATATGTCGCATTACATGTCCGTCCAATTAGCTAAATGTCGAACTAATAGTAAATTACTGTACTTTCAATCTGGAAACAATTTAAGAATTGGTGAAAATCGAATAATCAGGAAAGTCCCCAACTATCAATAAGCTCAGAACAACTGCCAAAACTGCCATACTCATCAGATCCTGGCAAACAAATTATGAAAAAATCAATTTGTGTTTTATTATTATTTTGGATAATGTTTTAGAAAGCATTGAACTGTATTTCCTGAACTCTTTTTTGGAAGGTTTAATGGCCCTGAAAAGCGCCTTGTTTTATGGAATGGTTCCAATTTAGAAAACTTAGTACTCGTGGTTTTGAAAAAAACCATTTCGAACGCCCTTGATGCCGCCTTGTTCTGGATTTGCCACCAAAGCAGTTTGTATAAAGAATAAACTTTTTTCTTCTGCTACCTGATGCCGTTTTGCGATTGCGTTTGCCACTCGCCACTCGCTGCAACTGCCTGTTGTCTTGATGTCCACCGAACCGAATGTGTTCTGTTCCGAATGCGGGTTTTCTTATCGTCGCGAGCAGCTTTGCCAGCTAACTCGATCATTTCGACGGCCGAAACTATATAACGCCGGCTAGGTGGACTGGTGCACTGGTATCAAGGCGCTCGGCCTAGCTACTCTTGCGGGGAACTTCAGATCAACACGGTTCGAGCGGGATTTTGCCTTTCCCTTCACTTTTCCTCCTTTACCATATCCAGACATGGCTGCTTGGGTTGGTTTGTTGATGTGTTGTGATGCGAACCGATGTGGTGTACGGTTTGAATGAGAATGATCGTTACGGCAGCGGAGCGGGGATTTTTAAGCTGACTGGCTGGCTCGAGAATTACGCATGTGTGAGACTGCGACCAATGTTTCGTTCATTTTTTTCTTTTTCCTTTCCAATCGTGCTTCATTCTATTTCGCTGCTGCTCTGGTTGCCCGTTTTGATCGGTAAGATTTGAGGAGCACAAAATGGACCAATCAAAAATGGACCCATAGTGCATTTTGACAATGCTTGATATTTCACAATTATTCATTTATTTATCTCAAGAAAAATTAAATGTTATTCGTTAAGATAGATGCGTAGATATATTTCCTATCAATTGATGCAAAAACCTTTGCGATCTATTGAGAAATGCTCGAGTTATAAGCGTTCCAAATCTTGCATTTTTTCCTACTTGTTCAATGCCTAGATTTCCATTTCACCCCCTATATCTTCCGGTTAGACGTAGTCCTACGTCAAAAAAACACCGTTATCGGATCGGTATATCGGTATATGATTTAAATTGATGAAAATTTGAAGCATTCTCATTTCCCCTGGCAGCTTTTAGTTGCCAGAGTTAGCTCTGTCTTACTCGTTTTAACAGTGAGAAATATTTAGAATCATTTTTATGAACCGTTTCTACAATTTAGATGAATAATAATATCTTCTATATCTCAGAACAAACCCGAATTTATCCACCTCACGATCAGTATTTTCTAAGCTACTTCCATATGGGATTCTGAAGTTTATTCATCTTATCCTTCCCATTCTCGTGTAATTTGACATACGGGACATAAGGTTTGATTTAATTATTTAAACAGAAACTGGTCAGAAGCATAATCCTTATAGAAAACATCTGATGGGTTTCGAGGAATTTGAAAAAAACGGAAAGTGAATCAGATTTTCTTTAGACGGATATCAGAATTATGGAAAAAGAACTAGGGAAGAATTTAAAAACAGTATCTTGTGAATGCTTTGACTCATTTTTTTCCTTGTTTGAAACTTATTATCATTTTGTTAATATTCTTTCATGCAAAGTATGTCTTCAAAACAATACCGTTGAAAATATCTATAACGTAAAAAGTTATAAATATCGTCCTCATTCTGGTCTTGGCCGCCAATTGTGAATGTTTGAATTACAAAAAAACTAGCTCTGCAATGTTGGAAAAACTTTACAGTTATTTTTTTATATTCAAAATATCAACAAATCAACATTATACATAATCAATCATGATCGTATTTGGGCCTGTGGCCTCGATAGCCATTTTATGGTGTTGCAACTCTCTCTTAGTCTAATCCTAAAAATAGAAACAAAAAATTTCTGTTCATTCAAGACAATCGGAAGTAGACCTCCGCCATGTTTCAATGGGCTTACGGGAACTACATTTTTAATCCTTAATTACATCCCATAGCGCATTTACCGAATCCAAATAAACAAATTTACGTCCTTTGGATACGTCAGAATTTCGTTCTAAAAGGGCCACCAGGCGGGTAAATTGCTGTTTGTTTATCTTTTGTTTCTTAAACAAGACAAGACAAGATCCAAATGTTAGCAAAAAAGCTAAATAAATACGAAATTAAACTTACTCCATTCCGCGTGACTAGCTTTCACCATCGAAAACACAAGTGACAAATATACCTGTTTTTCTCCGTGACATGACAGTATCGTGGTATTCATAATAACACCTAGTTCATCAAAGTTGTCACTACGGATGAACTCTTCTGGATTCTACACACACGGTGACAGCCGTAATAAGGTTGTATACAATTCACTTCGTTTTCACCGTGAAGTGACGTTCGTGATCAGGCCCGTTATTTCGTTTTCACCGTGAAATGGCGCCCTCAGCGTATGGAGTGATCATGAAAAATCCCGTGTCATTCTCACGAAAACAAAAATGAATCATGTATCAAACATGTTCAGTTGCTTTTACAAGGCCACTCAAATTCCATCGGTTCGTTTCGGGACCACCAACAAGTTCGAAAGAGTTGAATTTTATGTTAATAACAATTCCATACTTATACTCATCCATTCGCACACTAACAAGAAAAACTTTCAGCATTTTTTCAAAATATTCATTCATTCATGCATTAAGAATTGATTCAGATCCAAATTTAAATAAATGATAGCCGAGTCAACGGTAGTCCTACGTCTACCTGGCGGTTATATCACAGATATAACCCACTTCTTGTTTTTTTATTGAGCTCGCTTCACTCGCAAGCGCTGATGAAAAAAAGCACAATATAAATCTGCGTGAAAAAAAGACGGGTGGGTAATGTCGGGGACATAACCGGAGTGACGTAGGACTATACAAAGGAGACAGCTTTTGTTAAATATATATTTTAAATATATTGTTTTATTTTCTTCTCCTACGTGAATACCTACCTATCTACCTGAAAAATGGATTAGTTTACTGTTTACTCTTTATGAACATGTTGATGGTTCCGAAAAAAACCATTGGTGTTGTGTTTTTGTTATCACTCGATATTCCTATCTTGTTCGGTTAAACCTTCTGTTTAGCTATTGCGTTTGCCACTCGCCACAGCTTTCACAGTTGGAAAATTTCTTCCCATCCCTGGTGACATGTTGTTCAGTAAATTACATTTAATGCGACGTGCCGGAGAAACACTTTGCCAGTCACTGAAACTAATTGTTGCCTTGATGAGCGCCGAACCGAAGCTGATCTGTTCTTGATGCGGGTTTTCTGATTGTCGTGAGCAGCTTTGCAAGCCAACTTGAGTACTCCGACGGCCGAAACTCTATAATCGCTGTTAGGTATACTGGTGCTCCGGCACCAATCCGTTCGGCCTAGTTACCCTTGCGGAGCAATCAGTGAATGCGACCAACAGGGAACTGGAGACCTGCACGGTTCGAGTGAGACTTTGCCTTTCCTTCAACTTGTCCTCCTTTGTTACGTCCACGATGCCGATGCCGTACAACCACACGGGTTTACGGTTTGAAAGAAAATAAGATATTTTTTTGGGGTCCGCGTGTTTTATACTCTAGCGGTACACACTCACAGGATAGAACCAAAACGGCAGACTCAGCCAGAGGGGCGAGTCCAACGAGACGAACGAATGAGCGTTAAAAGGGAGCGATGGCAAAAAAAATACATTCATTACGATTTGTTCGCTCGTTGGATTCACATGCAGGCTAAAAAGGATCCTTTTCAGGATCACAAAATTATCTTCAATCTAAAGAGTTTATTGTTTTGTTATCACTCGATATCCCCATCTTGTTCGGCTAAACCTTTCTGTTTAGCGATTGCATTTGCCACTCGCCACAGCTTTCACAGTTGGAAAATTTCTTCCCATCCAGCTTGTGACATATTTTACAGTAAATTACATTCAATGGCACGTCGCATTACCACCACTCAGTGTCGGATTGGAGGTAATTTTAACCTGTAATTGAACATTTGTGATGACAGTGGTACAGTGTCGACTTTCAATGTGGGGTCATAATTTGGATCTCTATGTTTACAAAAATGTCCCACTAAATATGTCGCATTACATGTCCGTCCAATTAGCTAAATGTCGAACTAATAGTAAATTACTGTACTTTCAATCTGGAAACAATTTAAGAATTGGTGAAAATCGAATAATCAGGAAAGTCCCCAACTATCAATAAGCTCAGAACAACTGCCAAAACTGCCATACTCATCAGATCCTGGCAAACAAATTATGAAAAAATCAATTTGTGTTTTATTATTATTTTGGATAATGTTTTAGAAAGCATTGAACTGTATTTCCTGAACTCTTTTTTGGAAGGTTTAATGGCCCTGAAAAGCGCCTTGTTTTATGGAATGGTTCCAATTTAGAAAACTTAGTACTCGTGGTTTTGAAAAAAACCATTTCGAACGCCCTTGATGCCGCCTTGTTCTGGATTTGCCACCAAAGCAGTTTGTATAAAGAATAAACTTTTTTCTTCTGCTACCTGATGCCGTTTTGCGATTGCGTTTGCCACTCGCCACTCGCTGCAACTGCCTGTTGTCTTGATGTCCACCGAACCGAATGTGTTCTGTTCCGAATGCGGGTTTTCTTATCGTCGCGAGCAGCTTTGCCAGCTAACTCGATCATTTCGACGGCCGAAACTATATAACGCCGGCTAGGTGGACTGGTGCACTGGTATCAAGGCGCTCGGCCTAGCTACTCTTGCAGGGAACTTCAGATCAACACGGTTCGAGCGGGATTTTGCCTTTCCCTTCACTTTTCCTCCTTTACCATATCCAGACATGGCTGCTTGGGTTGGTTTGTTGATGTGTTGTGATGCGAACCGATGTGGTGTACGGTTTGAATGAGAATGATCGTTACGGCAGCGGAGCGGGGATTTTTAAGCTGACTGGCTGGCTCGAGAATTACGCATGTGTGAGACTGCGACCAATGTTTCGTTCATTTTTTTCTTTTTCCTTTCCAATCGTGCTTCATTCTATTTCGCTGCTGCTCTGGTTGCCCGTTTTGATCGGTAAGATTTGAGGAGCACAAAATGGACCAATCAAAAATGGACCCATAGTGCATTTTGACAATGCTTGATATTTCACAATTATTCATTTATTTATCTCAAGAAAAATTAAATGTTATTCGTTAAGATAGATGCGTAGATATATTTCCTATCAATTGATGCAAAAACCTTTGCGATCTATTGAGAAATGCTCGAGTTATAAGCGTTCCAAATCTTGCATTTTTTCCTACTTGTTCAATGCCTAGATTTCCATTTCACCCCCTATATCTTCCGGTTAGACGTAGTCCTACGTCAAAAAAACACCGTTATCGGATCGATAATCAAATTTGTCCAATCAGCTCGCGAGTTCTCGAACGACTGATTGTAAAATCTTTTTGACGTAGAACTACGTCTTTCATTAAGGGTGTCAAATCAGAAAACAGGTCACGTTTTTATGAGATAAAGTTAACGTTAATAACTATTTTTGCCGCGAACGGATTTTGGCGATTTACATACTAAACGAATCGGAAATTCCTAAGATTTGTTTAATACGCTATACATTAGAATCCTCTGGTTTGTAAATGGTTGAAATTCATGGAAACTTCAAGCGTTTCCATTTTATCATACATTTGTTCTGTCCATTTGTGTGCTTTCCCGAACGAGCAACTTATCGACGAGCA
This sequence comes from Toxorhynchites rutilus septentrionalis, assembly GCF_029784135.1. Lineage (NCBI taxonomy): Eukaryota > Metazoa > Arthropoda > Insecta > Diptera > Culicidae > Toxorhynchites > Toxorhynchites rutilus. The sequence goes on from NC_073744.1 coordinate 95,675,266, forward strand.
ACGAAGGGGAAAGCGTAAGGTGTAAAGTCTCCGTGAACAAAGGAAAAGTAGAAGAATGAAGGGGAATACTTGCCTAGAGTATAAACAGTGGATCACGCTGAGGCAAACTTTCATTCGGCATCGGTCTGTTGAGCAATCCAGTTCACTTTGCTTTCGCTGCACTTCGATCTAAGATTGGACCCCACCAGTGGTAATCCAACTTGGATATCGTCATTTGGTTTTGACGTAGAACTACGTCTTTCATTACGGGTGCCAAATCAGAAAACAGGTCACGTTTTTATGAAATAAAGTTAACGTTAATAACTATTTTTGCCGTGAACGGATTTTGGCGGTTTACATACCAATCGAATCGGAAATTCTGTAAGATTTGTTTAATGTACTTCCAGTGCCTCTTTCAAACTCAAAGATCCTTGTTCCGTGTATCCCGCTGAACTGGGTGCGATATATTACGCATTAGGGATCATTGAAACATTGCCCATCGACCACTATTTTATTTTTTCAGACAGTCTCAGCTCAATAGAGGCAATCCGCTCAATGAAAGTTGATAAACGCTCATCTTATTTCCTAACAAGAATAAGACAACTATTGAGTGTTTTGGTCGAAAAATTATTCAAGATTACCTTAGCATGAGTTCCCTCTCATTGCTCGATTCCGGTGAATGAGAAAGCGGACTCGCTAGCTAAGGTGGGCGCTTTAGAAGGCACACTCTTTGAAAGGCAAATTGCTTATAATGAATTTTTCCACATTCCTCGTCAGTATACGCTCGTAAGTTGGCAGCGCATATGGAGTGGTGATGAGTTCGGTCATTGGTTACACACGATTATTCCTAAGGTCTCGACGAGTGCATGGTTCAAGGGATTGAATGTAGGTCGTGATTTCATTCGCGTGATATCTCGGCTTATGTCCAATCACTACAACATAAACGCGCATCTCTATCGCATTGGGCTCGCAGCAAACAATCTTTGTGATTGTGGCGATGGCTACCACGACATCGAGCATGTTGTCTAGTCGTGTATCCGGCTCCATACTGCTCGCTCTCAGCTCTCTAGAGCACTGAGAGCACAAGGCAGACAATCGGATATCCCCGTCCGGGATATCTTAGGTAGCCGGGATCCTGATCTTCTGATTCATCTATACCTGTTCCTCAGAAACGCCGATGACAACGTTAATGATGTTTCCTTCGTTGTGTCCCCGTTTCATATCCCTCCTATCCGATCGATAAACTTTTACTTAGTCGCGGCAATACATACACACACTCTTTACAGATGCACGGGCCGAAGGTTGTGCAGTCCACTGATCATTCAACAAGAGCCAAAGGTTGTACCGCTCATGACAACTCTACACGAACTGATGATTGCGCCGGCTAGTGACCATTCTATCCTGGATTCCTCGAGTCGAGAAAGACGCACCACGCTAGATATGGGGTACAGACTAGGGGGGCGTTGCTGATTAATGGTCAGCTGCATCCCAATAGGAAGTATCCCGTGTCGGGCACACGTACAGAGCATCGAAGACTGCGACATACCAATTATGAGAACACTTGTAATACTAACCTCGAGCCAACCGCGAGTAATCGGTTACATATTACTAACATAGTTGTAAGCAAACATTGTCAAAATATTGAACTTCCGGCCCCGTTAGGCTGGCACCATATGAGCCTTAATAAAATATATATTTTGGATAAAAAAAAATCCAAACACATACATATCGGAAAAGCTCTCAGAAGGAGAACCTATCTTCAGCTCAACAAAATCCCGATCCCTACAATGAGGACATTGAAAATACTAGGGGTTACTTTCGACAAGAAACTCAACTTCCTATCACATTCCCAAAAGACCAAAATAGCCACCAGAAAGAAACTCGTTCGTCTCGTTGGAATCGCCCCCTTTGGCTGAGTCTGCCGTTTTGTCTCTATCATGTGAGCGTGTACCGCTAAAGTACAAAACGCGCGCTGATGACCTCCTATGTATTCTCTATCACAGCCATCATTTTGATTGTACGATATGTGCATACGCTAAAAGATGCCCGGCGTTGAACATTTAATAAGTACAAAGTCTTCAAAAAAAAAAATCAAAAATGAACTAAAAGATAGTGAGAAAAAATTGAGAAAGTGTGTAAAAAATATATATTTAACAAAAGCAACAATTTAACAATTTAAGTTTGCTTTTTTATCCGATAGTTGAGGTTCTGATCTATTTCCACATTGTCAAATACAGATGGGAATGTATTTGCAGCTAAGTTATGACCAAAAGAGAGAGAGAGAGTCGATGTAGAGAAATCGATCAAATCACTTACACCCCTTTCATTCTAAGCCCCTCAACTAATGTTACAGCAACTGAATGGTCAAAGCATATGTCATACTGGCTTCAATCGACAAGTGATAGTCGACTGCGTCAGCGACAACCAGTTTCGCCGAGCACAGAGAGTTCCGCCATCATCGGTCCTCTTTCAAATAACGCACTTCGACGAGGTAAGACGTGTTTATCGAGTGTGCTGGTTGATTCCTTACTTGCTGTGGATTTCAAATGTGGCTATAATTGAATTAATTGGCTAGTGAGTTATTTAAAAAAAGAACCAGGTGGTTGGCTTTAATTGGATATGATCGAATCGGTCTAGTAGTTCAAAAGTTATGAATTTTTGAAAAAAGTCATTTTTGGCAAAAAAACGAAAAAATTGTTGTTTGGACCACCCTAAAATGGAAATGGTAACTCAAACAAAAAAAATTAAAAAATTCGGGTCTCATAATTAGCGATAAAGAACAAAACTACCACTTTTGACGAAAATCTGAGAACCACTATATCGGTTTGGCATGGAATGGCTGTTTTGGCTGCGCTCGGAAAGTTCAGACGGCTTGGAACGGCTAAATGTGGTTTAAATTGTAAAAAAATAAATGGAAACAAGTGTTTGATTATATTGATGTGGAATCCGTAATATGCCTGCTGCTCGTATTCACTCATGTTAAAGGGTCCCTTACACGATAAATAATAGTGACATTACTTCATCAGAATGACAATAACAATGACCGTGTAAAGTTGATATGTTGGACAATAATGATGCAAATCCGGTTTTCTGATCTAAAAATGAGAAACAGAACATAGAATCAAGGAGGGTTGATTGTAATTCTTTCCCAAATCGTCATCGCAAAAGCTAATCATGAATATGGTACAGATTTTTCCATAATAATTTTGCAGGTAAAAATCGGTTTTAGCTCAACTGATTTTATGCGTTTGATGCAGATTTTTTTCAGAAACATTACCCTGCAAAATGATTTTTTCGGAATTGGTTTTTTGAATGTCCTAAATTGGACCGTCCTAAACAAACTTTCATAAAAATATCAAGAATATCTGTAAACTTTCCTGAAAACATGCGTCTAAAACAAATTTTTGTATATTTATTTATTAATTTGGCCAGCATTTATACGACGTCGTCCGCTGTGCAGTCGGTTCCCCAGACTTCAATAGGCAACATGCACGCAAAAAAAGAGAATGTTTTCTTTGCACGAAACCAAGGATTATTTAATCAGACTTACAAAATGTTCATGAACTCGTAGCCTCTTAGTTCATGCAATTTTTGTAATGCGAACTAAATTTCAAGTTTGTTTCTGTGAAAAAGTATTCTACGAAGAGATGTTATAAGATGAATAATTTTCTTCCGTGCATGAAAAGAAACGCAACGAATACTGCGACATCGGGTGTACATGATGTTCTTGAATTATAAACATCGTGTTTGTTTACAAATGTTTATGTTTGTGTATCATTGATCGTGTTGAGATAGACATCCAACACTAGCGAATATCATGTTCGAGTTCAAATAAAAACATTGAATTTTCACATCGCGTGGACATGTGTAAGTGTTTTTCGGAAGACTGGTTCTCATGCTTTGGGGAAATTTTCGGATTGAATAGAGCTGTCGTATCATGTTGATAATGTCAGAGCAAGAATAGCAGAGTAGTGTTTCAAGATTATGGATGGAATTCCACCAGGCCCAGAGTTTGAGATGCTTTTATTTGGGCAAGCGTTTTGAAAAGACACTGCGTCATTAGTTGATGAGGACCTATTTTAGGTAGAAGTGGCGTGCCTTTTGGGAAAGAATGTTTCTGATTGAATCATCAATTAAAACACGGCTGATATATCGACAGAAACAATGCTGTTGGGCCACCGTATTGATATAATATGATCCTTGCGATCGAAAAAGCTCCTGCAGCGCTACGAATACGCCACGTCAAAGCAAACTCAATAAGATTGTATCTCAATCCACTGGGGAAGGGTCGGTGCAGCGGATGTACGATTCTACGACGGATTTCTGTGTTTTTTCGTTATTTTCATAAACACTAGTTCTCTAGCTTCTGTGGGGATATAATAAATAGAGAATACTTGAGAGTGTTTTAAATTACGTTCAATTTTATTGATCCTCCGAAAACTTACATAATTTTTCTCATTTTGAATGGGATATTTGGTGTTTATCTGTTCCTATCAGTTATGGCAGATTTGAAATTAAATTCGATCATCGATCATCGTCTTATGACAAGATTTTCAGTGAAATCCTTCAGAACACCTATGTTTATGCGCTGTAAAAAAGAACAGAATGAAAATTGTGATTTCATAGAATAACTATTATATATGCTCACCGATGTAAGGCCTGTAACTAGCGAAAGCAGCGATTTCCTTGGGGGTCTACAATGGCGCTTCCCAGCTTCTAAACAACATAGGTTCGGAAAGCAATCCAAGGTACTGTTACACGCCTTAGGATGGATGTCAAAAATTACTGGCGGTGCCGGAGTGCATTGCAGGTATTGAGAGAATGCTTCAATGGCTGACAACTAAATCAATAGAAGTAAACTTCTCAACAATTTGATAACAAACTCACGGTAAGCTAATTGTCTAGCTGCTGGATTCGGAGATTTTTCAAATAACGGCTGTGAAGTACGGCAATATTTGTTATCGCCATCAGGGCAACAAATTCGAGGCCAGCAATCATTGTCATCTTCACATGTTTTGATATCCCAGAATGTTTCTGTCAATGGTTGTTCTGGACAACGTCTTGGAACGCCGAATATTGCTGTTGAGTAATTTAGGTTATCATCAAATAAATGAATGTCGATTTTAAAAAGAAAGTCTTAACACGGAAAATCCATTCCAGTTATATATCATTCTAGTGAATGGAACGATTTTCACCATGTAGTTACTGCTGATACGTTCTTGTGTTCAACTAGGAGTATAATCAACCCTGAACTCAATCAAATATACTTGTTATATTCTGAACGGTATAGATAACTAATTACCATGAACATTTTTTTTAATCGTAAAATGTAATAATCATTATTAACAGGTGAGTCATAGAAGCGGGACTAAATTCATTCATGTGTTTACGTTTGTTTACGATGAAGGTCGTGGAACAGAGTTTTCTCCGTGAGTCCGTCTTTCGGATGTTTGGACAACATCCGGAGGTGGTTACACGAAGAACTGTTTTATAAAAAAGCGCCATAAGGATGATGACAGGCGCGGTCAATCGAGTTGTATTGGGCCATACTGTCCCAGTCGGTGCACACAGCAGTCCACCACTGCTCAACAACTCAAATCCTGTTTCATGAGATGTGTCAAAAAATTGGACCTCGGGGTGGTCCAAACCATGATGGCGAGGTTTCCGGAAATCTTGAGATTGAAGATGAAGAACCACTATCTGTCTAATTATTTCACACCTCAAACGCACATTGTATGGACTTACAATAAAGAATTGAATTCCTGAGGGGGTCTCCGTAGCCACATTGGTTGTGCGTTCGCTTAGTAAGCGATCGATCGTGAGTTCAAAACTCAGGACCCTCATTGACCATCTTTGTGTTGTTACAGAATAGCTGCGTCCACGCAACAATCATCAGCGATGGAGATCGATCCACGGTCGAAATAAGATCGATTTATCCATACAACTGCTCTGCTCTGCAAGACACATCGGGCTGCTGTTCTATAAATAACTCAACAATGATCAATCAAAACTGTCTCCGCTGTCCGGTGGTCCCACTGGATAATGGAAGAACAGAAAGAATACTCTTACGCCTAAATGGCTACTGTGTGAATGTACCATATGTAATGGTAAAGAAGGAATACTGGCGAATGGCAACTGTGTAATGTGCTAATTATAGATATATAATAACTATGTAACATGTACACGATTAAAATTCGGCTCTGTTACAGCTAAAAATGCCAATGAGCCTTAAAATAAATAAATGGGATAAAAAAAAAGAATTGAATTTAGAAAAAAACCTTTTTTACCAAACGTGATTTCATTTAGATCAGCTACTTATGACTCACCCGTTACTACCTTGGCATACTACTTAAACTAATTGACCCTAAACCTTAAACCAGCTGTACAAATTTCGTAAGATGTGATAGTTGGAGGTTTGGTAACGATCCAGTGGCGTCGAGTGTAGCTTTCGCACCCGGAACGAAAGAGTTAATTTTCACCCCCCGCCGCCAGAAAAGTAGAAACATTAGCACCCAGAGCGGAAGAGTCGGTGCCGCACCCGGGACGGAAGAGTCAATTTGCACCCCACCCCCCGCCAGAAAAGACCCCTGAACAACATCACATTTTGACGTAGGACTACGTCTAACCGGAAGATATAGGGGGTGAAATGAAAATCTAGGCACTGAACAAGTAGGAAAAAATGCAAGATTTGGAACGCTTATAACTCGAGCATTTCTCAATAGATCGCAAAGGTTTTTGCATCAATTGATAGGAAATATATCTACGCATCTATCATAACGAATAACATTTCATTTTTCTTGAGATAAATAATTAAATAATTGTGAAATATCAAGCATTGTCCAAATGCACTATGTGCCCATTTTTGATTGGTCCATTTTGTGCTCCTCAAATCGTACCGTCCAAAACGGGCAACCAGAGCAGCAGCAAAATACAATGAAGCACGATTGGAAAGGAAAAAGAAAAAAAATGAACGAAACATTGGTCGCAGTCTCACACATGCATAATTCTCGAGCCAGCCAGTCAGCTTAAAAATCCCCGCTCCGCTGCCGTAACGATCATTCTCATCGAAACCGTACACCACATCGTTTCGCATCACATCACATCAACAAACCAACACAAGCAGCCATGTCTGGACATGACAAATGAGGAAAAGTGAAGAGAAAGGCAAAATCCCGCTCGAACCGTGTTGGTTTGCATTTCCCCGTAGGTGTATTCACCAATTGCTCCACAAGGGTAGCTAGGCCGAGCGCGTTAGTACCAGTCCACCTAGCCGCCGTTATATAGTTCCGGCCGCCGAAGTGATCGAGTTGGCTGGCAAAGCTGCTCGCGACGATAAGAAAACTCGCATTCAGAACAGAACACATTCGGTTCGGTGGACATCAAGACAAAAACAGGCAGTTGCAGCGAGTGGCGAGTGGCAAACGCAATCGCAAAACGGCAGCAGGTAGCAGAAGAAAAAAGTTTGTTCTTTATACAAACTGCTGTGGTGGCAAATCCAGAACAAGGCGGCATCGAGGGCGTTCGAAATGGTTTTTTTCAAAACCACGAGTACTAAGTTTTCTAAATTGGAACCATTCCATAAAACATGGCGCTTTTCAGGGCCATTAAACCTTCCAAAAAAGTGTTTACGAAATACAGTTCAATGCTTTCTAAAACAATATCCCAAATAATAATAAAACACAAATTTATTTTTTCATGATTTGTTTGCCAGGAGATAATTTGTTTGAGTATGAGAATTTGGCAGTTGTTCTGAGGTTGGGGACTTTCCCGATTATTCAATTTTCACCAATTCTTAAATTGATTTTAGATTGAAAGTACAGTCATTTACATTTAGCTCGACATTTAGCTAATTGGACGGACCTGTAATGCGACGTATTTATTTGGACATTTTTGTAAATATAGAGTTCGGGGTCCAAATTTTGACCCCACATTAAAAGTGGACACTGTACCACTGTCATAGCAAATGTTCAATTACAGTTTAAAATCGCCTCCAATGCGACACTGAGTGGTGTTTCGGCACGTCGCATTAAATATAATTTATGTTGTACAGTAACTCACAGTCACAGTCACAAGCTGGATGGGAAGAAATTTTCTAACTGTGAAAGCTGTGGCGAGTGGCAAACGCAATCGCTAAACAGGAAGGTTTAGCCGAACAAGATGGGGATATCGAGTGATAACAAAACAATAAACTCTTTAGATTAAAGATAATTTTGTGATCCTGAAAAGGACCTTTTTTAGCCTGCATCTGAATCCAACGAGCGAATAAATCGTAATGAATGTATTTTCTTCTTCTTCTTTTTGGCTTTAAGAGGGTTTAAACTCTTGTGCTCCCGTGGCCGAGTGGTTAGCGTCATAACTAACATGCCGGGTGTTCAGGTTCGATTCCCGTTCTGGTTGGGGGAATTTTTCGTCAAAGAAATTTCCTCCGACTTGCACTGTGATCACGCGTATTCTAGAGCTTGCCACTCAGAATGCATTGCAAGGCGTGTCATTTGGCATAGAAATCTCAACTAAGTACTAATAAAAATGACGCAAGTAACGTTGAGACGGCGAAGTTCCTCTAGGAACGTTAGTGCCATTAAAGAAGAAGAAGAAGAAGAAGGGTTTAAACTTTTCAGTTCATTCGCCTCTATGAATGTATTTTTTTTGCCATCGCTGCCTTTTAACGCTCATTCGTTCGTCTCGTTGGACTCGCCCCTTTGGCTGAGTCTGCCGATTTGTCTCTATCCTGTGAGCGTGTACCGCTAAAGTACAAAACGCGCGGATCCGCTGAAAAATATATCATTCTCTTTCAAACCGTAAATCAGTGTGGTTGTATGGCATCATTTCACATCTCACCGCATCAACGGATTGGTGCCGTAGCACCAGTATACCTAATAGCGGTTATAGAATTTCTGCCGCTGGAGTGCTCGTTGCGGTGCACATTCGGTTCGGTGGCAACAACTAGTTTCAGCGAGTGGCAAACGCAATCGCAAAACGGCAGCAGGTAGAAGAAGGAAAAAGTTTGTTTATACAACCTGCTTTGGTGGCAAAACTAGCCTCCGTAAAACACGGCGCTTTTCAGGGCCATTAAACCATTCAAAGAAGAGTTATTAAAAGTTATTTACAATACCAATGCATTCTAAAGTGACATAATATGACATATAATATGAACTGAATTATTTTGTTTATGCGTGTTTTTGAACTTATTGATGGTTGGGGTCTTTTAAATTGATCATTCAGTTTTCACAAACCCATACATGGTTTCCGAATTAAAAGTGGCTTCAAATTACAATACATTGTATGCAGGATGGCATTAACGAATTTTCTCGGTAGCATGAACTGCTTTCTTTGGATGATAACTGATGTTGAAAATTGACTGACGTTACATCTGCATTGTATAGAAAAATAACTAAGGAGCAACATGATGAGCTATGTAGTTCCTGCTGCTCTGTTCTTATTTTAAAGAACTTTAATCCGAATGTCATCCGTCCCTGTATTTACTGTTGGTTTTTCAGAACGCTTATAGCTCGTTTATTTCTCGACAGATCGTAGAGTTCGTCTCCAAAACCTCAGTTCTTTTTCTTTTTTATTTACTTTGTTTGCGGAGACTACAAATCTTACAATTCATTCGTCTCCGAAACCACAGTTTAAGGTACGGTAATGTGCTCAATAGAGAAATATATGATAGTAAATGAGCTGATGACCACCTATGCATTCCCTATCACAGCCATCATTTTGATTGTACGATATGTGCCAAATACGCCAAAAGAAGTTTGTAAAAAAAAAACGCAAAAACACAACACCAAAGGTTCTTTTCTGAACCCCCAACATGTTCATAAAGAGTAAACAGTAAACTAATCCATTTTTCAGGTAGATAAGTAGGTATTCACGTAGGAGAAGAAAATAAAACAATATATTTAAAATATATATTTAGCAAAAGCTGTCCCCTTTGTATGGTCCTACGTCACTCCGGTTATGTCCCCGACATTACCCACCCGTCTTTTTTTCATCCAACGATGAGATATTAGCTAACTCGTGTAATTCGGTATACTAGGTGGACCCTTTAAGATCATACGAAGGATCTTATTGAATTCTCTGTACTCTTAATTTATGCCTATTTACACAGCTCTTCCAGATTAACATTCTATATACAATTACTGGATCATTCCACTGTTTGTCAGGCCGTTTGCAGTTTGTAGTTTGTTGTTCTTCAGTGACACAGTCAATCTGTACAGTGGCCATATCAGTGCATTGCATTTGGTGTTGATTCTATCAACATGCGTCCCAAAAAGTAGCTTGTTGTCCATAATGAGGCCAAGGTAAGTGACATCACCAGACTACTCCACCGCAGTACCGCTGAGTCATCATCAGCCGGTATAATTCGAAGAGACTTGGAGTACAGAACATGGTCTGGGTATTCGCGGTATTGATACAAAGTTTCCATTTGTTGAAATATTCTGCAGGGACATCAAAGCCTCTCTGAAGATTGGCTGCGAAAATTCAAGTCACTATACCGTTGTAAATAATTTCGGTGTCATCTGCGAACAGTGACATAACGTCATCATCCGTATGGGGAGGAAGGTTCGATGTGTAGATGTTGAAGAGAATTGGCCCAAGAATACTTCCTTTGGGTACTTCAGCATTGATGTGAAATGATTTTGAATTCATGTTATTTGAGAAAGACTCAAGTTTCTCAAGAAAAAACATTGTTCTTCTCAGCAATATTGTATAGGAAGAATAGCCTTTTTCAAAGAGCTTAGAAACACATGAGAGAAGACTAATGGGATAGGTAGAAGGTTTGAAAAATGGTATGACCTTAGCTATCTTCCAGCTCAAGGGAAGGATTCTAGATATTGTCGAAACCTGGGGCGTTTATGTTCTTCGAAGTTTTCAGAGAGGTCAGTAGTTCGTCAGCTATGATATCTCGGTCGATTGGAACTGCCAGTTGACTTTGATAAATCAATGCGATTTGCTTCTGCAACGGAAATCTTGAAGGGATTCTTGATGTTTAGCCCAAGTTTGTGGGAGTTGACGAAGTGCTGTACTATCTTATTAACCTTCTCTGCTGTTGTCATCTGTAACTGTTGGTGTAAGTGCATGGGTGAGATACGCAAAACTAACGCGTCTTGTTCCGTATTCAATTAATTGGAAATTTGGGATATACCTGAGCGTGGATGATCGTGATTTTTCACTGCTTCATGCCACACTCATTACGACGAGACGACGTTACACTCCCCATCTTCTCACCGAAAGCCCGGATACCCGCCACTAGGTGGTACTGTTTTTATGGGTAAATGAGATGGCGAAGTTTTAAAAACGGAAAAAATTGGGGGTATCCACTCCTTTTTCATAACTGTAGAGTCTTCCGGCAGCACCGAGTACAAGTTGCTCTGGAGTAGACGATTCGCTGTTGGGGCATTGGTTTGGGTGGGGGCCTCATTCTTCGGGGCCCCAGTAGCTGCATCGGTGGTACGTCCGTGACCTATTTTCAATTCCTTGGTGATATTCATCAAACACGCCAAAGCGTGTTACGAGTCATTACGTTCTTCCTCGTTTCTAAACGATCAAACTTGTTGATATTGGTTATTTCTTTGTTTCATGTACATTCCAGCATTGTTTGCTCTTCATTTCAAGGAGTGGTTTAAGATTCTAGTTTTGTTTAAAAAAATCTCACCGATTACTTCGTACATATATATTTGAATTTTTCATCTGGTGCGCTGCAAGCGAGTAAAGCTCATAAAAAGTGGTGCGCTATCGAGACAATCCGGCAGCAAGTCACATCATCACACATGCTACACAGCAGCGGGGCAAGTAGAAGTTTATTTTCCTCTTACCTCTTCCATCATTCTGTATAGCTTCTGTGCTCGATTTATACCATTGTTTAACTTTGTGTTTATCATATCGGCAAGCGTTGGCATTAGGGGTGTTCATTTCTTACATCACCGTTGAACTTTTATTGGAACTTTTTTCATTTTCAAATTACACATAATAACAAAAATTTAAATAAATAAAATTTTCAACAATAACTAATATAGAAATATAATTTCTTTTACTAATTTATATGTTCCAAATTATCATATTCTGTTCATATCGAACAGTTGTCTACTTCTTCGTTTTTATTAATATGGCAGAGAGCGGGGAGGATCCCCCATCCACGCCAAAGAATATATCAGATAATGAACCTCCTCCTGAAGAGCAGGAGGATGAAACAGAAGATGAGGAGGAAAATTCTGTATACGAGATAGAAAGCTCTGAAGATGAGGAAAAAGACGAGAAGCAGGATTGTCGTCTAAAAGAATACCCGGATGGCGCCAAAGGCCCATTTATCGTATATTTTAGACGAAAATCCAAACCTCTTAACGTCATTCGCATCTCAAAAGAGTTGACACAGAAATTTTCCGAAGTTACCGAGATTACTCGGATGGGGCCAGACAAATTACGAGTTGTCGTCTCCAGCAGAACCCAAGCGAATGAAATAACGCGCTGTGATCTCTTTGCGATCGAGTATCGCGTATACGTACCCTGTTGCAACGTTGAAATAGACGGTGTAATAAACGAAAAGGGTTTGACTCCAAAAGAGATACTCGATGGTGTCGGTCGCTTCAAGAACTCCTCACTTAAAAGTGTGAAGATTCTTGAATGCGATCGATTGAAATCTGTGTCACTTAAAAATGACAAAAGAGTTCTCAATCGGACGAACTCTTTTCGTATGACATTTGAGGGTTCCGCCCTTCCAAACTACGTTGCAATAGGTGCACTTCGTTTACCTGTTCGGTTGTTTGTACCCCGGGTAATGAAATGCAACAAATGTATGCAACTCGGTCACACGGCCGCCTATTGTTGCAACAAAAAACGTTGCGCAGATTGTGGAGAGAACCATGATGAGAATCCTTGCCCGAAAGAGCGCAAGTGTCTTCATTGCGGCGGGACTCCTCATGATCTTACTCAATGCCCGGTATACATACAACGAGGGGAAAAAATCAAGCGTTCCTTAAAAGAACGTTCCAAGCGGACTTATGCAGAAATGCTTAAGAGTCCCGTTCCAACGACTCAGGACAATCCCTACTCCATTCTGCAGAACGACGAGCCTGTTGCTGACGCTCCCAATGCAGGAAGTTCCGGTACATCGCAGGGTGCCATCAGGAAAAGAAAAATTACTTCTTTTCCATCACTCCCCGGAAAGAAAACCGAAACCTTTAAGCTTCTACGCACCAGGGGTCAGCACTTCCCGGAGCAGCACCCAACACGTCTGCTCCTATTTCGCGGTCGAGGCAACAGCCTCGCTTGCCTGCGCTTTCTGACCTGGTGGACAACATTTTAAATGCTTTAAATATAAATGACCCTCTTAAAAGCATAGTATTATGTTTGCTTCCAATTGTGAGAACATTTTTGAAAGAAAAATGTGGTTTTTTGGCAGCGTTCATTTCCCTCGATGCCTGATTCAGTGCAAGAGGTCAAAAATTTGGCCACTGTAATACAGTGGAATTGCAGAAGCATCATTCCTAAACTAGATCAGTTTAAATTTTTAGTTCACAGCTCTAACTGTGATGTATTTTCTCTCTGTGAAACGTGGCTTTCTTCAGCCGATGAGCTGAATTTCCACGATTTCAACATTATTCGCCTCGATCGAAATGACTCGTTTGGTGGCGTACTATTGGGGATTAAAAAATGTCACTCCTTCTATAGAGTCACTCTCCCATCGATGACAGGCATTGAAGTTGTTGCTTGCCAGACACAAATTAATGACAAAAACCTCTGCATTGCTTCGATATATATCCCTCCCAGAACTACGGTAGGCCGCCATCAGTTTTTTGATACTATCGAGGCAATGCCGGAGCCGCGGTTAATCTTAGGTGATTTCAACTCCCATGGAACAGCATGGGGATCACTCTACGATGACAACCGTGCCACTTTGATTTATGATCTGTGCGACAACTTCAAATTGACAGTTTTGAATACTGGGGAAGCAACTAGAATAGCCAACCCTCCTGCACAGGCAAGCATGCTAGACATATCTCTATGCTCTTCTTCGTTATCCCTGGATTGCATGTGGAAGGTAATCCAAGATCCCCACGGTAGTGATCACCTACCAATAATTTTATCGATCGCTAATGAATCAAGCTCTCGTGAGTCAGTCAATATTTCGTATGACCTCACGAAGAATATTGACTGGAGAACATTTGCGGAAATAATATCTGAAGTAATTGTTCCAATGCATGAACTTCCTCCACTCGAAGAGTATAACTTTATATCGAGTTTGATTTACGAAAGCGCACTTCAAGCTCAAAAGAAACGTGTACCGGCTACCACTTTCCGACGTCGTCCTCCATCACTTTGGTGGGACAAGGAATGTTCAAAGGTCTACCTTGAAAAATCATCCGCTTTCAAAAAATTCAGGAAAACTCGTTTAGTGGAATGGCTTTTAAAGTACCAAGCTCTAGAAGCCAAACTAAAAGGTTTGATTAAAGCAAAAAAGCGTGGATATTGGCGGAAGTTCGTCAATGGTTTGTCAAGGGAGACCGCTATGAGCACTCTTTGGAATACGGCTAGGAAAATGCGTGGCTGGACCCATACAAGTGAGGAATACTCTGACCGTTGGATTTTTAACTTTGCAAGGAAGGTTTGCCCCGACACCGTTCCTGCACAAAACGTCGTACGCGACATTCCACTTCAAAGCGATTATGAGAATTTTTCGATGGTGGAATTCTCAATTGCACTTCTCTCGTGTAACAATTCAGCTCCGGGGTCGGACAAGATTAAATTCAACTTGTTGAAGAATCTTCCCGACTTGGCAAAACAGCGTTTGCTGAACTTGTTCAACAAGTTTCTGGAGCTGAATATTGTCCCGCATGACTGGAGACAAGTGAGAGTGATAGCCATACGGAAACCCAACAAGCCGGATTGCGATCACAACTCGTATAGGCCGATTGCAATGTTATCCTGTATTCGTAAATTGTTAGAGAAAATGATTCTACTTCGTTTGGACAAGTGGGTCGAAACGAACAATTTGCTGTCAAATACGCAGTTTGGCTTCCGCCGAGGTAAAGGGACAAATGATTGTCTCGCACTGCTATCTTCTGAAATCCAAATCGCATTTGCTCGCAAAGAACAAATGGCTTCCGTTTATCTCGATATCAAAGGGGCATTTGATTCAGCTTCCATGGAAATTCTCTCAGAGAAGCTTCATAATCGTGGACTTTCACCAATTCTCAATAATTTCCTGTACAATTTACTGTCAGAAAAGCACATGATTTTCTCTCATGGCAGCATGGCATTAACCGAAATCTTCTCGTTACAGTTTTATGGGTCTACCACAAGGCTCCTGCCTAAGCCCCCTCTTGTACAGTTTTTACGTCAATGATATAGATGATTGTCTAACTAGAGACTGCACGCTGAGACAACTTGCAGACGATGGAGTTATTTCTATCACGGGTACTAACCCCGTCGTTCTGCAAAAGTCGTTGCAAGATACCCTGAACAATCTGTTCACGTGGGCCCTCAAGCTGGGTATTGAATTCTCTACGGAGAAAACTGAAATGGTCGTTTTTTCTAGGAAGCACGAACCCGCCCAATTCCAGCTTCACCTATCCGGCAAAACGATCCAACACTCTATGTTTTTCAAATACCTGGGTGTATATTTTGATTCTAAGTGTACCTGGGGGAGACACATTGCGTATTTGAAACAGAAATGCCAGCAAAGAATCAATTTTCTCCAAACAATTACCGGAACATAGTGGGGTGCCCATCCAGGAGACCTCATTCAGTTGTACAAAACAACGATTTTATCAGTGTTAGAATATGGCAGTTTTTGATTCCGATCAGCTGCCAGGATTCATATTCTCAAGCTGGAGAGAATACAATATCGTTGCTTGCGTAGAGCCATGGGGTGTTTGCATTCGACACATACGATGAGTCTCGAAGTTTTGGCAGGAGTACCTCCGCTTACTCTTCGGTTCACAGAATTATCCTACAGATTTCTCATCCGTTGCAAGATCATGAATCCATTGGTGATTGATAACATCGAAAATCTACTCCAACTGACTCCTCAGTCAAGTTTTATGTCTTTATACCATGAGTACCTTACCCACGACGTGCACCCTTCACCAGGCATCTCCAACCAAGTTTGCTTCCCATACTTCTGCAATTCCTCTGTCACTTTTGATCTGTCCATGCGACAAAAAATCCATGGAATCCCAGATCACCTACGCTCCGATTCTATTCCGCCGATATTTTCGGCAGAATATGGGAAAGTTAGATCTGATAAAATGTTCTTTACTGACTTTCATAAACGTTCATTCATTCATAAACATTCATAAACGGGTCCACTGGCTTCGGCATCTTCAATGAAAATTCCAGTGCCTCTTTCAAACTCAAAGATCCTTGTTCCGTGTATGTCGCTGAACTGGGTGCGATATATTACGCATTAGGGATCATTGAAACATTGCCCATCGACCACTATTTTATTTTTTCAGACAGTCTCAGCTCAATAGAGGCAATCCGCTCAATGAAAGTTGATAATCTTATTTCCTAACAAGAATAAGACAACTATTGAGTGTTTTGGTCGAAAAATTATTCAAGATTACCTTAGCCTGGGTTCCCTATGGGCGCTTTAAAAGGCACACGTTTTGAAAGGCAAATTGCATATAATGAATTTTTCCACATTCCTCGTCAGTATACGCTCGTAAGTTGGCAGCGCATGTGGAGTGGTGATGAGTTCGGTCGTTGGTTACACACGATTATCCCTAAGGTCTCGACGAGTGCATGATTCAAGGGATTGAATGTCGGTCGTGATTTCATTCGCTTATGTCTCGGCTTATGTCCAATCACTACAACCTAAACGCGCATCTCTATCGCATTGGGCTCGCAGCAAACAATCTTTGTGATTGTGGCGATGGCTACCACGACATCGAGCATGTTGTCTGGTCGTGTATCCGGTTCCATGCTGCTCGCTCTCAGCTCTCTAGAGCACTGAGAGCACAAGGCAGACAATCGGATATCCCCGTCCGGGATATCTTAGGTAGCCGTGATCCTGATCTTCTGCTTCATCTATACCTGTTCCTCAGAAACGCCGATGTCAACGTTTAATGATGTTTCCTTCGTTGTGTCCCCGTTTCATATCCCTCCTATCCAAACGATAAACTTTTACTTAGTCGCGGCAATACATACACACACTCTTTACAGATACACGGGCCAAAGGTTGTGCAGTCCACTGATCATTCAACAAGAGCCAAAGGTTGTACCGCTCGTGACAACTCTACACGAGCTGATGATTACGCCGGCTAGTGACCATTCTATCCTGGATTCCTCGAGTCGAGAAAGACGCACCACGCTAGATATGGGGTACAGACTAGGGTGGCGTTGCTGATTAATGGTCAGCTGCATCCCAATAGGAAGTATCCCGTGTCGGGCATCTGTACGACGGCAACATACTAATTATGAGAACACTTGTAATACTAACCTCGAGCCAACCGCGAGTAATCGGTTACATATTACTAACATAGTTGTAAGCAAACATTGTCGAAATATTGAACTCCCGGCCCCGTTAGGCTGACGCCATATGAGCCTTAATAAAAATATATATTTTGGAAAAAAAATATATTTATATATAAAATCCTTGATTTCTGTATCGATT
Source organism: Toxorhynchites rutilus septentrionalis (assembly GCF_029784135.1). Classification (NCBI taxonomy): domain Eukaryota; kingdom Metazoa; phylum Arthropoda; class Insecta; order Diptera; family Culicidae; genus Toxorhynchites; species Toxorhynchites rutilus. The sequence continues at coordinate 95,692,859 of NC_073744.1, forward strand.
ACGATCTACAAAACTATCCTTCGTCACCAATTTGTAAAACTCCCAAGGAAGGTCTTAATTCCGGTGATCGGGAATAATACGGTAATTGGTAATACATTAATAAAGGGTGTGTCAAATCAAATTGCATCACGGAAAAAAACGCTGTAGAAATTCGCCCAGTAGACCGATCCTTTTGAAAATTTTAGACAGTAAAATAAAAACTATTAAACAACTTTTGGCATTTTTTTTATTCATACTTCGAGCCCAAGCCCGTATGCTCGCACCTTCCTCTTTACCCCGTCCATAAGGTTCTGTACAACGTCAGGTTGTAGTTTTTTTTGAACAGAAATCCATTTTCTCTTGAAGTCCGCCTCTGATTTGACAACTTTTGGGTTCTTCCGGAGGGCCTGCTTCCTAATCGCCCAATATTTCTCTATTGGGCGAAGCTCCGGCGCGTTGGGCGGGTTCATTTCCTTTGGCACGAAGGTGACCCCGTTGGCTTCGTACCACTCCAACACGTCCTTTGAATAGTGGCACGAAGCGAGATCCGGCCTGAAGATGGTCGGGCCCTCGTGCTGCTTCAATAGTGGTAGTAAGCGCTTCTGTAGGCACTCCTTAAGGTAAATCTGCCCGTTTACCGTGCCGGTCATCACAAAGGGGGCGCTCCGCTTTCCGCAAGAGCAGATCGCTTGCCACACCATGTACTTTTTGGCAAACTTGGATAGTTTCTGCTTGCGAATCTCCTCCGGAACGCTGAAATTGTCCTCTGCGGAGAAGAACAACAGGCCCGGCAGCTGACGAAAGTCCGCTTTGACGAAGGTTTCGTCGTCCATTACCAGGCAATGCGGCTTCGTCAGCATTTTGGTGTACAGCTTCCGGGTTCGCGTCTTCCCCACCATGTTTTGCCTTTCGTCGCGGTTAGGAGCCTTCTGAACCTTGTATGTACGCAGGCCCTCCCGCTGCTTGGTCCGCTGGACGAATGAACTTGACAAATTCAGCTTATTGGCGACATCCCGGACCGAACTTCTCGGATCACGTCTAAACTGCTTAACTACGCGCTTGTGATCTTTTTCACTGACGGAGCATCCATTTTTGCCGTTCTTCACCTTCCGGTCAATGGTTAGGTTCTCGAAGTATCGTTTTAGTACTCTGCTGACCGTGGATTGGACGATTCCCAGCATCTTACCGATGTCCCGATGTGACAACTACGGATTCTCGAAATGAGTGCACAGGATTAATTCACGGCGCTCTTTTTCGTTCGACGACATTTTTCCACATTTACGAAAAATTGACAGTGAAGCATGGCCTACGTGATCTATACACTCTTATCTGATTATAAGCGGAAGCTGAAGATATAATTCCTAAAAATTAAATTTCTACAGCGTTTTGACGTAGGACTAGGTCTAACCGGAAGATATAGGGGGTGAAATGAAAATCTAGGCACTGAACAAGTAGGAAAAAATGCAAGATTTGGAACGCTTATAACTCGAGCATTTCTCAATAGATAGCAAAGGTTTTTGCATCAATTGATAGGAAATGTATCTACGCATCTATCATTACGAATAACATTTAATTTTTCTTGAGATAAATTGAGATGAAAAATAAAACGAGAGATAAAAAGATTGTGAAATATCAAGCATTGTCAAAATGCACTATGTGCCCATTTTTGATTGGTCCATTTTGTGCTCCTCAAATCGTACCGACCAAAACGGGCAACCAGAGCAGCAGCGAAATAGAATGAAGCACGATTGGAAAGGAAAAAGAAAAAAATGAACGAAACATTGGTCGCAGTCTCACACATGCGTAATTCTCGAGCCAGCCAGTCAGCTTAAAAATCCCCGCTCAGCTGCCGTAACGATCATTCTTTATGTGGACACCGACTGGACAACATCGTTGCTGGACGAGCTGGAAGGCGAGGGATCGAGTGCCTTTCTCAAGGCAAGAGGGTGGAGGTGGTAGCGCTGGAGTAGAATAGAGTAGAGTTTTCAAAGGGCCTTTCTCAAGGCTAGAGACGAATGAACTGCAAAAGTTTAAAGTCTCTATAATACAATACCTTAACTTACCTTACCGTAACGATCATTCTCATTCAAACCGTACACCACATCAGTTCGCATCACAACACATCAACAAACCAACCCAAGCAGCCATGTCTGGACATGGTAAAGGAGGAAAAGTGAAGGGAAAGGCAAAATCCCGCTCGAACCGTGTTGATCTGGAGTTCCCCGCAAGGGTAGCTAGGCCGAGCGCGTTAGTACCAGTGCAACAGTCCACCTAGCCGGCGTTATATAGTTTCGGCCGCCGAAGTGATCGAGTTAGCTGGCAAAGCTGCTCGCGACGATAAGAAAACCCGCATTCAGAACAGAACACATCAAGACAACAACAGGCAGTTGCAGCGAGTGGCGAGTGGCAAACGCAATCGCAAAACGGCATCAGGTAGCAGAAGAAAAAAGTTTGTTCTTTATACAAACTGCTTTGGTGGCAAATCCAGAACAATGCGGCATCGAGGGCGTTCGAAATGGTTTTTTTTCAAAACCACGAGTACAAAGTTTTCTAAATTGGAACCATTCCATAAAACAAGGCGCTTTTCAGGGCCATTAAACCTTCCAAAAAAGAGTTTAGGAAATACAGTTCAATGCTTTCTAAAACATTATCCAAAATAATAATAAAACACGAATTGATTTTTTCATAATTTGTTTGCCAGGATCTGATGAGTATGTGAATTTGGCAGTTGTTCTGAGCTTATTGATAGTTGGGGACTTTCCAGATTATTCAATTTTCACCAATTCTTAAATTGTTTCCAGATTGAAAGTACAGTAATCTACAATTCGACATTTAGCTAATTGGACGGACATGTAATGCGACTTATTTAGTTGGACATTTTTGTAAACATAGAGATCCAAATTATGACCCCACATTAAAAGTCGACACTGTACCACTGTCATCGCAAATGTTCAATTACAGGTTAAAATAGCCTCCAATGCGACACTGAGTGGCGCTTCGGCACGTCGCATTGAATGTAATTTACTGTACAACATGTCACAAAGCTGGATGGGAAGAAATTTTCCAACTGTGAATCGCTAAACAGGAAGGTTTAGCCGAACAAGATGGGGATATCGAGTGACAACAAAACAATAAACTCTTTAGATTGAAGATAATTTTGTGATCCTGAAAAGGCCCCTTTTTAGCCTGCATGTGAATCCCACGAGCGAACAAATCGTAATGAATGTATTTTTCTTTCTTTCTTTCTTTTTGACGTAGGACTACGTCTAACCGGAAGATATAGGGGGTGAAATGGAAATCTAGGCACTGAACAAGTAGGAAAAAATGCAAGATTTGGAACGCTTATAACTCGAGCATTTCTCAAAAGATCGCAAAGGTTTTTGCATCAATTGATAGGAAATATATCTACGTATCTATCATTACGAATAACATTTCATTTTTCTTGAGATAAATAATTGAATAATTGTGAAATATCAAGCATCGTCAAAATGCACTATGTGCCCATTTTTGATTGGTCCATTTTGTGCTCCTCAAATCGTACCGACCAAAACGGACAACCAGAGCAGCAGCGAAATAGAATGAAGCACGATTGGAAAGGAAAAAGAAAAAAATGAACGAAACATTGGTCGCAGTCTCACACATGCGTAATTCTCGAGCGAGCCAGACGATCATTCTCATCCAAACCGTACACCACATCGTTTCGCATCACATCACATCAACAAACTAACACAAGCAGCCATGTCTGGACATGGCAAAGGAGGAAAAGTGAAGGGAAAGGCAAAATCCCGCTCGAAGCGTGTTAAACTGCAGTTTCCCGTAGGTGTATTTGCCAATTGCTCCGCAAGGGTAGCGAGGCCGAGCGCGTTATTACCAGTGCACCAGTCCACCTAGCAGCCGTTATAGAGTTTCGGCTGCTGAAGTGAGCGAGTTGGCTGGCAAAACTGCTCGCTCTTTGGTTCGGTGGACATCAAGACAACAACAGGCAGACTCAAACGCAATCACAAAACGGCAGCAGGTAGCAGAAGAAAAAAGTTTGTTCTTTATACAAACTGCTTTGGTGACAAATCCAGAACAAGGCGGCATCGAGGGCGTTCGAAATGGTTTTTTTTTTCAATACCACGAGTACTAAGTTTTCTAAATTGGAACCATCCCATGAAACACGGCGCTTATCAGGGCCATTAAACCTGTCAAAAAAGAGTTTACGAAATACAGTTCAATGCTTTCTAAAACAATATCCAAAATTATAATAAAACACAAATTGATTTTTTCATAATTTGTTTTCCAGGATATGATGAGTATGAGAATTTGGCAGTTGTTTTGAGCTTATTATAGAGGGGACTTTCCCGATTATTCAATTTTCACCAATTCTTACATTGTTTCCAGATTGAAAGTACAGTAATTTACAATTAGTTCGTTCGACATTTAGCTAATTGGACGGTCATGTAATGCGACATATTTAGTTGGACATTTTTGTAAACATAGAGTGCAGGTTCCAAATTATGACCCCACATTGAAAGTCGAAACTGTACCACTATCATCGCAAATGTTCAATTACAGGTTAAAATTGCCTCCAATCCGACACTGAGTGGTGGTGATAAATGTGATTTACTGTACAACATGTCACAAGCTGGATGGGAAGAAATTTTCCAACTGTGAAAGCTGTGGCGAGCGGTAAACGCAATCGCTAAACAGGAAGGTTTAGCCGAACAAGATGGGGATATCGAGTGATAACAAAACATTAAACTCTTTAGATTAAAGATAATTTTGTGATCCTGAAAAGGACCCTTTTTAGCCTTCATGTGAATCCAACGAGCGAACAAATCGTAATGAATGTATTTTTTTGCCATCGCTGCCTTTTAACGCTCATTCGTTCGTCTCGTTGGACTCGCCCCTTTGGCTGAGTCTGCCGATTTGTCTCTATCCTGTGAGTATGTACCGCTAGAGTATATAACACGCGGACCCCAAAAAATTTCTCATTTTCTTTCAAACCGTGAACCAGTGTGGTTGTATGGCATCGTTTCACATCGCATCGCATCACATCAACACAGCAACACAAGCAGCAACGTGGACGTGTGGACGTGACAAAAGAGGACAAGTTAAGGGAAAGGCAAAATCCCGCTCGAACCTTGTTGGACTGCAGTTTCCCGTAGGTGTATCCGCCAATTGCTCCGCAAGGGTAGCTAGGCCGAGCGCGTTAGTAACAGTGCACCAGTCCACCTAGCAGCCGTTATAGAGTTTCGGCTGCCGAAGTGATCGAGTTGGCTGGCAAAACTGCTCGCGCTTTGGTTCGGTGGACATCAAGACAACAACAGGCAGACGCAAACGCAATCGCAAAACGGCAGCAGGTAGCAGAAGAAAAAAGTTTGTTCTTTATACAAACTGCTTTGGTGACAAATCCAGAACAATGCGGCATCGAGGGCGTTCGAAATGGTTTTTTTCAAAACCACGAGTACTAAGTTCTCTAAATTGGAACCATTCCATAAAACAAGGCGCTTTTCAGGGCCATTAAACTTTCCAAAAAAGAGTTTAGGAAATACAGTTCAATGCTTTCTAAAACATTATCCAAAATAATAATAAAACACAAATTGATTTTTTTATAATTTGTTTGCCAGGATCTGATGAGTATGTGAATTTGGCAGTTGTTCAGAGCTTATTGATTGTTGGGGACTTTCCTGATTATTCAATTTCCACCAATTCTTAAATTGTTTCCAGATTGAAAATACAGTAATTTACTATTAGTTCGACATTTAGCTAATCGGACGGACATGTAATGCGACTTATTTAGTTGGACATTTTTGTAAACATAGAGATCCAAATTGTGACCCCACATTGAAAGTCGACACTGTACCACTGTCATCGCAAATGTTCAATTACAGGTTAAAATCGCCTCCAATGCGACACTGAGTTGCACTTCGGCACGTCGCATTGAATGTAATTTACTGTACAACATGTCACAAAGCTGGATGGGAAGAAATTTTCCATCTGTGAAAGCTGTGGCGAGTGGCAAACGGAATCGCTAAACAGAAAGGTTTAGCCGAACAAGATGGGGATATCAAGTGATAACAAAACAATGAACTCTTTGGATTGAAGATAATTTTGTGATCCTGAAAAGGACCCTTTTTTGCCTGCATGTGAATCCAACGAGCGAACAAATCGTAATGAATGCATTTTTTTGCCATCGCTCCCTTTTAACGCTCATTCGTTCGTCTCGTTGGACTCGCCCCTCTGGCTGAGTTTGCCGATTTGTCTCTATCCTGTGAGTGTGTACCGCTAGAGAATAAAACGCGCGGACCCCAAAAAAATATCTTAATTTCTTTCAAACCGTAAACCCGTGTGGTTGTACGGCATCGGCATCGTGGACGTAACAAAGGAGGACAAGTTAAGGGAAAGGCAAAGACCCACTCGAACCGTGCAGGTGTGCAGTTCTTCGTAGGTGTATCCGCCAATTGCTCCGCAAGGGTAGCTAGGCCGAGCGCGTTAGTACCAGTGCACCAGTCTTCCTAGCCGGCGTTATATAGTTTCGGCCGCCGAAGTGTTCGAGTTGGCTGGTAAAGCTGCTCGCGACGATAAGAAAAACCGCATACAGAACCGACACTGAGTGGTGATAATGCGACGTGCCATTGAATGTAATTTACTGAACAACATGTCACAAGCTGGATGGGAAGAAATTTTCCAACTGTGAAAGCTGTGGCGAGTGGCAAACGCAGTCCTACGTCACTCCGGTTATGTCCCCGACATTACCCACCCGTCTTTTTTTAAGAGGCTTTAAACTTTGCAGTTCATTCGCCTCTAGCCCAGTGAAGAGCCATAATAAAACCAGCCCAGAGGGGACTGGCGAAAGGGAAACCAAAAAAATCACTCATCAGATCTGTCCGCTCGACTCTCGGTTAAAGAAGAAGGTAGGAAGGGATCCTATGCTTCATAAGATATTTAATATATGCTGTAAAGAAAAGTAAATATTTACTGATCCGAGGACCAAAGCAGTAACGAAGCACAAGTGACCCAGCGAAAGGCGTGTTCCAAAAACAAAAAAACAAAAAGGCCCTTCTCAGGAGGATGGGAAGGAAAGGAGTGGAAAGGATTTGGGTGGGATTAGAGGAGTGGAAGGGGGTGGGAGTGGTATGGGAAGGAAAGAGGGGAGGAGTAGGGTGTGGGGTGGTTGTGAAATGAAATGAAATACAGTTTGAATAAAATATAGTGGTTTTGAATTTAATGGTATATAGTAGAGCTGAAAAATGGAGAGGTTTATTTAATGAATTTATCCTCCTTGGTGAGTGTGTCTGTAAAGTTAGGAAATCAGTTAAGTAATGTAATAAATGGAATATATATGTGAGAATATGTATTAATAGATGCATGTATATATATGTATGTAGGTACATACATGTATATACACACATGAACACGCATACATGACCGTGAAGTGGCGAACTGTAATAAATGAACAATTTCAAAAGTATTTAATGTTTCGATTTAGATTTTACCAAAGAAGTCGGTTTCTTTCAGAAACGCAATAAGATTGGTTTCTTGGGTCTCGTCTCTACTGAGGATATCTCGGAGACTCTGACCTATATTGTGTCGGGCTCGAGCATCTTTGGTATGTTGGCATTCTAATAGAAGATGGCTAACGGAAACGGGTGCTACGTTGCAAGCACATTGGGGTTTTTCGGCTCTGTAGAACAAGTGTGAGTGGGTGAAGTTAGTGTGCCCAATTCGAAGACGGGTAAGGACTCGCCTTTCCCTACTATTGAGACGGTCCTCCCAAGGGAGAGTGGAATTTTTGATTTTATGAAGATGAGTGGGACGGCTGTTTATCCAGTCTATGTCCCAACTTTCGCGGACTTGCTGTTTTACCCAGCGGACAATGTCAGATGGAGGACAGGGCATGTCTGGGGGTTCCATTTTGCTGCCCTTGCCGGCCAGTATGTCGGCGGCTGTGTTTCCGCGGATTCCTGAGTGACCAGGAACCCAGCAGAAGGAGATGTTTTTATCTGAAGCAGCCTCTTCTGTTTGTATTATCCATGGGTGTTTGCTGTTTCCACTTAGAAGGTCATGGAGACAGCTAGCTGAGTCGGAAAATATTGTGGTAGGAAGGAAATCATGGGTGCATTCTTGGGTAGCTATTAAAAGAGCGAAAGCTTCCGCACTGAAGATGGAGCATTGCGGTGGAAGAGAAAAGCTACCTATGTATCTACTCTCAAAAATTCCACATCCAACTCCATCGGCATTGACTGAACCATCTGTATGTACCTGGTGATTAATTTGAAAATTGGATGCAATGAGGTTATTGAAGCAAGCTTTGATTTTTGGAGAAGGGTCTCCCGCTCGGACAGCCTTAAGAAGATCAAGGTTAATGTTCGGCGGTTTGACGTTCCAATTTCTTCCCGTAGCAGATGGCCGTTCACAAATATTGGGGAGGTCTTTGTTTGTGAGGTTGTTGAATAATGTTTTGGCCCTGCGTATTAGTGGGACATTGTGGTCACTGTCGGGAAGTGACAAGTGACGGATGGCTTTATTTGTGATGGCTTTTGTCGCCAGGTGTTTGAGGGGAAGTTGACCACTTTCAGCCATTACGGCAAGAGTGGGGCTAGTGGGAAAAGCTCCGATTGCAATCCTGACTGCTTTATTGTAAACTGGTTGAATGGTGTTTAACACACCGTCCCCTCCGCGGCTGAAGGTGCCTATTCCGTATAGGATTTTTGGGACCAACCAAACGTTTACAATATTCAGCAGTGTTTTTCTGTGACCAGAGGCTAGGTTGCCTGCAATAGCCTTGATGATGTTCAGCTTCATTCTGGTGGCTATTTTTGTCTTTTGGGAATGTGGTAAGAAGTTGAGTTTCTTATCAAAAGTAACTCCTAGTATTTTCAATGTCCTCGTTGTGGGCAGTTGCAGCGAGTGGCGAGTGGCAAACGCAATCGCAAAACGGCATCAGGTAGCAGAAGAAAAAAGTTTGTTCTTTATACAAACTGCTTTGGTGGCAAATCCAGAACAATGCGGCATCGAGGGCGTTCGAAATGGTTTTTTTTCAAAACCACGAGTACAAAGTTTTCTAAATTGGAACCATTCCATAAAACAAGGCGCTTTTCAGGGCCATTAAACCTTCCAAAAAAGAGTTTAGGAAATACAGTTCAATGCTTTCTAAAACATTATCCAAAATAATAATAAAACACGAATTGATTTTTTCATAATTTGTTTGCCAGGATCTGATGAGTATGTGAATTTGGCAGTTGTTCTGAGCTTATTGATAGTTGGGGACTTTCCAGATTATTCAATTTTCACCAATTCTTAAATTCAGTCAGCTCGCGCAGTCCGAAGCCGCCGGACGCAAAGTTGTTCGTGTCCGTTATTGTGTTGGAACAATACCGTTATCGGTTTCGCTGAAGTGATTGTGTCGCTCTAACGGTGTTTTCTTTATTGCGAGAGTGAAGTGATAAGTAATCACAACCAGCGGGAGGGAGAAGTCCTCCACTGCGGGCGCTGTGAGCGTGTGCCGTTCCTCGTCATCGTATTGTGGTGCGATACACCATTGCTGTTGTGCCAAGCGATCATCACGTGGTTCGATTGGAGCACCGTTACCGTGCGCTTCAAGTATTTTAGTTTATATATATATTAGGTTAAGGATTTAAAAAAAAAAAAGAAAAAGTATAATTGTATATCTGCCATAATGGCAGAGTGCGATCCTCTTGATATGGACATTGAATCTGATGTTTCCTCCTCACTAACTACTGGGAAGTCGCTTAAACGCGTTCCCCCCTCAGACGATGTCTTTTCAGAGGAAGAGTTAATCAACCTCAACAAGCCCCCTTCAAGAAAATTGGCAAACTTTTCCACTTCGCCCCCTCAATCTCCCGCTCCCGCTTCCGATTATCTCCCGAACTTGCCTCCCAGCCCAACTGTTCCCGCTCCCGCTCAACAATCGACCTCGTCCTCCCCCGCAGTTGTCCCCTCTCCGCGTGTCAAGGTCTATCCAGAAGATGCATCTGGATCTGGCCCATGGGTTGTTTTCTTCCGGCCAAAACCCAACGGGAAATCGCTCAACGTCATTCAGATCATGAAAGATCTGACAAAAAATTATTCCTCCGTGGTCGAAATTAGAAAGGTTCGACCGAACAAACTGCGTGTTGTCGTGGCTGATCGGAAGCAAGCTAACGAGATTGTTGTCGACAATAGGTTCGTACTAGAATATCGCGTCTATGTGCCCTGCCATAACGTAGAAATTTCGGGGGTGATCACAGAAACGGGTCTGACGAGCGCATTAATAAAAGAGGGAGATGGCAGATTTAAAAAGCTCCCTTTGACGAAAGTTAAAATTTTGGACTGCCATCAATTAGGAAAAGTGTCCCAGGAAGAGGGAAAAACAAAATTCACCCCGTCCGACTCGTTTCGAGTAACTTTTGCTGGTTCCGCCCTCCCTGACTACGTTATGGTGGACAAATTGAGGCTTCCGCTGCGTCTCTTCGTGCCAAAGCCCATGACTTGCAACAAATGCAAGTCAGTTGGTCACACAGCAGACTACTGCGCCAACAAGGAGCGCTGTGCCACTTGCGGAGAGCAACATGTGGGCAAATCCTGCAGTGCGACTGAGCATAAGTGTCCATATTGCGGGGGGACCCCACATGAGCTCTCAGCTTGTGAAAATTACAAGAGTCGCTGGGAGAAACAGAAGCGCTCTTTAAAGGAACGCTCGAAACGCACTTTTGCGGAAATTTTAAAGGGCGCTTCTCCACAGGCCCAACAACAACAACATCCAATCTCCTCACACAATATCTTTTCCACGTTGCCAGTTGACGAAATGGAAGCGGACACAGCTCACGGGGGTACACCGTTTATTTCCCAAGGGAATCCCCGGCGCAAAAATGTGACCACTCCCAAAATTCAATCACAAGTCCCTCCGGTGATATCCCCTGTTAGCTTGCCTAAAAAAACGAGTGCAGCGGACAAGCAAAATCAGGTTCCTCCTGGCTTCCGTGGGAATAGTTCACCTTCGAACGACCCAGCACTCGAGGGGACATCAAAAACCCCAACTGTCCCTATTTTTCCGTCCAGCTCAACTTCCCAATCGGGATTTATAAAGTTGTCTGACCTTTTGGATCAAATCTTCAAGTGTTTTAACGTTTCCGACTCCATCAGAACCATTGTCATTTCAATGCTTCCAGTATTAAAGACAATTTTGCAACAATTGATGCAAACATGGCCCCTCCTTGCAATGATTATCTCTCTTGATGTCTAATTCAAATAGAGAAGTCGGAGATATCACTGTTTTACAGTGGAATTGTCGTAGTCTTATCCCTAAATTGGATACATTCAAATTTTTAATTCATAAGTTCAATTGTGATGTTTTTGCTCTGTCCGAAACTTGGCTTTCTTCGCGAGATGATCTCTCTTTCCATGATTTCAATATTGTACGCTTGGACCGTGATGACAGATACGGAGGGGTGCTATTGGGGATCAATAAGTGCCACTCATTTTTTCGAATTGACCTTCCACCTATTGGAGGGATTGAAGCTGTTGCTTGTCATGCAAACATCAGAGGCAAAGACCTCTGTATTGTCAGCTTGTATTGGCCTCCGAGAGCTGCGGTTAGCCGCAAGCAACTTGTTGACATGTGCTCACTCCTTCCTGAGCCACGATTGATCTTGGGAGACTTCAACTCTCACGGAACTGCCTGGGGGGAACAGTACGACGACAATCGTTCATTGTTGATATATGACCTTTGTAACAGCTTCAATATGACCGTTTTGAACACTGGGGAAACAACACGTGTACCTAAACCTCCTGCTAACCCAAGTGCTCTTGACCTCTCGCTTTGCTCGAATTCACTATCGTTAGATTGCAAGTGGGATGTAATCCAGGACCCCAACGGTAGTGATCACTTGCCAATCAAAATTTCCATCACCATTGGGTCGAATTCTTCTGAATCTATAAACATGGCATATGACCTCACAAGACACATTGACTGGAAAAAATATGCGGACGCGATTACTCTAGCCATCAATTCCAGAGATGGTTTACCTCCATTGGAGGAGTATAACTTCCTTTCTCGTTTGATCTATGACAGCGCAGTTCGCGCTCAAACGAAACCCAATCCAGGTTCCACCATTTTCCGAAGGCCTCCCAATCTATGGTGGGATAGCCAATGTTCCAAGCTTTATGTAGAAAAATCGAATGCATTTAAAGCTTTTCGGAAACGTGGTACTCCTGAAAATTTTCAAACGTATTTAGCCCTTGAGAATCAGTTCAAAAATTTGATCAAAGGGAAAAAACGTGCTTATTGGCGAAATTTCGTGGGAGGTTTGTCACGAGAAACGTCAATGAAAAAATTATGGAAAGTGGCTCGAAACATGAGAAATCGCTCTTCATCCAATGAAAGCGAGGAATATTCACATCGATGGATCTTTAATTTTGCACGAAAGGTTTGTCCTGATTCAGCTCCTGTGCAAAAATTTGTTCGAGATATACCACAAGATAGGTGCGATCTTGATTCCGAGTTTTCGATGGTAGAAGTCTCTCTTGCTCTCCTTTCATGTAACAATTCTGCTCCGGGATCGGATAGAATTAAGTTCAACTTGCTGAAAAATCTCCCTGATGTGGCGAAACATCGCTTGTTGAACTTATTCAATCGGTTTCTGGAGCATAATATTGTTCCAGATGATTGGAGACAAGTACGAGTTATAGCTATTCAAAAACCCGGAAAACCCGCGTCCGACTTCAATTCGTACCGCCCAATAGCAATGCTGTCTTGTATACGGAAATTGTTGGAGAAAATGATCTTGTTTCGCCTTGATCGATGGGTTGAAACGAATGGCCTACTCTCAGATACACAATATGGGGTCCGCAGGGGCAAGGGGACGAATGATTGTCTTGCGTTGCTTTCTTCAGAAATTCAATTGGCTTACGCCGAAAAAAAACAAATGGCTTCAGTATTCTTGGACATAAAGGGGGCCTTTGATTCTGTTTCAATAGAGGTCCTGTCAGACAAATTACACTCTCGGGGTCTGCCGCCTCTATTGAATAATATGTTATATAACTTGCTTTGTGAGAAACATTTGAATTTTTCTCACGGGGATTCGACAGTAAGTCGGGTCTCCTACATGGGACTCCCCCAGGGCTCATGTTTAAGCCCCCTTTTGTACAACTTCTATGTAAGCGACATCGACAATTGCCTTACACAAAATTGCAACCTAAGACAACTTGCAGATGATGGAGTGGTGTCTGTCGTAGGATCAAACGAATCCGAACTGCAAGGACCCTTACAAGATACTTTGAACAATTTTTCAACCTGGGCCATTGGGCTAGGGATCGAATTCTCCACGGAGAAAACAGAGATGGTGGTTTTTTCTAGGAAGCATAGACCAGCAAAACCAAAGCTTCAACTTTTGGGTAAACCGATCACTCATGCTATGTCTTTCAAGTATCTTGGGGTCTGGTTCGACTCCAAATGTACTTGGGGGGCCCATATTAGGTATCTGAGTAAAAAATGCCAACAAAGAATAAACTTTCTCCGTACAATTACCGGCACCTGGTGGGGAGCCCACCCAGAAGATCTTATAATGTTGTATCGAACAACTATTCCCTCAGTGATGGAGTATGGCAGTTTCTGTTTTAAATCAGCTGCCAAAACACACCTCATTAAACTCGAGCGAATTCAGTATCTTTGTCTCCGTATTGCGTTGGGATGTATGCCCTCAACGCATACCATGAGTCTCGAGGTTTTGGCAGGCGTACTCCCACTAAAAGATCGCTTCAATTTATTATCTCTTCGGTTCTTCATTCGGTGTAAGGTTATGAACCCATTGGTGATCGGAAATTTTGAGCAGCTGATCGAGCTAAATTTTCATTCTGGATTCATGAGCTCATATCATGAATTCGTCTCCATGCAGGTTGATCCTTCTTCGTATATTCCCAACCGTGTTTGTTTTCCTGACTACATCAATTCCTCTGTGCATTTTGATCTGTCCATGATGCAGGATATCCATGGAATTCCAGATTATCATCGATCGGGGATCGTTCCTACGATTTTCGAAGCAAAGTATGGGCGTGTCAATTGTGATAATATGTACTTTACTGATGGGTCCTCTATGAATGAGTCCACAGGATTTGGAGTGTTCAACAAATTTTTTAGCACCTCACACAGTCTTCAGTATCCTTGCTCAGTGTATATTGCTGAATTGGCAGCAATACACTGGGCGCTGGACAGCGTCGCCTCACGACCTGTTGAACACTATCACATTGTAACGGATAGTCTTAGCTCTGTCGAAGCTATCCGTTCAGTGAGGCCGGAAAAGCACTCGCCGTACTTCCTTGAGAGAATACGAGAAATTTTGAGTGCTTTATCCAGACGCTGTTATGTCATTACCTTTGTCTGGGTCCCTTCACATTGCTCAATTCCGGGTAATGAGAGGGCTGACTCATTAGCAAAGGTAGGTGCAATTGAAGGCGAAATTTATCAGCGTCAAATCGCCTTCAATGAATTTTATTCTTTAGTTCGTAAAAATACCATCGTTAACTGGCAACGCAAATGGAACGAAGATGAATTGGGCCGGTGGCTCCACTCAATTATCCCTAAGGTTAGCCTCAATCCGTGGTTCAAAAGTCTGGAATTGAGTCGGGACTTTATTCGCACCTTCTCCCGACTCATGTCCAATCACTGTTCGTTAGACGCGCTGCTTTTTCGTTTTAATCTTGCCGACAGCAATCTCTGCGGTTGTGGCCATGGTTACCACGATATCGAACACGTTGTTTGGTCGTGCGAGTTGTATCTTGTCGCCAGATCGAATTTAGAAAACTCCCTTCGGGCTGGAGGAAAGCAGTCCAATGTGCCGGTGAGAGATGTGTTGGCTCGGTTAGACCTTGATTACATGTCCCAAATATATGTTTTCCTTAAAGCTATCGATCTTCGAGTGTGATTGTTTATACATCCTTTTCCCCTCCTTTTCGTCCTTCGCGAGCTATCGGTTCCCTTCCTACTAACATTAGAATAAGTTAAATTGTAAATACATATTAGATGTAAGGATAGTTTTAAGAATTGAGTGTGAAGTGTCAGTGTGAATGAGAATGTGAATGTGAATGTGAGTGCGAGTGTAAACACACATCTCCTTACATCCCATCCTTTTCCTAATGAAAATGTGTCACCCTTCTAAACTCGAGTCGACCGCGAGTAATCGGTTTCCTATTTCATTAACCATAGAATTAAGGAAACAACATGTTGATATATGCTAGTGGAAATATAGTTAAGAGTTTGGCTCCATTAAACTTATGTAACTGAGCCTATAAAAATAAACGGATTAATAAAAAAAAAAAAAATTCTTAAATTGTTTCCAGATTGAAAGTACAGTAATCTACAATTAGTTCGACATTTAGCTAATTGGACGGACATGTAATGCGACTTATTTAGTTGGACATTTTTGTAAACATAGAGATCCAAATTATGACCCCACATTAAAAGTCGACACTGTACCACTGTCATCGCAAATGTTCAATTACAGGTTAAAATAGCCTCCAATGCGACACTGAGTGGCGCTTCGGCACGTCGCATTGAATGTAATTTACTGTACAACATGTCACAAAGCTGGATGGGAAGAAATTTTCCAACTGTGAATCGCTAAACAGGAAGGTTTAGCCGAACAAGATGGGGATATCGAGTGACAACAAAACAATAAACTCTTTAGATTGAAGATAATTTTGTGATCCTGAAAAGGACCCTTTTTAGCCTGCATGTGAATCCCACGAGCGAACAAATCGTAATGAATGTATTTTTCTTTCTTTCTTTCTTTGTTTTTAAGAGGCTTTAAACTTTGCAGTTCATTCGCCTCTAGCCCAGTGAAGAGCCACAATAAAACCAGCCCAGAGGGGACTGGCGAAAGGGAAACCAAAAAAATCACTCATCAGATCTGTCCGCTCGACTCTCGGTTAAAGAAGAAGGTAGGAAGGGATCCTATGCTTCATAAGATATTTAATATATGCTGTAAAGAAAAGTAAATATTTACTGATCCGAGGACCAAAGCAGTAACGAAGCACAAGTGACCCAGCGAAAGGCGTGTTCCAAAAACAAAAAAACAAAAAGGCTCTTCTCAGGAGGATGGGAAGGAAAGGAGTGGAAAGGATTTGGGTGGGATTAGAGGAGTGGAAGGGGGTGGGAGTGGTATGGGAAGGAAAGAGGGGAGGAGTAGGGTGTGGGGTGGTTGTGAAATGAAATGAAATACAGTTTGAATAAAATATAGTGGTTTTGAATTTAATGGTATATAGTAGAGCTGAAAAATGGAGAGGTTTATTTAATGAATTTATCCTCCTTGGTGAGTGTGTCTGTAAAGTTAGGAAATCAGTTAAGTAATGTAATAAATGGAATATATATGTGAGAATATGTATTAATAGATGCATGTATATATATGTATGTAGGTACATACATGTATATACACACATGAACACGCATACATGACCGTGAAGTGGCGAACTGTAATAAATGAACAATTTCAAAAGTATTTAATGTTTCGATTTAGATTTTACCAAAGAAGTCGGTTTCTTTCAGAAACGCAATAAGATTGGTTTCTTGGGTCTCGTCTCTACTGAGGATATCTCGGAGACTCTGACCTATATTGTGTCGGGCTCGAGCATCTTTGGTATGTTGGCATTCTAATTGAAGATGGCTAACGGAAACGGGTGCTACGTTGCAAGCACATTGGGGTTTTTCGGCTCTGTAGAACAAGTGTGAGTGGGTGAAGTTAGTGTGCCCAATTCGAAGACGGGTAAGGACTCGCCTTTCCCTACTATTGAGACGTTCCTCCCAAGGGAGAGTGGAATTTTTGATTTTATGAAGATGAGTGGGACGGCTGTTTATCCAGTCTATGTCCCAACTTTCGCGGACTTGCTGTTTTACCCAGCGGACAATGTCAGATGGAGGACAGGGCATGTCTGGGGGTTCCATTTTGCTGCCCTTGCCGGCCAGTATGTCGGCGGCTGTGTTTCCGCGGATTCCTGAGTGACCAGGAACCCAGCAGAAGGAGATGTTTTTATCTGAAGCAGCCTCTTCTGTTTGTATTATCCATGGGTGTTTGCTGTTTCCACTTAGAAGGTCATGGAGACAGCTAGCTGAGTCGGAAAATATTGTGGTAGGAAGGAAATCATGGGTGCATTCTTGGGTAGCTATTAAAAGAGCGAAAGCTTCCGCACTGAAGATGGAGCATTGCGGTGGAAGAGAAAAGCTACCTATGTATCTACTCTCAAAAATTCCACATCCAACTCCATCGGCATTGACTGAACCATCTGTATGTACCTGGTGATTAATTTGAAAATTGGATGCAATGAGGTTATTGAAGCAAGCTTTGATTTTTGGAGAAGGGTCTCCCGCTCGGACAGCCTTAAGAAGATCAAGGTTAATGTTCGGCGGTTTGACGTTCCAATTTCTTCCCGTAGCAGATGGCCGTTCACAAATATTGGGGAGGTCTTTGTTTGTGAGGTTGTTGAATAATGTTTTGGCCCTGCGTATTAGTGGGACATTGTGGTCACTGTCGGGAAGTGACAAGTGACGGATGGCTTTATTTGTGATGGCTTTTGTCGCCAGGTGTTTGAGGGGAAGTTGACCACTTTCAGCCATTACGGCAAGAGTGGGGCTAGTGGGAAAAGCTCCGATTGCAATCCTGACTGCTTTATTGTAAACTGGTTGAATGGTGTTTAACACACCGTCCCCTCCGCGGCTGAAGGTGCCTATTCCGTATAGGATTTTTGGGACCAACCAAACGTTTACAATATTCAGCAGTGTTTTTCTGTGACCAGAGGCTAGGTTGCCTGCAATAGCCTTGATGATGTTCAGCTTCATTCTGGTGGCTATTTTTGTCTTTTGGGAATGTGGTAAGAAGTTGAGTTTCTTATCAAAAGTAACTCCTAGTATTTTCAATGTCCTCGTTGTGGGGATCGGGATTTTGTTAAGTTGAAGATAGGTTCTCCTACTGAGATGTTTTCCAATGTACATGTGCTTGGATTTCTCCGGGGAAATTTTTAAACCTGTTTTTAGAGCCCAGTTTTTGATGGAGTCTAAGGGTTTTTGAAGCCTCTTTCTCTGATTTAAGCCGAAGCAGCTCGTAGAGATAAGAGTGATGTCATCTGCATAGACTACAATTTTAATGTGGTCGGGAATTAGTTCGAAGATGGATTGCATAGCAATGTTGAAAAGGGTAGGTGAAAGTGCTGAGCCTTGGGGGAAACCGTTTTCAGGGATTTTTAAAGAAGACCTATGGTTGTTGATGATGGTTTTGAAAGACCGGTTTTCAAGGAAACTTTTTATGAAGAGGCCTAACCTCCCACGAATCCCCCAGTTGAAAAGGCTTTTCAGCACTGGGTATCTCCATGCCCGATCGAAGGCCTTGGATAGGTCAAGTGAAACGATATCTATGTTCTGTAATTTTTCAGTTGCGTCGTCTAGGATTTTTTCGATTGCTACGAGGCAATCTTCTGTACCTTTTCCCGGGCGGAATGCGAATTGTCTGGAATCAATCAGCTTATTTGACTCGAGAAAGGTCGTTAAGCGTCGATTTATTATTTTTTCCATGACTTTCCCAACACAACTTAGAAGAGTGATGGGGCGGAAATTGTCGAGAAGATGATTGTTCATGTCTGGTTTCGGGATACAGATCATTAAACCCTCTTTCCAGCAACTGGGGAGGGTTCCAATGTCCCAGACTTTGTTGAGGAGCTTCAGAAGTGCTTTTTTCCCGAGATGGGGTAGTTTCTTTAGCATCGGGTAGCTGATGTCATCGGGTCCGGTGGATCCTTGTTTGACTTTGTTCAGTACCCAATCGAGCTCTTTGAGGGAGAGGTTTTTGTTGAAGTCAAATTCCACATCGGTATGAAAATCGATAGGAATTTTTTCGCATTCCGTTTTGTGGGTTTGAAAGGTTTGGTCGTAATTTTGATTGGAGGAGGCAGATGCAAAGAAATCTCCGAACGCCTCGGCGATGATTTTCCGGTCATTGGTGTATTGACCGTTAATAAGAAGATTATACTCTTTGCTTCTTTTCTTGCCATGAAGCCTACCAATCTTACTCCATAACTCTTTTGTCGACGTGTTAGGGTTAATTTCGCTCACGAATTTAGCCCAACTATTATGTTTGGCTGAATTAATGGCAGTTCGAGCTTCGTTGCGAGCCCTTTGGAACTCTGTGAGCAGAGTGGGCTTATGGGGGTTATCCGGATGGGCCTTTCTTAGTTTGCGCAAGGCCTTACGTCGACCTTTGATCGCTGCCTTCACCTCAGGCGACCACCATGGGACGCATTTCCTGCCAGGGATGCCACTGGTTCTAGGGATGTGCAACATTGCAACCTCAAGGACAACTTTGGAGAATTCCTCGGCTGTCCAGTCTTGTTTAGCGGAAAGGCGGTTTTCAATATCAAATTGATAGCCAGCCCAGTCAGCATATTCAAATTTCCATCTTGGCCTTGTTGGAAACTCTGGAGAAGATTGGCCGAAGGAGATGAGAATTGGAAAATGATCGCTGCCGCAGGTATCATCGTGAATGTTCCAAGAAAGTTTTGAAGAGAGTTTGTGTGATACCATAGTAAGATCGATGGCCGAAGTAGTACCAGTATGATGAATTCTGGTGTGTTGGCCGTTGTTTAGAAGGCTTCATTCTGGTGGCTATTTTTGTCTTTTGGGAATGTGGTAAGAAGTTGAGTTTCTTATCAAAAGTAACTCCTAGTATTTTCAATGTCCTCGTTGTGGGGATCGGGATTTTGTTAAGTTGAAGATAGGTTCTCCTACTGAGATGTTTTCCAATGTACATGTGCTTGGATTTCTCCGGGGAAATTTTTAAACCTGTTTTTAGAGCCCAGTTTTTGATGGAGTCTAAGGGTTTTTGAAGCCTCTTTCTCTGATTTAAGCCGAAGCAGCTCGTAGAGATAAGAGTGATGTCATCTGCATAGACTACAATTTTAATGTGGTCGGGAATTAGTTCGAAGATGGATTGCATAGCAATGTTGAAAAGGGTAGGTGAAAGTGCTGAGCCTTGGGGGAAACCGTTTTCAGGGATTTTTAAAGAAGGCCTATGGTTGTTGATGATGGTTTTGAAAGACCGGTTTTCAAGGAAACTTTTTTATGAAGAGGCCTAACCTCCCACGAATCCCCCAGTTGAAAAGGCTTTTCAGCACTGGGTATCTCCATGCCCGATCGAAGGTCTTGGATAGGTCAAGTGAAACGATATCTATGTTCTGTAATTTTTCAGTTGCGTCGTCTAGGATTTTTTAGATTGCTACGAGGCAATCTTCTGTACCTTTTCCCGGGCGGAATGCGAATTGTCTGGAATCAATCAGCTTATTTGACTCGAGAATGGTCGTTAAGCGTCGATTTATTATTTTTTCCATGACTTTCCCAACACAACTTAGAAGAGTGATGGGGCGGAAATTGTCGAGAAGATGATTGTTCATGTCTGGTTTCGGGATACAGATCATTAAACCCTCTTTCCAGCAACTGGGGAGGGTTCCAATGTCCCAGACTTTGTTGAGGAGCTTCAGAAGTGCTTTTTTCCCGAGATGGGGTAGTTTCTTTAGCATCGGGTAGCTGGTGGATCCTTGTTTGACTTTGTTCAGTACCCAATCGAGCTCTTTGAGGGAGAGGTTTTTGTTGAAGTCAAATTCCACATCGGTATGAAAATCGATAGGAATTTTTTCGCATTCCGTTTTGTGGGTTTGAAAGGTTTGGTCGTAATTTTGATTGGAGGAGGCAGATGCAAAGAAATCTCCGAACGCCTCGGCGATGATTTTCCGGTCATTGGTGTATTGACCGTTAATAAGAAGATTATACTCTTTGCTTCTTTTCTTGCCATGAGGCCTACCAATCTTACTCCATAACTCCTTTGTCGACGTGTTAGGGTTAATTTCGCTCACGAATTTAGCCCAACGATTATGTTTGGCTGAATTAATGGCAGTTCGAGCTTCGTTGCGAGCCCTTTGGAACTCTGTGAGCAGAGTGGGCTTATGGGGGTTATCCGGATGGGCCTCTTAGTTTGCGCAAGGCCTTACGTCGACCTTTGATCGCTGCCTTCACCTCAGGCGACCACCATGGGACGCATTTCCTGCCAGGGATGCCACTGGTTCTAGGGATGTGCAACATTGCAACCTCAAGGACAACTTTGGAGAATTCCTCGGCTGTCCAGTCTTGTTTAGCGGAAAGGCGGTTTTCAATATCAAATTGATAGCCAGCCCAGTCAGCATATTCAAATTTCCATCTTGGCCTTGTTGGAAACTCTGGAGAAGATTGGCCGAAGGAGATGAGAATTGGAAAATGATCGCTGCCGCAGGTATCATCGTGAATGTTCCAAGAAAGTTTTGAAGAGAGTTTGTGTGATACCATAGTAAGATCGATGGCCGAAGTAGTACCAGTATGATGAATTCTGGTGTGTTGGCCGTTGTTTAGAAGGAGTAGGGAATGGTCGGAGATAAAATCTTCGATTATAGATCCTTTTTGATCGAGGTATGCGCCTCCCCAGGCGTATGAGTGGGCGTTGAAATCACCCATAAGTATGATTGGGGCTGGAAGTTGGGAGAACAGATGGTCCAGTTGGCCTCGTAGAGTGGCCGGATTAGAATTATTAGTGATGTAGATGCTGACGACGGTGATTGGAAAGGGGTGTTTAATGCGTACTACCACTGCCTGAAGGTCGGTGGTAATTGCAAGAAGATCATGTGGAGTGCCATCCTTGATTGCGATTGCAACTCCGTGTTTTGAGGGGTTGGGACCCTCTTTGAAGTATGTGATGTACTTTGGGATGAAGTGTTTGTTGAAATTGTTTGGTGTCATAGTTTCTTGAAGGGCTATGACTGTGGGATTAGAGCTCGAAATAAGAATTTTTAGTTCTAAAATATTTTGTCGGATGCTTCTGATATTCCATTGTATCCCGAATTTCTGTATTGGAGTGAATGTGTTGGTGTTTTTAACTCTAATAGCTAAGTCTTAATTGTGTGTATGCTTGAACTATCGAAAGAGGATTAGTTCGATGATCTTTTACCCTTGGGAAGAGAAGCTTTCTTCGGGGTGTTGGTGTCGTTCTTGTTTGGTGTAGAAATTTTTGGAGTGTTTGTTGTGTGTGTGTTGTTGTTGTTTTTTGTTGGGCTTGTATTGTTATTTGTTGATGGTGTCTGTCTCTGTTCATTCTTAGTTCTTTTCTTGTCTTTGTTAGTTTGGGTTTCATCTTCGGATTTTAGATCTGAATCTGAGGATGAACCTTTCGAAATTTTTCTTTTGTTTTTTTTCGGGCCTTCAGAGGTATCCGTAGAAATTACCGATTCACTATCGGATTCGGTTGTTGAACTTTCGGTAGACGATTCTGTCATGGTTGTGTCTATGATTGAGGGGGTGCTTTCGCGACTAGAAGCGGCCGAAACGGCCGAGGCACAGCTGCATTTGCACTTGCAGCCAGCTACTGGTTCCCGAATGTTGAGCCTGTCTTGCAAGACGCTCGAATAAGTTGGACCATTTTGGGTGTTGGAAATGATTTTTGCTTCTTTGTAAGAGATACCACGATCGATTCTTATTTTTGTGATTTCATTTTCTTTTAGCCATACGGGGCACTTCCTGCTGGAAGAGGAGTGGTTCCCTTGGCAATTAATGCATAGTGCTGGTGTATTACACAATTTAAAATCAAAATCTTTGGGGTGCTCTTTGCTGCAATTTCTGCAAAGCGGATTCTCACGCTTGCATCTTTTGCTGGTGTGTCCGAAGTTGAAACATTTGAAGCACTGCATTGGATTCGGATAGTAATTCCGAGTCCCAGCGCGAATGAAACCGAAATAAATGAATTCGGGAACAACGGTTCCACGAAGCGTTATGATTAGTGTAGCTGTGGGGATAATTTCTTCTCCTTCCTTTCTGGTGAATCGCTTGACATCGATCACTTTCTGATCGGAAAGCTCTTTCAGCAATTCGGTTTCGGTGATATTAATCACGTCTCTGCATGTAACCACGCATTTGCGTTGGTTTAGGGTGGGGTGGAAAATAATACAGGTGTGTTGTCAATAAGTTTGTTAATTTGGAGAAGCTTACCTACTGATTCCTTGTCCCTGGTGGTAAGTATATATTGAAGGTTCTTTTTTCGTCTCTCTGTGGTTTGGCACTGTTGAAGTTTTTGAAGTTTTTGATTGCCGACGTTATAGTCTTGCTGACTACGAAGGGGTTGGATGGGAGAGCCTTGTCTCCTGTAGCCCTCAAGAGCAGTATCTGCAGGTTGCCATTCGATGGGTCTGCCCAAAGTGGAGCGGTGGCTTCGGTTGGCTTACCTTCATAGAAGTTTGTAGCCCGGCCTCTCGGAGGCCCTGAGCTACTGGAAGCCATGTTGATTGTCGGCTATACCTTAGGTATAGCCGGAGAAAAGATTTTTCTTTTGCAGAGCACTTTATGAATAATTGAATATTGGGCTAATCACTTGCGGATATGTACCAAGAAATTCGCACTATGTTTTTGAAAGCACTTATAAGAACCACCCATGTGCTCGAAAGAATGCGAGCGATTCACTATAAAATTTTCGTTTTAGAATTTTTCTTCACTTCACCGTCAGTATGCGGATATATTTTAAAATATTATTAATAATTATCACTACCAAAAACTAGTCACTATCACACAGCTTATGCCTTTCGAACGGCTTCCGCCGATCCAGAAAGGGGCGTGATGCCGAAAAAGCGCGCGCTTTTTCCGGCGAACCGGTGAGCACCGCCACCGCAGTGAACGTTTGCTGATATCCTCTTCTGCTATCCTCGGGTTGCGATGCTGAAAATCAATTTGTATTTAGGACTAATCAAGCCTTCAGAAAGGCTGCTTTAAGCATTTGATTAGTTGTGCGAGAAAACTCCTATTCTTCCGTACTCTTTCACAAGGGCGCTAAAAACACGTCCGAATCGGTTGAATGTCAGTAGCACCTTGATGTATTTTTTCTCCATCGCTCCCTTTTAACGCTCATTCGTTCGTCTCGTTGGACTCGCCCCTCTGGCTGAGTCTGCCGATTTGTCTCTATCCTGTGAGTGTGTACCGCTAGAGTATAAAACACGCGGACCCCAAAAAAATATCTTATTTTCTTTCAAACCGTAAACCCGTGTGGTTGTACGGCATCGGCATCGTGGACGTAACAAAGGAGGACAAGTTAAGGGAAAGGCAAAGTCTCACTCGAACCGTGCAAGTCTCCAGTTCCCTGTTGGTCGCATTCACTGATTGCTCCGCAAGGGTAACTAGGCCGAACGGATTGGTGCCGGAGCACCAGTATACCTAACAGCGATTATAGAGTTTCGGCCGTCGGAGTACTCAAGTTGGCTTGCAAAGCTGCTCACGACAATCAGAAAACCCGCATCAAGAACAGAGCAGCTTCGGTTCGGCGCTCATCAAGGCAACAATTAGTTTCAGTGACTGGCAAAGTGTTTCTCCGGCACGTCGCATTAAATGTAATTTACTGAACAATATGTCACAAACAGGATGGGAAGAAATTTCCCAACTGTGAAAGCTGTGGCGAGTGGCAAACGCAATAGCTAAACAGGAAGGTTTAACCGAACAAGATGGGAATATCGAGCGATAACAAAAACACAACACCAAAGGTTCTTTTCAGAAGCATCAACATATTCATAAAGAGTAAACAGTAAACTAATCCATTTTTCAGGTAGATAGGTAGGTAGGAGAAGAAAATAAAACAATATATTTAAAATATATATTTAACAAAAGCTGTCCCCTTTGTATAGTCCTACGTCACTCCGGTTATGTCCCCGACATTACCCACCCGTCTTTTTTCCGTGATGCAATTTGATGTGACACACCCTTTAGGTTTCTCGTGTTTGTTGATTATATCTATTTGTATCCCGCCTTTAACATAATCCACGTGGAGTGTGTTGAAGGCGTAAAAAAACTATACAATTTTAAGGCACTATCAGTCTATTCGTGATGAAACGGAAAATACAATTCAACACAAAAAAAATGACAACTGTTAAAATGGCGCACATTAAAAAGTGTTGCGAGCTCAGGGTGCTATACATTATGAAAAAAAATCTGTGATATTTCACAGATCTTTTTATATATCTGTATACTTACGACCATGGGGTGGTTCTGGAATCGGTTTTCTAACTCCTTCTACGCATCTTTTACTTCCGAATAAGTTACAACACTTCATCCTGCTGTTTGTTTTCGTGCACTCTCGATTACGCCTACATGTTGTTGTGAAAAGTTGAAAAGGGGCTTGTCTCTCTTGTGGACATATTAGCGATAACTTTCCTTTTCGTCGTTTGTTCTTGCTTGCTCTGGTATCGAATGTATTTATTTGAACAATATTTTTCGGAGCGGCAGTGGTGTTATTTGTTGCATCTGTGCGATTATGAAAACCTACAAGTAAAACATGGTATTGATAGAAGTTATAACAATTTTTGTTTTCTGGAATAAAATACAGTGAAAAAAAACTGATATTTTAATACAACCCAATAAAATGCTAGTAGCTAGTAGTAAAGTGCGTATACGTGGTCTGTTCAAAAATTATCGTGTCTTTCGAATTTACGCAGGTTACGTATATTCGATTCTAGATTTTTTTTGTGTCATTATGTTGGTACTTATGTCTCTCACGGCTATTTTGAATGTTCAGTTAATTTTTGACAACTGCTTTTTTACACGTGTTTTGGTTCATCTTCGATTTTTGGCTATTGCCTATCTTTAGCGAAATCCCTTCATATTGCTGAAGGAAAATCGGCTGTGGCTATAGAAATGCTTAATGGAATGGAATAGAGTGTCGTTTACATCTTTTCGACCTTCCGAGAACATTTTTTCGAACTCCATTAAACGTTGTTTCGCTCCAAGGTAGGATCACCAGATGTCACATTAACATTCGGAATGTGTTCGCGTACTTAATTTTGTTTTGACGTAGGACTACGTCTAACCGGAAGATATAGGGGGAAATCTAGGCACTGAACAAGTAGGAAAAAATGCAAGATTTGGAACGCTTATAACTCGAGCATTTCTCAATAGATCTCAAAGGTTTTTGCATCAATTGATAGGAAATATATCTACGCATCTATCATAACGAATAACATTTCATTTTTCTTGAGATAAATAATTGAATAATTGTGAATTATCAAGCATTGTCAAAATGCACTGTGTGCCCATTTTTGATTTGTCCATTTTGTGCTCCTCAAATCGTACCGACCAAAACGGGCAACCAGAGCAGCAGCGAAATAGAATGAAACACGATTGGAAAGGAAAAAGAAAAAAATGAACGAAACATTGGTCGCAGTCTCACACATGCGTAATTCTTGAGCCAGCCAGTCAGCTTAAAAATCCCCGCTCCGCTGCCGTAACGATTAGAGGTGTGCAAATCAGCTCATCATGATGAACAGCTCTGATCATATCAGCTCATCTAAATGAGCTGTTCTTTATGAACAGCTCTTCAGCTCAGTTGTCAGTGCCGACTTTCAATTTGGGTCCCAAACTCGATAGCCACGAAGCCAGTTTGAAAATGTTAAAATTCAAATGAAATTTTTCACACCATATTATTAATTACTTGAAACACGTATTCCAGACTATTATTTACAACAGACTCGGCGAGTACAACATTTCCGACATTTTTACTGAGGCTTTACATTACAATAGAAAGTTTTCTTCAAAAAAAAAAAATCTTATGAGATTTTTGCACCGCCTGCAAACAACAGCTCATGAGCGGATGGCACATCTCTAGTAACGATCATTCTCATTCAAACCGTACACCACATCGGTTCGCATCACAACACATCAACAAACCAACCCAAGCAGCCATGTCTGGACATGGTAAAGGAGGAAAAGTGAAGGGAAAGGCAAAATCCCGCTCGAACCGTGTTGATCTGGAGTTCCCCGCAAGGGTAGCTAGGCCGAGCGCGTTAGTACCAGTCCACCTAGCCGGCGTTATATAGTTTCGGCCGCCGAAGTGATCGAGTTAGCTGGTAAAGCTGCTCGCGACGATGAGAAAAATCGCATTCAGAACAGAACACATTCAGTTCGGTGGACATCAAGACAACAACAGGCAGTTGCAGCGAGTGGCGAATGGCAAACGCAATTGCAAAACGGCAGCAGGTTTTTTCAAAACCACGAGTACTAAGTTTTCTAAATTGGAACCATTCCATAAAACAGGGCCATTAAACCTTCCAAAAAAGAGTTTAGGAAATACAGTTCAATGCTTTCTAAAACACAAATTGATTTTTTCATAATTTGTTTGCCAGGATATGATGAGTATGTGAATTTGGCAGTTGTTCTGAGCTTATTGATTTTCACCAATTCTTAAATTGCTTCTAGATTGAAAGTACAGTAATTTACACTTATCTCGACATTTAGCTAATTGGACGGACCTGTAATGCGACATATTTAGTTGGCCATTTTTGTAAACATAGAGTTCGGGGTCCAAATTATGACCCCACATTGAAAGTCGACACTGTACCACTGTCATCGCAATCGCTAAACAGGAAGGCCGAACAAGATGGGAATATCGAGTGATAACAAAAACACAACACCAAAGGTTCTTTTCAGAACCATCAACATATTCATAAAGAGTAAACAGTAAACTAATCCATTTTTCAGGTAGATAGGTAGGTATTCACGTAGGAGAAGAAAATAAAACAATATATTTTAAATATATATTTAACAAAAGCTGTCCCCTTTGTATAGTCCTACGTCACTCCGGTTATGTCCCCGACATTACCCACCCGTCTTTTTAACACAAAATTTCTTTGATCTTGTAAGTATCGGCTAGCTCAGAGATTATTATGGCCTCAGGGTCGGCTCTTCACCGATAACGCGCAGTGGACTCACTTTTCAACGGAAGATTACGGAATAAAGTAGAACCACTATATCATGAGGATTCGTTATTCAATAAGAAGAGAAAGGTAAGTATCTTTATATATCTATATTTATTTCTTTTCAGGTTTAAAGGATAGTATTTTGATGCGGCCGAACAGGAACAGATGGAAACCAGGTAAGTACGAAGAATAGAGAGAGAAAGATTTTGGCGGATTTTCTACTCACGCACTCACGCAAGGTCTCATTGTACATATTGTGTTAGTAGTTTCACAATTGTTTCCGTTTTGTTTTGACAGCATGCATTGCCTTTCAGGTAGGTATCAAAGTGGATTGGGTAAGTATGAGTGGGATTTATTTTAGGTTGCGCGATTTAAACTGTCATTCAATTCTTATTATTGAATCAATGGCTCTATTTTGTTCCGGTTGTTTTCAACCGTAACAATCTTTGATTCTTTGATCCATTTTTGCAATGGGAAAAAATCGAAGATGAACCAAAACACGTGTAAGAAAAGCAGTGGTCAAAAATTAACTGAACATTCAAAATAGCCGTACTTGTCAGCATAAGTAAGAAACATGAATACCAACATAATGCCACAAAAAAATCTAGAATCGAATATACGTAACCCGCGTAAATTCGAAAGTCGCGATACTTTTTGAACAGATCTCGTAGTGCTTAAACGGGTTCACGAAGTTTTACCGTCTAGCCCGATACTGGTAGTATGTTAGGTCCAGCATACAGGTACGATGCTTTAACCCACTGGAATTCTTTTCCGTCCGCTGAAAGCTTTTGCGGAAAGGGTTTTCTTTTTAAACTTCCTTGTTAACTGCTGCTAAAAATTGAAACCACAGAGCGGGAAATGTATACCTCTAACTCGATCCAACCATCCAACATTGATCAGAACAGAGAAACAACAAACACATATTTCATTGCTCAGAATGCTTCCACCGAGCGGCCTCAATACCGAGTGTTGGCTGATCGTTGTCCAGAGCAGGGGTGGCCAAACTTTTGCGCATTACCGGTGGCTAATTGTTCAAATTTTAGCCTGCGGTATACCAACGTTGATTGTTTTAAAAAAGTCATTAGAAAATGAATATAGTACCAGACAATAAAACAATGTTTTAAACCTCCTGCAAGCCTTTCTATTCCATAAAAATACACCCAAGATGATTATTATATTCCTGGCTAATATAGAAGTACATTAATTATTTAATAATTGAACCTGGTTTAACTAAACTGCTTTTTAGCTGGGAGAACGTTAACTGGGCTTTGGCTTATTTTAAAAGTAGAATTCCGTAAAGAATTGACATCATATTCAATTTAAAGACTGTCAGTAAAATAGCCAAACATCGAAAAATTCATTTATTCAAAAAATTCAATTACAGGCTTTCAAAGTACTTCCCTTCCGATAAAATACACGATTCCCAGCGAGTTTTCCACTTTTGGAAAGTCTGATAAAAGAAGTTTTCTCCGAGCTTCTTGAAAATCGCCTCCGATGCTTCTAATACTGATATATTCTCGGTGAATCGACGGCCTCTAAGGTGTTTTTTCAGCCCAGGAAACAACGAAAAATCACATGGAGCCGAATCTGAGGAGAAAGGAGGGTGTGGCATAACTTGAATGTAATTTTTCTCCAGGTATTCGGTTACAATTCGAGCGGTATGCGGCGTCGCGTTATCGGTGTCCAGGTGTTCGCAGTCTCGGGGCGCTTCTTCGAAATGTGTGATCGAAGGGTTTTCAACACCTTCAAATGATATTGCGAATTTACAGTGACCTTCTGAGGGACCACGTGTTGATATATCACGCCACGGCAATAAAAAAAAGCATTACCTTCCGGCTGACATTGATTGACGAACTTTCTGAGTACGCGGAGAATCAACGTGTTCCCATACGGATGTTTCGCTTTTCGATTTGGGATCCCAAGTATCGTCAACAGTGATGACTCTATCTAAAAAAATTGGACCCGCTTTCAGCATTTTTTTCCATAATTTGCAAGCGTTGACACGTCTCTCCGTTTATACGGTAGTGAGGAGATGCGGTACCATTTAGCGCACACATGTCTCAGCTTCAATTCGTTCGCCAAAATGTTGTGTGTCGATCTAACGGATATATTCATGATTTCCGCTATTCGTTCTACACTAATAGACCTATATTCTTGCACAATAGTCCATATCGTGTTGATATTGACCTCAGTACAGGAGGTCCTGGGTCTTCCTCCTTGAGGAATCAGTTCACCCGATTCTCGACCATTTTTAAAACTTCAGTACCATTGAAAAATTATTCTTTGGCTCATTCAAAGTTCACCATAAGCCCCCTTCATCATATCGACCGTGTCTGGCGCGGACTTGCCCAAGCGATAGCAACATTTTATCGCACAACGTTGTTCATTTTTAAACGTCGCGTCACACATAGCAAAAACTTTGAAAGCGAAAACCAACACAATTTCAAAACACTCATGCTCATCCGCCATAAATGAGTGTAGGGAAAATACTGACAGTTGTTCTGGAAACAAAAAACCACGCTCTACACGCTCCCGAGGTCATTTCAAGTGTAACCAGTGTAGCCTCTTCAAAAAAAATCACTGAGAATTGTTTCTGAATGCTCCTTGTATATACCATATCTATTGTCGCACTCAATACAAAACATCCAGTGGAAACCTTTTGTTTATACAATTTCACGATCATCGCGAATCAAACAATTCATTGAAGTTCCCCCCGATTTTATTTCAAGTTTTGCATGTCGGTCCAGTTAGACAACGGATTTCGATAACTGGGCTTCCTTTCTGGTGCAGTTACCGAATGATTACTGTATAATAACTATCTGTCGGAAATATTTATCACTATTGTGTAAAGTGAATCAAACGGTCGGTTCGATCCCTATAATTATCACACTGAGTCAATTTTTGTATTCTGTAAATGGATAGAATCTTAATAAATCGAGTTCTTTCTCAAACGTCGGCGAACTGCATATTTTGAAACGCTGCAGAAATGTTTCTCAAAGGAAAACATTAGGATGCAACAAACCAAACAGCTCGAAAAATAATGCCCACAGCTTTCTCCCGACTGTATCTATAGCAACAAAATAGTGCTAACGAGCAAAAATCTGTTCAACTAGTATTACATAATAGGGCCCAATATTTAATTTTATAAATTTCTAATTTCTCATTCATCACTGTTGTTCTATTCATGACTATAGAAAGCAAGAAGAAATTTCACTCAGCACCAAGATGAACCGAACGAACGTTACATCCCGGGTTCCGACTGGCTTGAGGGTTCCGAGAGGCTATCGGGCCATGCACGCAAATGGAGGTAGAGCGGAATCGGGAGGGAAAGTTCGTTTTCCAAGCAAGGTGAGTAAAATCGTGTTAGAGTGCGTAGCAGCGCTAATGAAATCTTATTTTCTTACAGACAATTCCAACCGCGAACGAGATATATCCTGTAGAAAACATGATCGAGGACGAAGATTTTCCGCCGCTGTTCCATGATTTTTTTTTTATTTAAGTCATTTATTTTTACAGGCTCAGTTACATAGGTTTAAAGGAGCCGAACTCTTAGCTATACTTTTATTAGTATATATCAACATGTTTCCTTAAATCTAGGGTTAATAAAGTATTGGTGTGTTGCAAAAGTTTTGGAAAGGATGGATCAATACTTATGCACTGCTTTCGGGGCCACATGTATATATTAAACAGTGGTCGGTAAATGGCTGAATACAGCGAACATATAACTCATTATGATGATCCATTTATGATGGTAGCCTATGATTCAGCAACTCCTATCTCTACCTCCCCGTGGTACCGACTGGGATACGAGCAACCTTCGGAAAGATCGAGTAACCAACCTCGGTGGGACCTTAGGTCGTATGCAGACAGAGAAGGGGGCACTCGGGCCCCAAAGCTTAAGGTGTGTATACGATCCGTGCCGATAGCTGAATGGTGGAAGGGGCGATACAAATATGAAGCCGCGAACGGACCCTGTGGGGTACCGGGGCAAACCTCACAGTAATGTTGCCCTTGCTGTGGTATGGCAGGGTAGTCCACAGTCGACCATATATTTTCCCTAGCGACTCGTGGGAACCACATGAAAAGCAAAACCAACCCAATGCGAAGATCGAAGCGTATTCATCACCCTAAGAAGTGTCCTTGTTGTGTGAACTCAGTGGCATCGTCGTCCTCATCGTCATCATCGTCCTCATCATCATCGTCCTCGTCCTCGTCCTCGTCCTCATCGCTATCCCCTTCTCCGGTTATAGATATAAATCCGGATGAAGAATCGAAGAGCGAGCAGCAGTGGTCTGACCACCCATTAGCACCGTCATCGCCATCCGAAATGACACAAGACCCACTGTACGAAGAATCGAAGAGCGAGCAGCATTGGTCTGACCACCCCTTAGCATCGCCATCGTCATCCGAAATGACACAAGACCCACTACACGTGGAATCGAATAGTGAGCAGCAATGGTCTGACCACCCCTTAGCAACGCCACCCTTATCAGTATCATGGGAACCACTAGCATCGTCATCCAGAGTGATGCAACTACCCCAGTCCCCTTCTGTAGACATAGAGTCGTTTGATACACAGCAGACGATCCAATTAGCCGTGGAGTTGCCGGCCTAGAATAGCACTTCGGGTCTTGGTCCCTGTCCCTGTCGTATGAGGCGACTAATCGGGTGACAACGCGAGTAAGGGCGCGGTAAAGCCTATTGGAGATTGCACGGGGGAAATACCGTGTACAGGAGCCACGATAGGAGTGCCAAGCACATCAGGATTGACGCCAGTAAGATCCTGATTACGACATACTGGTTACGACATAGAAAACGGACACGATACGGAAACGATTTCAACACGACGCTAAAGGCTGACAGTCGTGCTATCCTGTTCCCTGAGTAAGGAAGGGTGACACCTTCCTGAAACGGCGTGTAGGCTAATAGTGCGATTGCCCCCGTCCCGGTAATAACTTGGCAAGTCTTCGGGTACGTTCGATGCTCGTCTAGGCTCAGGCACTAGGTACTAGGCGTCAGATGTCACATTCCTGACTTGCGCTGATCTGGCTCTGAACACGGTCCCTATGAAGGACCGTGTCAACCCCTGCATGGCCTCACTGCTTGCATAGACAACCATGGGATCACTGATAGCGACTATGTACAACGAGCGGAGATAGCGGCCCGAAGTTGGGACCCAACAGACATGAATATCATCGAACAATTCAACAGACGAAACGACGGTAATGAAGACACACCAACGGGAGAGGCGAGCGTGTTCGCAAGGAGCGGTAAGCTCCAGAGATCACCAATTCGCAACCAGACAGCCATAGCGAATCCTATAGGACACCAACAGCATCCACAACAAGGAGAGACTAGCCTGATACAAGTGCTAACGCATAAAGCCAACACCACCACTTCTTTAGAAGGGCTGCAGGTCGGGAGGTCAAGCTTGATGGAGGTCAAGAAAAAAGTGAACGAGCTCTACGAGTTCATTAAGGACAAAAACAATGTCCATACTAAGATCAAACATTTAGTCACAAGCATCAAATCCGCCGTTACGGCTGCTGACCGCGAACAGAAGGAGATGATCACGCGAGCAGAGGTTGTTGAAAAAGCACTCGCTGAAGCAAGGGAGAAGATGTCCGTCGAGATACAGGAGACGCCTAAGACGCCACGAAACCCACGATCGGACAAAAGGCAGAGGGATACCCCAGGGGATGAAGAAGACCTGAAGAAGGTTAAAAATGACAACCTGGAAAACAAAAAGGAAGGTGAAGGCAGTGGATGGCGAACTGTCGAAAAACAGACGGAGAAACGGAAGAAGAAAGAAGAAAAGAAGAAAGGTGTGCAGGAGACAAAAAAAACCAGGCCCAGACGAGAGCGAAGTAAGGGAGATGCTCTGATCGTCGAGGTGAAGGAAGGAGTGACTTACGCATCACTCCTGCGGAAAGTGAGAGACGATCCGGAGTTGAAAGAACTGGGAGAGAATGTGGTGAAAACCAGGCGCACCCAGAAAGGAGAGATGCTCTTCGAGCTCAAGAGGGATCCGGCGGTCAAAAGTTCAGCCTTCAAGGAACTGGTTGCGAAGTCGCTCGGTGAGGAGGCGAAGGTGAGGGCTCTATCCCAGGAATCAGTGGTCGAATGCAGAAATCTCGACGAAATCACGACAGACGAGGAGTTAAGGCGCGAGTTAATAGAACAGTGTAAGCTGGACAATACACCAATGACGATCCGTATGAGGAAGGCGTATGGTGGCACGCAGACGGCGTCGATACGGCTCTCAACAGTCGCAGCCAATAAGATGGTAGAAACGACCAAAATAAAAGTTGGCTGGTCGGTTTGCTCGCTGAAGATGGTGCCCCGGGTGGCCAAGCGGATGGAGAGATGCTTCCAGTGCATGGGCTTTGGACATCAGGCAAGAAGCTGCACAGGCCCCGACAGGTCTGAACTGTGCAGGAGATGCGGTGAGAAAGGGCATGTTGCGAGAGACTGCACGAAGCAACCGAAATGCTTGCTCTGCAAACCAGAGAACGGCAGCGACCATGCGACAGGAAGCTTCAAGTGTCCCTCGTATAAGAAGGCGTTAGCAGAATCGCAGTAACGGAGATAATTCAGATCAATCTGAACCATTGCAACACAGCTCAGCAACTGTTGTGGCAGTCGACAACAGAGACAAAATGCGATGTTGCAATCATAGCGGAGCCGTACCGAGTACCCCGTGATAATGGCAGCTGGGCGACGGATAGCTTAGGGATTGCTGCAATACAGGTGATGGGCAGATATCCTATCCAGGAAGTGGTTGGAGGTTCACATGAAGGTTTCGTAATCGCCAAAATTAATGGAATCTTCATGTGTAGTTGCTACGCACCCCCGAGATGGACAACTGAGCAATTCCACCAGATGCTAGACGCAATGACCGAGGAACTAATCGGTAGAACACCGATCGTCATTGGAGGCGACTTCAACGCGTGGGCGGTGGAGTGGGGAAGTAGATGCACCAACATCAGAGGGTACAGTCTACTGGAAGCTCTAGCAAAGCTGGAAGTAACGTTACTAAACGAAGGTACCACTAGCACTTTCCGGAAAGATGGGCGCGAATCCATCATCGACGTTACTTTTTGCAGTCCGTCGCTGTTGGCGAGTACGGAGTGGAAAGTGTGCGAGTCGTATACGCACAGTGATCACCAGGCGATCCGGTACAGAATCGGTCAACGAAACCACGTGCTAGTTCGGAGGACAACAAGCGGTGAGCGGAAGTGGAAGACGAATGCTTTCGACAATGACCTTTTCGTCGAAGCACTTCGTCTAGCTGGCGGAGCTTCAGATTGGAACGCAGAAAAGTTGACAGATCTACTGGTGAGAGCATGCGACACTACCATGCCGAGGAAAGTTGTACCAAAAAATGGAAGACGCCCAGCTTACTGGTGGAACGACTCTCTTCGCAACCTTCGCGCTAGCTGTCTTCAAGCCAGAAGACGCGTTCAGAGAGCACGAAATAGCGCTGATAGAGAGGAACGAAATACGGTGTACCGAGCAGCTAGAGCCGCCTTGAAACGGGGAATTACACTGAGCAAAGCGAACTGTTTCAAGGAGCTGTGCCGAGATGCAGATGCCAACCCATGGGGCAACGCGTATCGAGTCGTGATGGCGAAGATCAGAGGACCTGTGACGCCCGTCGAATCGTGTCCCGAGAAGCTGAAGGTCATTGTGGAGGGTTTATTTCCGATGCATGATCCTACGATATGGCCACCGACACCGTACGCCGAAATAGCTACCGAACGTTCTCAAGTTTCCAGTGAAGAACTGGTAGCAGTGGCGAAGAGACTGCAGGTAAACAAAGCGCCCGGCCCCGACGGAATCCCCAACGCGGCCTTGAAAACGGCGATTCAGGCGTTCCCGGACATTTTCAGGATAGTGCTACAGAAATGCTTGGATGATGGTCACTTTCCTAAGAAATGGAAGATCCAAAAGTTAGTGTTGCTGCCAAAACCAGGAAAGCCCCCGGGGGTACCAACATCCTATAGGCCTATATGCCTGCTGGATACTCTTGGGAAACTCTTGGAAAGGATTATCCTCAACAGACTGACGAAATGTACGGAGAGGGACCATGGTCTGTCAAAGATGCAGTTTGGATTCCGGAAAGGTAGGTCCACCGTTGATGCTATCCGGACAGTGGTTGAAAAGGCAGAGAAGGCGTCACAGCAAAAGCGGAGGGGCGACCGACATTGTGCTATAGTAACGATCGACGTGAGGAATGCTTTCAACAGCGCTAGCTGGGAAGCCATTGCCGAGTCCCTACACCGTATGAAGGTTCCTGGGTACCTGTGCAGAATTCTAGGAAGCTACTTCCAGAACCGCGTCCTAGTCTACGAGACGAGCACGGGGCAGACAACGTTGAATATAACGGCCGGAGTACCACAAGGCTCTATCCTGGGCCCAACGCTCTGGAACGTAATGTATAACGGAGTACTGAATCTGAAGCTTCCCAAAGGCGTGGAGATCGTGGGCTTCGCGGATGATATCGCTCTCACAGTGGCAGGCGAGACACTCGAAGAGGTGAAGATGCTTGCAATCGAGTCCATCGTCTCAGTAGAGAACTGGATGCAAGCAGCGAAACTGCAGATTGCTCATAATAAAACGGAAGTATTGTTGGTGAGTAACTGCAAAGCCGTGCAGCGAGCGGAAATCACAGTCGGGGAACACGTGATAACTTCTAAGCGTAGGTTGAAATACTTGGGAGTTATGATCGACGACCGGCTGAATTTCAACAACCAGGTCGACTACGTCTGCGAGAAAGCAGAGAAGTCCATTAGCGCGATAGCGAGAATAATGCCGAATAACGCAGGACCTTGCAGTAGCAAAAGGCGTCTCCTGGCTGCTGTATCCTCGTCCATACTGCGGTACGGAGCACCAGCCTGGTCGGCGGCTCTCGAAACCCACCGGAATCGTAGAAAACTGGACCGTACGTTTCGGCTCATGGCGATGAGAGTTGCGAGCGCGTATAGGACGATCTCGTTGGAGGCAGTCTGCGTTATCGCCGGCATGATCCCTATTGGCATCACTCTGGCGGAAGACAGAGAGTGCTACAGACGAAAGGAAATCAGGGGTATCCGGAAAACAGCGAGAGTAGAATCACTCTTGAAGTGGCAGCAGGAATGGGACACGGCGGAGAAAGGCAGGTGGACGTATGGGCTCATACCGGTACTATCGACCTGGCTGAACAGGAAGCACGGGGAGGTGAATTTTCATCTGACACAGTTCCTGTCTGGACATGGCTGCTTCAGGCAATATTTGCACCGGTTCGGGCACGCAACGTCGCCACTCTGTCCGGAGTGTGAAGATGTGGAGGAAACACCAGAACACGTGGTATTTGTGTGTCCCAGGTTCACCGCAAGACGCGAGGGGCTGCCTGCCCTTCATGCCGGGAACATAGTAGAGAAAATGTGTCGCGACGAGGGCACCTGGAACGCTGTGAACAGTGTAATCATACACATCATGTCCGAGCTACAGCGGAAGTGGAGGGCCGACCAGCGTAGTAATAACCCCTGACCATAGAAGAGGAACAAATGCGAGGGCTGTTGCAAAGTGTAGTACCCCACGAGAGTCGTTGTGACGGAGTGCGCGTTATGTTGGAGGGCACTGCCTAATCGGCGCTCCGTTGGGAGAGAAATCCTGCGAGGGTGGCTGTGACGGGGCGCGCGTCAAGTTGGAGGGCGCTTCCTAATCGGTTCACGTCTCGACAGGTGAGAAACCCCGCGAGGGTGACTGTGACGGGTTGCGCGTCAAGCTGGAGGGCAATTCCTAATCGGTACACGTCTCGACGGATAAGCGGAATCTGGAGAGCAGGGTCAAGAAAATGCTGGCAATGCCTGTTGGTGGATTGAGAGAGGAACATTGCGAGGGTCGTTTCGGCGGAGCGAGAGCCTAGGAGAGCATCATCAAATCGGTGGGTACCCCCACGAGAGTTGCTGTGACGGAGTGCGCGTTATGTTGGAGGGCACTGCCTAATCGGCGCTCCGTTGGGAAGAGAAATCCTGCGAGGGTGGCTGTGACGGGGCGCGCGTCAAGATGGAGGGCGCTTCCTAATCGGTTCACGTCTCGACAGGTGAGAAACCCCGCGAGGGTGACTGTGACGGGTTGCGCGTCAAGTTGGAGGGCAATTCCTAATCGGTACACGTCTCGACGGGTAAAAGGAAGCCTGTGCTGCGGATGTGCGTGGCGGAGTACAACGGAAACGTAAATGAGATGTATAGAGAAAAAGGGAAGGATCAACGCTAGTTAGCGTTGAAAACTCGTGAAGTGCATGAGCACAGCCGCCCCCTGAAGTAGTCGCCTAGATGTGGTCCCGGGGGGAATGAGGCTACGAGTAGAGGGCTTGGTTTTTGTGGGTGCGATCCCCACTCGACGTCTGGGTTATCCCTTCCCAGATAAGGCTGGAAGAGCGTTCCTCACCTCTATAAAAAAAAAAAAAAAAAAAAAAAAAAAAAGACGATCCAATTAGACTCTCTGAAAGAACTCAGAGTTGTCCTAGAGCCGATAGATGCTAGTCAATATGATATACAAACCATAAGACTATCTAGAACTGAAACAAGAATGTTCATCTTGCACCACTACGACATGGGTGATTCAGTGTCGGACACCCTATTGGCATTGAATTCCACATATGGACAAACTGTTACTCGTAGAACGGTTACGATGTGGTACAAAAGGTTCGATACCGACAGGAACTGCGCGGATCG
The DNA here is from genome assembly GCF_029784135.1 of Toxorhynchites rutilus septentrionalis. Taxonomy (NCBI): domain Eukaryota; kingdom Metazoa; phylum Arthropoda; class Insecta; order Diptera; family Culicidae; genus Toxorhynchites; species Toxorhynchites rutilus. The sequence goes on from NC_073744.1 coordinate 95,731,324, forward strand.
TCCACGCAAAGGCCGTCCGAAGGCAATCGATAACACAGCAACACTGCTTGCTGATGTGAAACAAAACAGCCAGCAATCTACGAGGTCTATGGCCCAGAAATACAACTGTTCGGCAGCGACTGTTATGCGAACGTTGCATAAACTAAACTATGTGCCAAAAAGAATGGGATACCACCCACACAAGCTAGACCCAGTCAACCTTGCAAAGCGGGTGAAACTAGCCCAACGACTACTCAGACAAAGTGAACGAGACCAGGGTATGCTCGATAATTTGGTCACTTGTGATGAATCTAAGATACCCATGTTTGCGCCTCACAGAGGCATACATTGGATCGTAAAAGGCGCCATGCCGAAGACAATCGCCAAAGACAGGATGAATCGCAAGTGGAACATGCTCTGTGTGTTTTGGGATCGACGAGGCATTATACACTGGGAATTGCTAGACAAGGGTGTATCTGTTAACCGTAAACGATATCAGAAGCAGCTGGAAAAGGTGGCTGGTATACTGGGAGTGAGTAAACATAGGCCGGTACCCCTACTACACGATAACGCTCCGTGCCATAGGGCACATGAAACGATAGATAAGGCGAGGAGCCTGGGATTTAACATATTGAACCATCCTCCTTACTCACCAGACATCAGTCCATCGGACTACCATTTATTCAGGTCATTGAGTAATAAGCTTAGGAATAAACTCTTCAGGACTAAGGATGAGATGAGCGCATTCCTAAAAGAGTTCTTCGATAGCAAGCCTCCTACGTTCTATGCCAGAGGCATAGATTCCCTACCTGCGAGGTGGAAGCGGGTCATAAAATACGGTGGTAAATACTGCTTCTAGGTCAGTATGTCATGTATGTTATGTGTTGTGTATCGTCCAATAAAAAAGAGAGAAGCCCCCCTAAATGTGTGGGGCTTCTCTCTTTTTTATTAAATTCCCCTGCGCCTTAATCTATGCAACACGCATTACATCTGGTTCTACGACTAAGTCCCAGAAACGAGGTCATAAGTCGAAAAAATTCTAAGTCCGAACAATATTCTAAGTCCAAGAAATATGTTCCCGGATCACCCCCCATCGGAATCCGACCCACACCCGGCACTGGTACTGATTACGGTGTCCCAAGTTGCCCCGATCGAACGAGGTGTCTCTGCTAGCGGTATAAGCTGTGCACCATGTCCTGGAATGCAAAGTAGCATGTTTTGGAAAAGTCCCCCCCCCCCAGCACAGCACAGCACAACAGTTTGTTCAATTTCTCACTGCGCGACCCAGCACGCAGTACGTGTAACAATGCCCCATCAGCATCGGCGCGGCACAGTAGCTTGTGCAGTATTGCCCTTGCGATGCGCTATGTGATGGGCGGGTGCGTCGTGTCCCGTAAGAGAGAAGTCCCACCGTGGTAGCTTAGTGCTGCCCGCGCTGGCGGCTTCTCTCTTTTTTCATTAAATCGCATTGCGCCTGGTAGTATGCAATCGTGCGTGTGTGTGAAATCATCCCATGGCCGGGAATAACAACTGTCAAGTGTTGTCCCCCAGCACAACACAGCACACAACAGTCTGCGCGAGCCAACGCCCGCAGTACGCAGCATCGGCGATAAGTACGATAATGCTATAGCACCAAGTGCGTGTGTGAAGCCATTCCCCTCGCTGGATATTACTTTACTTTTTTTTTATTTCATCCTGCGCCTGGTAGTATGCAACCGCGTGTGTGTGTGAAACCATTCCATGTCCTGGAATGACAAGTCTCAAGTGCACAACACCCGCACACCAGCACCCGCAGTACGCAATGTGTAAAACACTGCCCCACCGACAATAACACTAAGTCCCAGAAAGCGTCCAAGTCCCCCCAGCATACAGCACACAACAGCGCTGCGCGAGCCAACCCCCGCAGTACGCAATGTGTAAAACACTGCCCCGCCGACAATAACACTAAGTCCCAGAAAGCGTCCAAGTCCCCCCAGCATACAGCACACAACAGCGCTGCGCGAGCCAACCCCCGCAGTACGCAATGTGTAAAACACTGCCCCGCCGACAATAACACTAAGTCCCAGAAAGCGTCCAAGTCCCCCCAGCATACAGCACACAACAGCGCTGCGCGAGCCAACCCCCGCAGTACGCAATGTGTAAAACACTGCCCCGCCGACAATAACACTAAGTCCCAGAAAGCGTCCAAGTCCCCCCAGCATACAGCACACAACAGCGCTGCGCGAGCCAACCCCCGCAGTACGCAATGTGTAAAACACTGCCCCGCCGACAATAACACTAAGTCCCAGAAAGCGTCCAAGTCCCCCCAGCATACAGCACACAACAGCGCTGCGCGAGCCAACCCCCGCAGTACGCAATGTGTAAAACACTGCCCCGCCGACAATAACACTAAGTCCCAGAAAGCGTCCACGTCCCGGAATGCAAAGTGTCAAGTGTTGGAAAAGTCCCCCGCACAGCGCACACAACACAACAGCGCAACAGTTTGTTTAATTTGTCACTGCGCAAGCCAGCACTCGCAGTACGCAGTATGTGCATCGGTCCGGCACTGGTATTAAGCCCAATTCGATAACACAATAACACCAAGGCAACATCGAGGGTAAGAATGCGCGTGTCAAGTGTGATGAAAAGTCTCCCCCACACAGCGCACACAACACAACAGCGCAACAGTTTGTTTAATTTCTCACTGCGCGAGCCAGCACTCGCAGTACGCAGTGTGTGCATCGGCCCGGCACTGGTATTAAGTCCAATTCGATAATACAATAACACCAAGCCAACATCAAGCACAGCACAGCACAACAGTTTGTTTTATTTCTCACCCGCAGTATTACATCGACAACGGCGCGTACATGACTATTGAAAAAAAAACAACACATTCACACATTGGTCACACATCATCATCTTTACCTACGGGAAAACTGAAACTGTTGGAAAAAAGTTCAACTATTGAAAAAATGTCAACTATTGAAACAAGTAACCAACTATTGAAACAACCAACACCTTAGGCACGGCCCAAGTACAAGTACGAGTTCAATAGTAGGGTTACCCCCCATCGGAATATGACCGACACCCGGCACTGGTACCGATTGCGGTGCGTGAACATTTCCCGACCCAGCATGGTGTCTCGGCTAGCGGTACAAGTCTATCCAAAGCACTCCTATAACGATGCCCCCAGTGTGGTATATACCCATACCGAGGCAACGTTGGTATGACCATGTTTACACTATTGTGGGGAAAGTTGGTGAGTGAAAAGTTTGAGGCATAACTTGCGAAGCTTGTATGGATGTTCGGTAGTACGATGCCGTACGGGTGGGGTCAAGTTACTGTCGGTAGGGTCGAACGTCTATCGAATCCAGTGAGTCTGGTCGGCACCCGGGAGGGTAAACCTTTTGAGCTTGTATCGAATCCAGTGAGTCTGGTCGGCACCCGGGAGGGTAAACCTTTTGAGCTTGTATCGAATTCAGTGAGTTTCGTGTGTCGAACCCCTACCCTCACTACGTGGTGAGACGTACGTACTCCAGTGTGTGGTGTCGTGTCGTGCGTTGAACGTCGAAGGGGCATAAGGCGATTGTGGCTTTCTCGTGTGCCATGCGAACCCTGTGCAGTACGGTGTGTCGAACATTGAAATACCTCCCATGTAAGACGCATCGCATCAGTGCAGCTAGTAGCACCACACGGGTAGTTACCGCTCTCTCGCTCCGAGTTTTTTTGACGTAGGACTACGTCTAACCGGAAGATATAGGGGGTGAAATGGAAATCTAGGCACTGAACAAGTAGGAAAAAATGCAAGATTTGGAACGCTTATAACTCGAGCATTTCTCAATAGATCGCAAAGGCTTTTTCATCAATTGATAGGAAATATATCTACGCAACTATCATAACGAATAACATTTCATTTTTCTTGAGATAAATAATTGAATAATTGTGAAATATCAAGCATTGTCAAAATGCACTATGTGCCCATTTTTGATTGGTCCATTTTGTGCTCCTCAAATCGTACCGACCAAAACGGGCAACCAAAGCAGCAGCGAAATAGAATGAAGCACGATTGGAAAGGAAAAAGAAAAAAATGAACGAAACATTGGTCGCAGTCTCACACATGCGTAATTCTCGAGCCAGCCAGTCAGCTTAAAAATCCCCGCTCCGCTGCCGTAACGATCATTCTTTGTGTGGACACCGACTGGACAACATCGTTGCTGGACGAGCTGGACGGCGAGGGATCGAGTGCCTTTCTCAAGGCAAGAGGGCGGAGGTGGTAGCGCTGGAGTAGAATAGAGTAGAGTTTTCGAAGGGCCTTTCTCAAGGCTAGAGACGAATGAACTGCAAAAGTTTAAAGTCTCTATAATACAATACCTTCCTTCCTTCCGTAACGATCATTCTCATTCAAGCCGTACACCACATCGTCGCATCAGAACACATCAACAAACGAACCCAAGCAGCCATGTCTGGACATGGTAAAGGAGGAAAATGAAGGGAAAGGCAAAATCCCGCTCGAACCGTGTTGATCTGGAGTTCCCCGCAAGGGTAGCTAGGCCGAGCACGTTAGTACCAGTGCACCAGTCTACATAACCGGCGTTATATAGTTTCTGCCGCCGAAGTGATCGAGTTAGCTGGCAAAGCTGCTCGCGACGATAAGAAAACCCGCATTCGGAACAGAACACATTCGGTTCGGTGGACATCAAGACAACAGGCAGTTGCAGCGAGTGGCGAGTGGCAAAAGCAATCGCAAAACGGCATCAGGTAGCAGAAAAAAAAAGTTTGTTCTTTATACAAACTGCTTTGGTGGCAAATCCAGAACAAGGCGACTTCAAGGGCGTTCGAAATGGTTTTTTTCAAAACCACGAGTACTAAGTTTTCTAAATTGGAAACATTCCATAAAACAGGGCGCTTTTCAGGGCCATTAAACCTTCCAAAAAAGAGTTTAGGAAATACAGTTCAATGCTTTCTAAAACATTATCCAAAATAATAATAAAACACAAATTGATTTTTTCATCATTTGTTTGCCACGATCTGATGAGTATGTGAATTTGGCAGTTGTTCTGAGCTTATTGATAGTTGGGGACTTTCCTGATTATTCAATTTTCACCAATTCTTAAATTGTTTCCAGATTGAAAGTACAGTAATTTACAATTAGTTCGACATTTAGCTAATTGGACGGACATGTGATGCGACTTATTTAGTTGGACATTTTTGTAAACATAGTGATCCAAATTATGACCCCACATTGAAAGTCGACACTGTACCACTGTCATCGCAAATGTTCAATTACAGGTTAAAATCGCCTCCAATGCGACACTGAGTGGCGCTTCGGCACGTCGCATTGAATGTAATTTACTGTACAACATGTCACAAAGCTGGATGGGAAGAAATTTTCCAACTGTGAAAGCTGTGGCGAGTGGCAACAAATCGCTAAACAGGAAGGTTTTGTCGAACAAGATGGGGATATCGAGTGATAGCAAAACAATAAACTCTTTAGATTAAAGATAATTTTGTGATCCTGAAAAGGACCCTTTTTAGTCTGCATGTGAATCCAACGAGCGAACAAATCGTAATGAATGTATTTTTTGCCATCGCTCCCTTTTAACGCTCATTCGTTCGTCACGTTGGACTCGACCCTCTGGCTGAGTCTGCCGATTTGTCTCTATCCTGTGAGTGTGTACCGCTAGAGTATAAGAGTATAAAACACGCGGACCCTAAAAAAATATCTTATTTTCTTTCAAACCGTAAACCCGTGTGGTTGTACGGCATCGGCATCGTGGACGTAACAAAGGAGGACAAGTTAAGGGAAAGGCAAAATCTCACTCGAACCGTGCAGGTCTCCAGTTCCCTGTTGGTCGCATTCACTGATTGCTCCGCAAGGGTAACTAGGCCGAACGGATTGGTGCCGGAGCACCAGTATACCTAACAGCGATTATAGAGTTTCGGCCGTCGGAGTGCTCGAGTTGACTTGCAAAGCTGCTCACGACAATCAGAAAACCCGCATCAAGAACAGAGCAGCTTCGGTTCGGCGCTCATCAAGGCAACAATTAGTTTCAGTGAGTGGCAAAGTGTTTCTCCGGCACGTCGCATTAAATATAATTTACTGAACAACATGTCACAAGCTGGATGGGAAGAAATTTTCCAACTGTGAAAGCTGTGGCGAGTGGCAAACGCAATAGCTAAACAGGAAGGTTTAACCGAACAAGATGGGAATATCGAGTGATAACAAAAACACAAAAACACCAAGGGTTCTTTTCAGAACCATCAACATATTCATAAAGAGTAAACAGTAAACTAATCCATTTTTCAAGTAGATAGGTAGGTATTCACGTAGGAGAAAAAAATAAAACAATATATTTAAAATATATATTTAACAAAAGCTGTCCCCTTTGTATAGTCCTACGTCACTCCGGTTATGTCCCCGACATTACCCACCCGTCTTTTTCTCCCTTGTTATGCCTCCTCAGCGTATGCTGTAGGTATGCAGTAGGGGAAAAAAAAGCGTGCGCTCGCTCGCTCGTCTGTGTGTGTTGGGTCGTTTACATCAATGTGGTGCAGCTACCTCGTGATAAGCGAGCGTGGACATGTGAACAATACCCCCTCTCACGCTTTTATGCGTGCTAGTAATTGTGTATGGGAATCTTTTGGCTAGTGTATGGCTATCGTGTATGCGAACGAGGAACGAATTTACCGAGGATGAACGTTGTGGTGATGTTGTGCGAAGTTAATATACACCCCTATCGAATTGTTTGCGGGCCGGCGTGCCGCGCATCCATCAGTAGATAGTGATAGTGAATTCTGGTTGATCCTACCAGTAATATACGCTTGTCTCAAAGGTTAAGCCATGCATGTCTAAGTACGAACAGATTTAATGTGAAACCGCATAAGGCTCAGTATAACAGCTATAATTTACAAGATCATACAACTAGTTACTTGGATAACTGTGGAAAATCTAGAGCTAATACATGCAAAATGCAGGGACCTCGCGGAACCTGTGCAATTATTAGGCAAACCAATCGTCCCCCTTCACAGGGCCGTGACGCTTGAGTTGAAATCTGGATAATTCCGCTGATCGGACGGTCTCGCACCGACGACGGATCTTTCAAATATCTGCCCTATCAACTATTGATGGTAGTATAGAGGACTACCATGGTTGCAACGGGTAACGGGGAATCAGGGTTCGATTCCGGAGAGGGAGCCTGAGAAATGGCTACCACATCCAAGGAAGGCAGCAGGCGCGTAAATTACCCAATCCCGGCACGGGGAGGTAGTGACGAGAAATAACAATATGAGACTCTTGAATGATGTCTCATAATTGGAATGAGTTGAGCATAAATCCTTCAACAAGGATCCAGTGGAGGGCAAGTCTGGTGCCAGCAGCCGCGGTAATTCCAGCTCCACTAGCGTATATTAAAATTGTTGCGGTTAAAACGTTCGAAGTTCATTCTTGTCCAGCACGGGTGCTACTCCTAATGTTGACAGTAGGTCACTGGTATTGCTGCGACTATAAGACTGGGTGCACATACACGGTGGCACTTTGTGCCCTTTATCGGGTGCGGTGTTTCCACCTGCCCAGCTGCGATTACCTTGAACAAATTAGAGTGCTCTAAGCAGGCCACACAACGGCCGAGAATAATCTTGCATGGAATAATGGAATATGACCTCGGTCCTAGGGGCTGGTAAAGCCAGGGTACAGCGCAATCCAGTGCCAATTATTGGCCCTTCAGCTTCCGCCCTGGAACTCCTATCCTTACCTCCCCGAGGTACCGGCTGGGGTATGAGCAACCTTAGGAAAGATCGGGTAACCAACCCCGGTGGGACCTTTGGTCGTACGCAGACAAGGAAGGGGGAAAACGGGCCCCAAAAGTTAAGGTGTGATGCGACCCGTGCCGAGAGCTGAGTGGTGGAAGGGGCGATATAAATGAGAAGCCGTTAACGGAGCCTGTGGGGCACCGGGGCGCACCCCACAGTATGCAGCCCTTACCGTGTTACAGCAGGGCACTGACGCGGAGGACCCCACCTTTCCCTAGCGACTCGTGGGAATCACATGGAGAACAATAAACAAAACCAACCAAAACAAAAAACTGTATCGACGATGAGCGGAGTAGGAGGTAAAACTTACCTCAGCCTTACGGCAGAAAAAACCGATGGAAAGATAACAAGAAACCCTTTCTTGATATCAAAAACGCTATCCAAACTAACGAAAGACATATTAGAAATAAAGTACATAAAAAGAGACACAAGCTTTCTGATTGTTCTAGAGAACAACAGAAACGCGGAAAAGCTACTAATGCTTAAAAGCTTAGTAAACGGAGAAAAGATAAAAGTAGAATACCACAAGAACCTGAACATCTCAAAATGTGTGGTCTACAGCGAAGAAATGATGGAAATGGAAACGAAAGAGATACAAGTTGAGCTAGCAGACCAAGGTGTGCTAAACGTACACAGAATCACTAGGAAAAACGAAAAGAGAGAAACGGTTAACACGCCTCTTCTTATCATTACGATCAATAGATCAGAGCCTCCGGAGCATCTGAAATGTGGTCTACTAAGACTTAAAACTAGACACTATTTCCCGAAACCAATGCAATGCTTTAAATGCTACAAATATGGGCATACACAGAAGAAATGCCAAAGAGAAGAAGCAAGGTGCAAAAAATGCTCGAAAGACCATATCAACGCATCTTGTGAAGAACCACCATATTGCATCAATTGCAAAGGGAATCATGGGCCTGGCGACAGAAACTGCCCATTTTACAAACGAGAGAACGATATACTAAAAATTAAAGTATCAAGAAACATACCATATGGGGAAGCAAAAAGAACGTACGTAAACACACAAAGACAAACAAAAAGTTACGCTGATGTAGCCAAAAGCCAAGTTCAGCAAAGATTGGTGGTAAACAATGAGGTCATAAACGAGAATAACGCTCTTAAGGCCCAGATCCAAGAACTGAAGCAACAGATAGAAGAATTGAAATCAATCATTACAGAGATGCAGAAGAACAACATGATAAACAAAATTGTTCAAAACGAAGCCGATCTGATAAAACCTTCAACCAGCCATAGCGCTCATGAGGGCATGAGAACGAGCGAACCTAATAACAAAGCAAACAAAAAACAAAAAAAGAGGAAAGAGAAAAGATCCTCTGACTCCTCGCCTCCGTCAAGGAAAAACAAGAAAAGCGGAAACTTTTCCGATTCCGAAATGTCACAAAGTGACACAACGGAGCTATAGTGAAACCTTTAATATTCCATAATGAGCTATCACAAATTCACAAACGAAACACTAATACTACAATGGAACATCTTTGGCTTCCGAGGCAGACTACACGAGCTACAGCTACTAGTAAACGAACACTATCCATCCATCATTGCACTTCAAGAAACAATGGTACCCAAAATACCGCAAAATGTACTAGGTGGTCAATATGACTGGAAAATATACAACGATCACAGTCACCCAAACAAAAACGGGGTTGCATTGGGAGTACTCCACGACGCACCCCATAAGTGGATAGATGTAAGTGGGATCGATAAGGTGCAAGTCGTAGCAGTAACTATACACCTCCCACTAAAACTTACGATCGCAAACATATATATATCGCCACACTATACAAACATCGAATATGAAAGGGCCATAATTGCAGAAATAACACACATTGCGAGACAACTCCCACAACCGTACATACTAGTGGGCGATTTCAATGCCCACAACGAAAATTGGGGATCATACAAAAACGATACAAGAGGCAATCTCCTCCTTGAGGAGACAGATAAACATCGATGGAAAATACTAAACGAAGGTAATCCGACTAGGATGCACCCAACCTCTGGTAAACCATCGGCAATAGACCTGATGATAGCCTCGCATAATTTGCCCAACAGCTATTTATGGAGAACTGACGAAGACACAAGAGGAAGCGACCACTTCCCTATTTTACTACAAAAACATGGCCAAACAACAGTACTTCCCACAAGAAGGAAAAGATGGGTAACAGAAGCAGCTAACTGGAACAAATATGAGAGTGAAATCGAACGTGCCTTAACAGGTATAGAAAGTATAGACCCCCTGGGACTAACAGATATCATAACAACTGCGGCTAGCAAAAGCATGAGGAAAACAACTGGCTACAAGCCAAAGAGAGAGGTCCCATGGTGGACCAGCGAAGTACACCAAGCCATAAAAAGCCGTAAAAAGGCACTCAGGAAGTTGAAGAACTCCAACCCTTCCTCACCTGAATACCAGGAAAACGCGAAAAAGTTCAGAATAGAGAGAGCAAAAGCAAGAACCATAATAAAGGCGGCAAGAAAAAAGAGCTGGGAGGAATACCTAGCAGGGATCTCCCCAAACACAAGCAGCTCCAGCATGTGGGCTAAAGTTAGAGCATGTAAAGGAGAATACAAATGTGAGAGAATAATAATGAATATTGACCAAAAAATAACAGATGACAATAACATCATAACAGAAGAACTTGCCAAGCACTTCACTAAAGTATCGTCAGATGAGGTCTACGAGACCTCCTTCAGAAACTTCAAAGAGAACGAGGAGAAAACAGTGGATATAAAAATAAGTGAAAATAATGAAATTTACAACAGAAGCTTCGACATGAAAGAACTCCTATGGGCACTGAACAGTGCCACAGGAAAATCCCCAGGTGAAGATAATATAACCTATCCACTACTACAAAATCTTCCAATTAAGGGTAAAGCTATACTACTAAAAACACTTAACGAAGTATGGCATACCGGCAAAATACCAAGAAAATGGAAAGAAGGTATTATCATACCCATTCCCAAAGTAGGCAGCAACACCATGAACCCAGATGGATATAGACCTATAACCCTCCTTAGTTGTGTGGGCAAAACATTAGAAAGAATGGTCAACAGAAGACTCATTGATGAGCTAGAGTACAGAAACCTGTTAAACGAAAGACAACATGCTTTTAGAAGAGGCAAAAGTACAACCACCTACCTAGCACACGTCGAGAGTATAATTAATACAGCCACAAGGCAAAATGCCCACCTAGACATGGTCTCGCTGGACCTGTCCAAAGCTTTCGATAGGACGTGGAGACTACCAATCTTAAAGCAAATGAAAGTATGGGGTTTTGACGGTCGCATTCTGAGCTTCGTTAAAGACTTCCTGACCGATAGGAAAATTAAAGTGTTTTGCAAAGGAGCATTGAGCTCATCTAGAACCCTACAAAACGGCATACCGCAAGGTTCAGTCATGTCAACAACGCTATTTTTAATAGCTATGGAGTCCCTCTTCGAAAGGGTACCAAATAACGTGTCTCTGGTGGTATACGCAGATGACATTACACTTATTAACTACGGTGAAACGCCAGGCTGGAATAGAAGGAAAACTCAAAGAGCGATCAACCACATACAATGTTGGGCCGATGAAAGGGGATTCAAGATTAATCCCCAGAAATCAAAACTAGTACATATATGCAGAAGACGACACCATAGAAAGGCCCCCTCGCTCCATCTGGGAGAATGCATAATCCCCCAAGATAGAAAAATGAAAGTACTGGGAGTAACAATAGATTCAAAATTAACCTTCAGACAACACTTCGAAGACGTTAAGAGAACAACACAAGGTTATATAAGAGTAATGAAAATAATAGCAGGAAGGTTCAAACCTAGCAACAGATGTACCCTAATAAAGGTAGTAAACGCTACAATATTAGCCAAAATATTACATGGAGCTGAGCTGTACTCAAGAGCAGGCGATAAAGCTACTAAAGCTCTAGAATCTGTATACAACGAAGGAATCAGAATAGCATCAGGTGCTTTTTGCACCAGCCCAGTACTATCAATTTATGCCGAATGTGGAGAGCTCCCTCTCAAATACCAAATCACTAGAAACATTTGTACAAAAGCATATCAACTGAAAGACAGGCTTACATCAGACCAATGGGAAACCCTCCCTCTATTGGAAAGAGCAAACTTCAGCTTTAAACAGCTTACAAATCAAGATCTACCTCAAACCGTAACAAGTGTACCAACCAAACAAAGAACATGGGTACACCAATGTCCAATTATTGATTGGACAATAAAAGCCAAAACTAAGGCAGGATGCCCAAATAACGTCGCAAAAACGAATTTCAGAATGTACACATACAAATACCCAGGAAGAAGCCTAATATACACTGATGGTTCGAAAACAAAAAATGATGTGGGGTATGGTATAACGATCCCCAACACAAACGTGTGCATAAACGGTAGACTACCAAAACAGTGTAGCATATTCTCTGCTGAGGCATATGCTCTCCATAAGGCAACCCAGGCTGCCAGAGAAGGTTCAATAATATTCACGGACTCTGCAAGCTGTCTGGCTGGGCTGGAAAGCGGAAACTGCGACCACCCATGGCTGAAGCAGGCCAAAGCAACAGCTTGGGAAAAAGGTATAAGATTTACATGGATTCCCGGCCATACTGGGATTGAAGGCAACGAGAAAGCGGACTTTTTAGCCAACGAAGGTCGATCCAAGCCACTTGAAGACAGAACCATACCTAAGGAAGATGCCATCAGGTGGATCAAAGAAGCAATAAAGGACGAATGGAACAAAACCTGGTTCCACTGCAGAGAACAGAAACTCAGGAAAATTAAATGCAGCGTAGAAAAATGGACCGAAGCAGACAACCCTAGGGACCAGAAGTTGCTTACTAGGCTCAGGATAGGCCACACCTGGATGACGCACAGCTCAATCATGAGCCAGAGACACCAAGATGGACCCACGTGCGAAACTTGTGGAACAGCTTTAACAGTAGAACATATCCTTGTGGAGTGTAGAAAGTACGACACTGAAAGACGGAAACATGGACTAGGAGACAACATCCAAATAATTCTGAAAAATAGCACTGAGAACATAAAAAGAACGTGTGATTTCATAAGAGACTGTAATTTGACTAATATGATCTAAGTTAGGGACTAGAGATAGGCCCACCATATCACGAATACTCAAAAAATGAAAAAGAGTGAACAGAGCAAAAAACGCCCGCTCAAAGTGATGGTGAACAGGAGTATAGGGAATATAGGGAATAATGTAAAAGAGATAAACTTAGGCGAATGACAGAGCAGCTAGTTACTGTAGAACAAATGTTAAAGCCTAATAAACAAGATATACACACACCTCGGTCCTAGGGGCTGGTAAAGCCAGGGTACAGCGCAATCCAGTGCCAATTATTGGCCCTTCAGCTTCCGCCCTGGAACTCCTATCCTTACCTCCCCGAGGTACCGGCTGGGGTATGAGCAACCTTAGGAAAGATCGGGTAACCAACCCCGGTGGGACCTTTGGTCGTACGCAGACAAGGAAGGGGGAAAACGGGCCCCAAAAGTTAAGGTGTGATGCGACCCGTGCCGAGAGCTGAGTGGTGGAAGGGGCGATAGAAATGAGAAGCCGTTAACGGAGCCTGTGGGGCACCGGGGCGCACCCCACAGTATGCAGCCCTTACCGTGTTACAGCAGGGCACTGACGCGGAGGACCCCACCTTTCCCTAGCGACTCGTGGGAATCACATGGAGAACAATAAACAAAACCAACCAAAACAAAAAACTGTATCGACGATGAGCGGAGTAGGAGGTAAAACTTACCTCAGCCTTACGGCAGAAAAAACCGATGGAAAGATAACAAGAAACCCCTTCTTGATATCAAAAACGCTATCCAAACTAACGAAAGACATATTAGAAATAAAGTACATAAAAAGAGACACAAGCTTTCTGATTGTTCTAGAGAACAACAGAAACGCGGAAAAGCTACTAATGCTTAAAAGCTTAGTAAACGGAGAAAAGATAAAAGTAGAATACCACAAGAACCTGAACATCTCAAAATGTGTGGTCTACAGCGAAGAAATGATGGAAATGGAAACGAAAGAGATACAAGTTGAGCTAGCAGACCAAGGTGTGCTAAACGTACACAGAATCACTAGGAAAAACGAAAAGAGAGAAACGGTTAACACGCCTCTTCTTATCATTACGATCAATAGATCAGAGCCTCCGGAGCATCTGAAATGTGGTCTACTAAGACTTAAAACTAGACACTATTTCCCGAAACCAATGCAATGCTTTAAATGCTACAAATATGGGCATACACAGAAGAAATGCCAAAGAGAAGAAGCAAGGTGCAAAAAATGCTCGAAAGACCATATCAACGCATCTTGTGAAGAACCACCATATTGCATCAATTGCAAAGGGAATCATGGGCCTGGCGACAGAAACTGCCCATTTTACAAACGAGAGAACGATATACTAAAAATTAAAGTATCAAGAAACATACCATATGGGGAAGCAAAAAGAACGTACGTAAACACACAAAGACAAACAAAAAGTTACGCTGATGTAGTCAAAAGCCAAGTTCAGCAAAGATTGGTGGTAAACAATGAGGTCATAAACGAGAATAACGCTCTTAAGGCCCAGATCCAAGAACTGAAGCAACAGATAGAAGAATTGAAATCAATCATTACAGAGATGCAGAAGAACAACATGATAAACAAAATTGTTCAAAACGAAGCCGATCTGATAAAACCTTCAACCAGCCATAGCGCTCATGAGGGCATGAGAACGAGCGAACCTAATAACAAAGCAAACAAAAAACAAAAAAAGAGGAAAGAGAAAAGATCCTCTGACTCTTCGCCTCCGTCAAGGAAAAACAAGAAAAGCGGAAACTTTTCCGATTCCGAAATGTCACAAAGTGACACAACGGAGCTATAGTGAAACTTTTAATATTCCATAATGAGCTATCACAAATTCACAAACGAAACACTAATACTACAATGGAACATCTTTGGCTTCCGAGGCAGACTACACGAGCTACAGCTACTAGTAAACGAACACTATCCATCCATCATTGCACTTCAAGAAACAATGGTACCCAAAATACCGCAAAATGTACTAGGTGGTCAATATGACTGGAAAATATACAACGATCACAGTCACCCAAACAAAAACGGGGTTGCATTGGGAGTACTCCACGACGCACCCCATAAGTGGATAGATGTAAGTGGGATCGATAAGGTGCAAGTCGTAGCAGTAACTATACACCTCCCACTAAAACTTACGATCGCAAACATATACATATCGCCACACTATACAAACATCGAATATGAAAGGGCCATAATTGCAGAAATAACACACATTGCGAGACAACTCCCACAACCGTACATACTAGTGGGCGATTTCAATGCCCACAACGAAAATTGGGGATCATACAAAAACGATACAAGAGGCAATCTCCTCCTTGAGGAGACAGATAAACATCGATGGAAAATACTAAACGAAGGTAATCCGACTAGGATGCACCCAACCTCTGGTAAACCATCGGCAATAGACCTGATGATAGCCTCGCATAATTTGCCCAACAGCTATTTATGGAGAACTGATGAAGACACAAGAGGAAGCGACCACTTCCCTATTTTACTACAAAAACATGGCCAAACAATAGTACTTCCTACAAGAAGGAAAAGATGGGTAACAGAAGCAGCTAACTGGAACAAATATGAGAGTGAAATCGAACGTGCCTTAACAGGTATAGAAAGTATAGACCCCATGGGACTAACAGATATCATAACAACTGCGGCTAGCAAAAGCATGAGGAAAACAACCGGCTACAAGCCAAAGAGAGAGGTCCCATGGTGGACCAGCGAAGTACACCAAGCCATAAAAAGCCGTAAAAAGGCACTCAGGAAGTTGAAGAACTCCAACCCTTCCTCACCTGAATACCAGGAAAACGCGAAAAAGTTCAGAATAGAGAGAGCAAAAGCAAGAACCATAATAAAGGCGGCAAGAAAAAAGAGCTGGGAGGAATACCTAGCAGGGATCTCCCCAAACACAAGCAGCTCCAGCATGTGGGCTAAAGTTAGAGCATGTAAAGGAGAATACAAATGTGAGAGAATAATAATGAATATTGACCAAAAAATAACAGATGACAATAACATCATAACAGAAGAACTTGCCAAGCACTTCACTAAAGTATCGTCAGATGAGGTCTACGAGACCTCCTTCAGAAACTTCAAAGAGAACGAGGAGAAAACAGTGGATATAAAAATAAGTGAAAATAATGAAATTTACAACAGAAGCTTCGACATGAAAGAACTCCTATGGGCACTGAACAGTGCCACAGGAAAATCTCCAGGTGAAGATAATATAACCTATCCACTACTACAAAATCTTCCAATTAAGGGTAAAGCTATACTACTAAAAACACTTAACGAAGTATGGCATACCGGCAAAATACCAAGAAAATGGAAAGAAGGTATTATCATACCCATTCCCAAAGTAGGTAGCAACACCATGAACCCAGATGGATATAGACCTATAACCCTCCTTAGTTGTGTGGGAAAAACATTAGAAAGAATGGTCAACAGAAGACTCATTGATGAGCTAGAGTACAGAAACCTGTTAGACGAAAGACAACATGCTTTTAGAAGAGGCAAAAGTACAACCACCTACCTAGCACACGTCGAGAGTATAATTAATACAGCCACAAGGCAAAATGCCCACCTAGACATGGTCTCGCTGGACCTGTCCAAAGCTTTCGATAGGACGTGGAGACTACCAATCTTAAAGCAAATGAAAGTATGGGGTTTTGACGGTCGCATTCTGAGCTTCGTTAAAGACTTCCTGACCGATAGGAAAATTAAAGTGTTTTGCAAAGGAGCATTGAGCTCATCTAGAACCCTACAAAACGGCATACCGCAAGGTTCAGTCATGTCAACAACGCTATTTTTAATAGCTATGGAGTCCCTCTTCGAAAGGGTACCAAATAACGTGTCTCTGGTGGTATACGCAGATGACATTACACTTATTAACTACGGTGAAACGCCAGGCTGGAATAGAAGGAAAACTCAAAGAGCGATCAACCACATACAATGTTGGGCCGATGAAAGGGGATTCAAGATTAATCCCCAGAAATCAAAACTAGTACATATATGCAGAAGACGACACCATAGAAAGGCCCCCTCGCTCCATCTGGGAGAATGCATAATCCCCCAAGATAGAAAAATGAAAGTACTGGGAGTAACAATAGATTCAAAATTAACCTTCAGACAACACTTCGAAGACGTTAAGAGAACAACACAAGGTTATATAAGAGTAATGAAAATAATAGCAGGAAGGTTCAAACCTAGCAACAGATGTACCCTAATAAAGGTAGTAAACGCTACAATATTAGCCAAAATATTACATGGAGCTGAGCTGTACTCAAGAGTAGGCGATAAAGCTACTAAAGCTCTAGAATCTGTATACAACGAAGGAATCAGAATAGCATCAGGTGCTTTTTGCACCAGCCCAGTACTATCAATTTATGCCGAATGTGGAGAGCTCCCTCTCAAATACCAAATCACTAGAAACATTTGTACAAAAGCATATCAACTGAAAGACAGGCTTACATCAGACCAATGGGAAACCCTCCCTCTATTGGAAAGAGCAAACTTCAGCTTTAAACAGCTTACAAATCAAGATCTACCTCAAACCGTAACAAGTGTACCAACCAAACAAAGAACATGGGTACACCAATGTCCAATTATTGATTGGACAATAAAAGCCAATACTAAGGCAGGATGCCCAAATAACGTCGCAAAAACAAATTTCAGAATGTACACATACAATTACCCAGGAAGAAGCCTAATATACACTGATGGTTCGAAAACAAAAAATGATGTGGGGTATGGTATAACGATTCCCAACACAAACGTGTGCATAAACGGTAGACTACCAAAACAGTGTAGCATATTCTCCGCTGAGGCATATGCTCTCCATAAGGCAACCCAGGCTGCCAGAGAAGGTTCAATAATATTCACGGACTCGGCAAGCTGTCTGGCTGGGCTAGAAAGCGGAAACTGCGACCACCCATGGCTGAAGCAGGCCAAAGCAACAGCTTGGGAAAAAGGTATAAGGTTTACATGGATTCCCGGCCATACTGGGATTGAAGGCAACGAGAAAGCTGACGTTTTGGCCAACGAAGGTCGATCCAAGCCACTTGAAGACAGAACCATACCTAAGGAAGATGCCATCAGGTGGATCAAAGAAGCAATAAAGGACGAATGGAACAAAACCTGGTTCCACTGCAGAGAACAGAAACTCAGGAAAATTAAATGCAGCGTAGAAAAATGGACCGAAGCAGACAACCCTAGGGACCAGAAGTTGCTTACTAGGCTCAGGATAGGCCACACCTGGATGACGCACAGCTCAATCATGAGCCAGAGACACCAAGATGGACCCACGTGCGAAACTTGTGGAACAGCTTTAACAGTAGAACATATCCTTGTGGAGTGTAGAAAGTACGACACTGAAAGACGGAAACATGGACTAGGAGACAACATCCAAATAATTCTGAAAAATAGCACTGAGAACATAAAAAGAACGTGTGATTTCATAAGAGACTGTAATTTGACTAATATGATCTAAGTTAGGGACTAGAGATAGGCCCACCATATCACGAATACTCAAAAAATGAAAAAGAGTGAACAGAGCAAAAAACGCCCGCTCAAAGTGATGGTGAACAGGAGTATAGGGAATATAGGGAATAATGTAAAAGAGATAAACTTAGGCGAATGACAGAGCAGCTAGTTACTGTAGAACAAATGTTAAAGCCTAATAAACAAGATATACACACACCTCGGTCCTAGGGGCTGGTAAAGCCAGGGTACAGCGCAATCCAGTGCCAATTATTGGCCCTTCAGCTTCCGCCCTGGAACTCCTATCCTTACCTCCCCGAGGTACCGGCTGGGGTATGAGCAACCTTAGGAAAGATCGGGTAACCAACCCCGGTGGGACCTTTGGTCGTACGCAGACAAGGAAGGGGCTGGAAAGATAACAAGAAACCCCTTCTTGATATCAAAAACGCTATCCAAACTAACGAAAGACATCATAGAAATAAAGTACATAAAAAGAGACACAAGCTTTCTGATTGTTCTAGAGAACAACAGAAACGCGGAAAAGCTACTAATGCTTAAAAACTTAGTAAACGGAGAAAAGATAAAAGTAGAATACCACAAGAACCTGAACATTTCAAAATGTGTGGTCTACAGCGAAGAAATGATGGAAATGGAAACGAAAGAGATACAAGTTGAGCTAGCAGACCAAGGTGTGCTAAACGTACACAGAATCACTAGGAAAAACGAAAAGAGAGAAACGGTTAACACGCCTCTTCTTATCATTACGATCAATAGATCAGAGCCTCCGGAGCATCTGAAATGTGGTCTACTAAGACTTAAAACTAGACACTATTTCCCGAAACCAATGCAATGCTTTAAATGCTACAAATATGGGCATACACAGAAGAAATGCCAAAGAGAAGAAGCAAGGTGCAAAAAATGCTCGAAAGACCATATAAACGCATCTTGTGAAGAACCAACATATTGTATCAATTGTAAAGGGAATCATGGGCCTGGCGACAGAAACTGCCCATTTTACAAACGAGAGAACGATATACTAAAAATTAAAGTATCAAGAAACATACCATATGGGGAAGCAAAAAGAACGTACGTAAACACACAAAGACAAACAAAAAGTTACGCTGATGTAGCCAAAAGCCAAGTTCAGCAAAGATTGGTGGTAAACAATGAGGTCATAAACGAGAATAACGCTCTTAAGGCCCAGATCCAAGAACTGAAGCAACAGATAGAAGAATTGAAATCAATCATTACAGAGATGCAGAAGAACAACATGATAAACAAAATTGTTCAAAACGAAGCCGATCTGATAAAACCTTCAACCAGCCATAGCGCTCCTGAGGGCATGAGAACGAGCGAACCTAATAACAAAGTGAACAAAAAACAAAAAAAGAGGAAAGAGAAAAGATCCTCTGACTCCTCGCCTCCGTCAAGGAAAAACAAGAAAAGCGGAAACTTTTCCGATTCCGAAATGTCACAAAGTGACACAACGGAGCTATAGTGAAACTTTTAATATTCCATAATGAGCTATCACAAATTCACAAACGAAACACTAATACTACAATGGAACATCTTTGGCTTCCGAGGCAGACTACACGAGCTACAGCTACTAGTAAACGAACACTATCCATCCATCATTGCACTTCAAGAAACAATGGTACCCAAAATACCATTTTGCGGTACTAGGTGGTCAATATGGTACTAGGTGGTCAATATGACTGGAAAATATACAATGATCACAGTCACCCAAACAAAAACGGGGTTGCATTGGGAGTACTCCACGACGCACCTCATAAGTGGATAGATGTAAGTGGGATCGATAAGGTGCAAGTCGTAGCAGTAACTATACACCTCCCACTAAAACTTACGATCGCAAACATATACATATCGCCACACTATACAAACATCGAATATGAAAGGGCCATAATTGCAGAAATAACACACATTGCGAGACAACTCCCACAACCGTACATACTAGTGGGCGATTTCAATGCCCACAACGAAAATTGGGGATCATACAAAAACGATACAAGAGGCAATCTCCTCCTTGAGGAGACAGATAAACATCGATGGAAAATACTAAACGAAGGTAATCCGACTAGGATACACCCAACCTCTGGTAAACCATCGGCAATAGACCTGATGATAGCCTCGCATAATTTGCCCAACAGCTATTTATGGAGAACTGACGAAGACACAAGAGGAAGCGACCACTTCCCTATTTTACTACAAAAACATGGCCAAACAACAGTACTTCCCACAAGAAGGAAAAGGTGGGTAACAGAAGCAGCTAACTGGAACAAATATGAGAGTGAAATCGAACGTGCCTTAACAGGTATAGAAAGTATAGACCCCATGGGACTAACAGATATCATAACAACTGCGGCTAGCAAAAGCATGAGGAAAACAACTGGCTACAAGCCAAAGAGAGAGGTCCCATGGTGGACCAGCGAAGTACACCAAGCCATAAAAAGCCGTAAAAAGGCACTCAGGAAGTTGAAGAACTCCAACCCTTCCTCACCTGAATACCAGGAAAACGCGAAAAAGTTCAGAATAGAGAGAGCAAAAGCAAGAACCATAATAAAGGCGGCAAGAAAAAAGAGCTGGGAGGAATACCTAGCAGGGATCTCCCCAAACACAAGCAGCTCCAGCATGTGGGCTAAAGTTAGAGCATGTAAAGGAGAATACAAATGTGAGAGAATAATAATGAATATTGACCAAAAAATAACAGATGACAATAACATCATAACAGAAGAACTTGCCAAGCACTTCACTAAAGTATCGTCAGATGAGGTCTACGAGACCTCCTTCAGAAACTTCAAAGAGAACGAGGAGAAAACAGTGGATATAAAAATAAGTGAAAATAATGAAATTTACAACAGAAGCTTCGACATGAAAGAACTCCTATGGGCACTGAACAGTGCCACAGGAAAATCCCCAGGTGAAGATAATATAACCTATCCACTACTACAAAATCTTCCAATTAAGGGTAAAGCTATACTACTAGAAACACTTAACGAAGTATGGCATACCGGCAAAATACCAAGAAAATGGAAAGAAGGTATTATCATACCCATTCCCAAAGTAGGCAGCAACACCATGAACCCAGATGGATATAGACCTATAACCCTCCTTAGTTGTGTGGGCAAAACATTAGAAAGAATGGTCAACAGAAGACTCATTGATGAGCTAGAGTACAGAAACCTGTTAAACGAAAGACAACATGCTTTTAGAAGAGGCAAAAGTACAACCACCTACCTAGCACACGTCGAGAGTAAAATTAATACAGCCACAAGGCAAAATGCCCACCTAGACATGGTCTCGCTGGACCTGTCCAAAGCTTTCGATAGGACGTGGAGACTACCAATCTTAAAGCAAATGAAAGTATGGGGTTTTGACGGTCGCATTCTGAGCTTCGTTAAAGACTTCCTGACCGATAGGAAAATTAAAGTGTTTTGCAAAGGAGCATTGAGCTCATCTAGAACCCTACAAAACGGCATACCGCAAGGTTCAGTCATGTCAACCACGCTATTTTTAATAGCTATGGAGTCCCTCTTCGAAAGGGTACCAAATAACGTGTCTCTGGTGGTATACGCAGATGACATTACACTTATTAACTACGATGAAACGCCAGGCTGGAATAGAAGGAAAACTCAAAGAGCGATCAACCACATACAATGTTGGGCCGATGAAAGGGGATTCAAGATTAATCCCCAGAAATCAAAACTAGTACATATATGCAGAAGACGACACCATAGAAAGGCCCCCTCGCTCCATCTGGGAGAATGCATAATCTCCCAAGATAGAAAAATGAAAGTACTGGGAGTAACAATAGATTCAAAATTAACCTTCAGACAACACTTCGAAGACGTTAAGAGAACAACACAAGGTTATATAAGAGTAATGAAAATAATAGCAGGAAGGTTCAAACCTAGCAACAGATGTACCCTAATAAAGGTAGTAAACGCTACAATATTAGCCAAAATATTACATGGAGCTGAGCTGTACTCAAGAGTAGGCGATAAAGCTACTAAAGCTCTAGAATCTGTATACAACGAAGGAATCAGAATAGCATCAGGTGCTTTTTGCACCAGCCCAGTACTATCAATTTATGCCGAATGTGGAGAGCTCCCTCTCAAATACCAAATCACTAGAAACATTTGTACAAAAGCATATCAACTGAAAGACAGGCTTACATCAGACCAATGGGAAACCCTCCCTCTATTGGAAAGAGCAAACTTCAGCTTTAAACAGCTTACAAATCAAGATCTGCCTCAAACCGTAACAAGTGTACCAACCAAACAAAGAACATGGGTACACCAATGTCCAATTATTGATTGGATAATAAAAGCCAATACTAAGGCAGGATGCCCAAATAACGTCGCAAAAACGAATTTCAGAATGTACACATACAATTACCCAGGAAGAAGCCTAATATACACTGATGGTTCGAAAACAAAAAATGATGTGGGGTATGGTATAACGATCCCCAACACAAACGTGTGCATAAACGGTAGACTACCAAAACAGTGTAGCATATTCTCCGCTGAGGCATATGCTCTCCATAAGGCAACCCAGGCTGCCAGAGAAGGTTCAATAATATTCACGGACTCGGCAAGCTGTCTGGCTGGGCTAGAAAGCGGAAACTGCGACCACCCATGGCTGAAGCAGGCCAAAGCAACAGCTTGGGAAAAAGGTATAAGGTTTACATGGATTCCCGGCCATACTGGGATTGAAGGCAACGAGAAAGCTGACGTTTTGGCCAACGAAGGTCGATCCAAGCCACTTGAAGACAGAACCATACCTAAGGAAGATGCCATCAGGTGGATCAAAGAAGCAATAAAGGACGAATGGAACAAAACCTGGTTCCACTGCAGAGAACAGAAACTCAGGAAAATTAAATGCAGCGTAGAAAAATGGACCGAAGCAGACAACCCTAGGGACCAGAAGTTGCTTACTAGGCTCAGGATAGGCCACACCTGGATGACGCACAGCTCAATCATGAGCCAGAGACACCAAGATGGACCCACGTGCGAAACTTGTGGAACAGCTTTAACAGTAGAACATATCCTTGTGGAGTGTAGAAAGTACGACACTGAAAGACGGAAACATGGACTAGGAGACAACATCCAAATAATTCTGAAAAATAGCACTGAGAACATAAAAAGAACGTGTGATTTCATAAGAGACTGTAATTTGACTAATATGATCTAAGTTAGGGACTAGAGATAGGCCCACCATATCACGAATACTCAAAAAATGAAAAAGAGTGAACAGAGCAAAAAACGCCCGCTCAAAGTGATGGTGAACAGGAGTATAGGGAATATAGGGAATAATGTAAAAGAGATAAACTTAGGCGAATGACAGAGCAGCTAGTTACTGTAGAACAAATGTTAAAGCCTAATAAACAAGATATACACACACACCTCGGTCCTAATATTCATTGGTTTGTAACCGGATCCGGAGGTAATGATTAACAGAAGTAGTTGGGGGCATTAGTATTACGGCGCGAGAGGTGAAATTCGTAGACCGTCGTAAGACTAACTAAAGCGAAAGCATTTGCCATGGATGCTTACATTAATCAAGAACGAAAGTTAGAGGATCGAAGGCGATTAGATACCGCCCTAGTTCTAACCGTAAACTATGCCAATTAGCAATTGGGAGACGCTACTGTATGGTGCTCTCAGTGGCTTCCGGGAAACCAAAATCAGGTTCCGGGGGAAGTATGGTTGCAAAGTTGAAACTTAAAGGAATTGACGGAAGGGCACCACCAGGAGTGGAGCCTGCGGCTTAATTTGACTCAACACGGGAAAACTTACCAGGTCCGAACTTATTGAGGTAAGACAGATTAATAGCTCTTTCTCAAAACTAAGGGTAGTGGTGCATGGCCGTTCTTAGTTCGTGGATTGATTTGTCTGGTTAATTCCGATAACGAACGTGACTCAATCAAATTAACTAGAACGCTATCAGCAGTCAGACGTAGAAGCTGTCGTCCGGTTGTGATGTGTGCGTGTGGGGTTGGCTTTCGGGTCGGCTTCCGCGCGCGCTTGCTGGCGCAGTCTAGTATGACCTGATGACACGTCAACTCATCGAGGTTGACTTCTGCTTAATGGAACAACTTGTGTTAAGCAAGGTGAGATTGAGCGATAACAGGTCCGTGATGCCCTAAGATGTTCTGGACTGCACGCGCGCTACAATGTGGGCAGCAGCGTGTACCCTATTCCGAGAGGAACGGGAAATCACTGAAATGCCCACGTAGTCGGGATTATGGACTGAAACGGTCCATATGAACTTGGAATTCCCAGTAAGTGCTGGTCACTAGCCAGCGTTGATTACGTCCCTGCCCTTTGTACACACCGCCCGTCGCTACTACCGATGGATTATTTAGTGAGGTCTTTGAAGGTGAACATTTGCTGGCCCCCTCGCTGGGGCTACATTTGACTCGCTGAAGTTGACCGAACTTGATGATTTAGAGGAAGTAAAAGTCGTAACAAGGTTTCCGTAGGTGAACCTGCGGAAGGATCATTATCGTATCCCCATGGTGATCTGATTTGGAGGAGACCGAACGCATTGGGGTCTTGCTGAACAAAAATAAACATGCGTTACCCAGTGGTTGTTTTGCGAGGACTAGGAGTTGCGCCGTACTCGTACCCCCATCTGTGTGTGTGGTGTTGTACGAACGTACGTTTAATATGCTCTCCTGGCGAGTCCGTTATGTTTCAATTCATACAACAAACCCTTTCATCTCGGTCTTCAGATCGATAAAAGGATTTACACTCCCTTACTGCACTAAAGGTATTACTGCTTGGATGAAGGGCCGGGGCCTTCGAACTTTCATCCTATTGTAGGGGCCATACCTTGCAGTGTGTGCGCGGCTCGAAACTACTAGACCCGGCGTTATAGATCTCATCTGTTGGACTAGGTGCGGTGTCTCGTACTTCGCATGTGCGCATATGAACGTACAGATGCCCCCTGGCGAGTCCCCATACTAGTGAGGTGGAAATGGAAGGAAAGGGTTGATCGTCTCGGTCTTTGGATCGATGATGGGATTCCCATTCCTTACTGCACTAAAGGTATTACTACTTGGATGAAGGGCCGGGGCCTTCGAACTTTCATCCTATTGTAGGGGCCATACCTTGCAGTGTGTGCGCGGCTCGAAACTACTAGACCTGGCGTTATAGATCTCATCTGTTGGACTAGGTGCGGTGTCTCGTACTTCGCATGTGCGCATATGAACGTACAGATGCCCCCTGGCGAGTCCCCATACTAGTGAGGTGGAAATGGAAGGAAAGGGTTGATCGTCTCGGTCTTTGGATCGATGATGGGATTCCCATTCCTTACTGCACTAAAGGTATTACTACTTGGATGAAGGGCCGGGGCCTTCGAACTTTCATCCTATTGTAGGGGCCATACCTTGCAGTGTGTGCGCGGCTCGAAACTACTAGACCCGGCGTTATAGATCTCATCTGTTGGACTAGGTGCGGTGTCTCGTACTTCGCATGTGCGCATATGAACGTACAGATGCCCCCTGGCGAGTCCCCATACTAGTGAGCTAAAGGTTAAGCCGATCACACGGTCTTTGGACGAATGATGACAAAAATACGTCCCAAGTGATGAAACCGGCGTGATGTTCATTCTGCAAGTGCGATGGGTTCTAAGAACCCAGGAGTGGCCTGTACATCGTATGTTTACATGCGAACGTACTCTCCAAGTGTGTGTTTCAAATTTCAACCCGTGTTTCAATTTCAGAATGTGAACTGCAGGACACATGAACACCGACAAGTTGAACGCATATTGCACATCGTACAATCATTGTGCGATGTACACATTTTTGAGTGCCTATATATACCAATTTAACTATATGCGCTGCTTAGGTAGCGCATATGCGTAATGGTGTTTTTCGACCTTCAGTGGTGGAAAAACATTGAAGATAGTCAAACGTGCGAAGGCCCCGGCGCACGGCTTGATGAACACACGTCCCAAGATGAAAGTCTTTGTGTGTTCCATCTTCTCCATACATGAGATTGTTCTTATAGGCCTCAAATGATGTGTGACTACACTCGGCTCGTGGATCGATGAAGACCGCAGCAAATTGCGCGTCAGAATGTGAACTGCAGGACACATGAACACCGACAAGTTGAACGCATATTGCACATCGTACAATCATTGTGCGATGTACACATTTTTGAGTGCCGCCTATATTTACCAATTTAACTATATGCGCTGCTTAGGTAGCGCATATGCGTAATGGTGTTTTTCGGCCTTCGGTGGTGGAAAAACATTGAAGATAGTCAAACGTGCGAAGGCCCCGGCGCACGGCTTGATGAACACACGTCCCAAGATGAAAGTCTTTGTGTGTTCCATCTTCTCCATACATGAGATAGTTCTTATAGGCCTCAAATGATGTGTGACTGGATTCCCTGAGTAGCTGCGAGCGAAAAGGGATGAGCCCAGCACGTAGAGGTGGTGCGCGTTTGCGTGTCCACCGTGTTGCGTGGCATCTGGACACCTGAGACCTCCTACAAACGATAGGTTTACAGGCTGGGAGTTGCGAGTTGCAGAGAGGTGTACACTTCGATCCTCTCAGACTACCCATGCTTGGAGGTTGGCCTTGTACGTGTACGGTTGTTGTGTTTAAAAGAGAAGTCCTACTGTAGCTTAGTGCTGCATGTGGTGACTTCTCTTTTTTTTATTTAAACATTTTCGGGCACTTGAAGGTCCATGCCGAGTGTCGGAGATAGGCATGTGGATGGGGTACGTGTACGGTTGTTGTGGTTAGAAGAGAAGTCCTACTGCAGCTTAGTGCTGCATGTGGTGACTTCTCTTTTTTTTATTAAAAAATTTTCGGATGCCTGAAGGCATGTGGATGGGTCACATTCGACTGCAACGTGGTGCGTGAGCGATGATATGTGCGGGTAGTCACACTGATCGCGCATAGGATGGCTTCTATTGATTTGTTTCAAAAGAACCTTCCTCGAGGTGCACGAACTTTCTCAACACTTGAGATACCTTATGCTAGACATAAGATAGGCATGTGGATGGGTCACATTCGACTGCAACGTGGTGCGTGAGCGATGATATGTGCGGGTAGTCACACTGATCGCGCATAGGATGGCTTCTATTGATTTGTTTCAAAAGAACCTTCCTCGAGGTGCACGAACTTTCTCAACACTTGAGATGCCTTATGCTAGACATAAGATAGGCATGTGGATGGGTCACATTCGACTGCAACGTGGTGCGTGAGCGATGATATGTGCGGGTAGTCACACTGATCGCGCATAGGATGGCTTCTATTGATTTGTTTCAAAAGAACCTTCCTCGAGGTGCACGAACTTTCTCAACACTTGAGATGCCTTATGCTAGACATAAGATAGGCATGTGGATGGGTCGTATTCGACTGTAACACGGTGCGTGAGCGATGATATGTGCGGGTAGTCACACTGATCGCGCATAGGATGGCTTCTATTGATTTGTTTCAAAAGAACCTTCCTCGAGGTGCACGAACTTTCTCAACACTTGAGATGCCTTATGCTAGACATAAGATAGGCATGTGGATGGGTCGTATTCGACTGTAACACGGTGCGTGAGCGATGATATGTGCGGGTAGTCACACTGATCGCGCATAGGATGGCTTCTATTGATTTCTTTCAAAAGAACCTTCCTCGAGGTTCACGAACTTTCTCAACACTTGAGATGCCTTATGCTAGACATAAGATAGGCATGTGGATGGGTCGTATTCGACTGTAACACGGTGCGTGAGCGATGATATGTGCGGGTAGTCACACTGATCGCGCATAGGATGGCTTCTATTGATTTGTTTCAAAAGAACCTTCCTCGAGGTGCACGAACTTTCTCAACACTTGAGATGCCTTATGCTAGACATAAGATAGGCATGTGGATGGGTCGTATTCGACTGTAACACGGTGCGTGAGCGATGATATGTGCGGGTAGTCACACTGATCGCGCATAGGATGGCTTCTATTGATTTGTTTCAAAAGAACCTTCCTCGAGGTGCACGAACTTTCTCAACACTTGAGATGCCTTATGCTAGACATAAGATAGGCATGTGGATGGGTCGTATTCGACTGTAACACGGTGCGTGAGCGATGATAGGTATGGGTGGACATATCATTCGCGTGTAGGATAGTAGATGCTGAGCAAATCATAAACTTTTGAAACAGCCCAATAGGAAACCGATTACTCGCGGTCGACTCGAGATTAGAAGGGTGACATAGATTGTTCCATGATGACATCGAGGATACTGGAGATGACGTGTACGACTGGGAACCGATAGTCATTTCCGAGGTCGACGAGATATACTCCCTTATTATAGTTTTCGAACGAATATCATCAGTCAGTCATCAGAAAAAGAAACCCTACCATGTAAGCTAACGCCCGACGTGTAAAATACGAAAAACAGGAAGTGGGTTATATCTATGGTATAACCGCAAGGGTGACGTAGGACTATCGTTGAATTAGAGATCATTTGTTTGAATTTGAATATAAATCCATTCTGAATAAATGAATAAATGAATATTTGGGGAACTTCGAAAACGAGAGCGTTACGTTGAGGCTCAAGGTTTTATGCATCTAATATTGGATACAAAAAAACTTGTTCTGAAGAATAATCTTCAGAAGCTTTCCTGCTAACTGCACTTGATTGACAAATCACAAAATCAAATGTATGTGGTCGCAGTATTATATGGATAGAAAACATAAAAAAAAACTCGCTTGAATGTAATTTTCAATTCCAAGGGGAACTGGCAGATTATTTTCCAGCAACGATCACTTCTTTCCAGGGTTCTTCTCGATAACCAGCAAACGAAAAAGTTGCGCGCGTGTATGTGTGTGTGTGGCGGCTGCTTCGATATCTTCCCGGGGAACCGTTTTTCGATGTTGATACTCTCTTAGTCACCTTCTCTTCTCCTTCTGATCGATCGGCTTTTCTACGCTCCCTCACAGTTGAAACAAACTGATTGCATTTCAGGGCAGGTCAGGCCAGATAATGAATACCTCCATCCCTCGCCGTCCAGCTCGTCCAGCTCGTTCAGTAACGATGTTGTCTTGTCGATGTCCTCACGAAAAATGAATGGGTTTCATCGTTCGTTCTTGTTTTTGAAGGGACTTTAACCCAAAGGTCATTCGTCCCTGAGTGAATGGGTTTCATCACCAGAATATCGCTTAAGTATGCGTCGTGCGTGATTGAATCGCGAGAAGGTGTGGTTTACGATGGCAATTTGAAAGGCAAACTAGAGGGGAATGGACTTTCTGAGTATGAAAATTTCGACAACTGAGCAATAATCGATTGAAAATTATATAATTTTCGCGATATGAAACATTTTCTGTTGCGCGCGCATACAATATTGGATACGAAAGTATCCTACTGATGGGGAAGAATAATCTTCAGAAGCTTTCCAGCTAATTACACTTGATTGAAAAATTACAAAATCAAATGTATTTGGTCGCTGTGTTACACTTGATTGAAAAATTACAAAATCAAATGTATTTGGTCGCTGTGTTATATGGTTAGAAAACATTAAAATAAACTCTTTCGCATGAATGTATTTTTCAATTCCCAGGGAAATGGCAGATTAATTTTCAGCAACGATTAGATTTTTCCGGATTTTCCTCGATACTCGAAGCCCTTCAGTGGTTAATGCTAACTCGATAACCACCTGTTAATAGCACTTGATTGAAACATATTTGGTCGCTGTGTTATATGGTTAGAAAACATTAAAATAAACACTTTCGCATGAATGTATTTTTCGATCCCCAGGGAACTGGTAGATTATTTTTCAGCAACGACTAGATCTTTCCGAAATTTTCTCGATGCTGTATGGCATCCAAACGAAAATACTCCTTTCAGTTTGGCCTGTAAAAAACTTTTCTGAACTCTAATGGAGCCCTGAAAAGCGCCGTTGATTATATGCTAAGCTAATATAGCACGCTCTTCTTGGATTCGACAGGCTAGCTGAATGTCCTTGGGCATGATGTGACGCGTTTTGCGTGGATAGCACACAAATTGGTATCTTTGAAGCGCAAGTCGATTTTGAAGTCCTGAGTAATTCCACGAACCAAATGCTGCAAAGGTAGCTTGCGGATCAGCAATTCGGTCGACTTCTGATAACGACGAATCATATATTTCATATTCTTCATTATGAGATCCATATCCATGGCACCTGAATGATCAGTGGGTTGGCTCCATGGCACCTATCGGTATCGAATTATCATCGGCACCTCGATTTTCGCTAAATGCTCCTTTCAGTTCGGCCTGTAAAAAACTTTTCTGAACTCTAATCCATCACATTGGAGCCCTGAAAAGGGCCGTTGATTATATGCTAAGCTAATATAGCACGCTCTCCTCGGATACGATGAGCCAGCTGGATGTTCTCGGGCATGATGTGACGCGTTTTGCATAGATAGCACACAAATTGATATCGTCGAATAGGCCTCCTGCAGCGTCATAACCGCGGAACTTTGGAAGCGCAAGTCGGTTTTGGAGTCCTGAGCAATTCCACGAGAAAATGTTGAGTAAACATCGTTTGCCAGTGCGCGTAGAGCGGGAATTCCTGAAGATTCATTGTACCTCTAATAAATTGCCGAAAGGCGTGGTCTTACGTTGATCGCACTTGATTGAAAAATCCAAAACGAAATGTATTTGGTCGCAGAATTCTATGAGTAGAAAGCAAATAATCGCTCGAAAATGACTTGATTTTCGCGATGTGAAACATTTTCCGTTTTTCATGTTATGCACTCA
Source organism: Toxorhynchites rutilus septentrionalis (assembly GCF_029784135.1). Lineage (NCBI taxonomy): Eukaryota > Metazoa > Arthropoda > Insecta > Diptera > Culicidae > Toxorhynchites > Toxorhynchites rutilus. Next base: position 95,762,433 of record NC_073744.1, read on the forward strand.
ATATTGGATACGGAAATTTTCTACTGATGGGGAAAATAATATTCAGAAGCTTTCTTGTTAATTGCGATTGATTGAAAAATCACAAAACCAAATGTATTTGGTGCAGTGTTATATGAATCGAAAACATTAAAATAAACTATTTCGCATGAATTTATTTTTCAATTCCCAGATTATTTCTCAGCAACGCGCGTGTACGTGTGTGTGGCGGCTGCTCCGATGTTTCAAGCGGAACCGTGGCATCAGCCTCCTCTTGATGGATTCCCTTCTGGCCTTAGGTGCACAAACAGGCTCTTGGTGACACCGTTCATCAGCGCTTTCTATGATAAACGAAATTAGCTTCACCACAACAGCGACAACATGCTCCAATCGCTGTTCAATTATAACTGAGTGGGTTTACGAGCGGCGCTCGCTTATATACCGATTGGTGATTTCCATAGCCTATTTTGAAAGCAATTTTAAAGCTATTGAAACAAGTTTTTGGATGAAAAAGTAACAAGTATATAACGCGTAGACATTTTATCTTTCGAATGAAGTGTTTATCATACCATTTCGTTCAGTCGTTTAAGAGCTATTAACGCTCCAAATCTCGGTCTCCGGCGTAACGCTTTCGTTTTCGAAACTTTGATTTTACACCCCGGTAAAGAAATGAAAGACATAGTCCTACGTAAAAAAATAACAAAAAATTATAGGAGGTTGTGTCCAAGATACGACCGAAATGTTGACGTAGAACTACGGTGTTATTTTATATAAGTCGCTTGTTTATACTTATTGATATTATATTGATATTATTCTATAATGCTGTGAAATTTTCGAAACAACTGCTTAGTAGAATAATCTCTGAAATGATTTTTTCATTGTAGAATCAGTTGACGATAAGTGATTGATGTTTCATTCTTGCCCTCGCAAAACAATACACTAACTGATCGTATGTCGCAATCTATTTCATGTCAATGCATTGAAAATTTACCACGAACGCTATTCCGGCCAAACAAGCGTTCGCCATAGCATGCATACAGAGCCATACTTTGGTGGCTTGAATATAAACACTTCTCATCATTTTGCGCTACTCTCAAAAGAAACGCTTCTGTTAATATTACTGGCCTCAAAAAAAGTTGCATTACTTTCTCATGCTCGAGAGAAGCGCAGCTGTCACCCTTAGTGGAGGAATTTTTGCTACTGGTGAGCGAAACCTAATCACATACAAAATTCCAGAACGACATTTACTTTCTTGGTGACTAAACAAGCGAAATAAACTCTTCTTGTTAATATCAACAACGTCGAAAACAGTAGCAATGCTTCATCATGATCAATATTAGCGCAAATACAATCCTAGTTGAAGGCAGATTTGCGACTGGCACGCTTACCTAAATAACTTATAACATTCCAGTAAGACATTCAAGATGCTTGGTATTCCCCAAATATTTTTTGGAGCACAACCTTAACGCCTGCTTCGCCATAACGTCAGTTTAATGCATTGATGCATTCTCAAAGGCACCAAAGAAGCCCTTATGATGACGGAAAACAAACAATGTTAACTACTTGGAAAAAGGCTGAATTATGCCATACAGCTTGTACTCTGCTGTAACACCCATCGATGCGAATTCGCTGATGAGTTTGTCAAGAGCGACCGCCTCTTCACCACCAACGGGGGAAACTTGATTTTGGTTGCTGCCTGGGTAACGGCGTTCACATTTTCGATCGACGCGCCGAAATCGCCTACTTCGCTGTTATGCGATGCGGTGTCCCATTCGCGAGGGCTCGGTTCAGTGTGAGCGCTTTTCACTGCACCAACATCGCGTGCATCATTAGATGACGCTTGCCTCGAAATTTCCCCTGGCAATGCGTTCGTTTTTTGCAGGGCTAGAGCCTGCCTCCCTCTTCTTGCTCATCACACACTACGCGAAGCGTTCAATTTATGACGCGGGAAGAAAAACACACGATATGAATAACGAATAACGAACAGAAAAAACAAACGACGATATTCAAGTTGGATTACCACTGGTGGGGTCCAATCTTAGATCGAAGCGCAGCGAAAGCAAAGTGAACTGGATTGCTCAACAGTCCGATGTCGAATGAGAGTTTGCCTCAGCGAGATCCACTGTTTATACTCTAGGCAAGTATTCCCCTTCATTCTTCTACTTTTCCTTTGTTCACGGAGACTTAAAATCCTACGATTTCCCCTTCGTTGGTCGTCAATGAGTTGCTCGTTATTGACAACTCTGTTCGGGAAAGCACACAAATGGACAAAACAAATGTATAGGAAAATGGAAACGCCTAAAGTTTTCATGAATTTCAACCATTTACAAACCAGGGGATTCTAATATATAGCATATTAAACAAATCTGAGGGAATTTCTGATTCGTTTAGTATGTAAATCGCTAAAATCCGTTTGCGGCAAAAATAGTTATTAACGTTAACTTTATTTCATAAAAACGTGACCTTTTTTCTGATTTGGCACCCTTAATGAAAGACGTAGTCAAAAGGTACGGTATTCAGAAGGGCATGACCAATCTTCAGAATGCAACTCGGTGCTGATGCGCAACAAGATTTTTGTACCCAGTTGAGCTCCCACTCCTTGTGCACACATACTGCGCGCTTGAAACTGGATTGCTCTCTCTGTTGAGATATTTTTCTTCACACAAGTATGCCCCGCCCGCTCGACATCACCACCAGCCAATGCAACGGGATATAAAGAGAAGAAAACTCCTTGTATATAGAGAAAGTGAGTACATATTAGCCTTAAGTTTAATTCCATTCTTGCAACCACCATTGAGTAAAGATCCAAATCCGTGTAATTTAGTCGTGTTAAATAAAAGTTGTGAAAAGCCAAAACCATTAGCTAGTTTTTAATCATCATCCTGATTCCACCGGAGAACCAGCAACCATCCAGAAGGAAGTGCCAAAAAGTGATAAAGTCCACTTGTGATCGAGGTGGTTCTGTTAACGTGCTTGTGGAACCAATCCGTTCTTTCAAAGGACATAAAAGTGTGCTAGTGTCCTTCCACAAGTGCTTAAGCGGTGCTTAACATTGGTCCTTCGAGCCGGATAGAAGGAAAAATACTAGCGCAGTTTGATGTGTTTGCTGAAAGAAGACTAGTGAAGTGAATTTTGGAACCGAGACAATTGTGCGAACCGTGAAAGACTTAGTGACATTTGAAAAAGCGTAATAGTGAAAGAACTAATAATCGTGATAGAAAGTGAAAGAAAGTAAATGAAGTGAATTTTGAAACCGAGACAATTGTGCGAACCGTGGAGACTTAGTGACATTTGAAAAAGCGTAATAGTGAAAGAACTAATAATCGTGATAGAAAGTGAAAGAAAGTTCAAAAATACCCATACCCTACTCCATAAAGAGTGACCAGAGTATTCATCTGAAACTGGAATTCCCGCCATGAGAGAGTCAAGGAGTGCAACTGATGTTAATGCAGTTCTCGAACCACTTCCGTCAACAAGCGCCATTCCACTTGTTCTTGCAATCATTTGCAAACCGCTAAAACTGTGATGCTATTGACTGCCGTGATAAATGTTGAGAATGCAAATGGTCAGTTGGTTCCTTGTCGTGCAATGCTTGATAGTGGCTCTCAAGTGAGCTTCGTATCTGAGATGCTTGCCAATCGTTTGTCGATCCCTCGTAAGTCAGTTCATGTGCCTATTACTGGGATTGGCGGAGCAAAAGTTTATGTGAGAGAAAAATTGAATGTAACAATTTTATCGAGATACTCCGATTTTACCACAGATGTCGATTGTTTGGTAGTACCGAAGATAACTGGCATTGTACCATCTGCTCAAATTGATCATTCGTCTTGGCCAATCCCGGCCGGGTTTCAGTTAGCTGACTTCCATTTCAATCTCAGAATAAAATGTATATTATTTCATATTTGTAACATGGATGAAGAATTATCGAAGGTAATTTTTTGTGATTTCCATATTATCCCGAATATCCTTATTTTATTTTCTATTTTGGTGGAACTCAAACCCACCGTGAAGAATATAATATGATAGTTACATTTGATTACACCCCAATCTGCACGCAACACAGCCTCAACGCTACGAAATAAGCAGTAATGACTACCGGGTTCAAACCATTCATCTGAACTCGCCGTCATCCAAACACAGGGCAAACACAGTCAACTACGTATGAAACGATTACTACTACTAATGCGCCGCTCTGCGTAAAAATTACGTTTTAGGTTCAATATTTCTGCTGAACGAAACTGATGAAAACGATGGAAAATACACACCACCACTCATCAGTGTTTGTTCATGGTTGTCATCGTTTCCTTTTCTGTTTCTCTTCCTACTCCTGACGTCATTAAAATTTGAGAGATGGCACGAGATACACAGTATCAAACACCACGAGCGAGCGTGATGCAAATAAACAAAAAACGAACAAATTCATTCATGGTTTCTGTGGATGGATGGTATGTCGATGTGTGGTTTTAATTCGAGCGTTTTTATCGATTTTGTTCATTCGACAACTTGAACCCGGTACATATAGTACACGTTTGTCTGCTTACGTTTCAAAACCTTCGCTGCATTGGCCGGACAAGTGGATGAAATAGCCGCGTACTTTGGTCTTAATGCTGACAAAATTGTGGCCCAGAGCTATGATGGCGCTGCTGTAATGTCCGGTGATAAATCTAATGTGCAAACATTGGTGAAACAACGGTTATTCACTGGATATATTTACTGTCGCGCACACATATTGAACATGGTTTTGCTTCACTCGTGCATAAACAACAAGAAAATGTCGAGGTTTTTCAATAAGATATCAACTCTTGCGGCATTTTTCTCGCAGTCGTCAAAATGTAGCGAGACATTGAAGCAATTTATTGAGACCAAAATTCCAAATGTTTGCAAAAATAGTTGATTTAAATTATGCACCTATCAATGTTATACAGGCAAAACTGTTTTTTTGCGGGTGATAGGGACCGCATAAAAAAGTTTCCTTAAGGAATTAACCCAAATCCTAATGATTCCATTCGTGATCAACATTCGATTTCCTTTTTTCACTTTCATAAGCGGCCTACTCACTTGCGCAGATCATAAAATCAACTCTTTGATCCTTTCAATAAGCTCCTATTGACACCTTAAAACAAACAAAACAAAATATGAGAATGGGAATTAGCTGACACAGTCCCTATGTAGAGCGATAAAATACATTTTTTTTTATCCAAAATATATATTTTATTAAGGCTCATATGGCGTCAGCCTAACGGGGCCGGGAGTTCAATATTTTGACAATGTTTGCTTAGACTATGTTAGTAATATGTAACCGATTACTCGCGGTTGACTCGAGGTTAGTATTACAAGTGTTCTCATAATTGGTATGTCGCAGTCTTCGATGCTCTGTACGTGTGCCCGACACGGGATACTTCCTATTGGGATGCAGCTGACCATTAATCAGCAACGCCCCCCTAGTCTGTACCCCATATCTAGCGTGGTGCGTCTTTCTCGACTCGAGGAATCCAGGATAGAATGGCGGCGCAATCGTCAGCTCGTGTAGAGTTGTCATGAGCGGTACAACCTTTGGCTCTTGTTGAATAATCAGTGGACTGCACAACCTCCGGCCCTTGCATCTGTAAAGAGTGTGTGTATGTATTGCCGCGACTAAGTAAAAGTTTATCGATCGGATAGGAGGGATATGAAACGGGGACACAACGAAGGAAACATCATTATACGTTGACATCGGCGTTTCTGAGGAACAGGTATAGATGAAGCAGAAGATCAGGATCCCGGCTACCTAAGATATCCCGGACGGGGATATCCGATTGTCTGCCTTGTGCTCTCAGTGCTCTAGAGAGCTGAGAGCGAGCAGCATGGAACCGGATACACGACCAGACAACATTCTCGATGTCGTGGTAGCCATCGCCACAATCACAAAGATTGTTTGCTGCGAGCCCAATGCGATAGAGATGCGCGTTTAGGTTGTAGTGATTGCACATAAGCCGAGATATCACGCGAATGAAATCACGACCTACATTCAATCCCTTGAACCATGCACTCGTCGAGACCTTAGGGATAATCGTGTGTAACCAACGACCGAACTCATCACCACTCCACATGCGCTGCCAACTTACGAGCGTATACTGACGAGGAATGTGGAAAAATTCATTATAAGCAATTTGCCTTTCAAAAAGTGTGCCTTCTAAAGCGCCCACCTTAGCTAGCGAGTCCGCTTTCTCATTCCCCGGAATCGAGCAATGAGAGGGAACCCATACTAAGGTAATCTGGAATAATTTTTCGACCAAAACACTCAATAGTTGTCTTATTCTAGTTAGGAAATAAGATGAGCGTTTATCAACCTTCATTGAGCGGATTGCCTCTATTGAGCTGAGACTGTCTGAAAAAGATACATATATAAAATACATATCAAAGATAGAAAAAAACAGGAAGTGGGTTATATCTATGGTATAACCGCAAGGGTGACGTAGGACTATCGTTGATTTAGAGATCATTTGTTTGAAGTTGAATCTGAATTCATTCTGAATGAATGAATATTTGGAGAACTTCGAAAACGAGAGCGTTACGTTGGAGCCACAAGGTTTTATGCATCCAATATTGGATACGGAAATATCCTACTGATGGGGAAGAATAATCTTCAGAAGCTATCCTGTTGATTGCGATTGATTGAAAAATCACAAAACCAAATGTATTTGGTCACAGTGTTTCATGGATAGAAAACATTAAAATAAACTCTTTCACATGAATGTAATTTTAAATTCCCAGAGGAACTGGCAGATTATTTTCAGTAACGATTAGATATTTCCACATTTTCCTCGATACTGGAAGCCCACCAGTGGTTAATGCTAACTCGATAACCATCTGTTAATAGCACTTGATTGAAACATATTTGGTCACAGTGTTACATGGATAGAAAACATTCAATTAAACTCTTTCACATGAATATATTTTGAAAATTCCCAGAGGAACTGGCAGATTATTTTCCAGCAATGATTAGATCTTTCCGGAACTTTCCCGATGCTAAATGGCATCCTAACGGAAAGAGTTCTGCGCGTGTATGTGTCGATCCTTCGCCGTCCACCTCCTCCAGCACGTTAGGCAACGATGTTGTCTTGTCGATGTCCTCACGAAAAATGAATGTGTCTCACCACCAGAATATCGCTTAAGTATGCTTTTTGTGTGTGATTGAATCGAGAGAAGGTGTGGTTTACGATGGCAATTTGGAAGGCAAACTAGAGGGGAATGAACTCTCTGAGCTCGGAACTTTCGGCGACTGAGCAATAATCCATTGCGGGCGCATACAATATTGGATACGGAAATATCCTACTGATGGGGAAGAATAATCTTCTGAAGCTATCCTGTTAATTGCGATTGATTAAAAAACCACAAAACCAAATGTATTTGGTCACAGTGTTACATGGATAGAAAACATTCAATTAAACTCTTTCACATGAATATATTTTGAAAATTCCCAAAGGAACTGGCAGATTATTTTCAGTAACGATTAGATATTTCCACATTTTCCTCGATACTGGAAACCCACCAGTGGTTAATGCCAACTCGATAACCACCTGTTAATAGCACTTGATTGAAACATATTTGGTCGCAGTGTAACATGGATAGAAAACATTCAATTAAACTCTTTCACATGAATATATTTTGAAAATTCCCAGAGGAATTGGCAGATTATTTTCCAGCAATGATTAGATCTTTCCGGAACTTTCCCGATGCTGAGTGGCATCCTAACGGAAAGAGTTCTGCGCGTGTATGTGTCGATCCTTCGCCGTCCACCTCCTCCAGCACGTTAGGCAACGATGTTGTCTTGTCGATGTCCTCACGAAAAATGAATGTGTCTCTTCTTCTTCTTCTTATTTTTGGCTTTAAGAGGGTTTAAACTTTTCAGTTCATTCGCCTCTAGCTCTGAGAAGAGCCATTGAGCACCAGTCTTGAGGAGGCTGGTGAAAAAGAAGAAAAAACCATATTCAGCGGACCTGTCTGCTCAGATGTAAAACCGGGCGAAGGCAGGAAAGGATCCTATGCCATATAAGATGTTTAATATGAGCTGTAACGTAATTGTATTGTTATTAATTAGTACCAAAGCGGCGACGAAGCATCGTAGAACCAAGCTCTAGAACAAAGGGAAAGGGAGGGAATGGGGTGGGGGGTGGGTGAAAAGGAAAGGAAAGGTAAGGAGAAGGGGTGGGATGGAGTGGGAAGGAATGATGTGATGTTGGGTGATTTATAAATGTAGTTAGTTTAATGGTGTTAGTAAAATGCTGGATAAGTATGAATTAGTGTGGTTAGAATTGAGTAAATAAAATAATAATATGTTTAAAAGGTATGCTGTTTGATTATATAGTACTGCTGCATATGCTGGAAAAAGTTAATTTGTGAGTTATATATGGAAGATGTTTGTGTTTATATATTTTTATTTGTTTTAATATTTTTGTATGTTATATGTTTATAGATGCATACACATACATACGCCATTTTTGTTAGATTTGTAATTTTGTACATAAACCTGTGCATGCATGCGCATGTACATGCATACATATATATACATTTTATTTACTTATATCTACATGTATATGCATACGCGGCGGTGAAGTGACTAACTGAAATAAGAGTGTATTTTAGATTTTACCAAAGAAGCCGGTTTCTTTCAGAAACGCAATCAAATTGGTTTCCTGTGTCTCGTCTCTACTGAGAATGTCTCGGAGACTCTGACCTATATTGTGTCGGACACGAGCATCTTTGGTGTGTTGGCATTCTAGTAGAAGATGCCTAACTGAAACTTGGGCTGAGTTACATGCGCAAAGTGGTCTTTCGGTTTTCTTCATTAGGTGTGAGTGTGTGAAAAAAGTGTGTCCAATTCGAAGACGGGTTAGCACCCGTCTTTCTTTGCTGTTGTTTTGATCAAACCAAGGAAGTGTGGTATTTTTGATTTGATGGAGATGGGTGGGAGGGCTATTTAGCCAGCCTATGTTCCAGCTTTCGCGAATTTGCTGTTTGACCCAGCGAACTATATCAGTTCGAGGACAGGGTATAACTGGTGGTTCCATTTTGCTACCCTTACCGGCCAGTTTGTCTGCGGCTGTGTTTCCGAGGATTCCGGAATGACCAGGAACCCAACAGTAGGAGATGTTTTTTTCTGAAGCAGCCTCTTCTGTCTGTATTATCCATGGGTGTTTACTGTTTCCACTGAGCAGGTCTTGAAGACAGCTGGCTGAATCGGAGAAAATTACCGTAGGAAGGTGATCATGGGTACACTCTTGTGTAGCTATTAATAGAGCAAAAGCTTCCGCACTGAAGATGGAGCATTGCGGTGGAAGAGAAAAGCTACCGGTGTATCTGTTCTCGAAAATTCCACACCCAACTCCATCGGAGTTAACAGAACCGTCTGTGTAGACCTGGTGTTTGTTTTGAAAGTGATGAATGTGTCTCACCACCAGAATATCGCTTAAGTATGCTTTTTGTGTGTGATTGAATCGAGAGAAGGTGTGGTTTACGATGGCAATTTGGAAGGCAAACTAGAGGGGAATGAACTCTCTGAGCTCGGAACTTTCGGCGACTGAGCAATAATCGATTGCGGGCGCATACAATATTGGATACGGAAATATCCTACTGATGGAGAAGAATAATCTTCTGAAGCTATCCTGTTAATTGCGATTGATTGAAAAACCACAAAACCAAATGTATTTGGTCACAGTGTTACATGGATAGAAAACATTCAATTAAACTCTTTCACATGAATATATTTTGAAAATTCCCAAAGGAACTGGCAGATTATTTTCAGTAACGATTAGATATTTCCACATTTTCCTCGATACTGGAAGCCCACCAGTGGTTAATGCCAACTCGATAACCACCTGTTAATAGCACTTGATTGAAACATATTTGGTCACAGTGTAACATGGATAGAAAACATTCAATTAAACTCTTTCACATGAATATATTTTGAAAATTCCCAGAGGAACTGGCAGATTATTTTCCAGCAATGATTAGATCTTTCCGGAACTTTCTCGATGCTGAATGGCATCCTAACGGAAAGAGTTCTGCGCGTGTATGTGTCGATCCTTCGCCGTCCACCTCCTCCAGCACGTTAGGCAACGATGTTGTCTTGTCGATGTCCTCACGAAAAATGAATGTGTCTCACCACCAGAATATCGCTGAGGTATGCTTTTTGTGTGTGATTGAATCGAGAGAAGGTGTGGTTTACGATGGCAATTTGGAAGGCAAACTAGAGGGGAATGAACTCTCTGAGCTCGGAACTTTCGGCGACTGAGCAATAATCGATTGCGGGCGCATACAATATTGGATACGGAAATATCCTACTGATGGGGAAGAATAATCTTCTGAAGCTATCCTGTTAATTGCGATTGATTGAAAAACCACAAAACCAAATGTATTTGGTCACAGTGTTACATGGATAGAAAACATTCAATTAAACTCTTTCACATGAATATATTTTGAAAATTCCCAAAGGAACTGGCAGATTATTTTCAGTAACGATTAGATATTTCCACATTTTCCTCGATACTGGAAGCCCACCAGTGGTTAATGCCAACTCGATAACCACCTGTTAATAGCACTTGATTGAAACATATTTGGTCACAGTGTAACATGGATAGAAAACATTCAATTAAACTCTTTCACATGAATATATTTTGAAAATTCCCAAAGGAACTGGCAGATTATTTTCAGTAACGATTAGATATTTCCACATTTTCCTCGATACTGGAAGCCCACCAGTGGTTAATGCCAACTCGATAACCACCTGTTAATAGCCGCGCGTGTATGTGTGTGTAGCGATGTCTTCCCAGGGAACCGTTTGTGGCATCACTCTCCTCCTGATAGATTCCCTTCTGGCCTAGGGTGCACAAACAGGCTCTTGGTGACACCGTTCATCCGCGCTTTCATGATAAATAAAGAGCTTCACCGCAACAGCGACAACATGCTCCAATCGCTGTTCAATTAGAACTGAGTGGATTTCCGAGCGCCGCTCGCTTATATACCGATTGGTGATTTCAATAGCCTGTTTTGAAAGCAATTTTAAGACTATTGAAACAAGTTTTTGGATCAAAAAGTAATAAGTATATAACGCGTAGACATTTTATCTTTCGAATGAAGTGTTTATCATACCATTTCGTTCAGTTGTTTAGGAGCTATTAACGCTCAAAATCTCGGTCTCCGGCGTAACGCTTTCGTTTTCGAAACTTTGATTTTACACCCCGGTATAGAAATGAAAGACGTAGTCCTACGTCAAAAATTACCGATGACTTCTTTTTTTTCACATACCACACAAAAAAAATCGCATAAAAAACCGCACAAAAACTGGTTTTACTGTATAGATAAATGTTGAGAAATAAAAATATTAAAATCTGTCATCGTAACTGTTGTTTTTTTTTTGACGTAGGACTACGTCTAACCGGAAGATATAGGGGGTGAAATGGAAATCTAGGCACTGAACAAGTAGGAAAAAATGCAAGATTTGGAACGCTTATAACTCGAGCATTTCTCAATAGATCGCAAAGGTTTTTGCATCAATTGATAGGAAATATATCTACGCATCTATCATAACAAATAACATTTCATTTTTCTTGAGATAAATAATTGAATAATTGTGAAATATCAAGCACAAATCGTACCGACCAAAACGGGCAACCAGCGGCAGCAGCGAAATAGAATGAAGCACGATTGGAAAGGAAAAAGAAAAAAAATGAACGAAACATTGGTCGCAGTCTCACACATGCGTAATTCTCGAGCCAGCCAGTCAGCTTAAAAATCCCCGCTCCGCTGCCGTAACGATCATTCTCATCCAAACCGTACACCACATCGGTTTGCATCACAACACATCAGCTAACCAACCTAAGCAGCCATGTCTGGACATGGTAAAGGAGGAAAAGTGAAGGGAAAGGCAAAATCCCGCTCGAACCGTGTTGATCTGGAGTTCCCCGCAAGGGTAGCTAGGCCGAGCGTGTTAGTACCAGTGCACCGGTCCACCTAGCCGGCGTTATATAGTTTCGGCCGCCGAAGTGATCGAGTTAGCAAAGCTGCTCGTGACGATAAGAAAACCCGCATTCGGAACAGAACACATTCGGTTCGGTGGACATCAAGACAATAGGCAGTTGCAGCGAGTGGCGAGTGGCAAACGCAATCGCAAAGCGGCATCAGGTAGCAGAAGAAAAAAGTTTGTTCTTTTTACAATCTGCTTTAGTGGCAAATCCAGAACAAGGCGGCATCTAGGGCGTTCGAAATGGGTTTTTTTCAAAACCACGAGTACCAAGTTTTCTAAATTGGAACCATTCCATAAAACAAGGCGCTTTTCAGGGCCATTAAAACTTCCAAAAAAGAGTTTAGGAAATACAGTTCAATGCTTTCTAAAACAATATCCAAAATAATAATAAAACACAAATTGATTTTTTCATAATTTGTTTACCAGGATATGATGAGTATGTGAATTTGGCAGTTGTTCTGAGCTTATTGATTTTCACCAATTCTTAAATTGCTTCTAGATTGAAATTACATTAATTTACACTTATCTCGACATTTAGCTAATTGGACGGACATGTAATGCGACATATTTAGTTGGACATTTTTGTAAGTTCGGGGTCCAAATTATGACCCCACATTGAAAGTCGACACTGTACCACTGTCATCGCAAATGTTCAATTACAGGTTAAAATCGCCGCCAATGCGACACTGAGTGGTGCTTCGGCACGTCGCATTGAATGTAATTTATAGTACAACATGTCACAAAGCTGGATGGAAATAAATTTTCCAACTGTGAAAGCTGTGGCGAGTGGCAAATGCAATCGCTAAACAAAAAGGTTTAGCCGAACAAGATGGGGATATCGAGTGATAACAAAACAATAAACTCTTTAGATTGAAGATAATTTTTGGAACCTGAAAAGGACCCTTTTTAGCCTGCATGTGAATCCAACGAGCGAACAAATCGTAATGAATGTATTTTTTTGCCATCGCTCCCTTTTAACGCTCATTCGTTCGTCTCGTTGGACTCGCCCCTCTGGCTGAGTCTGTTGATTTGTCTCTATCCTGTGAGTATGTACCGCTATAGTATAAAACACGCGGACCCCAAAAAAATATCTTATTTTCTTTCGAACCGTAAACCCGTGTGGTTGTACGGCATCGGCATCGTGGACGTAACAAAGGAGGACAAGTTAAGGGAAAGGCAAAGTCTCACTCGAACCGTGCAGGTCTCCAGTTCCCTGTTGGTCGCATTCACTGATTGCTCCGCAAGGGTAACTAGGCCGAACGGATTGGTGCCGGAGCACCAGTATACCTAACAGCGATTATAGAGTTTCGGCCGTCGGAGTGTTCGAGTTGGCTTGCAAAGCTGCTCACGACAATCAGAAAACCCGCATCAAGAACAGAGCAGCTTCGGTTCGGCGCTCATCAAGGCAACAATTAGTTTCAGTGAGTGGCAAAGTGTTTCTCCGGCACGTCGCATTAAATGTAATTTACTGAACAACATGTCACAAGCTGGATGGGAAGAAATTTTCCAACTGTGAAAGCTGTGGCGAGTGGCAAACGCAATAGCAAAACAGGAAGGTTTAACCGAACAAGATGGGAATATCGAGTGATAACAAAAACACAACACCAAAGGTTCTTTTCAGAACCATCAAGATATTCATAAAGAGTAAACAGTAAACTAATCCATTTTTCAGGTAGATAGGTAGGTATTCACGTAGGAGAAGAAAATAAAACAACATATTTAAAATATATCTTTAACAAAAGCTGTCCCCTTTGTATAGTCCTACGTCACTCCGGTTATGTCCCCGACATTACCCACCCGTCTTTTTTTACATCCGTTTCTAGTGTGTATTTTTTCATCTGGTGCGCTGCGAGCGAAGTAAAGCTCTTAAAAAGTGGTGCGCTATCGAGACAATCCGGCAGCAAGACACATCATCACACACGCTACACAGCGGCGGCAAGTAGAAGTTTATTTTCCTCTTTCTTCTTCCATCATTCTGTATAGCTTCTGTGCACAATTTACACCATTGTTTAATCTTTGTGTTTACCAAATCGGCAAGCGTTGGCATCAGGGGTGTCCATTTTGATACATCACCGTTGAACTATTATTGGAACTTTTTTCATTTTCAAATTACACATAATAACAAAAATTTAAATAAATAAAATTTTCAACAATAACTAATATAGAAATATAATTTCTTTTACTAATTTATATTTTCCAAATTATTATATTCTGTTCATATGGAACAGTTGTCTACTTTTTCGTTTTTATTAATATGGCAGAGGGCGGGGAGGATCCCCCATCCACGCCAAAGAATATATCAGATAATGAACCTCCTCCTGAAGAGCAGGAGGATGAAACAGAAGATGAGGAGGAAAATTCTGTTTACGAGATAGAAAGCTCTGAAGATGAGGAAAAAGACGAGAAGCAGGATTTTCGTCTAAAAGAATACCCTGATGGCGCCAAAGGCCCATTTATCGTACACTTTAGACGAAAATCCAAACCTCTTAACGTCATTCGCATCTCAAAAGAGTTGACACAGAAATTTTCCGAAGTTACCGAGATTACTCGGATGGGGCCAGACAAATTACGAGTTGTCGTCTCCAGCAGAACCCAAGCGAATGAAATAACGCGCTGTGATCTCTTTGCGATCGAGTATCGCGTATACGTACCCTGTGGCAACGTTGAAATAGACGGTGTAATAAACGAAAAGGGTTTGACTCGAAAAGAGATACTCGATGGTGTCGGTCGCTTCAAGAACTCTTCACTTAAAAGTGTGAAGATTCTTGCATGCGATCAACTGAAATCTGTGTCACTTAAAAATGACAAAAGAGTCCTCAATCGGACAAACTCTTTTCGTGTGACATTTGAGGGTTCCGCCCTTCCTAACTACGTTGCAATAGGTGCACTTCGTTTACCTGTTCGGTTGTTTGTACCCCGGGTAATGAAATGCAACAAATGTATGCAACTCGGTCACACGGCCGCCTATTGTTGCAATAAAAAACGTTGCGCAGATTGTGGAGAGAGCCATGATGAGAATCCTTGCCCGAAAGAGCGCAAGTGTCTTCATTGCGGCGGGACTCCTCATGATCTTACTCAATGCCCGGTGTACATACAACGAGGGGAAAAAATCAAGCGTTCCTTAAAAGAACGTTCCAAGCGGACTTATGCAGAAATGCTTAAGAGTCCCGTTCCAACGACTCAGGACAATCCCTACTCCATTCTGCAGAACGTCCTGCAGATATTGACAAGTTCTGCATCGCAACCATATTTGTCTTAGTAAGCTCTGAAAGTGTTCTGACGACTGTTTGCATTTAAAATTATAAATATAAAAGTGAGCAAAAAACAGGAAGTGGGTTATATCTATGGTATAACCGCAAGGGTGACGTAGGACTATCGTTGATTTAGAGATCATTTGTATGAAGTTGAATCTGAATTCATTCTGAATGAATGAATATTTGGAGAACTTCGAAAACGAGAGCGTTACGTTGGAGGCACAAGGTTTTATGCATCCAATATTGGATACGGAAATATCCTACTGATGGGGAAGAATAATCTTCAGAAGCTATCCTGTTGATTGCGATTGATTGAAAAATCACAAAACCTAATGTATTTGGTCACAGTGTTACATGGATAGAAAACATTCAAATAAACTCTTTCACATGAATGTATTTCTAAATTCCTAGAGGAACTGGCAGATTATTTTCCGGATCTTTCTCGATCCAAACGGAAAGAATTCCGTGCGTGTATGTGTGTGTGTGTAGCGGCTGCTTCGAGATCTTCCCGGGGAACCGTTTGTAGCATCACTCTCCTCCTGATGGATTCCCTTCTGGCCTAAGGTGCACAAACAGGCTCTTGGTGACACCGTTCATCCGCGCTTTCATGATAAATGAAGAGCTTCACCACAACAGCGACAACATGCTCCAATCGCTGTTCAATTAGAACTGAGTGGATTTCCGAGCGGCGCTCGCTTATATACCGATTGGTGATTTCAATAGCCTATTTTGAAAGCAAATCTAAGACTATTGAAACAAGTTTTTGGATCAGAAAGTAACAAGTATAGAACGCGTAGACATTTTATCTTTCGAATGAAGTGTTTATCATACCATTTCGTTCAGTTGTTTAGGAGCTATTAACACTCAAAATCTCGGTCTTCGGCGTAACGCTTTCGTTTTCGAAACTTTGATTTTACACCCCAGTATAGAAATGAAAGACGTAGTCCTACGTCAAAACCCGTTTTTTCATAGTGACCCTAACGCAACTTAGATAATTACAAAGCGCTGAAATCAACTTTATGGAAGAGCTTCATTCTCTGGACAAAAACTGTTTTCGACAAAGTTGTTACATATGATAGGATGCTTATTTTCATGTCATAAAAAAGGGTGACCAAAATTTTCGATGAAATAAAAAACTGGAAGAAAGTTTTCTTATCTTTATAGTTGGAGGTAAATAAAGTTTGATAATGTTGAAGCGTCGGTTATTCCAATCAACTTTGTAGAACAAAGTTTTATTCTATCTCTTGAAATATCCAATAAAGCGCTTTTTATTCTAAGTTTCATTAAAAAACGGTTTTTTTCTCTAACTTTTATATCCTACGATTATATCCTACATCAAAATTGTATTTCAACGACTGAGTAGAATTGCGATATTGGCAAGTTCTGCATCGCAAAATGTTTGTCTTAGTAAGCTCTAAAAGTGCTCTGAAGACAGTTTGCATTGAAAATTTGAAATATAAAGGTCCTACTGTATTCTGGTTCATCCCAGGTTCCACATTAAACCCATTGGAATGCATTTATTTCATTAAAAATACCAATGTTCAAACTCTTCGATATTCCTACAATCGCGCAGTTCTCATGCTTTTGTAGATTTTGCATGCACGGTTAAAAGTTTAAATCTACAGCTTAAAAAAATAAAAACAAATAACAGCATACTCTATCCGTTATAACTTCGTCATTCTCATCCCCATTGATTATATTTCGATCCAAAAATGTTTAAGCTCGTTCCAAACACTCTTTCAAAATACGGAATATTCGCCGGCTTGTCATTGTTTTTCTTGATTGGGTAGTATGTTGTACATTCGAATTCTGCGTTCACTTTCTTATAAAGTAATTGTAATTTTTTTTATTTATTATAAAAAATATCGGTAAATATCTCTTTCACTTGTTTTCTATCTCTATGCCAAATAACACGCCTTATTTATGTTCTGAGTGGCAAATTTGAAGATACACGTGCACCAGTGCAAGTTATAAGAATTTCAATCGAAATGTCTATTGGCTAGAACGGAAATCAAACCTGAAGCTTTGAAATGCTGCCAACTCGTTATAGTAGATTTTCATAACTGAGAATTCCTTTATTCATAACTACTTTACTACAATTGAAGAATATTAGCACTCTACACACTGTCCCGAAAGACGGCTCAATAATCCTTAGCATTGCTGGGCCATTTGTAAATAAACCCATCACAAAGAAACGATACTGATGAAGATAAAAAACCTTTTCTTTTTGAAGCAAGAATATCACGTCTTCTAGCATTATATGCACAAATTCATAAAAAATGATTGTCAACTTGAGCCAAAACAATGAAATGATTATTTTCAATTAGGTAATCACTTACTTATGTTCCTTTCTATGACCGAAGCACCAGATTTTCTTGGTTTATTTGAGTTGCGAAGTTTCTCGCTTTTGGTTTCGTTTAAACCGTTGGTACACCACACAACATGCATAACCAACAGAAGAAATATCGTTACCACTGTATATCCAATTTTCATTGCTAAATAATTCCAATTTTTGTTTGGGTTTTTAGCTGATAAATCCTCAATGTTTGTCAGAAACAGAAACAACAATTGTTGCTTAGTTAAGTTCTTCTAATGTCACTAAAAATCATCTTTTGATTGACTATGTTTATATCGATTTTCAACCGTTCACTTAAGCACAATATCCTTGATCTGTTTCACGAAAGCTGTTAGCACTGAACCTCAATACAGAGTAGTTCTCTCTCCGGTAGCTGAGATGTATAAAGACGAAGTGATGTTAAGAGAATGGTATATAACTACATCACAAACTAACGCACGTGTAATTTTTATGCCGTTTTTTGCATCTCGCGAGAGTTCCTGCTGACGAATCTGTTACCAAACTGGTTTAGTATACACTATTACAAATTTACACTGTCGGTTGGCGAAAACTTCTGTAAGAATTATTTAGGCGGAATGATACAATGTACTTGTTACGACGAATGACGAGGGCAGATTGAATGCTAATTCTTCTGCATTGCACTATTATGGTGCAGCACATGGGTTTGGCCTCTCCGTGATCGGAACATATGTGCTAGAAATATAAGCGTGCTAAAGGAAAGAGCGTGAAATTAGTTCTTCAAAGCTAATTCATTGACCTCCATATGGCGATATTTCATTATTTTCTGTGCTTTCATGGTCCAGCAATTTGCTAGAGCTAGAGTATACCGAGCTGTTTCGTTCAGATGCAGCTGCAATTAATTGCTGAAAACAGGAAGAAGGCTTATTTATAGTTATAATTTGTTCTTCTTATTTGAACTATTCGATCAACCTCAAATGATGTTTTCGATACATTTCGATCTTGTTGAAGGACATGATATCTCACCCTAGGTCTCGTTTATTATTATTATTATTTGAAGGGAAAAGCCCACACAAATGGGCGCAAAACCTTATCTTTTAGTATCTTACAGATTATATCAAGGCAGTATTCTAGCCTAGAAAAAATCAGATTTTTTTAACACGACATCGAGAATGTTGTCTGGTCGTGTATCCGGTTCCATGCTGCTCGCTCTCAGCTCTCTAGAGCACTGAGAGCACAAGGCAGACAATCGCATATCCCCGTCCGGGATATCTTAGGTAGCCGTGATCCTGATCTTCTGCTTCATCTAGACCTGTTCCTCAGAAACGCCGATGTCAACGTTTAATGATGTTTCCATCATTGTGTCCCCGTTTCATATCCCTCCTATCCGATCTATAAACTTTTACTTAGTCATATTTTACTTATACATACACACACTCTTTACAGATACACGGGCCAAAGGTTGTGCAGTCCACTGATCATTCAACAAGAGCCAAAGGTTGTACCGCTCATGACAACTCTACACGAACTGATGATTGCGCCGGCTAGTGACCATTCTATCCTGGATTCCTCAAGTCGAGAAAGACGCACCATGCTAGATATGAGGTACAGACTAGGGGGGCGTTGCTGATTAATGGTCAGCTGCATCCCAATAGGAAGTATCCCGTGTCGGGCACACGTACAGAGCATCGAAGACTGCAACATACCAATTATGAGAACACTTGTAATACTAACCTCGAGCCAACCGCGAGTAATCGGTTACATATTACTAACATAGTTGTAAGACAAAAATTGTCAAAATATTGGACTCCCGGCCCCGTCAGGCTAACGCCACATGTGCCTTAATAAAAAATATATTTTGGGAAAAAAAAGACGGGTGGGTAATGTCGGGGACATAACCGGAGTGACGTAGGACTATACAAAGGGGACAGCTTTTGTTAAATATATATTTTAAATATATTGTTTTATTTTCTTCTCCTACGTGAATACCTACCTATCTACCTTAAAAATGGATTAGTTTACTGTTTACTCTTCATGAATATGTTGATGGTTCTGAAAAGAACCTTTGGTGTTGTGTTTTTGTTATCACTCGATATTCCCATCTTGTTCGGTTAAACCTTCCTGTTTTGCTATTGCGTTTGCCACTCGCCACAGCTTTCACAGTTGGAAAATTTCTTCCCATCCAGCTTGTGACATGTTGTTCAGTAAATTACATTTGATGCGACGTGCCGGAGAAACACTTTGCCACTCACTGAAACTAATTGTTGCCTTGATGAGCGCCGAACCGAAGCTGCTCTGTTCTTGATGCGGGTTTTCTGATTGTCGTGAGCAGCTTTGCAAGCCAACTCGAGCACTCCGACGGCCGAAACTCTATAATCGCTGTTAGGTATACTGGTGCTCCGGCACCAATCCGTTCGGCCTAGTTACCCTTGCGGAGCAATCAGTGAATGCGACCAACAGGGAACTGGAGACTTGCACGGTTCGAGTGAGACTTTGCCTTTCCCTTAACTTGTCCTCCTTTGTTACGTCCACGATGCCGATGCCGTACAACCACACGGGTTTACGGTTTGAAAGAAAATAAGATATTTTTTTGGGGTCCGCGTGTTTTATACTCTAGCGGTACACACTCACAGGATAGAGACAAATCGGCAGACTCAGCCAGAGGGGCGAGTCCAACGAGACGAACGAATGAGCGTTAAAAGGGAGCAATGGCAAAAAATACATTCATTACGATTTGTTCGCTCGTTGGATTCACATGCAGGCTAAAAAGGGTCCTTTTCAGGATCACAAAATTATCTTCAATGTAAAGAGTTTATTGTTTTGTTATCACTCGATATCCCCATCTTGTTCAGCTAAACCTTCCTGTTTAGCGATTGCATTTGCCACTCGCCACAGCTTTCACAGTTGGAAAATTTCTTCCCATCCAGCTTGTAACATATTTTACAGTATATTACATTCAATGGCACGTCGCATTACCACTACTCAGTATCGGATTGGAGGTAATTTTAACCTGTAATTGAACATTTGCGATGACAGTGGTACAGTGTCGACCTTCAATGTGGGGTCATAATTTGGACCCCGAACTCTATGTTTACAAAAATGTGCAACTAAATATGTCGCTTTACTGGTCCGTCCAATTAGCTAAATGTCGAGATAAGTGTAAATTAATGTACTTTCAATCTAGAAGCAATTTAAGAATTGGTGAAAATCAATAAGCCAGAACAACTGCCAAATTCACATACTCATCATATCCTGGCAAACAAATTATGAAAAAATCAATTTGTGTTTTATTATTATTTTGGATATTGTTTTAGAAAGCATTGAACTGTATTTCCTGAACTCTTTTTTGGAAGGTTTAATGGCCCTGAAAAGCGCCTTGTTTTATTATTATTATATAGAGTTATGGCACTTATCAGCATTGAGCTGGAATATTCACCTACCCCCGGGCTTCTTAAATGCCAAAGGGGGATTAGGCTCTGTGGTATCTTTTTTTTTTTCTTTTTTTCTCTTTATAATAGTGTCTGCACAATCATCGTGTTCTAATTATGGTGATTCAGGAACCGTCGCACTATGTTACACGTTCCAAGAATCACCGCTTTCTGCATAACCGCAAGCTGCTCTGTTACTTGCAGCTCCTCCAATGACTGCGTGAGAGAGTGTGGAACTAAACCAGTAGCAGAGATCACTACTGGTATAATACGGATGCCTTTCAAATGCCACATTTGTTTTAGTTCTTCTGCCAAGTCGTGATACTTGGTTATCTTGGCAGCAAACGTAGATTGTAGATTGTGGTCTAACGGTACTGCAATGTCTATTATCAGCACTTCTTTCTTATTTTTATCGTAGACCACAATATCAGGGCGATTAGCTGGTATTCGGACATCCGTAATAATCTCGCGATCCCAGTACAACTTGTAGCAGCTATTTTCCAAAACCGGATCCGGAATATACTTGTAGTAGGGTACCAACTGATTTACCAAGTTGCGTTTTGATGCTAGCTGTTGATGAACAATCTTGGCAACCGAGTTGTGACGATTGAGATAAGCTGATTCGGCTAGCGCTCCACAGCCGGCTATGACGTGTTCTATCGTCTCTCCTACTTTATTGCACTTTCTGCAACAGTCAACAACGTTTTCGTGCAAGATGTACTTCCGGTAGTTTTTGGTCGCTATTATCCGGTCCTGGATGGCTACCATAAACCCTTCTGTTTCAGAAAAGAGTTCACCTCGCACCAGCCACGTGTTCGATAATACTTTGTCGATATGCGCTTGCTCTAAACGATGGGGGTGTGTCCCATGAAGTTCCTTTTGCTTCCATAATGTTGTTTTTTCTTCTATGGTCTGCAAATTGCAGCTAAGTTCGTACTGCTCCTGCGCCAGATGCAGGGCACTGAATCCACGGTCCGCTTCACAGACAGCGCGATAGATATCGTGACGGGTCTGACTTTCCACGAAGTAACTCCGCAACTGCTGGATCTGGGAACTGCAAAGCGCTCTAATGTCAGTGACACCTCTTCCTCCTTCAACACGTGGCAAGGTGAATCTTTCTATGGACGACTTTGGATGGTGCATACGGTGCTTTGTGAACGTCACTCTCATTGCTCTTTCTATTGTTTCTAAATCGGTTTTCGTCCACTTCAGCACCCCGAAACTGTACGTGAGTAAAGGAACGGCAAACGTATTGACGGCTTTGATTTTTTTGCCGCCGCAGAGGTTTGTTTTCAAAACCTGGTTGATTCTGATCAAGAATTGTTCCTGGAGTTCCTTCTTGATTTTTGTGTGACAAATCCCTTTCAATTGCAGAAATCCCAGGTACTTATAGGATTCGCCTTCCACCAAATCTTGAATCACTTCACTCTCGTTAATGCGGAATCCTTCAGTCTCCACCAATCGTCCACGGTGGAGCTGTACTGCCTTACACTTTTCGATTCCGAGTTCCATCCGCACATCGGAACTAAAGTCGCTAACACACTGTAGAAGACTATGTAGCGCTTCTGTTGATTCCGCAAACAGTTTCAAGTCGTCCATATAGAAGGTATGGTTTATTGTCGTTGTTCTGTTGATATGGTAGCCATGGCTGCTTCGGTTGAGTGCTCTGCTCAAGGGGTTCTCGCAAGGCAAAACCACAAAGGACTGAATGTGTCACCTTGGAATATTCCCCTGCGAATATTGAGAGTTCTGGATCTCAACATAGTTGTTCCGTCGGTGATACTAAGCGAGGTGCTCCAGTTTACCATTGCGTGTTCCATAAACCTGATGACGCCATCATGTATCTTGTACATTTTTAGTACCTTTATCAGGTACGTATGCGGTACTGAGTCGTATGCTTTTTTATAGTCAATGTACGCCATACTCAGGTTCCTTCTGTTTCGGCTTGCTTGTCCGACGATGACTGCATCGATAACGACTTGATCTTTGCAGCCCCGCGTGTTCTGTTTACAGCCTTTCTGTTCTTCTGTTAATATTTCGTTAACTTCGCAATGGTTTTGTATCTTTTTATTAATCACCGACGTAAGTAGCTTGTACAGGCTCGTTAGACATGTTATTGGCCTGTACTTCGCCGCATTCGCTGTGTCTTG
Organism: Toxorhynchites rutilus septentrionalis; assembly: GCF_029784135.1. Lineage (NCBI taxonomy): Eukaryota > Metazoa > Arthropoda > Insecta > Diptera > Culicidae > Toxorhynchites > Toxorhynchites rutilus. The sequence goes on from NC_073744.1 coordinate 95,785,559, forward strand.
ATCCTTTGGCATCAGATGAGTAATTCCCCTGGTCACGAACTCCGGTGTTGTTTGGGGATTTTCTAATACCTTATTGAAGCACTCTGCCATTCGCCCATGAGTTGAAGAAAACTTTTTGTACCAGAAATTGTGCACGAAATCTGGTCCTGGCGCAGCCCAATTCCTGGAATATCGAATGGCTTCGTTGATATCATGGGCGGTTACCATAACGGCAGGCATTGCTTCAAGTCCGTTTCCATATTCCTCTTCTTCTGCCAGCCACATCCTGTTACTTCGGTGTTGAATAGGGTTCTCCCATAAGCCTGACCAAAACTGGGTAACTTCGTCAATCTCAGGAAGACCACCATCGTAATTATTGCGTTTCTTTTTGATGCGGCTGTAGAACTCCCTTTCGTTCATACTGAACATACGATTATCCGCATGCCTTTTCGTACATTCCGTATAACGTCTTAACCTTTTTGATAGAGCACTCAACCGTTGTACATGGGTGTCGAGGATCTCAATGATGCGGTTTTCATTAAGATCAGAGAGCTCTGCCGGCTTCACAATTTCAACAACTCCACGAATCAGCTTTCGCGATCGACTTCCCCTCTTGTACTGCGTTAGTCGACCGATTTTTACTCGGAGCGTTTGGATACGACCTTCCAGGCGTCTCATCCAAGCAGGTTTCGGTTTTTTGGAGAGTACGCGGTTCTGTCTATCGTCTTGGTGAAAGGTGCGCATTCCTAACGTCCGTACAACAGCTACAGTTCCACAATAAACGATAAATTGCAGCTCCTCTAGATTCTCTACCACTTCCAGGTACACAGGTAGTACTTCCTGGTCGAGTACTTGGACGGCACTCGTTAGTCGGTGGGAATACTGCAACTTCGGAATCTTGTGTCGGGTTAAGGGGTCCGTTCCGTAAAACTGGGTCACTGCTGCATCCATGTGGAAAGCCAATTCGTTCTTTAATTGACCTCGTTGTTGATCCTCTGCCGGCTCTTGTCCTCTAGGCTCATCCACTGGATCCGGTGGTGGTGCAATAGATTCGCGCCTTTCACTAGCGAACGATGCACTCAGCCTAGCAGAGCTCCTTCTCGACATATCGCTCGATCTTCCACTCTCTCTACGCAGTTCTCGTTGCACTTCCAACTTGATGGCCTCTATTTCAGCCGGGGACAGCATGTTGTGTGACAAAATCGCTCGTCTCCGTGTATAGAGCTTATTCCGATCTAGTTGGCCGGCAAATCGTGGGAACTGCTCGTTGAACATTTCCAGCATTCTTGGTCTGCCGGACATGTCCGTCTCCAATCTTGTGCAGACATAATAGCAACGAATCACGAATTCATTCATCTCTCTCGTCCACATGATTCGTTGCCGTTGGCGGCCTGTCAATGTGAGCGACTGACGTCGTCCAATCGCAGCATCATTTGCAGGTGCAGCATTGCCATTGTGATTTCTTGTGCTGCGGGTTCTGTTTAGCGTTCGGTTTACGGGCTGAGCCCGATGACTAGGGGTCCGCTCTTGCTCAACCCCACCGGGGTTGGTTACCCGATCTTTCCAAGGGTTGCTCGCATCTCAGCTAGTACCTCGTGAAGGTAGGGATCGGAGTTCCTGGGCAGAGGCTGAAGGTCGCAATGGGAACTACGAGACACGTGCACCAGGCTTAACTAACCTTATTATTATTATTATTATTATTTTATTTGATCCATCTGACTTACAGTCTACATGAATATGAAATTATAATTAAATGTAAATAAATAGTCGAAAACATAAAACATCAAGTTGTCAAGTTGAAACGTTTCAAACGGTACTTAAATTCATCCACGGAACAACAGAAATCAAACAAATGAAACACATAATTAAATTCACGACACATCGATACAATCGGTTCATTTCTTCCGTACTCGGTTCGTCTGAATTCTAGTCGCAGAAATTCCCTTGATCGTAGGACCACAGTCGGTGCGTTTAAATTAAACTGTTCGAGAATGTGGGAGGAGTCCGTATGTCCCAGTAGTACTTTGGCGACAAATAAAGCTTTTGCCGAGCTACGTCTTTGATGCAGAGTTTCTATCCCAAGCAGACGGCAACGGTCCTTATACGGTGGTAGGTCAGCCGAGTTAGTCCATGGTAGAAATCTCAATGCAAATTTAATGAATCGAGATTGAACAGCTTCAATTCTTTTTATCCACACGTGCGCATATGGACTCCATACCACTGAAGCCGACTCCAGGACAGATCGAACAAGGGCGTAGTAAAGCGATCGGAGACAGTAAGGATCTCGAAAGCTGTTTGCAGCTCTCATTTTGAAACCTAAGTTCCTGTTCGCCTTATTAATTATGTTAGAGTAATGATCTCTGAATGTGAGCTGTGAATCGAGATGAACTCCAAGGTCCTTTACAACGCTGGCTCTCTCGATCTGGCATTAACCAATGTCGTAAACCCAGTGAATTGGAGATTTTTTTCGTGTGAAGGTGATGACAAAACATTTCTGGACGCTGATGGTCGGACGATTACAACAACACCAGCTTTCAAATTGATTAATAAGTCGCTGCAGTTCCTTACAATCCTCGGTGGATCTAACTGTTAAGTAGAGCTTGAGATCATCCGCATACAGAATTCGACAACCTGGTGGGATGAGCAAGCACACATCATTGAAAAATATCGAAAACAATAACGGTCCCAGGTTGCTTCCTTGTGGAACTCCTGAACAATTCGTAAATGTATAGGACTGCGATGATCCGAGCTTCACGGTGAGTGGCCTGTTGACTAAGTAGGAACTCAGCCATCCACTGAAGTGTGAACAAGCACCTAATCGCTTCAGCTTAGCAATCAGCAATTGATGATCCACACGGTCAAAGGCAGCCTTCAGGTCAGTGTAAACAGTGTCGATTTGTGCACCATTCTCAATTGCCCTGACGCAATACGATGAAAAATCCACCAGATTCGTGTTAATCGACCTTCCTTTGAAGAAACCATGTTGATCAGGCGAGATGTATGATTTGACGGCATTGAAAAGCACGTCACCAACAAGTATCTCGAATAGCTTAGACCCAGCGCATAGAGAGGTTATGCCACGATACGTAGACACGTCACGTTTATCACCTTTTTTATGGATAGGAAACATCACTGATGCTTTCCATTTCTCCGGAAACTTCCCCTCTGATAGTGACTTGTTGATGATGATTGACAACGGAGCAGCAATAGCCTCAGCACACTTTTTAAAAACGATCGGTGGAATTCCATCAGGTCCAACGGCCGAGGAAGACTTCAATCTGCGAATCGCGTCAAGAACGCTTTGGTCAGTAAATGTGAAATTTCCCATCTCAATTACGTTTCTGGGTACATTTTCTAGTGCCAGGCCCATGGCTTGATCCGTGATGAAATTCGCTTTAAACACGCTGGAGAAATGCTTAGCGAACAGATCGCAAATTCCCATACGAGACTCAGCTACTCTATCATCAAGAAACATAGATTTTGGAAGACCGCTCGTTTTGCGTTTTTCATTCATAAAAGCCCAAAAACTTTTAGGGTTACGTTTGAGATCATTCTCTTTGCGTTTTACGTACCTTGAGTAGAGTAGCCGGTTTTGAGTGCGGTATCTTCGACTGGCAGCATTAAACTGTTGTTTTTCTATTGGATTCCGGTGAATAGTATATCTTCTCAGAGCAGCCGCTCTCTGGCGTTTCAGTTCGCGCAGCTGGTGATTCGACCATGGGGGTTTACTTCGGTGACGCCTAGGGGGCACAAAGCGGCGAAATAATTGTACAAGCGTGTTGGTGAATATGGAGACAGCCACGTCAATATTGTTATCAAGAAGCTGGATCCAATCGCAGCTAGCAATAGCTCGACTAATTTCATCGAAATTGGCTTTGTGAAAGTCCAATCTCACATCATCTATGGAATCATCGTAACTCACAGGCTCTGGGAAATGCATTCTAGCGACAACAGCAGGATGAAACACGTCATCTTCAATGAGAGGTTCGGGAGCCTCTGTCACAGTGCATTTGGAGACAGTCTCTGCGTTTATGAATATCAGATCCAATGTACGGCCTCTGTTATTTTTGACGCCATTCATTTGTTTCAGGTTCATAGTAGACATTCCATCGACGAGATACGCGCTAGATGTTGAAAATCTGGACTCTAAAGGATCAGCATACAGAAATCCAGTAGTGGAACTCGACCAGACAAGGTGAGGTTGATTGTAATCTCCAAGAAGAATATGAGAATCACTCGGTTTCAAAGATTCAGTGATACTGGAAACGGACTCAGGATGTTTTTCGAGGATGTCAGCATTACCCGCAAGCTCTGGCGCCAAATATACCGCTCCAACAATAATAATACTGTCTGGTCCATATATATTCACCCAAAGATGCTCCACTAAATCGCTAACTTGCGCCACTGTTTTTGAGGAGCTAAACTTCTTCAATACCGCAATGAGTACGCCGCCTCCTCTTTTTTTCCCTGTCATAATTGAGTCACGATCGTTTCGAAACACCGTATAGTAGTCACCAAATAGTTGGGCGGAGTGGATATCATCATTCAACCATGTTTCGGTGAGAACAATAACATCATACTCCGTATTCGATGCAGCCAGAAACAGGTCATCAATTTTGGTACGAAGTCCTCTCACATTCTGATAGAAAACCGTTATGCTTCTCCTGTTGTAGAAATCGTCATTATGTTGCGCGTTTCGTGTATTCTGGTCAGATACTGTTGGAAATCTGTGAACGACGAATGAATCAGGAAGCGTATTGTTCGAAGTGGATATGTTCTTGCCTTGAAAAGCAGGCTGCAAGACCTCTTCCGTAGCAGCAGACACAGGACCGGGACGACTGCGTAGACTGGAACTGAGTCGATTTGATTGCAGAGATGAACTGCTTGATTGATCGGTCACGACTGTGCTGCGCATAGAAGAGGCTTCCATCGTGCTTATTGACGTGCGTCCCGGTAACTGCTTAACACCTCCGGTGGTCTCAATGTGCAGTGAAGCTTGTTGATAGCAGACGTTTTGTGAAGAATTGCTGAAACCTGAACTTTGATGAAAAAGCAACGATTCTTTATCGGAAGAATACTTGCCTGACAGAGCAGGCTGGGCTGCCCTATCTCCACCATCGAGCACAGAGCCGGGACGACTGCAGCAGGAACTGATATGATGTGGCTCGACTGTGTCGAGAGGATAAGGGCTGCCCATATGAATGGTTCCAATTTAGAAAACTTAGTACTCGTGGTTTTGAAAAAAATCATTTCGAACGCCCTCGATGCCGCCTTGTTCTGGATTTGACCAAAGCAGTGTGTATAAAGAACAAACTTTTTTCTTCTATACCTAATGCCGTTTTGCGATTGCGTTTGCCACTCGCCACTCGCTGCAACTGCCTGTTGTCTTGATGTCCACCGAACCGAATGTGTTCTGTTCCGAATGCGGGTTTTCTTATCGTCGCAAGCAGCTTTACCAGCTAACTCGATCACTTCGGCGGCCGAAACTATATAACGCCGGCTAGGTGGACTGGTGCACTGGTACTAACGCGCTCGACCTAGCTACCCTTGCGGGGAACTCCAGATCAACACGGTTCGAGCGGGATTTTGCCTTTCCCTTCACTTTTCCTCCTTTACCATGTCCAGACATGGCTGCTTGGGTTGGTTTGTTGATGTGTTGTGATGCGAACCGATGTGGTGTACGGTTTGAATGAGAATGATCGTTACGGCAGCGGAGCGGGGATTTTAAGCTGACTGGCTGGCTCGAGAATTACGCATGTGTGAGACTGCCACCAATGTTTCGTTAATTTTTTTCTTTTTCCTTTCCAATCGTGGTTCATTCTATTTCGCTGCTGCTCTGGTTGCCCGTTTTGGTCGGTTCGATTTGAAGAGCACAAAATGGACCAATCAAAAATGGGCACATAGTGCATTTTGACAATGCTTGATATTTCACAATTATTCAATTATTTATCTCAAGAAAAATGAAATGTTATTCGTTATGATAGATGCGTAGATATATTTCCTATCAATTGATGCAAAAACCTTTGCGATCTATTGAGAAATGCTCGAGTTATAAGCGTTCCAAATCTTGCATTTTTTCCTACTTGTTCAGTGCCTAGATTTCCATTTCACCCCCTATATCTTCCGGTTAGACGTAGTCCTACGTAAAAAAAATGAGTGGGTTATATCTATGATATAACCGCAAGGTTCACGTGGAACTACCTTAGCTTAGCAATCATTCGTTTGTATTGATTAAATTCTTGATTGAATGAAACAGTTTCCAAATTCAATTGAGTTCAATATATTTGCTCTGTGAGTGAAAAAAATGAACAAATGCCGTGTAAAGTCAATTCATTTATTGCGATTGATTGTTCTTCGTTACAAGTAAATTTAATGACGGACCTTTTACGTTTGGTATGATGACTAGAACAAAATATATGTACGGAAGAATTATCAAACGTTTGATGAACCAGCCTAAGGCTGAAAATCTTTCCAATAAAGACAAAAAAAATTATCAAACGATTATTTTATTTTACATTTCCCTCTGAAGTTTACATCCCAAAAGTGTACATACTTCTCGAATCTCGAATTTGCTTGAAACTGGGAAGTTCATTCGCTTCTAGTGGCTGCACGATTTTCCCAGGTTCCTAAGTTTAGAAGATCATGTTAGGACAGACATATTCCACTCTGCACAAAGGCAAGCGAGGACAAAAGTACTCGCAGTTTGCATTTATTTGCAGAGCCGATTTCCCCAGAAACCTCGGTTTTGAAGTCTGTGTTAGGGAAACACATTTCAATCGGAACAAAAATACCCCCGATTTGTATGAATTCGCAATGCCGATTTCCCCACGCTTCATGGATTTGAAGTCTGTGTTAGGGAAACACATTCCAGTCGGAACAAAAATACCCCCGACTTGCATGAATTTGAAATACCGATTTCTCTAGGCACCTTGGTTTAGAAATCTCTATTAGGGAACACATTTCGGTAGGAACAAAAGCTCCCCCTACTTTCGTGTGTTCTTTTTCTTCTTTTTGGCTTCAAGAGGGTTTAAACTTTTCAGTTCACTCGCCTCTAGGCTCTTTCGTGTGTTTGCAATGCCGATTTCACTGCTTGATTTTAAAGTCTGTGTTAGGGAACATTTTTCGATGAGAACAAAGTCCCCCTACTTTCAAGTATTTGCAATGCCGATTTCCCCAAGGCTGCTTGGTTTTGATGGCTGTGTTAGGGAAACCGTAAATCGGGCCAATCAAAACGATGCAGTTAGGGCGTTTAGATAACGCCTAATATTTTACAGTTATTCAATTGTTTATCTAATGAAAAACAACATTTTGTTAGTTGCGATAGATGCGTATAAATATTCCCTATCAAGTGATGCAAACATCTCTCCTATTCAGTACGAAATGTTCGAGCTATAAGCATTCGAAATCTTTCATTTTTTCCTGCATGTTCTGTGTTTAGGTTTTCATTTTACCCTCCATATATTCCGGTTAGACGTAGTCCCACGTCAAAAAACAGGAAGTGGGTTATATCTATGGTATAACCGCAAGAGTGACGTAGGACTATCGTTGATTTAGAGATCATTTGTTTGAAGTTGAATCTGAATTCATTCTGAATGAATGAATATTTGGAGAACTTCGAAAACGAGAGCGTTACGTTGGAGCCACAAGGTTTTATGCATCCAATATTGGATACGGAAATATCCTACTGATGGGAAAGAATAATCTTCAGAAGCTATCCTGTTAATTGCGATTGATTGAAAAATCACAAAACCAAATGTATTTGGTCACAGTGTTTCTTGGATAGAAAACATTAAAATAAACTCTTTCACATGAATGTAATTTTAAATTCCCAGAGGAACTGGCAGATTATTTTCAGTAACGATTAGATATTTCCACATTTTCCTCGATACTGGAAGCCCACCAGTGGTTAATGCTAACTCGATAACCATCTGTTAATAGCACTTGATTGAAACATATTTGGTCACAGTGTTACATGGATAGAAAACATTCAATTAAACTCTTTCACATGAATATATTTTGAAAATTCCCAGAGGAACTGGCAGATTATTTTCAGTAACGATTAGTTATTTCCACATTTTCCTCGATACTGGAAGCCCACCAGTGGTTAATGCCAACTCGATAACCACCTGTTAATAGCACTTGATTGAAACATATTTGGTCACAGTGTAACATGGATAGAAAACATTCAACTAAACTCTTTCACATGAATATATTTTGAAAATTCCCAGAGGAACTGGCAGATTATTTTCCAGCAATGATTAGATCTTTCCGGAACTTTCCCGATGCTGAATGGCATCCTAACGGAAAGAGTTCTTCGCGTGTATGTGTCGATCCTTTGCCGTCCACCTCCTCCAGCACGTTAGGCAACGATGTTGTCTTGTCGATGTCCTCACGAAAAATGAATGTGTCTCACCACCAGAATATCGCTTAAGTATGCTTTTTGTGTGTGATTGAATCGAGAGAAGGTGTGGTTTACGATGGCAATTTGGAAGGCAAACTAGAGGGGAATGAACTCTCTGAGCTCGGAACTTTCGGCGACTGAGCAATAATCGCTTGCGGGCGCATACAATATTGGATACGGAAATATCCTACTGATGGGGAAGAATAATCTTCTGAAGCTATCCTGTTAATTGCGATTGATTGAAAAACCACAAAACCAAATGTATTTGGTCACAGTGTTACATGGATAGAAAACATTCAATTAAACTCTTTCACATGAATATATTTTGAAAATTCCCAAAGGAACTGGCAGATTATTTTCAGTAACGATTAGTTATTTCCACATTTTCCTCGATACTGGAAGCCCACCAGTGGTTAATGCTAACTCGATAACCACCTGTTAATAGCACTTGATTGAAACATATTTGGTCACAGTGTAACATGGATAGAAAACATTCAATTAAACTCTTTCACATGAATATATTTTGAAAATTCCCAAAGGAACTGGCAGATTATATTCAGTAACGATTAGATATTTCCACATTTTCCTCGATACTGGAAGCCCACCAGTGGTTAATGCCAACTCGATAACCACCTGTTAATAGCACTTGATTGAAACATATTTGGTCACAGTGTAACATGGATAGAAAACTTCAATTAAACTCTTTCACATGAATATATTTTGAAAATTCCCAAAGGAACTGCCAGATTATTTTCCAGCAATGATTAGATCTTTCCGGAACTTTCTCGATGCTGAATGGCATCCTAACGGAAAGAGTTCTGCGCGTGTATGTGTCGATCCTTCGCCGTCCACCTCCTCCAGCACGTTATGCAACGATGTTGTCTTGTCGATGTCCTCACGAAAAATGAATGTGTCTCACCACCAGAATATCGCTTAAGTATGCTTTTTGTGTGTGATTGAATCGAGAGAAGGTGTGGTTTACGATGGCAATTTGGAAGGCAAACTAGAGGGGAATGAACTCTCTGAGCTTGGAACTTTCGGCGACTGAGCAATAATCGATTGCGGGCGCATACAATATTGGATACGGAAATATCCTACTGATGGGGAAGAATAATCTTCTGAAGCTATCCTGTTAATTGCGATTGATTGAAAAACCACAAAACCAAATGTATTTGGTCACAGTGTTACATGGATAGAAAACATTCAATTAAACTCTTTCACATGAATATATTTTGAAAATTCCCAAAGGAACTGGCAGATTATTTTCAGTAACGATTAGATATTTCCATATTTTCCTCGATACTGGAAGCCCACCAGTGGTTAATGCCAACTCGATAACCACCTGTTAATAGCACTTGATTGAAACATATTTGGTCACAGTGTTACATGGATAGAAAACATTCAATTAAACTCTTTCACATGAATATATTTTGAAAATTCCCAAAGGAACTGGCAAATTATTTTCAGTAACGATTAGATATTTCCACATTTTCCTCGATACTGGAAGCCCACCAGTGGTTAATGCCAACTCGATAACCACCTGTTAATAGCTGCGCGTGTATGTGTGTGTAGCGATGTCTTCCCAGGGAACCGTTTGTGGCATCACTCTCCTCCTGATAGATTCCCTTCTGGCCTAGGGTGCACAAACAGGCTCTTGGTGACACCGTTCATCCGCGCTTTCATGATAAATAAAGAGCTTCACCGCAACAGCGACAACATGCTCCAATCGCTGTTCAATTAGAACTGAGTGGATTTCCGAGCGCCGCTCGCTTATATACCGATTGGTGATTTCAATAGCCTGTTTTGAAAGCAATTTTAAGACTATTGAAACAAGTTTTTGGATCAAAAAGTAACAAGTATATAACGCGTAGACATTTTATCTTTCGAATGAAGTGTTTATCATACCATTTCGTTCAGTTGTTTAGGAGCTATTAACGCTCAAAATCTCGGTCTCCGGCGTAACGCTTTCGTTTTCGAAACTTTGATTTTACACCCCGGTATAGAAATGAAAGACGTAGTCCTACGTCAAAAAAAAGTCGCAAATCCTTATCATCAGTCCATTCATGCATATCGTACTTTTTAATTGAGGCTAGCCAATACTCGGCCGTTGAACTCAACGAGGGAATAGCACGCACCCTTGATGTCCTTCTCGCTAGTGATAGATGATAATCCTTCTTACTTCGGGTTCTAGTTCCTCTGGATTGACCAATGCTGTGCCGACAATGTAAAAGTATTCGAATCGTTGCACAACTACACCGAAATCAGTGACATAGTCTACTCCGTTTGCATGAATTGAGGTGCATGTAGCACCTCGAGCGTATTCTGCTCGTTGATATGTAGATTTGAATTTCAGCTTCTTAGCCGAACTTGGCATTGCTGGCTCCTGGATTAAGCAGACCCATGTTGTTTGAGGAAGTTACATTTGTCGTCAGAGTTGGCGCGCTCTGTCTCTAAGGAGTCAGTCCACTCGAGTCCTGAAGATCCATTCACACCGTTATAACACCGAAACGACGTACCGACTCACCCATTGGTACCGTTCGAATGTGCAACTTTTGAACCTCATCAATTATACCAAAAATAACCGAATTTTTGATTGCAAGAGCCTGATCGGCATTTAGTGAGCACATATGATTTACTTCTTTCACGTTGACATTCGAGAAAACCAACTTGTTGTTAAAACTGTAAATATCGGTTAGGCAATCAGAACAGGCGAACACGTTTGTTTTCGAAAGTGGCCGGAAAATTTTCAGAAGTCAGCTGGATTCCAAGCGTAACTTTCTTTGGTCTATTACTCTGTTGGTATTTTTCTCCATGACGAAGTAGAACATTGAACCATCTTCGAGTGCGCACAATAAATAAGAGATACCCTCAAAGTAATCCATCAAAATAGAGCGAAGAATTGGTTCTAAAATAAAAAACCAACAATAAATCCATTTTTTCCGAGATGTTTCTCATAATCATACCTCCTCCGAGTTTCTCAGTGTGAACAAATTCAAGATTAGGTATGCGAAGGATGCAAACATAGATATCGGTCCAAAAACCTACTGCAACCAGTTTCGAACGGCTGGAGCTTTCATTCATGGGTGAGTGTGATAGTGCTGATGGAAAAGAACGTTATTATTGTGAACATGTGCAATTAGCCTCTTTTGCACCAACTTGTCTGCTTTAATTGCGATGTAATGTCGTAGGCAGTTCCACACAAGCTGGCATGAATTTGACGCGACTACGCCAATGCGCTTATCATCCGGCGGATTCCATTCACATACTATTGATTTGTTATCACATTAGATCAATCGTGCTGTCATTGGAGTAACACGACAAATTTGCCTATAATCGACATTCGCACAACAAAATGTCTGTAGGAAATCGGAAACTTCGGTTTTATTTCTGTTTCTTCCTCTCATAAAGACTGTACACAATAGAGATGTGCCATCCGCTCATGAACTGTTCATTCGAATCGCTTCATCATAGTGAGCGGATTCGGATCGGCTCACAATCAAAACAACGCAGCTCATCAGCTCATTACAGAGCTGGAGAGCTGTTGAGCTGATGAGCTGCTGAGCTGTTGAGCTGATGTGCTGCTGAGCTGTTGAGCTGATGAGCTGCTGAGCTGTTGAGCTGATGAGCTGCTGAGCTGCTGAGCTGTTGAGCTGATGAGCAGCTGAGCTGATGAGCTGCTGAACTGCTGAGCTGTTGAGCTGATGAGCTGTTGAGCTGATGAGCTGCTGAGCTGCTGAGCTGTTGAGCTGATGAGCTGCTGAGCTGCTGAGCTGTTGAATTGAAGAGCTGCATAGCTGTGGAGCGCAAAAGCTGCAGAGAGTGTGAATTGTGAGACGCGCAAGAATTTTTCGTCTCTCGCGCTTTATGATATGACGTCAGTTTGTTTTCGTGTGTCCCTCTTCGTTCTTTAGCTTTAGCAGAGATGCCAGATAGGAAAAAGGTTTTTGTTTTGAAGATATTCAATCGTTCGTTACTTCATTAATTTTTTTTTTGCCTCGCCGAACAAAATAATAAAATTATTATATGCTTGCAAATGAAATTACTATATTATATTGTTATTTAAACATGATTGTGGAAACACATAAATTTATTTCCGCGTGCTGAATAAAAAAAAATCAGAAAACCACCCGGCATAAATTCTGATGATTGATAATGGTCCTTTTGTTACCTTTGTCATCCCGAAGAATTATTTCTCATTGCACCTATTAGTGGATTTATTTTTATATCCTTGGATGCAAAAATAATATCTCGGTAGTTTTATCTAAAAACGTTGTCTCGGCCAATTATTCTGAAGGCATTTTATTTGGCTACTGCTGGCTCTTCTGTTTTTTAAGTTCAGCATATTCTAAGCATCTTCTATGTTGGATTCCAGCATTCAATATTTGTTGTATATTATATTATTAGAATTAATATTAGTTTTAGTTTGTGTACAATTACAAATTAAATTCGTTTATTTTTCTGTTTTCCGTCTATTCATAAAATGCACACTATAAAATGTCCTATGGTAGTAATGCAATTGTGTGGACAACTGCAAAATCAATTGAGCTGAAGAGCTGTTCCAAATGAGCAGCTCACTTGTATGAGCTGAACGGCTCTGAGCCGCTCACCATGATGAGCTGATTTGCCCATCTCTAGTACACAATGCTCCTAATCGAAAACAAAAGTGCAAAAATAAAAAAACATCTGTCATCGATGTCGATAATGTAGTTTGCTCAGGTAAATCTAGTACACAGAAATACGGCCGTAAATGAGGATAGCTTTTTCTATGACGACGTATCGCATCCGACGAATGAATATACGGATACGGCCGTAAATGAGAATAAGGGTGTATATCTCAAAAACTATGAGCCGTACCGAAATAAAGGGTGTGTCACATCAAATTGCATCACGGAAAAAAACGCTGTAGAAATTCGCCCAGTAGACCGATCCTTTTGAAAATTTTAGAGAGTAAAATAAAAACTATTAAACAACTTTTGGCATTTTCTTTTTATTCATACTTCGAGTCCAAGCCCGTATGCTCGCACCTTCCTCTTTACCCCGTCCATAAGGTTTTGTACAACGTCAGGTTGTAGTTTTTTTTGAACAGAAATCCATTTTCTCTTGAAGTCCGCCTCCGATTTGACAACTTTTGGGTTCTTCCGGAGGGCCTGCTTCATAATCGCCCAATATTTCTCTATTGGGCGAAGCTCCGGCGCGTTGGGCGGGTTCATTTCCTTTGGCACGAAGGTGACCCCGATAGGCTTCGTACCACTCCAACGCGTCCTTTGAATAGTGGCACGAAGCGAGATCCGGCCAGAAGATGGTCGGGCCCTCGTGCTGCTTCAATAGTGGTAGTAAGCGCTTCTGTAGGCACTCCTTAAGGTAAACCTGCCCGTTTACCCTGCCGGTCATCGCGAAGGGGGCGCTCCGCTTTCCGCAAGAGCAGATCGCTTGCCACACCATGTACTTTTTGGCAAACTTGGATAGTTTCTGCTTGCGAATCTCCTCCGGAACGCTGAATTTGTCCTCTGCGGAGAAGAACAACAGGCCCGGCAGCTGACGAAAGTCTGCTTTGACGTAGGTTTTGTCGTCCATTACCAGGCAATGCGGCTTCGTCAGCATTTCGGTGTACAGCTTCCGGGCTCGCGTCTTCCCCACCATGTTTTGCCTTTCGTCGCGGTTAGGAGCCTTCTGAACCTTGTATTGGTGTGTTGCAAAAGTTTTGGAAAGGATGGATCAATACTTATGCACTGCTTTCGGGGCCACATGTATATATTAAACAGTGGTCGGTAAATGGCTGAATACAGCGAACATATAACTCATTATGATGATCCATTTATGATGGTAGCCTATGATTCAGCAACTCCTATCTCTACCTCCCCGTGGTACCGACTGGGATACGAGCAACCTTCGGAAAGATCGAGTAACCAACCTCGGTGGGACCTTAGGTCGTATGCAGACAGAGAAGGGGGCACTCGGGCCCCAAAGCTTAAGGTGTGTATACGATCCGTGCCGATAGATGAATGGTGGAAGGGGCGGTACAAATATGAAGCCGCGAACGGACCCTGTGGGGTACCGGGGCAAACCTCACAGTAATGTTGCCCTTGCTGTGGTATGGCAGGGTAGTCCACAGTCGACCATATATTTTCCCTAGCGACTCGTGGGAACCACATGAAAAGCAAAACCAACCCAATGCGAAGATCGAAGCGTATTCATCACCCTAAGAAGTGTCCTTGTTGTGTGAACTCAGTGGCATCGTCGTCCTCATCGTCATCATCGTCCTCATCATCATCGTCCTCGTCCTCGTCCTCGTCCTCGTCCTCATCGCTATCCCCTTCTCCGGTTATAGATATAAATCCGGATGAAGAATCGAAGAGCGAGCAGCAGTGGTCTGACCACCCATTAGCACCGTCATCGCCATCCGAAATGACACAAGACCCACTGTACGAAGAATCGAAGAGCGAGCAGCAATGGTCTGACCACCCATTAGCATCGCCATCGTCATCCGAAATGACACAAGACCCACTACACGTGGAATCGAATAGTGAACAGCAATGGTCTGACCACCCCTTAGCAACGCCACCCTTATCAGTATCATGGGAACCACTAGCATCGTCATCCAGAGTGATGCTAGAGCAACTACCCCAGTCCCCTTCTGTAGACATAGAGTCGTTTGATACACAGCAGACGATCCAATTATGCTTAGCCGTGGAGTTGCCGGCCTAGAATAGCACTTCGGGTCTTGGTCCCTGTCCCTGTCGTATGAGGCGACTAATCGGGTGACAACGCGAGTAAGGGCGCGGTAAAGCCTATTGGAGATTGCACGGGGGAAATACCGTGTACAGGAGCCACGAAAGGAGTGCCAAGCACATCAGGATTGACGCCAGTAAGATCCTGATTACGACATACTGGTTACGACATAGAAAACGGACACGATAAGGCTGACAGTCGTGCTATCCTGTTCCCTGAGTAAGGAAGGGTGACACCTTCCTGAAACGGCGTGTAGGCTAATAGTGCGATTGCCCCCGTCCCGGTAATAACTTGGCAAGTCTTCGGGTACGTTCGATGCTCGTCTAGGCTCAGGCACTAGGTACTAGGCGTCAGATGTCATATTCCTGACTTGCGCTGATCTGGCTCTGAACACGGTCCCTATGAAGGACCGTGTCAACCCCTGCATGGCCTCACTGCTTGCATAGACAACCATGGGATCACTGATAGCGACTATGTACAACGAGCGGAGATAGCGGCCCGAAGTTGGGACCCAACAGACATGAATATCATCGAACAATTCAACAGACGAAACGACGGTAATGAAGACACACCAACGGGAGAGGCGAGCGTGTTCGCAAGGAGCGGTAAGCTCCAGAGATCACCAATTCGCAACCAGACAGCCATAGCGAATCCTATAGGACACCAACAGCATCCACAACAAGGAGAGACTAGCCTGATACAAGTGCTAACGCATAAAGCCAACACCACCACTTCTTTAGAAGGGCTGCAGGTCGGGAGGTCAAGCTTGATGGAGGTCAAGAAAAAAGTGAACGAGCTCTACGAGTTCATTAAGGACAAAAACAATGTCCATACTAATATCAAACATTTAGTCACAAGCATCAAATCCGCCGTTACGGCTGCTGACCGCGAACAGAAGGAGATGATCACGCGAGCAGAGGTTGTTGAAAAAGCACTCGCTGAAGCAAGGGAGAAGATGTCCGTCGAGATACAGGAGACGCCTAAGACGCCACGAAACCCACGATCGGACAAAAGGAAGAGGGATACCCCAGGGGATGAAGAAGACCTGAAGAAGGTTAAAAATGACAACCTGGAAAACAAAAAGGAAGGTGAAGGCAGTGGATGGCGAACTGTCGAAAAACAGACGGAGAAACGGAAGAAGAAAGAAGAAAAGAAGAAAGGTGTGCAGGAGACAAAAAAAACCAGGCCCAGACGAGAGCGAAGTAAGGGAGATGCTCTGATCGTCGAGGTGAAGGAAGGAGTGACTTACGCATCACTCCTGCGGAAAGTGAGAGACGATCCGGAGTTGAAAGAACTGGGAGAGAATGTGGTGAAAACCAGGCGCACCCAGAAAGGAGAGATGCTCTTCGAGCTCAAGAGGGATCCGGCGGTCAAAAGTTCAGCCTTCAAGGAACTGGTTGCGAAGTCGCTCGGTGAGGAGGCGAAGGTGAGGGCTCTATCCCAGGAATCAGTGGTCGAATGCAGAAATCTCGACGAAATCACGACAGACGAGGAGTTAAGGCGCGAGTTAATAGAACAGTGTAAGCTGGACAATACACCAATGACGATCCGTATGAGGAAGGCGTATGGTGGCACGCAGACGGCGTCGATACGGCTCTCAACAGTCGCAGCCAATAAGATGGTAGAAACGACCAAAATAAAAGTTGGCTGGTCGGTTTGCTCGCTGAAGATGGTGCCCCGGGTGGCCAAGCGGATGGAGAGATGCTTCCAGTGCATGGGCTTTGGACATCAGGCAAGAAGCTGCACAGGCCCCGACAGGTCTGAACTGTGCAGGAGATGCGGTGAGAAAGGGCATGTTGCGAGAGACTGCACGAAGCAACCGAAATGCTTGCTCTGCAAACCAGAGAACGGCAGCGACCATGCGACAGGAAGCTTCAAGTGTCCCTCGTATAAGAAGGCGTTAGCAGAATCGCAGTAACGGAGATAATTCAGATCAATCTGAACCATTGCAACACAGCTCAGCAACTGTTGTGGCAGTCGACAACAGAGACAAAATGCGATGTTGCAATCATAGCGGAGCCGTACCGAGTACCCCGTGATAATGGCAGCTGGGCGACGGATAGCTTAGGGATTGCTGCAATACAGGTGATGGGCAGATATCCTATCCAGGAAGTGGTTGGAGGTTCACATGAAGGTTTCGTAATCGCCAAAATTAATGGAATCTTCATGTGTAGTTGCTACGCACCCCCGAGATGGACAACTGAGCAATTCCACCAGATGCTAGACGCAATGACCGAGGAACTAATCGGTAGAACACCGATCGTCATTGGAGGCGACTTCAACGCGTGGGCGGTGGAGTGGGGAAGTAGATGCACCAACATCAGAGGGTACAGTCTACTGGAAGCTCTAGCAAAGCTGGAAGTAACGTTACTAAACGAAGGTACCACTAGCACTTTCCGGAAAGATGGGCGCGAATCCATCATCGACGTTACTTTTTGCAGTCCGTCGCTGTTGGCGAGTACGGAGTGGAAAGTGTGCGAGTCGTATACGCACAGTGATCACCAGGCGATCCGGTACAGAATCGGTCAACGAAACCACGTGCTAGTTCGGAGGACAACAAGCGGTGAGCGGAAGTGGAAGACGAATGCTTTCGACAATGACCTTTTCGTCGAAGCACTTCGTCTAGCTGGCGGAGCTTCAGATTGGAACGCAGAAAAGTTGACAGATCTACTGGTGAGAGCATGCGACACTACCATGCCGAGGAAAGTTGTACCAAAAAATGGAAGACGCCCAGCTTACTGGTGGAACGACTCTCTTCGCAACCTTCGCGCTAGCTGTCTTCAAGCCAGAAGACGCGTTCAGAGAGCACGAAATAGCGCTGATAGAGAGGAACGAAATACGGTGTACCGAGCAGCTAGAGCCGCCTTGAAACGGGGAATTACACTGAGCAAAGCGAACTGTTTCAAGGAGCTGTGCCGAGATGCAGATGCCAACCCATGGGGCAACGCGTATCGAGTCGTGATGGCGAAGATCAGAGGACCTGTGACGCCCGTCGAATCGTGTCCCGAGAAGCTGAAGGTCATTGTGGAGGGTTTATTTCCGATGCATGATCCTACGATATGGCCACCGACACCGTACGCCGAAATAGCTACCGAACGTTCTCAAGTTTCCAGTGAAGAACTGGTAGCAGTGGCGAAGAGACTGCAGGTAAACAAAGCGCCCGGCCCCGACGGAATCCCCAACGCGGCCTTGAAAACGGCGATTCAGGCGTTCCCGGACATTTTCAGGATAGTGCTACAGAAATGCTTGGATGATGGTCACTTTCCTAAGAAATGGAAGATCCAAAAGTTAGTGTTGCTGCCAAAACCAGGAAAGCCCCCGGGGGTACCAACATCCTATAGGCCTATATGCCTGCTGGATACTCTTGGGAAACTCTTGGAAAGGATTATCCTCAACAGACTGACGAAATGTACGGAGAGTGACCATGGTCTGTCAAAGATGCAGTTTGGATTCCGGAAAGGTAGGTCCACCGTTGATGCTATCCGGACAGTGGTTGAAAAGGCAGAGAAGGCGTCACAGCAAAAGCGGAGGGGCGACCGACATTGTGCTATAGTAACGATCGACGTGAGGAATGCTTTCAACAGCGCTAGCTGGGAAGCCATTGCCGAGTCCCTACACCGTATGAAGGTTCCTGGGTACCTGTGCAGAATTCTAGGAAGCTACTTCCAGAACCGCGTCCTAGTCTACGAGACGAGCACGGGGCAGACAACGTTGAATATAACGGCCGGAGTACCACAAGGCTCTATCCTGGGCCCAACGCTCTGGAACGTAATGTATAACGGAGTACTGAATCTGAAGCTTCCCAAAGGCGTGGAGATCGTGGGCTTCGCGGATGATATCGCTCTCACAGTGGCAGGCGAGACACTCGAAGAGGTGAAGATGCTTGCAATCGAGTCCATCGTCTCAGTAGAGAACTGGATGCAAGCAGCGAAACTGCAGATTGCTCATAATAAAACGGAAGTATTGTTGGTGAGTAACTGCAAAGCCGTGCAGCGAGCGGAAATCACAGTCGGGGAACACGTGATAACTTCTAAGCGTAGGTTGAAATACTTGGGAGTTATGATCGACGACCGGCTGAATTTCAACAACCACGTCGACTACGTCTGCGAGAAAGCAGAGAAGTCCATTAGCGCGATAGCGAGAATAATGCCGAATAACGCAGGACCTTGCAGTAGCAAAAGGCGTCTCCTGGCTGCTGTATCCTCGTCCATACTGCGGTACGGAGCACCAGCCTGGTCGGCGGCTCTCGAAACCCACCGGAATCGTAGAAAACTGGACCGTACGTTTCGGCTCATGGCGATGAGAGTTGCGAGCGCGTATAGGACGATCTCGTTGGAGGCAGTCTGCGTTATCGCCGGCATGATCCCTATTGGCATCACTCTGGCGGAAGACAGAGAGTGCTACAGACGAAAGGAAATCAGGGGTATCCGGAAAACAGCGAGAGTAGAATCACTCTTGAAGTGGCAGCAGGAATGGGACACGGCGGAGAAAGGCAGGTGGACGTATGGGCTCATACCGGTACTATCGACCTGGCTGAACAGGAAGCACGGGGAGGTGAATTTTCATCTGACACAGTTCCTGTCTGGACATGGCTGCTTCAGGCAATATTTGCACCGGTTCGGGCACGCAACGTCGCCACTCTGTCCGGAGTGTGAAGATGTGGAGGAAACACCAGAACACGTGGTATTTGTGTGTCCCAGGTTCACCGCAAGACGCGAGGGGCTGCCTGCCCTTCATGCCGGGAACATAGTAGAGAAAATGTGTCGCGACGAGGGCACCTGGAACGCTGTGAACAGTGTAATCATACACATCATGTCCGAGCTACAGCGGAAGTGGAGGGCCGACCAGCGTAGTAATAACCCCTGACCATAGAAGAGGAACAAATGCGAGGGCTGTTGCAAAGTGTAGTACCCCACGAGAGTCGTTGTGACGGAGTGCGCGTTATGTTGGAGGGCACTGCCTAATCGGCGCTCCGTTGGGAGAGAAATCCTGCGAGGGTGGCTGTGACGGGGCGCGCGTCAAGTTGGAGGGCGCTTCCTAATCGGTTCACGTCTCGACAGGTGAGAAACCCCGCGAGTGTGACTGTGACGGGTTGCGCGTCAAGCTGGAGGGCAATTCCTAATCGGTACACGTCTCGACGGATACGCGGAATCTGGAGAGCAGGGTCAAGAAAATGCTGGCAATGCCTGTTGGTGGATTGAGAGAGGAACATTGCGAGGGTCGTTTCGGCGGAGCGAGAGCCTAGGAGAGCATCATCAAATCGGTGGGTACCCCCACGAGAGTTGCTGTGACGGAGTGCGCGTTATGTTGGAGGGCACTGCCTAATCGGCGCTCCGTTGGGAAGAGAAATCCTGCGAGGGTGGCTGTGACGGGGCGCGCGTCAAGATGGAGGGCGCTTCCTAATCGGTTCACGTCTCGACAGGTGAGAAACCCCGCGAGGGTGACTGTGACGGGTTGCGCGTCAAGTTGGAGGGCAATTCCTAATCGGTACACGTCTCGACGGGTAAAAGGAAGCCTGTGCTGCGGATGTGCGTGGCGGAGTACAACGGAAACGTAAATGAGATGTATAGAGAAAAAGGGAAGGATCAACGCTAGTTAGCGTTGAAAACTCGTGAAGTGCATGAGCACAGCCGCCCCCTGAAGTAGTCGCCTAGATGTGGTCCCGGGGGGAATGAGGCTACGAGTAGAGGGCTTGGTTTTTGTGGGTGCGATCCCCACTCGACGTCTGGGTTATCCCTTCCCAGATAAGGCTGGAAGAGCGTTCCTCACCTCTATAAAAAAAAAAAAAAAAAAAAAAGTTCTCAAATGGGGATCAACGCTAGGGTAGGAGCCTACCTGTTGGTCTCAAATGTTCCTATCTCACGCCTCCACGAAGATCATATGACGACATTTTTAGATCGGGCGTGAACTGGAAACACACACCTGGTCTTGGCTCCGAGAACGGGTGTCGAAAGTGGCTAAGTGAGGGGGTGCGAGCGAGTCAGAGCGCTATATCTCTCCCGGGGAAGGCCTCCCGGGTCATGGAGGCCTTGCCAACCCGCTGTCTCCCGGGCAAAGGAGATACACCCAGACAATGGAGCTACGTTCACGAAGAATACTCAGAATGCGATCGCCCGAGGAGGGTCCCCGAACTGGAGCTGGTCCTGGAACGGGCGTAAGAGCGAGCGGCCAGCGGCTGAAGGGCGATGTGCAAGAGCGGGCCACCAGCCGGGTTCAACCCGAAGAGCTACCGCCACACGGAAACAGCAGCCATCGACATCACCAACGAAACGCTGCGCCTACGAGGCGTGTTGCGACTGTCAGACGACAGTCGTCCACACTTGTGGGTACCACTAGGCGACGGATCATGTGGACACACGAAATGAACGAATTCGTGATCCGCGCCTATTACATCTGCACTGCTTTGGAGACGGACATGAGCGGTCGCCCTCGAATACTCGCAATGTTCGAGGAAGCGTATCCAGAGTTCGTCGGGAGGCTTGACCAAAACGCGATGAACGCGAGGCGTAGAGCGATTGTACGCAACAATATGCTCTCCCAAACGCAAGTCGACGAGATCAAGCAGCAGGTGCAGAGAGAACTAAGCTCCAGAACAAGCAGAGCAAGCGATGTGTCGAGACGAAGTTCAGTACGGCTGAGCAATTCATTCGCGAGTGGGGCACGCGAATCAGCACCAGTGGAGGCCACAGTACAACAACCCTCTGAGCCGGAAGATCCACAGCCAGATCAACAACTACTACGCGATCTGGTCTTCCATTATGACGAGGCGATCTCACAGTTCCGCGACACGGACCCTTTGTCGCGCCCCAGGATCCCGAAGTTGCAGCATTCCCGCAGGCTGACAAGTGCAGTAAAGCTCATGAACGAGCACGTTCTTCCGCTGCATTTGGTTGATGCTGAGAACATGGAGGAGCTGCAACTGAAAGTTTACTGTGCTGCTGTGGCGACCGCCAAAAGTTTAGGATACCGTATTAGGCCAAGAGGCGGACTGCTCCAACATCTCCGTGAAAGGCGTGAGCCTCCATGGCGAAGGAGATTGGAGCAACGGATCCTAAACAAGCGCGCCGCAATTGGAAGACTGATGGCGTACAAAAGAGGCAGCAGATCGGTGAAATTATGTCGCCAAGTTGCTGTGATCGTGCGGCCTACTGAACTTCGCCAGCTGGGAGCTCACCAGCTGACGGAAAAACTCGACACACTGGTACAGCAATTGAGCGTCCTTACAAAACGGCTGAAACGTTACTCTGACTCTGCAAAGCGCCAGGAACAAAATCGGATGTTCAGAGATAACGAGAAAGCGTTCTACGACCACATTAGCGACGAGAAGCCCGACTACCGCGAAGGTTTGCCAGATATTAGCGATGTGACGAACTTCTGGGCTGGTATTTGGGAGACCCCAGTAGAACATCGCGACGGGCAAATGTGGTTAAGACGGGAGGAGGAGAGTTGTGGTGAAATTGGAGAGATGCCAGCTATCATCGTCGGAGAGAACGATGTCCGCGAAGCCTCGCGGTACCTGAGGAACTGGGCAGCACCGGGCCCCGATGGTGTCCAGAACTTTTGGCACAAGAAGCTGACCGTCGCACATCCAAAGATAGCTGAGTGCTTCAACAAGGTGCTACGTGACCCACACAACCTTCCTCAATTCGCCACCCGTGGCGTCACCTTCCTCCTCCCGAAAGACAGCAACACATTGAACCCATCAAAGTACAGACCGATAACGTGCCTATCGAGTCTGTACAAAATACTGAGCAGCATAATTACCGCCAAAGTTTCTGCTCACTGCGAACAGCATCACATCATCGCAGAAGAGCAGAAAGGATGCAGGAAAAATACGCATGGCTGCAAAGACCAGGCCATCATCGACGCAGCCATAGTCGGCCAGGCGGTATACAACCAGCGGAACCTAAGTATGGCCTACATCGATTACAGGAAGGCTTATGACTCCATACCTCACTCGTTTCTCGTCCGGGTATTGGAGCTCTACAAAATTGATCCCGTCGTCGTTAGGTTCCTGCAGCATGCGATGAGGCAGTGGAGTACGTCTCTGCACCTCAGTGATGGGGAAAATGTGTTGCAGTCTAGAACGCTGCAGATAAAGAGGGGGATATTCCAAGGCGACTCTTTCAGCCCGCTTTGGTTTTGTCTGGCACTGAACCCCCTCAGTAGGACGCTCAATAGAAACGGTCATGGCTATAAAATAAGGTATGGCGACGGCGCTCACGAAGAAGTGACCCATACCTTCTACATGGATGATCTCAAGGTCTACGCTGATTCACGTCAGCGTCTAGGTGTAGCTATCCGGGTTGTCGAAGACATAAGCAGGGACATCTGCATGGAGTTCGGCCTTGACAAGTGCCGCTGTGTCCATCTGCTGAAAGGGCAGCTTACCGAATCCGGAGGTTACGAGGTCTATGACGGCGAGTTCATAAGAGACATGGTTCGTGGCGAATCCTATAAATATCTTGGATTCCGACAGCTCACCGGGATTCGCCACTCCGACATCAAGACGGAGCTGCGAGACAAGTTCTTGAGTCGAGTGAACTGTGTCCTGAGGACTTTCCTCAACGCGGGGAACAAGGTACGCGCGATCAACACATTCGCGGTTCCCCTGCTGACCTTCAGTTTTGGTGTAGTCAAATGGAGCAAAACTGACCTTGAGGACCTTGAGAGGAGGATGAGGAAAGCATTTAAAGAGGCCGGAATGCACCATCCTCAATCGGCACTGGAGAGAGTTTCACTGCCACGCAAAGAAGGGGGACTTGGAATAGTCGACATATCTGCACTGTGTGTTGCCCAGGTACGACAACTGCGCGAGTACTTCGCAGAACGCGCCAACCAAAACGCGCTATACCGGGCTGTCTGCGCCGCCGACAGAGGATACAGCGCTCTGCACTTGGCGCAAGCGGAGTACCAACTCAACTGCAATCTGCAGACAGTGGAGGAGAAGATTGCAGCTTGGAAGCAGAAGGCAGTGCATGGTGCCCACCCCCATCAACTGGACCGGCCACACGTCGACAAGGCCGCATCTAATCTGTGGCTAGCGCGTGGTGAACTCTCTTCAGTAGTAGAAGCCGACATGATAGCCATCCAGGATAGGATAATGCCGACGAGAAACTGCAGGCGGTACGTCTGCCATCAAGACGTTGATGACATTTGCCGGATGTGCCATCAACCAGGTGAAAACATAGAGCACATTATGGGAGGCTGTCCCATTTTGGCCAACGCAGCCTACACCGAGCGCCACAACAACGTGGCCCGTATTGTTCATCGACAACTGGCGCTCCAATGTGCTCTACTGGAAGACAACGTACCAAACTACCGGTACCTGCCTGCACCTGTCCTGGAAAATGACCGTTTCAAGCTGTACTGGGATCGCACTGTTCTGACCGACCTCTCGATCCACCACAACCGGCCAGATATAATGGTTTACGACAAGAGCGACCGCAAAGTCACCATCATCGATGTCGCTATTCCACTGAACCAGAATCTGGAGGAGACCCACGGTCGCAAAATCTGCAAGTACCGACCATTGGCCGTGGAGCTCAAGGAACTGTGGGGGCTAAGGGAGGTCCCAAGAATTGTTCCAGTCGTTCTCTCTGGAACTGGAATTGTCCCGAAGACACTTCTGGAAGCGCTAAAGGTGTTGAATATGGAGAAGGAATTGGCCGGCATCCAAAAGTCGGTCATCCTTAGCACCTGCGCGATTGTCCGACAATTTCTCGGTCAGGACTGAAACAGCACGAGCATGCAGATACGTGCATTCCGCAGAGCCTAGTCCCCCTTTGGCATTCAGAAGCCCGGGGGCAGGTGAAAATTCTGGCTAGGTTCGCCTAGTTAAGAAGTGAGATAAGTCTGCCAAAAAAGGTTCTCAAATGGGGATCAACATAGGGTAGGAGCCTGCCTGTTGGTCTCAAATGTTCCTATCTCACGCCTCCACGAAGATCATATGACGACATTTTTAGATCGGGCGTGAACTGGAAACACACACCTGGTCTTGGCTCCGAGAACGGGTGTCGAAAGTGGCTAAGTGAGGGGGTGCGAGCGAGTCAGAGCGCTATATCTCTCCCGGGGAAGGCCTCCCGGGTCATGGAGGCCTTGCCAACCCGCTGTCTCCCGGGCAAAGGAGATACACCCAATAAAATGGAGCTACGATCACGAAGAATAATTAGAATGCGATCACCCGAGGAGGGTCCCCGAACTGGAGCTGGTCCTGGAACGGGCGTAAGAGCGAGCGGCCAGCGGCTGGAGGGCGATGTGCAAGAGCGGGCCACCAGCCGGGTTCAACCCGAAGAGCTACCGCCACACGGAAACAGCAGCCATCGACATCACCCAAGAAACGCTGCGCCTACGAGACGTGTTGCGACTGCCAGACGACAGTCGTCCACACTTGTGGGTACCACTAGGCGCCGGATCATGTGGACACACGAAATGAATGAATTCGTGATCCGCGCCTATTACATCTGCACTGCTTTGGAGACGGACATGAGCGGTCGCCCTCGAATACTAACAATGTTCGAGGAAGCGTATCCAGAGTTCGTCGGGAGGCTTGATCAGAACGCGATGAACGCGAGGCGTAGAGCGATAGTACGCAACAACATGCTCTCCCAAACGCAAATCGACGAGATCAAGCAGCAGGTGCAGAGAGAAATAAGCTCCAGGAACAACAGAGCAAGCGATGTGTCGAGACGAAGTTCAGTACGGCTGAGCAATTCATTCGCGAGTGGGGCACGCGAATCAGCACCAGTGGAGGCCACAGTACAACAACCCCCTGAGCCGGAAGACCCACAGCCAGATCAACAACTACTACGCGATCTGGTCTTCCACTACGACGAGGCGATCTCACAGTTCCGCGACACAGACCCATTGTCGCGCCCCAGGATCCCGAAGTTGCAGCATTCCCGCAGGCTGACAAGTGCAGTAAAGCTCATGAACGAGCACGTTCTACCGCTGCACTTGGTTGATGCTGAGAACATGGAGGAGCTGCAACTGAAAGTTTACTGTGCTGCTGTGGCGACCGCCAAAAGTTTAGGATACCGTATTAGGCCAAGAGGCGGACTGCTCCAACATCTCCGTGAAAGGCGTGAGCCTCCATGGCGAAGGAGATTGGAGCAACGGATCCTAAACAAGCGCGCCGCAATTGGAAGACTGATGGCGTACAAAAGAGGCAGCAGATCGGCGAAATTATGTCGCCAAGTTGCTGTGATCGTGCGGCCTACTGAACTTCGCCAGCTGGGAGCTCACCAGCTGACGGAAAAACTCGACACACTGGTACAGCAATTGAGCGTCCTAACTAAACGGCTGAAACGTTACTCTGACTCTGCAAAGCGCCAGGAACAAAATCGGATGTTCAGAGATAACGAAAAAGCGTTCTACGACCACATTAGCGACGAGAAGCCCGACTACCGCGAAGGTTTGCCAGATATTAGCGATGTGACGAACTTCTGGGCTGGTATTTGGGAGACCCCAGTAGAACATCGCGACGGGCAAATGTGGTTAAGACGGGAGGAGGAGAGTTGTGGTGAAATTGGAGAGATGCCAGCTATCATCGTCGGAGAGAACGATGTCCGCGAAGCCTCGCGGTACCTGAGGAACTGGGCAGCACCGGGCCCCGATGGTGTCCAGAACTTTTGGCACAGGAAGCTGACCGTCGCACATCCAAAGATAGCTGAGTGCTTCAACAAGGTGCTACGTGACCCACACAACCTTCCTGAATTCGCCACCCGTGGCGTCACCTTCCTCCTCCCGAAAGACAGCAACACATTGAACCCATCAAAGTATAGACCGATAACGTGCCTATCGAGTCTGTACAAAATACTGAGCAGCATAATTACCGCCAAAGTTTCTGCTCACTGCGAACAGCATCACATCATCGCAGAAGAGCAGAAAGGATGCAGGAAAAATACGCATGGCTGCAAAGACCAGGCCATCATCGACGCAGCCATAGTCGGCCAGGCGGTATATAACCAGCGGAACCTAAGTATGGCCTACATCGATTACAGGAAGGCTTATGACTCCATACCTCACTCGTTTCTCGTCCGGGTATTGGAGCTCTACAAAATTGATCCCGTCGTCGTTAGGTTCCTGCAGCATGCGATGAGGCAGTGGAGTACGTCTCTGCACCTCAGTGATGGGGAAAATGTGTTGCAGTCTAGAACGCTGCAGATAAAGAGGGGGATATTCCAAGGCGACTCTTTCAGCCCGCTTTGGTTTTGTCTGGCACTGAACCCCCTCAGTAGGACGCTCAATAGAAACGGTCATGGCTATAAAATAAGGTATGGCGACGGCGCTCACGAAGAAGTGACCCATACCTTCTACATGGATGATCTCAAGGTCTACGCTGATTCACGTCAGCGTCTAGGTGTAGCTATCCGGGTTGTCGAAGACATAAGCAGGGACATCTGCATGGAGTTCGGCCTTGACAAGTGCCGCTGTGTCCATCTGCTGAAAGGGCAGCTTACCGAATCCGGAGGTTACGAGGTCTATGACGGCGAGTTCATAAGAGACATGGTTCGTGGCGAATCCTATAAATATCTTGGATTCCGACAGCTCACCGGGATTCGCCACTCCGACATCAAGACGGAGCTGCGAGACAAGTTCTTGAGTCGAGTGAACTGTGTCCTGAGGACTTTCCTCAACGCGGGGAACAAGGTACGCGCGATCAACACATTCGCGGTTCCCCTGCTGACCTTCAGTTTTGGTGTAGTCAAATGGAGCAAAACTGACCTTGAGGACCTTGAGAGGAGGATGAGGAAAGCATTTAAAGAGGCCGGAATGCACCATCCTCAATCGGCACTGGAGAGAGTTTCACTGCCACGCAAAGAAGGGGGACTTGGAATAGTCGACATATCTGCACTGTGTGTTGCCCAGGTACGACAACTGCGCGAGTACTTCGCAGAACGCGCCAACCAAAACGCGCTATACCGGGCTGTCTGCGCCGCCGACAGAGGATACAGCGCTCTGCACTTGGCGCAAGCGGAGTACCAACTCAACTGCAATCTGCAGACAGTGGAGGAGAAGATTGCAGCTTGGAAGCAGAAGGCAGTGCATGGTGCCCACCCCCATCAACTGGACCGGCCACACGTCGACAAGGCCGCATCTAATCTGTGGCTAACGCGTGGTGAACTCTCTTCAGTAGTAGAAGCCGACATGATAGCCATCCAGGATAGGATAATGCCGACGAGAAACTGCAGGCGGTACGTCTGCCATCAAGACGTTGATGACATTTGCCGGATGTGCCATCAACCAGGTGAAAACATAGAGCACATTATGGGAGGCTGTCCCGTTTTGGCCAACGCAGCCTACACCGAGCGCCACAACAACGTGGCCCGTATTGTTCATCGACAACTGGCGCTCCAATGTGCTCTACTGGAAGACAACGTACCAAACTACCGGTACCTGCCTGCACCTGTCCTGGAAAATGACCGTTTCAAGCTGTACTGGGATCGCACTGTTCTGACCGACCTCTCGATCCACCACAACCGTCCAGATATAATGGTTTACGACAAGAGCGACCGCAAAGTCACCATCATCGATGTCGCTATTCCACTGAACCAGAATCTGGAGGAGACCCACGGTCGCAAAATCTGCAAGTACCGACCATTGGCCGTGGAGCTCAAGGAACTGTGGGGGCTAAGGGAGGTCCCAAGAATTGTTCCAGTCGTTCTCTCTGGAACTGGAATTGTCCCGAAGACACTTCTGGAAGCGCTAAAGGTGTTGAACATGGAGAAGGAATTGGCCGGCATCCAAAAGTCGGTCATCCTTAGCACCTGCGCGATTGTCCGACAATTTCTCGGTCAGGACTGAAACAGCACGAGCATGCAGATACGTGCATTCCGCAGAGCCTAGTCCCCCTTTGGCATTCAGAAGCCCGGGGGCAGGTGAAAATTCTGGCTAGGTTCGCCTAGTTAAGAAGTGAGATAAGTCTGCCAAAAAAAAAAAATCTCACGCTCCACGAAGATCATATGACGACATTTTTAGATCGGGCGTGAACTGGAAACACACACCTGGTCTTGGCTCCGAGAACGGGTGTCGAAAGTGGCTAAGTGAGGGGGTGCGAGCGAGTCAGAGCGCTATATCTCTCCCGGGGAAGGCCTCCCGGGTCATGGAGGCCTTGCCAACCCGCTGTCTCCCGGGCAAAGGAGATACACCCAATAAAATGGAGCTACGATCACGAAGAATAATTAGAATGCGATCACCCGAGGAGGGTCCCCGAACTGGAGCTGGTCCTGGAACGGGCGTAAGAGCGAGCGGCCAGCGGCTGGAGGGCGATGTGCAAGAGCGGGCCACCAGCCGGGTTCAACCCGAAGAGCTACCGCCACACGGAAACAGCAGCCATCGACATCACCCAAGAAACGCTGCGCCTACGAGACGTGTTGCGACTGCCAGACGACAGTCGTCCACACTTGTGGGTACCACTAGGCGCCGGATCATGTGGACACACGAAATGAATGAATTCGTGATCCGCGCCTATTACATCTGCACTGCTTTGGAGACGGACATGAGCGGTCGCCCTCGAATACTAACAATGTTCGAGGAAGCGTATCCAGAGTTCGTCGGGAGGCTTGATCAGAACGCGATGAACGCGAGGCGTAGAGCGATAGTACGCAACAACATGCTCTCCCAAACGCAAATCGACGAGATCAAGCAGCAGGTGCAGAGAGAAATAAGCTCCAGGAACAACAGAGCAAGCGATGTGTCGAGACGAAGTTCAGTACGGCTGAGCAATTCATTCGCGAGTGGGGCACGCGAATCAGCACCAGTGGAGGCCGCAGTACAACAACCCCCTGAGCCGGAAGACCCACAGCCAGATCAACAACTACTACGCGATCTGGTCTTCCACTACGACGAGGCGATCTCACAGTTCCGCGACACAGACCCATTGTCGCGCCCCAGGATCCCGAAGTTGCAGCATTCCCGCAGGCTGACAAGTGCAGTAAAGCTCATGAACGAGCACGTTCTTCCGCTGCACTTGGTTGATGCTGAGAACATGGAGGAGCTGCAACTGAAAGTTTACTGTGCTGCTGTGGCGACCGCCAAAAGTTTAGGATACCGTATTAGGCCAAGAGGCGGACTGCTCCAACATCTCCGTGAAAGGCGTGAGCCTCCATGGCGAAGGAGATTGGAGCAACGGATCCTAAACAAGCGCGCCGCAATTGGAAGACTGATGGCGTACAAAAGAGGCAGCAGATCGGCGAAATTATGTCGCCAAGTTGCTGTGATCGTGCGGCCTACTGAACTTCGCCAGCTGGGAGCTCACCAGCTGACGGAAAAACTCGACACACTGGTACAGCAATTGAGCGTCCTAACTAAACGGCTGAAACGTTACTCTGACTCTGCAAAGCGCCAGAAACAAAATCGGATGTTCAGAGATAACGAAAAAGCGTTCTACGACCACATTAGCGACGAGAAGCCCGACTACCGCGAAGGTTTGCCAGATATTAGCGATGTGACGAACTTCTGGGCTGGTATTTGGGAGACCCCAGTACAACATCGCGACGGGCAAATGTGGTTAAGACGGGAGGAGGAGAGTTGTGGTGAAATTGGAGAGATGCCAGCTATCATCGTCGAAGAGAACGATGTCCGCGAAGCCTCGCGGTACCTGAGGAACTGGGCAGCACCGGGCCCCGATGGTGTTCAGAACTTCTGGCACAAGAAGCTGACCGTCGCACATCAAAAGATAGCTGAGTGCTTCAACAAGGTGCTACGTGACCCACACAACCTCCCTGAATTCGCCACCCGTGGCGTCACATTCCTCTTCCCGAAAGACAGCAACACATTGAACCCATCAAAGTACAGGCCGATAACGTGCCTATCGAGTCTGTACAAGATATTAAGCAGCATCATAACCGCCAAAGTTTCTGCCCACTGCGAACAACACCATATCATCGCAGAAGAGCAGAAAGGATGCAGAAAAAATACGCATGGCTGCAAAGACCAGGCCATCATCGACGCAACCATAGTCGGCCAGGCGGTTTATAATCAGCGGAACCTAAGCATGGCCTATATCGATTACAGGAAGGCTTATGACTCCATACCTCACTCGTTTCTCGTCCGGGTATTGGAGCTCTACAAAATTGATCCCGTCGTCGTTAGGTTCCTGCAGCATGCGATGAGGCAGTGGAGCACGTCTCTGCACCTTAGTGATGGGGAAAATGTGTTGCAGTCTAGAACGCTGCAGATAAAGAGGGGGATATTCCAAGGCGACTCTTTCAGCCCGCTTTGGTTTTGTCTGGCACTGAACCCCCTCAGTAGGACGCTCAATAGAAACGGTCATGGCTATAAAATAAGGTATGGCGACGGCGCCCACGAAGAAGTGACCCATACCTTTTACATGGACGATCTCAAGGTCTACGCTGATTCACGTCAGCGTCTAGGTGTAGCTATCCGGGTTGTCGAAGACATAAGCAGGGACATCTGTATGGAGTTCGGCCTCGACAAGTGTCGCTGTGTCCACCTGCTGAAAGGACAACTTACCGAATCCGGAGGCTACGAGGTCTATGACGGCGAGTTTATAAGAGACATGGTTCGTGGCGAATCCTATAAATATCTTGGATTCCGACAGCTCACCGGGATTCGCCACTCCGACATCAAGACGGAGCTGCGAGACA
This sequence comes from Toxorhynchites rutilus septentrionalis, assembly GCF_029784135.1. Lineage (NCBI taxonomy): Eukaryota > Metazoa > Arthropoda > Insecta > Diptera > Culicidae > Toxorhynchites > Toxorhynchites rutilus. The sequence goes on from NC_073744.1 coordinate 95,817,278, forward strand.
AGTTCTTGAGTCGAGTGAACTGTGTCCTGAGGACTTTCCTCAACGCGGGGAACAAGGTACGCGCGATCAACACATTCGCGGTTCCCCTGCTGACCTTCAGTTTTGGTGTAGTCAAATGGAGCAAAACTAACCTAGAGGACCTTGAGAGGAGGATGAGGAAAGCATTCAAAGAGGCCGGAATGCACCATCCTCAATCGGCACTGGAGAGAGTTTCACTACCACGCAAAGAAGGGGGACTTGGAATCGTCGACATTTCTGCACTGTGTGTTGCCCAGGTACGACAACTGCGCGAGTACTTCGCAGAACGCGCCAACCAAAACGCGCTATACCGGGCTGTCTGCGCCGCCGACAGAGGATACAGCGCTCTGCACTTGGCGCAAGCGGAGTACCAACTCAACTGCAATCTGCAGACAGTGGAGGAGAAGATTGCAGCTTGGAAGCAGAAGGCAGTGCATGGTGCCCACCCCCATCAACTGGACCGGCCACACGTCGACAAGGCCGCATCTAATCTGTGGCTAACGCGTGGTGAACTCTCTTCAGTAGTAGAAGCCGACATGATAGCCATCCAGGACAGGATAATGCCGACGAGAAACTGCAGGCGGTACGTCTGGCATCAAGACGTTGATGACATTTGCCGGATGTGCCATCAACCAGGTGAAAACATAGAGCACATTATGGGAGGCTGTCCCGTTTTGGCCAACGCAGCCTACACCGAGCGCCACAACAACGTGGCCCGTATTGTTCATCGACAACTGGCGCTCCAATGTGCTCTACTGGAAGACAACGTACCAAACTACCGGTACCTGCCTGCACCTGTCCTGGAAAATGACCGTTTCAAGCTGTACTGGGATCGCACTGTTCTGACCGACCTCTCGATCCACCACAACCGCCCAGATATAATGGTTTACGACAAGAGCGACCGCAAAGTCACCATCATCGATGTCGCTATTCCACTGAACCAGAATCTGGAGGAGACCCACGGTCGCAAAATCTGCAAGTACCGACCATTGGCCGTGGAGCTCAAGGAACTGTGGGGGCTAAGGGAGGTCCCAAGAATTGTTCCAGTCGTTCTCTCTGGAACTGGAACTATCCCGAAGACACTTCTGGAAGCGCTAAAGGTGTTGAACATCGAGAAGGAATTGGCCGGCATCCAAAAGTCGGTCATCCTTAGCACCTGCGCGATTGTCCGACAATTCCTCGGTCAGGACTAAAACAGCACGAGCATGCAGATACGTGCATTCCGCAGAGCCTAGTCCCCCTTTGGCATTCAGAAGCCCGGGGGCAGGTGAAAATTCTGGCTAGGTTCGCCTAGTTAAGAAGTGAGATAAGTCTGCCAAAAAAAAAAAAAAAAAGACGATCCAATTAGACTCTCTGAAAGAACTCAGAGTTGTCCTAGAGCCGATAGATGCTAGTCAATATGATATACAAACCATAAGACTATCTAGAACTGAAACAAGAATGTTCATCTTGCACCACTACGACATGGGTGATTCAGTGTCGGACACCCTCTTGGCATTGAATTCCACATATGGACAAACTGTTACTCGTAGAACGATTACGATGTGGTACAAAAGGTTCGATACCGACAGGAACTGCGCGGATCGTCCACGCAAAGGCCGTCCGAAGGCAATCGATAACACAACAACACTGCTTGCTGATGTGAAACAAAACAGCCAGCAATCTACGAGGTCTATGGCCCAGAAATACAACTGTTCGGCAGCGACTGTTATGCGAACGTTGCATAAACTAAACTATGTGCCAAAAAGAATGGGATACCACCCACACAAGCTAGACCCAGTCAACCTTGCAAAGCGGGTGAAACTAGCCCAACGACTACTCAGACGAAGTGAACGAGACCAGGGTATGCTCGATAATTTGGTCACTTGTGATGAATCTAAGATACCCATGTTTGCGCCTCACAGAGGCATACATTGGATCGTAAAAGGCGCCATGCCGAAGACAATCGCCAAAGACAGGATGAATCGCAAGTGGAACATGCTCTGTGTGTTTTGGGATCGACGAGGCATTATACACTGGGAATTGCTAGACAAGGGTGTATCTGTTAACCGTAAACGATATCAGAAGCAGCTGGAAAAGGTGGCTGGTATACTGGGAGTGAGTAAACATAGGCCGGTACCCCTACTACACGATAACGCTCCGTGCCATAGGGCACATGAAACGATAGATAAGGCGAGGAGCCTGGGATTTAACATATTGAACCATCCTCCTTACTCACCAGACATCAGTCCATCGGACTACCATTTATTCAGGTCATTGAGTAATAAGCTTAGGAATAAACTCTTCAGGACTAAGGATGAGATGAGCGCATTCCTAAAAGAGTTCTTCGATAGCAAGCCTCCTACGTTCTATGCCAGAGGCATAGATTCCCTACCTGCGAGGTGGAAGCGGGTCATAAAATACGGTGGTAAATACTGCTTCTAGGTCAGTGTTATGTCATGTATGTTATGTGTTGTGTATCGTCCAATAAAAAAGAGAGAAGCCCCCCTAAATGTGTGGGGCTTCTCTCTTTTTTATTAAATTCCCCTGCGCCTTAATCTATGCAACACGCATTACATCTGGTTCTACGGCTAAGTCCCAGAAACGAGGTCATAAGTCGAAAAAATTCTAAGTCCGAACAATATTCTAAGTCCAAGAAATATGTTCACGGATCACCCCCCATCGGAATCCGACCCACACCCGGCACTGGTACTGATTACGGTGTCCCAAGTTGCCCCGATCGAACGAGGTGTCTCTGCTAGCGGTATAAGCTGTGCACCATGTCCTGGAATGCAAAGTAGCATGTTTTGGAAAAGTGCAAAATGCAGGGACCTCGCGGAACCTGTGCAATTATTAGGCAAACCAATCGTCCCCCTTCACAGGGCCGTGACGCTTGAGTTGAAATCTGGATAATTCCGCTGATCGTACGGTCTCGCACCGACGACGGATCTTTCAAATATCTGCCCTATCAACTATTGATGGTAGTATAGAGGACTACCATGGTTGCAACGGGTAACGGGGAATCAGGGTTCGATTCCGGAGAGGGAGCCTGAGAAATGGCTACCACATCCAAGGAAGGCAGCAGGTGCGTAAATTACCCAATCCCGGCACGGGGAGGTAGTGACGAGAAATAACAATATGAGACTCTTGAATGATGTCTCATAATTGGAATGAGTTGAGCATAAATCCTTCAACAAGGATCCAGTGGAGGGCAAGTCTGGTGCCAGCAGCCGCGGTAATTCCAGCTCCACTAGCGTATATTAAAATTGTTGCGGTTAAAACGTTCGAAGTTCATTCTTGTCCAGCACGGGTGCTACTCCTAATGTTGGCAGTAGGTCACTGGTATTGCTGCGACTATAAGACTGGGTGCACATACACGGTGGCACTTTGTGCCCTTTATCGGGTGCGGTGTTTCCACCTGCCCAGCTGCGATTACCTTGAACAAATTAGAGTGCTCTAAGCAGGCCACACAACGGCCGAGAATAATCTTGCATGGAATAATGGAATATGACCTCGGTCCTAGGGGCTGGTAAAGCCAGGGTACAGCGCAATCCAGTGCCAATTATTGGCCCTTCAGCTTCCGCCCTGGAACTCCTATCCTTACCTCCCCGAGGTACCGGCTGGGGTATGAGCAACCTTAGGAAAGATCGGGTAACCAACCCCGGTGGGACCTTTGGTCGTACGCAGACAAGGAAGGGGGAAAACGGGCCCCAAAAGTTAAGGTGTGATGCGACCCGTGCCGAGAGCTGAGTGGTGGAAGGGGCGATATAAATGAGAAGCCGTTAACGGAGCCTGTGGGGCACCGGGGCGCACCCCACAGTATGCAGCCCTTACCGTGTTACAGCAGGGCACTGACGCGGAGGACCCCACCTTTCCCTAGCGACTCGTGGGAATCACATGGAGAACAATAAACAAAACCAACCAAAACAAAAAACTGTATCGACGATGAGCGGAGTAGGAGGTAAAACTTACCTCAGCCTTACGGCAGAAAAAACCGATGGAAAGATAACAAGAAACCCCTTCTTGATATCAAAAACACTATCAAAACTAACAAAAGACATATTAGAAATAAAGTACATAAAAAGAGACACAAGCTTTCTGATTGTTCTAGAGAACAACAGAAACGCGGAAAAGCTACTAATGCTTAAAAGCTTAGTAAACGGAGAAAAGATAAAAGTAGAATACCACAAGAACCTGAACATTTCAAAATGTGTGGTCTACAGCGAAGAAATGATGGAAATGGAAACGAAAGAGATACAAGTTGAGCTAGCAGACCAAGGTGTGCTAAACGTACACAGAATCACTAGGAAAAACGAAAAGAGAGAAACGGTTAACACGCCTCTTCTTATCATTACGATCAATAGATCAGAGCCTCCGGAGCATCTGAAATGTGGTCTACTAAGACTTAAAACTAGACACTATTTCCCGAAACCAATGCAATGCTTTAAATGCTACAAATATGGGCATACACAGAAGAAATGCCAAAGAGAAGAAGCAAGGTGCAAAAAATGCTCGAAAGACCATATCAACGCATCTTGTGAAGAACCACCATATTGCATCAATTGCAAAGGGAATCATGGGCCTGGCGACAGAAACTGCCCATTTTACAAACGAGAGAACGATATACTAAAAATTAAAGTATCAAGAAACATACCATATGGGGAAGCAAAAAGAACGTACGTAAACACACAAAGACAAACAAAAAGTTACGCTGATGTAGCCAAAAGCCAAGTTCAGCAAAGATTGGTGGTAAACAATGAGGTCATAAACGAGAATAACGCTCTTAAGGCCCAGATCCAAGAACTGAAGCAACAGATAGAAGAATTGAAATCAATCATTACAGAGATGCAGAAGAACAACATGATAAACAAAATTGTTCAAAACGAAGCCGATCTGATAAAACCTTCAACCAGCCATAGCGCTCATGAGGGCATGAGAACGAGCGAACCTAATAACAAAGCAAACAAAAAACAAAAAAAGAGGAAAGAGAAAAGATCCTCTGACTCCTCGCCTCCGTCAAGGAAAAACAAGAAAAGCGGAAACTTTTCCGATTCCGAAATGTCACAAAGTGACACAACGGAGCTATAGTGAAACCTTTAATATTCCATAATGAGCTATCACAAATTCACAAACGAAACACTAATACTACAATGGAACATCTTTGGCTTCCGAGGCAGACTACACGAGCTACATCTACTAGTAAACGAACACTATCCATCCATCATTGCACTTCAAGAAACAATGATCCCCAACACAAACGTGTGCATAAACGGTAGACTACCAAAACAGTGTAGCATATTCTCCGCTGAGGCATATGCTCTCCATAAGGCAACCCAGGCTGCCAGAGAAGGTTCAATAATATTCACGGACTCGGCAAGCTGTCTGGCTGGGCTAGAAAGCGGAAACTGCGACCACCCATGGCTGAAGCAGGCCAAAGCAACAGCTTGGGAAAAAGATTCCTGCCCATACTGGGATTGAAGGCAACGAGAAAGCGGACTTTTTAGCCAACGAAGGTCGATCCAAGCCACTTGAAGACAGAACCATACCTAAGGAAGATGCCATCAGGTGGATCAAAGAAGCAATAAAGGACGAATGGAACAAAACCTGGTTCCACTGCAGAGAACAGAAACTCAGGAAAATTAAAGGCGGCGTAGAAAAATGGACCGAAGCAGACAACCCTAGGGACCAGAAGTTGCTTACTAGGCTCAGGATAGGCCACACCTGGATGACGCACAGCTCAATCATGAGCCAGAGACACCAAGATGGACCCACGTGCGAAACTTGTGGAACAGCTTTAACAGTAGAACATATCCTTGTGGAGTGTAGAAAGTACGACACTGAAAGACGGAAACATGGACTAGGAGACAACATCCAAATAATTCTGAAAAATAGCACTGAGAACATAAAAAGAACGTGTGATTTCATAAGAGACTGTAATTTGACTAATATGATCTAAGTTAGGGACTAGAGATAGGCCCACCATATCACGAATACTCAAAAAATGAAAAAGAGTGAACAGAGCAAAAAACGCCCGCTCAAAGTGATGGTGAACAGGAGTATAGGGAATATAGGGAATAATGTAAAAGAGATAAACTTAGGCGAATGACAGAGCAGCTAGTTACTGTAGAACAAATGTTAAAGCCTAATAAACAAGATATACACACACACCTCGGTCCTAGGCTGGTAAAGCCAGGGTACAGCGCAATCCAGTGCCAATTATTGGCCCTTCAGCTTCCGCCCTGGAACTCCTATCCTTACCTCCCCGAGGTACCGGCTCGGGTATGAGCAACCTTAGGAAAGATCGGGTAACCAACCCCGGTGGGACCTTTGGTCGTACGCAGACAAGGAAGGGGGAAAACGGGCCCCAAAAGTTAAGGTGTGATGCGACCCGTGCCGAGAGCTGAGTGGTGGAAGGGGCGATATAAATGAGAAGCCGTTAACGGAGCCTGTGGGGCACCGGGGCGCACCCCACAGTATGCAGCCCTTACCGTGTTACAGCAGGGCACTGACGCGGAGGACCCCACCTTTCCCTAGCGACTCGTGGGAATCACATGGAGAATAATAAACAAAACCAACCAAAACAAAAAACTGTATCGACGATGAGCGGAGTAGGAGGTAAAACTTACCTCAGCCTTACGGCAGAAAAAACCGATGGAAAGATAACAAGAAACCCCTTCTTGATATCAAAAACGCTATCCAAACTAACGAAAGACATCATAGAAATAAAGTACATAAAAAGAGACACAAGCTTTCTGATTGTTCTAGAGAACAACAGAAACGCGGAAAAGCTACTAATACTTAAAAACTTAGTAAACGGAGAAAAGATAAAAGTAGAATACCACAAGAACCTGAACATTTCAAAATGTGTGGTCTACAGCGAAGAAATGATGGAAATGGAAACGAAAGAGATACAAGTTGAGCTAGCAGACCAAGGTGTGCTAAACGTACACAGAATCACTAGGAAAAACGAAAAGAGAGAAACGGTTAACACGCCTCTTCTTATCATTACGATCAATAGATCAGAGCCTCCGGAGCATCTGAAATGTGGTTTACTAAGACTTAAAACTAGACACTATTTCCCGAAACCAATGCAATGCTTTAAATGCTACAAATATGGGCATACACAGAAGAAATGCCAAAGAGAAGAAGCAAGGTGCAAAAAATGCTCGAAAGACCATATAAACGCATCTTGTGAAGAACCACCATATTGCATCAATTGTAAAGGGAATCATGGGCCTGGCGACAGAAACTGCCCATTTTACAAACGAGAGAACGATATACTAAAAATTAAAGTATCAAGAAACATACCATATGGGGAAGCAAAAAGAACGTACGTAAACACACAAAGACAAACAAAAAGTTACGCTGATGTAGCCAAAAGCCAAGTTCAGCAAAGATTGGTGGTAAACAATGAGGTCATAAACGAGAATAACGCTCTTAAGGCCCAGATCCAAGAACTGAAGCAACAGATAGAAGAATTGAAATCAATCATTACAGAGATGCAGAAGAACAACATGATAAACAAAATTGTTCAAAACGAAGCCGATCTGATAAAACCTTCAACCAGCCATAGCGCTCCTGAGGGCATGAGAACGAGCGAACCTAATAACAAAGTGAACAAAAAACAAAAAAAGAGGAAAGAGAAAAGATCCTCTGACTCCTCGCCTCCGTCAAGGAAAAACAAGAAAAGCGGAAACTTTTCCGATTCCGAAATGTCACAAAGTGACACAACGGAGCTATAGTGAAACTTTTAATATTCCATAATGAGCTATCACAAATTCACAAACGAAACACTAATACTACAATGGAACATCTTTGGCTTCCGAGGCAGACTACACGAGCTACAGCTACTAGTAAACGAACACTATCCATCCATCATTGCACTTCAAGAAACAATGGTACCCAAAATACCGCAAAATGTACTAGGTGGTCAATATGACTGGAAAATATACAATGATCACAGTCACCCAAACAAAAACGGGGTTGCATTGGGAGTACTCCACGACGCACCTCATAAGTGGATAGATGTAAGTGGGATCGATAAGGTGCAAGTCGTAGCAGTAACTATACACCTCCCACTAAAACTTACGATCGCAAACATATACATATCGCCACACTATACAAACATCGAATATGAAAGGGCCATAATTGCAGAAATAACACACATTGCGAGACAACTCCCACAACCGTACATACTAGTGGGCGATTTCAATGCCCACAACGAAAATTGGGGATCATACAAAAACGATACAAGAGGCAATCTCCTCCTTGAGGAGACAGATAAACATCGATGGAAAATACTAAACGAAGGTAATCCGACTAGGATACACCCAACCTCTGGTAAACCATCGGCAATAGACCTGATGATAGCCTCGCATAATTTGCCCAACAGCTATTTATGGAGAACTGACGAAGACACAAGAGGAAGCGACCACTTCCCTATTTTACTACAAAAACATGGCCAAACAACAGTACTTCCCACAAGAAGGAAAAGGTGGGTAACAGAAGCAGCTAACTGGAACAAATATGAGAGTGAAATCGAACGTGCCTTAACAGGTATAGAAAGTATAGACCCCATGGGACTAACAGATATCATAACAACTGCGGCTAGCAAAAGCATGAGGAAAACAACTGGCTACAAGCCAAAGAGAGAGGTCCCATGGTGGACCAGCGAAGTACACCAAGCCATAAAAAGCCGTAAAAAGGCACTCAGGAAGTTGAAGAACTCCAACCCTTCCTCACCTGAATACCAGGAAAACGCGAAAAAGTTCAGAATAGAGAGAGCAAAAGCAAGAACCATAATAAAGGCGGCAAGAAAAAAGAGCTGGGAGGAATACCTAGCAGGGATCTCCCCAAACACAAGCAGCTCCAGCATGTGGGCTAAAGTTAGAGCATGTAAAGGAGAATACAAATGTGAGAGAATAATAATGAATATTGACCAAAAAATAACAGATGACAATAACATCATAACAGAAGAACTTGCCAAGCACTTCACTAAAGTATCGTCAGATGAGGTCTACGAGACCTCCTTCAGAAACTTCAAAGAGAACGAGGAGAAAACAGTGGATATAAAAATAAGTGAAAATAATGAAATTTACAACAGAAGCTTCGACATGAAAGAACTCCTATGGGCACTGAACAGTGCCACAGGAAAATCCCCAGGTGAAGATAATATAACCTATCCACTACTACAAAATCTTCCAATTAAGGGTAAAGCTATACTACTAAAAACACTTAACGAAGTATGGCATACCGGCAAAATACCAAGAAAATGGAAAGAAGGTATTATCATACCCATTCCCAAAGTAGGCAGCAACACCATGAACCCAGATGGATATAGACCTATAACCCTCCTTAGTTGTGTGGGCAAAACATTAGAAAGAATGGTCAACAGAAGACTCATTGATGAGCTAGAGTACAGAAACCTGTTAAACGAAAGACAACATGCTTTTAGAAGAGGCAAAAGTACAACCACCTACCTAGCACACGTCGAGAGTAAAATTAATACAGCCACAAGGCAAAATGCCCACCTAGACATGGTCTCGCTGGACCTGTCCAAAGCTTTCGATAGGACGTGGAGACTACCAATCTTAAAGCAAATGAAAGTATGGGGTTTTGACGGTCGCATTCTGAGCTTCGTTAAAGACTTCCTGACCGATAGGAAAATTAAAGTGTTTTGCAAAGGAGCATTGAGCTCATCTAGAACCCTACAAAACGGCATACCGCAAGGTTCAGTCATGTCAACAACGCTATTTTTAATAGCTATGGAGTCCCTCTTCGAAAGGGTACCAAATAACGTGTCTCTGGTGGTATACGCAGATGACATTACACTTATTAACTACGATGAAACGCCAGGCTGGAATAGAAGGAAAACTCAAAGAGCGATCAACCACATACAATGTTGGGCCGATGAAAGGGGATTCAAGATTAATCCCCAGAAATCAAAACTAGTACATATATGCAGAAGACGACACCATAGAAAGGCCCCCTCGCTCCATCTGGGAGAATGCATAATCCCCCAAGATAGAAAAATGAAAGTACTGGGAGTAACAATAGATTCAAAATTAACCTTCAGACAACACTTCGAAGACGTTAAGAGAACAACACAAGGTTATATAAGAGTAATGAAAATAATAGCAGGAAGGTTCAAACCTAGCAACAGATGTACCCTAATAAAGGTAGTAAACGCTACAATATTAGCCAAAATATTACATGGAGCTGAGCTGTACTCAAGAGTAGGCGATAAAGCTACTAAAGCTCTAGAATCTGTATACAACGAAGGAATCAGAATAGCATCAGGTGCTTTTTGCACCAGCCCAGTACTATCAATTTATGCCGAATGTGGAGAGCTCCCTCTCAAATACCAAATCACTAGAAACATTTGTACAAAAGCATATCAACTGAAAGACAGGCTTACATCAGACCAATGGGAAACCCTCCCTCTATTGGAAAGAGCAAACTTCAGCTTTAAACAGCTTACAAATCAAGATCTACCTCAAACCGTAACAAGTGTACCAACCAAACAAAGAACATGGGTACACCAATGTCCAATTATTGATTGGATAATAAAAGCCAATACTAAGGCAGGATGCCCAAGTAACGTCGCAAAAACGAATTTCAGAATGTACACATACAATTACCCAGGAAGAAGCCTAATATACACTGATGGTTCGAAAACAAAAAATGATGTGGGGTATGGTATAACGATCCCCAACACAAACGTGTGCATAAACGGTAGACTACCAAAACAGTGTAGCATATTCTCCGCTGAGGCATATGCTCTCCATAAGGCAACCCAGGCTGCCAGAGAAGGTTCAATAATATTCACGGACTCGGCAAGCTGTCTGGCTGGGCTAGAAAGCGGAAACTGCGACCACCCATGGCTGAAGCAGGCCAAAGCAACAGCTTGGGAAAAATGTATAAGGTTTACATGGATTCCCGGCCATACTGGGATTGAAGGCAACGAGAAAGCTGACGTTTTGGCCAACGAAGGTCGATCCAAGCCACTTGAAGACAGAACCATACCTAAGGAAGATGCCATCAGGTGGATCAAAGAAGCAATAAAGGACGAATGGAACAAAACCTGGTTCCACTGCAGAGAACAGAAACTCAGGAAAATTAAATGCAGCGTAGAAAAATGGACCGAAGCAGACAACCCTAGGGACCAGAAGTTGCTTACTAGGCTCAGGATAGGCCACACCTGGATGACGCACAGCTCAATCATGAGCCAGAGACACCAAGATGGACCCACGTGCGAAACTTGTGGAACAGCTTTAACAGTAGAACATATCCTTGTGGAGTGTAGAAAGTACGACACTGAAAGACGGAAACATGGACTAGGAGACAACATCCAAATAATTCTGAAAAATAGCACTGAGAACATAAAAAGAACGTGTGATTTCATAAGAGACTGTAATTTGACTAATATGATCTAAGTTAGGGACTAGAGATAGGCCCACCATATCACGAATACTCAAAAAATGAAAAAGAGTGAACAGAGCAAAAAACGCCCGCTCAAAGTGATGGTGAACAGGAGTATAGGGAATATAGGGAATAATGTAAAAGAGATAAACTTAGGCGAATGACAGAGCAGCTAGTTACTGTAGAACAAATGTTAAAGCCTAATAAACAAGATATACACACACACCTCGGTCCTAATATTCATTGGTTTGTAACCGGATCCGGAGGTAATGATTAACAGAAGTAGTTGGGGGCATTAGTATTACGGCGCGAGAGGTGAAATTCGTAGACCGTCGTAAGACTAACTAAAGCGAAAGCATTTGCCATGGATGCTTTCATTAATCAAGAACGAAAGTTAGAGGATCGAAGGCGATTAGATACCGCCCTAGTTCTAACCGTAAACTATGCCAATTAGCAATTGGGAGACGCTACTGTATGGTGCTCTCAGTGGCTTCCGGGAAACCAAAATCAGGTTCCGGGGGAAGTATGGTTGCAAAGTTGAAACTTACAGGAATTGACGGAAGGGCACCACCAGGAGTGGAGCCTGCGGCTTAATTTGACTCAACACGGGAAAACTTACCAGGTCCGAACTTATTGAGGTAAGACAGATTAATAGCTCTTTCTCAAAACTAAGGGTAGTGGTGCATGGCCGTTCTTAGTTCGTGGATTGATTTGTCTGGTTAATTCCGATAACGAACGTGACTCAATCAAATTAACTAGAACGCTATCAGCAGTCAGACGTAGAAGCTGTCGTCCGGTTGTGATGTGTGCGTGTGGGGTTGGCTTTCGGGTCGGCTTCCGCGCGCGCTTGCTGGCGCAGTCTAGTATGACCTGATGACACGTCAACTCATCGAGGTTGACTTCTGCTTAATGGAACAACTTGTGTTAAGCAAGGTGAGATTGAGCGATAACAGGTCCGTGATGCCCTAAGATGTTCTGGACTGCACGCGCGCTACAATGTGGGCAGCAGCGTGTACCCTATTCCGAGAGGAACGGGAATTCACTGAAATGCCCACGTAGTCGGGATTATGGACTGAAACGGTCCATATGAACTTGGAATTCCCAGTAAGTGCTGGTCACTAGCCAGCGTTGATTACGTCCCTGCCCTTTGTACACACCGCCCGTCGCTACTACCGATGGATTATTTAGTGAGGTCTTTGAAGGTGAACATTTGCTGGCCCCCTCGCTGGGGCTACATTTGACTCGCTGAAGTTGACCGAACTTGATGATTTAGAGGAAGTAAAAGTCGTAACAAGGTTTCCGTAGGTGAACCTGCGGAAGGATCATTATCGTATCCCCATGGTGATCTGATTTGGAGGAGACCGAACGCATTGGGGTCTTGCTGAACAAAAATAAACATGCGTTACCCAGTGGTTGTTTTGCGAGGACTAGGAGTTGCGCCGTACTCGTACCCCCATCTGTGTGTGTGGTGTTGTACGAACGTACGTTTAATATGCTCTCCTGGCGAGTCCGTTATGTTTCAATTCATACAACAAACCCTTTCATCTCGGTCTTCAGATCGATAAAAGGATTTACACTCCCTTACTGCACTAAAGGTATTACTGCTTGGATGAAGGGCCGGGGCCTTCGAACTTTCATCCTATTGTAGGGGCCATACCTTGCAGTGTGTGCGCGGCTCGAAACTACTAGACCCGGCGTTATAGATCTCATCTGTTGGACTAGGTGCGGTGTCTCGTACTTCGCATGTGCGCATATGAACGTACAGATGCCCCCTGGCGAGTCCCCATACTAGTGAGGTGGAAATGGAAGGAAAGGGTTGATCGTCTCGGTCTTTGGATCGATGATGGGATTCCCATTCCTTACTGCACTAAAGGTATTACTACTTGGATGAAGGGCCGGGGCCTTCGAACTTTCATCCTATTGTAGGGGCCATACCTTGCAGTGTGTGCGCGGCTCGAAACTACTAGACCCGGCGTTATAGATCTCATCTGTTGGACTAGGTGCGGTGTCTCGTACTTCGCATGTGCGCATATGAACGTACAGATGCCCCCTGGCGAGTCCCCATACTAGTGAGCTAAAGGTTAAGCCGATCACACGGTCTTTGGACGAATGATGACAAAAATACGTCCCAAGTGATGAAACCGGCGTGATGTTCATTCTGCAAGTGCGATGGGTTCTAAGAACCCAGGAGTGGCCTGTACATCGTATGTTTACATGCGAACGTACTCTCCAAGTGTGTGTTTCAAATTTCAACCCGTGTTTCAATTTCAGAATGTGAACTGCAGGACACATGAACACCGACAAGTTGAACGCATATTGCACATCGTACAATCATTGTGCGATGTACACATTTTTGAGTGCCTATATATACCAATTTAACTATATGCGCTGCTTAGGTAGCGCATATGCGTAATGGTGTTTTTCGACCTTCAGTGGTGGAAAAACATTGAAGATAGTCAAACGTGCGAAGGCCCCGGCGCACGGCTTGATGAACACACGTCCCAAGATGAAAGTCTTTGTGTGTTCCATCTTCTCCATACATGAGATTGTTCTTATAGGCCTCAAATGATGTGTGACTACACTCGGCTCGTGGATCGATGAAGACCGCAGCAAATTGCGCGTCAGAATGTGAACTGCAGGACACATGAACACCGACAAGTTGAACGCATATTGCACATCGTACAATCATTGTGCGATGTACACATTTTTGAGTGCCGCCTATATTTACCAATTTAACTATATGCGCTGCTTAGGTAGCGCATATGCGTAATGGTGTTTTTCGGCCTTCGGTGGTGGAAAAACATTGAAGATAGTCAAACGTGCGAAGGCCCCGGCGCACGGCTTGATGAACACACGTCCCAAGATGAAAGTCTTTGTGTGTTCCATCTTCTCCATACATGAGATAGTTCTTATAGGCCTCAAATGATGTGTGACTGGATTCCCTGAGTAGCTGCGAGCGAAAAGGGATGAGCCCAGCACGTAGAGGTGGTGCGCGTTTGCGTGTCCACCGTGTTGCGTGGCATCTGGACACCTGAGACCTCCTACAAACGATAGGTTTACAGGCTGGGAGTTGCGAGTTGCAGAGAGGTGTACACTTCGATCCTCTCAGACTACCCATGCTTGGAGGTTGGCCTTGTACGTGTACGGTTGTTGTGTTTAAAAGAGAAGTCCTACTGTAGCTTAGTGCTGCATGTGGTGACTTCTCTTTTTTTTATTTAAACATTTTCGGGCACTTGAAGGTCCATGCCGAGTGTCGGAGATAGGCATGTGGATGGGGTACGTGTACGGTTGTTGTGGTTAGAAGAGAAGTCCTACTGCAGCTTAGTGCTGCATGTGGTGACTTCTCTTTTTTTTATTAAAAAATTTTCGGATGCCTGAAGGCATGTGGATGGGTCACATTCGACTGCAACGTGGTGCGTGAGCGATGATATGTGCGGGTAGTCACACTGATCGCGCATAGGATGGCTTCTATTGATTTGTTTCAAAAGAACCTTCCTCGAGGTGCACGAACTTTCTCAACACTTGAGATACCTTATGCTAGACATAAGATAGGCATGTGGATGGGTCACATTCGACTGCAACGTGGTGCGTGAGCGATGATATGTGCGGGTAGTCACACTGATCGCGCATAGGATGGCTTCTATTGATTTGTTTCAAAAGAACCTTCCTCGAGGTGCACGAACTTTCTCAACACTTGAGATGCCTTATGCTAGACATAAGATAGGCATGTGGATGGGTCACATTCGACTGCAACGTGGTGCGTGAGCGATGATATGTGCGGGTAGTCACACTGATCGCGCATAGGATGGCTTCTATTGATTTGTTTCAAAAGAACCTTCCTCGAGGTGCACGAACTTTCTCAACACTTGAGATGCCTTATGCTAGACATAAGATAGGCATGTGGATGGGTCACATTCGACTGCAACGTGGTGCGTGAGCGATGATATGTGCGGGTAGTCACACTGATCGCGCATAGGATGGCTTCTATTGATTTGTTTCAAAAGAACCTTCCTCGAGGTGCACGAACTTTCTCAACACTTGAGATGCCTTATGCTAGACATAAGATAGGCATGTGGATGGGTCACATTCGACTGCAACGTGGTGCGTGAGCGATGATATGTGCGGGTAGTCACACTGATCGCGCATAGGATGGCTTCTATTGATTTGTTTCAAAAGAACCTTCCTCGAGGTGCACGAACTTTCTCAACACTTGAGATGCCTTATGCTAGACATAAGATAGGCATGTGGATGGGTCACATTCGACTGCAACGTGGTGCGTGAGCGATGATATGTGCGGGTAGTCACACTGATCGCGCATAGGATGGCTTCTATTGATTTGTTTCAAAAGAACCTTCCTCGAGGTGCACGAACTTTCTCAACACTTGAGATGCCTTATGCTAGACATAAGATAGGCATGTGGATAGGTCACATTCGACTGCAACGTGGTGCGTGAGCGATGATATGTGCGGGTAGTCACACTGATCGCGCATAGGATGGCTTCTATTGATTTGTTTCAAAAGAACCTTCCTCGAGGTGCACGAACTTTCTCAACACTTGAGATGCCTTATGCTAGACATAAGATAGGCATGTGGATGGGTCACATTCGACTGCAACGTGGAGCGTGAGCGATGATATGTGCGGGTAGTCACACTGATCGCGCATAGGATGGCTTCTATTGATTTGTTTCAAAAGAACCTTCCTCGAGGTGCACGAACTTTCTCAACACTTGAGATGCCTTATGCTAGACATAAGATAGGCATGTGGATGGGTCACATTCGACTGCAACGTGGTGCGTGAGCGATGATATGTGCGGGTAGTCACACTGATCGCGCATAGGATGGCTTCTATTGATTTGTTTCAAAAGAACCTTCCTCGAGGTGCACGAACTTTCTAAACACTTGTGATGCCTTATGCTAGACATAAGATAGGCATGTGGATGGGTCACATTCGACTGCAACGTGGTGCGTGAGCGATGAAATGTGCGGGTAGTCACACTGATCGCGCATAGGATGGCTTCTATTGATTTGTTTCAAAAGAACCTTCCTCGAGGTGTACGAACTTTCTCAACACTTGAGATGCCTTATGCTAGACATAAGATAGGCATGTGGATGGGTCACATTCGACTGCAACGTGGTGCGTGAGCGATGATATGTGCGGGTAGTCACACTGATCGCGCATAGGATGGCTTCTATTGATTTGTTTCAAAAGAACCTTCCTCGAGGTGCACGAACTTTCTCAACACTTGAGATGCCTTATGCTAGACATAAGATAGGCATGTGGATGGGTCACATTCGACTGCAACGTGGTGCGTGAGCGATGATATGTGCGGGTAGTCACACTGATCGCGCATAGGATGGCTTCTATTGATTTGTTTCAAAAGAACCTTCCTCGAGGTGCACGAACTTTCTCAACACTTGAGATGCCTTATGCTAGACATAAGATAGGCATGTGGATAGGTCACATTCGACTGCAACGTGGTGCGTGAGCGATGATATGTGCGGGTAGTCACACTGATCGCGCATAGGATGGCTTCTATTGATTTGTTTCAAAAGAACCTTCCTCGAGGTGCACGAACTTTCTCAACACTTGAGATGCCTTATGCTAGACATAAGATAGGCATGTGGATGGGTCACATTCGACTGCAACGTGGTGCGTGAGCGATGATATGTGCGGGTAGTCACACTGATCGCGCATAGGATGGCTTCTATTGATTTGTTTCAAAAGAACCTTCCTCGAGGTGCACGAACTTTCTCAACACTTGAGATACCTTATGCTAGACATAAGATAGGCATGTGGATGGGTCACATTCGACTGCAACGTGGTTCGTGAGCGATGATATGTGCGGGTAGTCACACTGATCGCGCATAGGATGGCTTCTATTGATTTGTTTCAAAAGAACCTTCCTCGAGGTGCACGAACTTTCTCAACACTTGAGATGCCTTATGCTAGACATAAGATAGGCATGTGGATGGGTCACATTCGACTGCAACGTGGTGCGTGAGCGATGATATGTGCGGGTAGTCACACTGATCGCGCATAGGATGGCTTCTATTGATTTGTTTCAAAAGAACCTTCCTCGAGGTGCACGAACTTTCTCAACACTTGAGATGCCTTATGCTAGACATAAGATAGGCATGTGGATGGGTCACATTCGACTGCAACGTGGTGCGAGAGCGATGATATGTGCGGGTAGTCACACTGATCGCGCATAGGATGGCTTCTATTGATTTGTTTCAAAAGAACCTTCCTCGAGGTGCACGAACTTTCTCAACACTTGAGATGCCTTATGCTAGACATAAGATAGGCATGTGGATGGGTCACATTCGACTGCAACGTGGTGCGTGAGCGATGATATGTGCGGGTAGTCACACTGATCGCGCATAGGATGGCTTCTATTGATTTGTTTCAAAAGAACCTTCCTCGAGGTGCACGAACTTTCTCAACACTTGAGATGCCTTATGCTAGACATAAGATAGGCATGTGGATGGGTCACATTCGACTGCAACGTGGTGCGTGAGCGATGATATGTGCGGGTAGTCACACTGATCGCGCATAGGATGGCTTCTATTGATTTGTTTCAAAAGAACCTTCCTCGAGGTGCACGAACTTTCTCAACACTTGAGATGCCTTATGCTAGACATAAGATAGGCATGTGGATGGGTCACATTCGACTGCAACGTGGTGCGTGAGCGATGATATGTGCGGGTAGTCACACTGATCGCGCATAGGATGGCTTCTATTGATTTGTTTCAAAAGAACCTTCCTCGAGGTGCACGAACTTTCTCAACACTTGAGATGCCTTATGCTAGACATAAGATAGGCATGTGGATGGGTCACATTCGACTGCAACGTGGTGCGTGAGCGATGATATGTGCGGGTAGTCACACTGATCGCGCATAGGATGGCTTCTATTGATTTGTTTCAAAAGAACCTTCCTCGAGGTGCACGAACTTTCTCAACACTTGAGATGCCTTATGCTAGACATAAGATAGGCATGTGGATGGGTCACATTCGACTGCAACGTGGTGCGTGAGCGATGATATGTGCGGGTAGTCACACTGATCGCGCATAGGATGGCTTCTATTGATTTGTTTCAAAAGAACCTTCCTCGAGGTGCACGAACTTTCTCACACTTGAGATGCCTTATGCTAGACATAAGATAGGCATGTGGATGGGTCACATTCGACTGCAACGTGGTGCGTGAGCGATGATATGTGCGGGTAGTCACACTGATCGCGCATAGGATGGCTTCTATTGATTTGTTTCAAAAGAACCTTCCTCGAGGTGCACGAACTTTCTCAACACTTGAGATGCCTTATGCTAGACATAAGATAGGCATGTGGATGGGTCACATTCGACTGCAACGTGGTGCGTGAGCGATGATATGTGCGGGTAGTCACACTGATCGCGCATAGGATGGCTTCTATTGATTTGTTTCAAAAGAACCTTCCTCGAGGTGCACGAACTTTCTCAACACTTGAGATGCCTTATGCTAGACATAAGATAGGCATGTGGATGGGTCACATTCGACTGCAACGTGGTGCGTGAGCGATGATATGTGCGGGTAGTCACACTGATCGCGCATAGGATGGCTTCTATTGATTTGTTTCAAAAGAACCTTCCTCGAGGTGCACGAACTTTCTCAACACTTGAGATGCCTTATGCTAGACATAAGATAGGCATGTGGATGGGTCACATTCGACTGCAACGTGGTGCGTGAGCGATGATATGTGCGGGTAGTCACACTGATCGCGCATAGGATGGCTTCTATTGATTTGTTTCAAAAGAACCTTCCTCGAGGTGCACGAACTTTCTCAACACTTGAGATGCCTTATGCTAGACATAAGATAGGCATGTGGATGGGTCACATTCGACTGCAACGTGGTGCGTGAGCGATGATATGTGCGGGTAGTCACACTGATCGCGCATAGGATGGCTTCTATTGATTTGTTTCAAAAGAACCTTCCTCGAGGTGCACGAACTTTCTCAACACTTGAGATGCCTTATGCTAGACATAAGATAGGCATGTGGATGGGTCACATTCGACTGCAACGTGGTGCGTGAGCGATGATATGTGCGGGTAGTCACACTGATCGCGCATAGGATGGCTTCTATTGATTTGTTTCAAAAGAACCTTCCTCGAGGTGCACGAACTTTCTCAACACTTGAGATGCCTTATGCTAGACATAAGATAGGCATGTGGATGGGTCACATTCGACTGCAACGTGGTGAGTGAGCGATGATATGTGCGGGTAGTCACACTGATCGCGCATAGGATGGCTTCTATTGATTTGTTTCAAAAGAACCTTCCTCGAGGTGCACGAACTTTCTCAACACTTGAGATGCCTTATGCTAGACATAAGATAGGCATGTGGATGGGTCACATTCGACTGCAACGTGGTGCGTGAGCGATGATATGTGCGGGTAGTCACACTGATCGCGCATAGGATGGCTTCTATTGATTTGTTTCAAAAGAACCTTCCTCGAGGTGCACGAACTTTCTCAACACTTGAGATGCCTTATGCTAGACATAAGATAGGCATGTGGATGGGTCACATTCGACTGCAACGTGGTGCGTGAGCGATGATATGTGCGGGTAGTCACACTGATCGCGCATAGGATGGTTTCTATTGATTTGTTTCAAAAGAACCTTCCTCGAGGTGCACGAACTTTCTCAACACTTGAGATGCCTTATGCTAGACATAAGATAGGCATGTGGATGGGTCGTATTCGACTGTAACACGGTGCGTGAGCGATGATAGGTATTGGTGGACATATCATTCGCGTGTAGGATAGTAGATGCTGAGCAAATCATAAACTTTTGTAACAGCCCAATATGTACGCAGGCCCTCCCGCTGCTTGATCCGCTGGACGAATGAACTTGACAAATTCAGCTTATTGGCGACATCCCGGACCGAACATCTCGGATCACGTCTAAACTGCTTAACTACGCGCTTGTGATCTTTTTCACTGAGCATCCATTTTTGCCGTTCTTCACCTTCCGGTCGATGGTTAGGTTCTCGAAGTATCGTTTTAGTACTCTGCTGACTGTGGATTGGACGATTCCCAGCATCTTACCGATGTCCCGATGTGACAACTCCGGATTCTCGAAATGAGTGCGCAGGATTAATTCACGACGCTCTTTTTCGTTCGACGACATTTTTCCAAATTTACGAAAAATTGACAGTGAAGCATGGCCAACGTGATCTATACGCTCTTATCTCGAGATGGAAAATGAAAGGTGGGAAGATTTTTTAAATCTGTGACGTCACAGATTTTGTTTATGTATGTTACTTTTCTTATAATAGTCCAATCCATAGGAAAAGTGTTGTTATTAAAAGTAACAATAAGCAAATGAAATGAACGAACTAGTTTTTTTCCTAAATCAATGCTAGCGTTCAAAATCATAAGGGCCCGACATTTTAACAGAAACTAAAATTTCTGTATTTTTGAAGTGTTCCAGACTTAATTTTAATTCAATTTTACTTCTCGTTACGTCGACCAAAAACGTAAACGAACAAAGTCAGAGTCACACAATCTTTTGTTCCTTTGACGGATAAACATTTGACAGTGCATGGTAAATAAGGTTGCAAGTTTATTTCATGTGAATTGAACTTGAAAAAAAAATTTAATTGACTCCGTATGACTTAGATTGAGACGAAAAGTTTTCTGCTTGAGCCTTAGTTTTAGACGACTGAAGTTTTCAGCAACCTAATTGTGAAAAAAGTATTTCCAATTGCTGACAAAAGTCAAACTTCCATGAAGTTGCTCTAGAATCCAAACATAGTAGACATTAGTAAACATTACATTAGTAAACATTTTAGTTCGTGATATGTTCTGTTTTTTTTGACGTAGGACTACGTCTAACCGGAAGATATAGGGGGTGAAATGAAAATCTAGGCACTGAACAAGTAGGTAAAAATGCAAGATTTGGAACGCTTATAACTCGAGCATTTCTCAATAGATCGCAAAGGTTTTTGCATCAATTGATAGGAAATATATCTACGCATCTATCATAACGAATAACATTTCATTTTTCTTGAGATAAATAATTGAATAATTGTGAAATATCAAGCATTGTCCAAATGCACTATGTGCCCATTTTTGATTGGTGCATTTTGTGCTCCTTATATCGTACCGACCAAAACGGGCAACCAGAGCAGCAGCGAAATACAATGAACCCGATTGGAAAGGAAAAAGAAAAAATATGAACGAAACATTGGTCGCAGTCTCACACATGCGTAATTCTCGAGCCAGCCAGTCAGCTTAAAAATCCCCGCTCCGCTGCCGTAACGATCATTCTCATCCAAATCATACACCACATTGTTTCGCATCACAACATATCAACAAACCAACACAAGCAGCCATGTCTGGACATGACAAAGGAGGAAAAGTGAAGGGAAAGGCAAAATCCCTATGCCGAGCGCGTTAGTACCAGTGCTCCAGTCCACCTAGTCGGCGTTATATAGTTTCAGCCGCCGAAGTGATCGAGTTGGCTGGCAAAGCTGTTCGCGACGATAAGAAAATCCGCATTCAGAACAGACCACATTCGGTTCGGTGGACATCTAGACAAGAATAGGCAGTTTCAGCGAGTGACGAGCAGAAGATAAAAGTTTGTTCTTCATACAAACTGCTTTGGTGGCAAATCCAGAACAAGGCAGCATCGATGGCGTTCGAAATGGTTTTTTTTTCAAAACCACGAGTACAAAGTTTTCTAAATTGGAACCATTCCATAAAACACGGCGCTTATCAGGGCCATTAAACCTTTCAAAAAAGAGTTTACGAAATACAGTTCAAGGCATTCTAAAATATTATCCAAAATAATAATAAAACACAAATTGATTTTTCATAATTTGTTTGCCAGGATATTAAGAGTATGAGAATTTTGCAGTTGTGCTGAGCTTATTGATGGTTGGGGACTTTCTCGATTATTCAATTTTCACCAATTCTTAAATTGCTTCCAGATTGAAAGTACAGTAATTTTAGTTCGATAATTAGCTAATTGGATTTTTGTAAACTCTATGGGGGTCCAAATTATGACCCAACATGTCCCAAGCTGGATGGGAAGAAATTTTCCAACTGTGAAAGCTGTACCACTGTCATCGCAAATGTTCAATTACAGGTTAAAATCATCTCCAATGCGACACTGAGTGGTGCTTCGGCAAGTCGCATTAAATGTAATTTACAGTACAACATGTCCCAAGCTGGATGAGAAGAAATTTTCCAACTGTGGCGAGTGGCAAACGCACTCGCTAAACAGGAAGGTTTAACCGAACAAGATGGAGATATCGAGTGATAACAAAACAATAAACTCTTTAGATTAAAGATGATTTTGTGGACCTGAAAAGGACCCTTTTTAGCGTTTGCTTCCTTCTCCTTCTTCTTGTCGGTTTCCGAGATATTCTTCTGCGCCGTGCCGAACTTTTTGGCGGCTTTTCCACTATTCCACTAGTCTTCGGTGCCTTCGTGTTTGTTAGAAACACCTGCATGTGAATCCAACGAGCGAACAAATCGTAATGAATATATTTTTCTTCTTTCTTCTTCTTTCTTTGTTTTTAAGAGGCTTTAAACTTTGCAGTTCATTCGCCTCTAGCCCAGTGAAGAGCCACAACGAACAAAGTCAGAGTCACACAATCTTTTGTTCCTTTGACGGATAAACATTTGACAGTGCATGGTAAATAAGGTTGCAAGTTTATTTCATGTGAATTGAACTTGAAAAACAGGAAGTGGGTTATATCTATGGTATAACCGCAAGGGTGACGTAGGACTATCGTTGATTTAGAGATCATTTGTTTGAAGTTGTATCTAAATCCATCCTGAATGAATGAATAAATAAATATTTGGGTGACTTCAAAAACGAGAGTGTTACGTTGGAGACTCAAGGTTTTATGCATCCAATATTGGATACAAAAAACCTTGTTCTGAAGAATAATCTTCAGAAGCTTTCCTGCTAACTGCACTTGATTGACAAATCACAAAACCAAATGTATGTGGTCGCAGTATCATATGGATAGAAAACATTAAAATAAACTCGCTTGAATGTAATTTTCAATTCCAAGGGGAACTGGCAGATTATTTTTCAGCAACGATCTTTTTTTTCCAGGTTTCCTCTCGATAACCAGCAAACGAAAAGAGTTGCGCGCGTGTATGTGTGTGTGTGGCGGCTGCTTCTATGTCTTCCCGAGGAACCGTATTTCGATACTCTCTTGGTCACGAGAGTATCAGCATCGGCTTTTCTGCGCTCCCTCACAGTTAAAACAAACTGATTGCATTTCAGGTCAGGTCAGGCCAGGTAATGAATCCCTCGATCCCTCGCCGTTCAGCTCGTTCAGTAACGATGTTGTCTTGTCGATGTCCTCAGGCGTCGTGCACAAATTACGTAACGCTAAAAATCCAAATTTTGAACCACCTCTCCCCCCCCCCTTTCGTAACGCAATTTCCTATCTCTAATAAACAGAAAGTAACGCAACATCTACCCCCCCCCACCCTCCCCCTTATCGCGTTACGTAATTTGTGCACGACGCCTCACGAAAAATGAATCGGTTTCACCACCAGAATATCATTTCAGTATGCTTTTCGTGCGTGATTGAATCGAGAGAAGGTGTGGTTTACGATGGCAATTTGGAAGGCAAACTAGAGGAGAATGAACTCTCTGAGTATGAAAATTTCGGCGACTGAGCAATAATCGATTGAAAATTATATAATTTTCGCGATACGAAACATTTTCCGTTTTTCATGTTATGCATCCAATATTGGATACGAAAATATCCTACTGATGGGAAAGAATAATCTTCAGAAGCTTTCCAGCTAATTACACTTGATTGAAAAATTACGAAATCAAATGTATTTGGTCGCTGTGTTCGCCATATAATTAGAAAACATTAAAATAAACTCTTTCGCATGGATGTATTCTTCAATTCCCAGGGAACTGGCAGATTATTTTTCAGCAACGATTAGATCTTTCCGGAATTTTCTCGATGCTGTATGGCATCCAAACGAAAATTCTCGTTTCAGTTTGGCCTGCAAAAAACTTTTCTAAACTCTAATCCATCAAATTTGGAGCCCTGAAAAGGGCCGATGATTATATGCTAAGCTAATATAGCATCCTCTCCTTGGATTCGATGGGCCAGATGAATGTCCTGTCCTGTCCTGTATCTTCGAATAAGCCTGAATGAATGTCCTGTCCTGTCCTGTATCTTCGAATAAGCCTCCTGCAGCGTCATAACCGCGGAACTTTGGAAGCGCAAGTCGGTTTTGAAGTCCTGAGCAATTCCACGATCCAAAAGCTGCAAAGGTAGCTTGCGGATCAGCAATTCGGTCGACTTCCGATAGCGATGAATTTCACGCAAAGTTCCCGGTCGATAGCGATGTGGCTTCTTCACCTATCCTGCGGCTGGTGCGCTTATCCGAGCTGCTTTCGTGTGCCTTACCACTGAAAGACTAACTATCTATCTGCTTGGTCCCAAACAAACGAGTCGTCACGGTGCGAGAGTAGAGTAAGAAATGAACGAAAGCAAAGGAAGCGTCATTTTATAAACCATAAAAGTAAGGAAACTAAACCCCACCCTTATTATATTCGTTGCTTACCCTGAGAGAGAAACGAATAACATCGAAGTAAGTATACAGTAATGTATTTGAATCCGGACACTTTGCGTTACATTTAATACCATACCGCAGCCACAACATTTTCTGCATGTTGAATTAATGCGATTGATAAGTAACTATCAAGAAACTATCAGTAACTATATTAGCAACTATTAATCGCATAAAATCAACATGAAATAAATGTTATGGCTGTGGTATGATATTGAATGTAATGCAAAGTGTCCGGATTCAAAAGCATTACTGTAAAAAAGAGTTAACTCGACTGAAATTTTTTCGGTTCGGCCTGCAAAAACGAAATTAAGAGCCCCCGCCGACTGCAGACTGACTTGTCGACCGATAGTTCGGTCGGCTTCTTAATCAGTACGGAGAAAAAAAGTCTGTAGTGTACAGCATAATGCATAGACGTAAGTATGAGCTTCCCCATCTCACATTCCAATAAGATTAATGGGTTTCCAAGTGGGCGCGCTACATACGGATACGAATGATTTCAATAACCTGTTTTCGAAGTTATCATTAAGCTATTGAAACAATTTTTTGACTCAATAAATAGCAATCATATAACTCTTGGACATTTTATCTTTTGTATGAAATGATTATCATACTGTTCCGTTGATCCGAAGCAGAATGAATCACGCTTAAAGAAGGAATGGATTTTTTCTTGGAATTTAGTCAGCAGAGATAATGCCCTTTCCCAACAATTAAAAACGACAAATGGTAAACAGTTTCATCAAAGTGATTTCTTCGATATGGGGATATATTCACTACATCATGTCATATATTTCATATTTTTCATTATGAAATCCATATCCATGGCACCTATCGGTATCGAATTATCATCGACACCACGATTTTCGCTAAATGCTCCTTTCAGTTCGGCCTGTAAAAAACTTTTCTGAACTCTAATCCATCAAATTTGGAGCCCTGAAAAGGGCTGTTGATTATATGCTAAGCTAATATAGCACGCTCTCCTCGGATACGATGGGCCAGCTGGATGTCCTTGGGCATGATGTGACGCGTTTTGCATAGATAGCACACAAATTGGTATCTTCGAATAAGCCTCCTGCAGCGTCATAACCGCGGAACTTTGGAAGCGCAAGTCGGTTTTGAAGTCCTGAGCAATTCCACGAACGAAATGCTGCAAAGGTAGCTTGCGGATCAGCAATTCGGTCGACTTCTGATAGCGACGAATTTCATGCGAAGTTCCCGGTCGATAGCGATGTGGCTTCTTCATGCTTCCTGCGGCTGATTCGCTTATCCGAGCTGCTTTCGTGGTGCCTTACCACCGAAAGACTAACGAGCTGTCTGCTTAGTCCCGATGAAACGAGTCCTCACGGTGCGAGAGTAGAGTAAGAAATGAACGAAAGCAAGGGAAGTGTCATTTTATAAAACATAAAAGAATCGAATGTAAACCCCACCCTCTTTATTGTATAAGCTTACTGTATACTCACGAATATAATAAGGGTGGGATTTAGATTCTATACTTTTATGGTTTATAAAATGACGCTTCCTTTGCTTTCGTTCATTTCTTACTCTACTCTCGCACCGTGAGGACTCGAGCTCGTTAGTCTTTCGCAGACAGCTCGTTAGTCATTCGGTGGTAAGGCACACGAAGTCAGCTCGGATAAGCGCACCAGTAGCAGGATAGGTGGAGAAGCCACATCGCTATCGACCGGGAACTTCGCATGAAATTCGTCGCTATCAGATATCGACCGAATTGCTGATCCGCAAGCTACCTTTGCAGCATTTGGTTCGTGGAAATGCTCAGGACTTCAAAACCGACTTGCGCTTCCAAAGTTCCGCGGTTATGACGCTGCAGGAGGCTTATTCGAAGATACCAATTTGTGTGCTATCCATGCAAAACGCGTCACATCATGCCCAAGGACATCCAGCTGGCCCATCGTATCCGAGGAGAGCGTGCTGTATTAGCTTAGCATATAATCAACGGCCCTTTTCAGGGCTCCAAATTTGATGGATTAGAGTACAGAAAAGTTTTTTACAGGCCGAACTGAAAGGAGCATTTAGCGAAAATCGTGGTTTCGATAATAATTCGTTACCGATAGGTGCCATGGATATGGATTTCCTTATGAAGAATATGAAATACATGACATGATGTAGTGAATATATCCGAAGAAATCACTTTGGTGAAACTGCATTATAAAACTATTTGTGTACGAATGCCGCAATCGATAGTCGACTCTAATTTGCGCTGGGTAATTTCCTCGGAGGACTCGATTCCTCCTTTGAGCATTAATAATCTCTTTCTGGCAAAACGATGTGGTATGAATCACATTATTTGAATGATAGAATGAAGAAGTTTTCTGCCAATTTCCTTCAACCTCCAAACGTATCTTTCTCCCGTTTGTCGTTTTCGCGTTCGCTAATCCTTTCTCACAACACCCATTTCTCGTTTGAGAAATTGTTGAGTAAACATTGTTTGCCAGTGCGCGTAGAGCGGGAATTCCTAAAGATTCATTGCACCTCTAATAAATTGCCGAAAGACGTGGTCTTACGTTGATCGTACTTGATTGAAAAAATCCAAAACGAAATGTATTTGGTCGAAGCATTATATGAGTAGAAAGCAAATAATCGCTCGAAAATGACTTGATTTTCGCGATGTGAAACATTTTCCGTTTTTCATGTTATGCATCCAATATTGGATACGAAAATTTCCACTGATGGGGAAAAAAATATTCAGAAGCTTTCCTGTTAATTGCGATTGATTGAAAAATAACAAAACCAAATGTATTTGGTTGCAGTGTTATATGGATAGAAAACATTAAAATAAACTATTACGCATGAATGTATTTTTCAATTCCCAGGGGAACTGGCAGATTATTTTTCAGCAACGATGATAGCAACTAGAATTCCGCGCGTGTATGTGTGTGTGTGTGTGGCGGCTGCTCCGATGTTTCAAGCGGAACCGTGGCATCACTCTCCTCCTGATGGATTCCCTTTTGGCCTTAGGTGCACAAACAGGCTCTTGGTGACACCGTTCATCAGCGCATTCATGATAAACGAAATTAGCTTCACAACAACAGCGACAACATGCTCCAATCGCTGTTCAATCATAACTGAGTGGGTT
The DNA here is from genome assembly GCF_029784135.1 of Toxorhynchites rutilus septentrionalis. Taxonomy (NCBI): domain Eukaryota; kingdom Metazoa; phylum Arthropoda; class Insecta; order Diptera; family Culicidae; genus Toxorhynchites; species Toxorhynchites rutilus. The sequence goes on from NC_073744.1 coordinate 95,845,383, forward strand.
TACGAGCGGCGCTCGCTTATATACCGATTTTTGATTTCAATAGCCTGTTTTGAAAGCAATTTTAAGACTATTGAAACAAGTTTTTGGATGAAAAAGTAACAAGTATATGACGCGTAGACATTTTATCTTTCAAATGAAGTGTTTATCATACCATTTCGTTCAGTTATTTAAGAGCTATTAACGCTCAAAATCTCGGTCTCCAGCGTAACGCTTTCGTTCTCGAAACTTTGGTTTTACACCCCGGTATAGAAATGAAAGACGTAGTCCTACGTCAAAAAAAATTTAATTGACTCCGTATGACTTAGATTGAGACGAAAAGTTTTCTGCTTGAGCCTTAGTTTTAGACGACTGAAGTTTTCAGCAACCTAATTGTGAAAAAAGTATTTCCAATTGCTGACAAAAGTCAAACTTCCATGAAGTTGCTCTAGAATCCAAACATAGTAGACATTAGTAAACATTACATTAGTAAACATTTTAGTTCGTGATATGTTCTGTTTTTTTTGACGTAGGACTACGTCTAACCGGAAGATATAGGGGGTGAAATGAAAATCTAGGCACTGAACAAGTAGGTAAAAATGCAAGATTTGGAACGCTTATAACTCGAGCATTTCTCAATAGATCGCAAAGGTTTTTGCATCAATTGATAGGAAATATATCTACGCATCTATCATAACGAATAACATTTCATTTTTCTTGAGATAAATAATTGAATAATTGTGAAATATCAAGCATTGTCCAAATGCACTATGTGCCCATTTTTGATTGGTGCATTTTGTGCTCCTTATATCGTACCGACCAAAACGGGCAACCAGAGCAGCAGCGAAATACAATGAACCCGATTGGAAAGGAAAAAGAAAAAATATGAACGAAACATTGGTCGCAGTCTCACACATGCGTAATTCTCGAGCCAGCCAGTCAGCTTAAAAATCCCCGCTCCGCTGCCGTAACGATCATTCTCATCCAAATCATACACCACATTGTTTCGCATCACAACATATCAACAAACCAACACAAGCAGCCATGTCTGGACATGACAAAGGAGGAAAAGTGAAGGGAAAGGCAAAATCCCTATGCCGAGCGCGTTAGTACCAGTGCTCCAGTCCACCTAGTCGGCGTTATATAGTTTCAGCCGCCGAAGTGATCGAGTTGGCTGGCAAAGCTGTTCGCGACGATAAGAAAATCCGCATTCAGAACAGACCACATTCGGTTCGGTGGACATCTAGACAAGAATAGGCAGTTTCAGCGAGTGACGAGCAGAAGATAAAAGTTTGTTCTTCATACAAACTGCTTTGGTGGCAAATCCAGAACAAGGCAGCATCGATGGCGTTCGAAATGGTTTTTTTTTCAAAACCACGAGTACAAAGTTTTCTAAATTGGAACCATTCCATAAAACACGGCGCTTATCAGGGCCATTAAACCTTTCAAAAAAGAGTTTACGAAATACAGTTCAAGGCATTCTAAAATATTATCCAAAATAATAATAAAACACAAATTGATTTTTCATAATTTGTTTGCCAGGATATTAAGAGTATGAGAATTTTGCAGTTGTGCTGAACTTATTGATGGTTGGGGACTTTCTCGATTATTCAATTTTCACCAATTCTTAAATTGCTTCCAGATTGAAAGTACAGTAATTTTAGTTCGATAATTAGCTAATTGGATTTTTGTAAACTCTATGGGGGTCCAAATTATGACCCAACATGTCCCAAGCTGGATGGGAAGAAATTTTCCAACTGTGAAAGCTGTACCACTGTCATCGCAAATGTTCAATTACAGGTTAAAATCATCTCCAATGCGACACTGAGTGGTGCTTCGGCAAGTCGCATTAAATGTAATTTACAGTACAACATGTCCCAAGCTGGATGAGAAGAAATTTTCCAACTGTGGCGAGTGGCAAACGCACTCGCTAAACAGGAAGGTTTAACCGAACAAGATGGAGATATCGAGTGATAACAAAACAATAAACTCTTTAGATTAAAGATGATTTTGTGGACCTGAAAAGGACCCTTTTTAGCGTTTGCTTCCTTCTCCTTCTTCTTGTCGGTTTCCGAGATATTCTTCTGCGCCGTGCCGAACTTTTTGGCGGCTTTTCCACTATTCCACTAGTCTTCGGTGCCTTCGTGTTTGTTAGAAACACCTGCATGTGAATCCAACGAGCGAACAAATCGTAATGAATATATTTTTCTTCTTTCTTCTTCTTTCTTTGTTTTTAAGAGGCTTTAAACTTTGCAGTTCATTCGCCTCTAGCCCAGTGAAGAGCCACAATAAAACCAGCCCAGAGGGGACTGGCGAAAGGGAAACCAACAAAATCACTCATCAGACCTGTCCGCTCGACTCTCGGTTAAAGAAGAAGGTAGGAAGGGATCCTATGCTTCCTAAGATATTTAATATATGCTGTAAAGAAAAGTAAAAATTTACTGATCCGAGGACCAAAGCAGTAACGAAGCACAAGTGACCCAGCGAAAGGCGTGTTCCAAAGCCAAAAAACCAAAAAGGCCCTTCTCAGGAGGATAGGAAGGAAAGGAGTGGAAAGGATTTGGGTGGGATTAGTGGATTGGGAGGGGGTGGGAGTGGTATGGGAAGGAAAGAGGTGAGGAGTGGGTGTGGGGTGGGGTGAAATGAAATGAAATACAGTTTGGATAGATAATAAAATATAGTGGTTTTGAATTTAATGGCATATAGTATAGCTGAAAAATGGAGAGGTTTATTTAATGAATTTATCCTCCTTGGTGAGTGTGGCTGTAGGAATAGGAAGTTGATTAAAGTATAATGTAATGGATAGAAGATAGATGTGGGTATGAAAGTATATATTATATTATTTGTTATTTATGATTATTGAATGCGTGTATATACATGTATGAATACCTTCCTTCCGACCCGTACATACATGTGTATACACACATAAACACGCATACATGACTGTGAAGTGGCGAACTTTAATAAGCAATTTCCAAGGTATTTAGTATTTCGGTTTAGATTTTACCAAAGAAGTCGGTTTCTTTCAGAAACGCAATTAAATTGGTTTCTTGGGTCTCGTCTCTACTGAGGATATCTCGGAGACTCTGACCTATGTTGTGTCGGACTCGAGCATCTTTGGTATGTTGACATTCAAGTAAAAGATGGCTAACGGAAACCGGAGCTTCGTTGCAAGCACATTGGGGTTTTTCGGCTCTGCAGAACAAGTGTGAGTGGGTGAAGTTAGTGTGCCCAATTCGAAGACGGGTAAGGACTTGCCTTTCCCTACTATTGAGACGGTCCTCCCAAGGGAGAGTGGAATTTTTGATTTTATGAAGATGAGTGGGACGGCTGTTTATCCAACCTATGTCCCAACTTTCACGGACTTGCTGTTTTACCCAGCGGACAATGTCAGATGGAGGACAGGGCATGTCTGGGGGTTCTATTTTGCTGCCCTTGCCGGCCAGTATGTCGGCGGCTGTGTTTCCGCGGATTCCTGAGTGACCAGGAACCCAGCAGAAGGAGATGTTTTTATTTGAAGCAGCCTCTTCTGTTTGCTTAATCCATGGGTGTTTGCTGTTTCCACTTAGAAGATCGTGGAGACAGCTAGCTGAGTCTGAGAATATTGTGGTAGGAAGAAACTCATGGGTGCATTCTTGGGTAGCTATTAAAAGGACGAAAGCTTCCGCACTGAAGATGGAGCATTGCGGTGGAAGAGAAAAGCTACCAGTGTATCTACTCTCAAAGATTCCACATCCAACTCCATCGGCACTGACTGAACCATCTGTGTATACCTGGTGGTTGATTTGAAAATTGGATGCAACGAGGTTATTGAAGCAGGCTTTGACTTTTGGAGAAGGGTCTCCCGCTCGAACTGCCTTGAGAAGTTCAAGGTTAATGTTCGGCGGTTTGATGTTCCAATTTCTTCCCGTCGCAGATGAACGTTCACATATATCGGGAAGATCTTTGTTCGTGAGATTTTTGAACCATGTTTTAGCCCTATTTATTAATGGGACATTGTGGTCGCTTTCGGGGAGAGACAAGTGACGGATGGCTTTATTCGTGATGGCTTTTGTTACCAGGTGGGCGAAGGGAAGTTGCCCACTTTCTGCCATTACAGCAAGAGTAGGACTGGTGGGAAAAGCGCCAATTGCGAGCCGAATTGCTTTATTGTAAATTGGTTGAATGGTGTTTAACACCCTGTCCCCTCCACGGCTGAAGGTGCCTATTCCGTAAAGGATTTGTGGGACCAACCAAACATTTACAACATTTAGCAGCGTCTTTCTATGGCCAGAGGCTAGGTTGCCTGCGATAGCCTTGATGATGTTCAATTTCTTTCTGGTGGCTATTTTGGTCTTTTGGGAATGTGATAGGAAGTTGAGTTTCTTGTCGAAAGTAACCCCTAGTATTTTCAATGTCCTCATTGTAGGGATCGGGATTTTGTTGAGCTGAAGATAGGTTCTCCTTCTGAGAGCTTTTACGATATGTATGTGTTTGGATTTCTCCGGGGAAAGTTTGAAACCTGTTTTTAGAGCCCAGTTTTGGATGGAGTCTAAGGTGTTTTGCAGCCTCTTTCACTGGATTAAGCCGAAGCAGCTCGTAGAGATAAGAGTGATGTCATCTGCATAGACTATGACCTTTATATGGTCCGGGATAATCTCGAATAGAGATTGCATGGCAATGTTGAAGAGGGTTGGTGAAAGTGCTGAGCCTTGTGGGAAGCCGTTTTCTGGGATTTTTAGAGAAGATTGGTGGTTGTTAATAACGGTTTTGAAAGACCGGTTTTCTAGAAAACTTTTAATGAAGAGACCTAATCTCCCACGAATCCCCCAGTCGAAAAGGCTTTTCAGCACTGGGTACCTCCATGCCCGATCGAAGGCCTTGGATAAATCCAGGGAAACAATATCAATGTGGTGTATTTTTTCAGTTGCGTCGTCTAGGATTTTTTCGATTGCTACAAGGCAATCTTCTGTACCTTTTCCCGCACGGAAGGCGAATTGTCTGGGATCAATCAGCTTATTTGACTCTAGAAAAGTCGTTAAGCGTCGATTGATCATTTTTTCCAAGACTTTCCCAACACAACTTAGAAGAGTGATGGGGCGGAAATTGTCAAGAAGATGGTTGTTCATGTCTGGTTTCGGGATACAGATCATTAAACCCTCTTTCCAGCAACTGGGGAGGGTTCCACTGTCCCAGACTTTGTTGAGGAGCTTCAGAAGTGCTTTTTTCCCGAGATGGGGTAGATTCTTAAGCATAGGGTAGCTGATGTCATCAGGTCCTGTGGATCCTTGTTTGACTTTGTTCAGTACCCAATCGAGCTCTTTGAGGGAGAGGTTTTTGTTGAAGTTAAATTCCACATCGGTATGAAAATCGATGGGAATTCTTTCGCATTCCGTTTTGTGGGTTAGAAAGGTTTGGTCGTAGTTTTGATTGGAGGAGGCGGAAGCAAAGAAATCTCCAAACGCCTCGGCGATGATTTTCCGGTCATTGGTGTTTTGACCGTTAATTAGAAGATTATATTCTTTGCTTCTTTTCTTTCCATGAAGCCTGCCAATCTTACTCCATAACTCCTTTGTTGACGAGTTGGGATTAATTTCGCTGACGAATTTAACCCAACTGTTGTGCTTGGCTGTGTTGATAGCAGTCTTAGCTTCTTTGCGAGCCCTTTGGAACTCTGCAAGCAGAGTGGGTCTCAGTGGGCTGTCCGGATGGGCCTTTCTTAATTTGCGTAGGGCCTTACGTCGACCTTTGATCGCTGCCTTCAGCTCAGGTGACCACCATGGGACACATTTCCTGCCAGGGATGCCACTGGTTCTGGGGATGTGCACCATTGCAACTTCTAGGACAACTTTGGAGAATTCCTCGGCTGTCCAATCTCGTTTAGCGGAGAGGCGGTTTTCAATGTCAAACTGATAGCCAGCCCAGTCAGCGTATTCAAATTTCCATCTTGGCCTTGTTGAAAACTCTGGAGAAGTTTGGCCGAAGGAGGTGAAGATTGGAAAATGATCGCTTCCGCAAGTATCATCGTGGATGTTCCAAGAAAGTTTTGAAGATAGTTTGTCTGATACTATAGTGAGATCGATGGCTGAAGTAGTACCAGAATAATGGATTCTGGTGTGTTGGCCGTTGTAAAGAAGGAGAAGAGAATGGTCGGATATGAAATCCTCAATGATGGATCCTTTTCGATCGAGGTATGCACCTCCCCAGGCGTATGAGTGGGCGTTGAAATCACCCATAAGCATGATTGGGGCGGGAAGTTGGGCGAACAGATGGTCCAGTTGTCCGCGTAGAGTGTTCGGATCGGAATCATTAGTGATGTAGATGCTAACGACGGTGATTGGAAAGGGGTGTTTAATGCGCACTACCACTGCCTGAAGATCAGTGGTAATGGGAAGAAGATCATGTGGAGTGCCATCTTTGATTGCGATTGCAACTCCGTTTTTTGAGGGGTTGGGACCCTCTTTGAAATATGTGATATATTTTGAGATGAAGTGTTTATCGAAGTTGTTTGGAGTCATAGTTTCTTGAAGGGCTATGACTGTGGGATTAGAGTTTGAAATAAGCATTTTCAGTTCTAGAATATTTCGTCGGATACTTCTGATGTTCCATTGTATCCCGAATTTCTGTGTTGGAGTGAATGTGTTGGTGTTTTTAACTCTAATTCCTAAGTCTTAATTGTGTGTATGTTTGAACTATTCAAAGAGAATTAGTTCGATGGTCCTTTACCCTTGGAAAGAGAAGCTTTCTTTGAGGTATTGGTGTTGTTTTTGTTTGGTGTAGAAGTCTTTGGAGTGTTTGTTGTGTTTGTGTTGTTTTTTGTTGAATGTGCGTTGCTGTTGTTGTTATTGTTGTTTTTTGTTTGATGTGTGTTGTTGTTGTTGTTGTTTTCTGTTGGGGTTGTATTGTTATTTGTTGTTGGTGTCTGTCTTTGTTCATTCTTAGTTCTTCTCTTGTCCTTGTTTGTTTGGGTCTCATCTTCAGATTTTTGATCTGACTCTGAGGATGATCCTTTAGTTATTTTTCTTTTGTTTTTGTTTTTGTTTGGAACATCAGACGTATCCATAGAAATGACTGATTCGCTTTCGGATTCAGTTGATGAACTACCAGTTGTTGAATCTGTCATGGTTGTATCGAATGTAGTGTCAATTGGGGGGGTGCTTTCGCGACTAGAAGTGGCCGAAGCGGCCGAGGCGCAGTTATATTTGCAGTTACATGTGGGTGCTGGCTTTTGCAAGTTGGTGAGTCTGTTTTGCAGAACACTTGCGAATGAAGAGCCATTGTTTTGAAGTTGAAACTGTTCCTTTGCCTCTTTGTGTGAAATTCCATTATCGATTCTGATTCTGGTAATTTTATTTTCATTTTGCCATACGGGACAATTCCTACTGGAAGAGGAGTGGTTTCCTTGGCAGTTGACACAAAAAGCTGAAGCATTGCAAACTATGTTTGCTTCTGTTTTTTGTTCCGGATGTTCTTGGCCGCAGTTTCTGCAAAGCGGATTTTCGCGCTTGCATCGCTTGGTCGTATGCCCAAATTTATAGCATTTGTAGCATTGCATGGGATTAGGGTAGAAGTTTCTAGTCCCGACTCGAATGAACCCGAAATAAATGAAATCGGGAACAACCGTTCCACGAATGGTCAAAATTAAGGTTGCCGTTGGGACAACAATGTTGTTATCCTTCCTGGTAATACGCTTGACATCGATCACACCTTGATCGGAAAGCTCAGTAACCAGTACGGATTCTTTGATGTCAATGACATCACGGCAAGTGACAACGCATTTGCGTTGATTTAATGTTGGGTGAAAGATAACTTCAACAGGGGTTTCATCTATCAATTTAGTTATTGAAAGGAGCTTACCAATAATATCCTTGTCCTTGGTTGTAAGAATATACTGCGTCCTCTTTTTTTCGTCTCGTTGTGGTCTCGCGCTGTTAAATTTATCCCCCGCAACGTTGGAGATAGTTTTACTAACTATGAACGGATTGGAAGGGATCACGTTCTATCCTGTTGCACGAAGGAGCAGAATCTGCAAATTGCCGTTGAGTGGGTCGGCCCACTTTGGAGAGGTACGTTGGGTAGGTTTCCCTTCGTACAGGTTTGTAGCCCGGCCTTGAGGAGGCCCGGAGCTACTGGAAGCCATTTTGTTGTCTGGCTACACCCTAGGTATAGCCGACAAGTGGGTTTCACTTTGCACTAAAGCACTGAGTTATTCTTGTGAGGGCTTGACACTTGGGGATATGTTCCCAGAAAATACTACTTTTTATACAAGAGCACTTGAAAAACCACCAATATCGCGGGTAAACTTTTGGAATTATTCCCTCCTGTCACTTCACAGTCCGTACGCGTGCGTATTCTTTTTAAATTTTATTTTATGTTGTAAACACTAAGCACTACTATTAAAATTGGCAACACTGCCAGAAAAGAAAAAGGGGGCGTGGCGTCAGTGACGCCGCGTAAGCGCGCGCTTTTCCGGTTCACCGGTAGGCGCCCGCTCCTCACGGTCGAAACGAACTGTTGTTTCCTGCTTCTTTTTCTGCTGCCACACTAAAACCGTTGAAATCACTCCTTTCGAAAACGCCGGGGGGGGGACGTCCTAGTCCGCTTGTCCAAAACGTCCAACTGCTGAGCTGAAAATAAAAGCGACCTTCTCGGTCGGAGGTTAAAATCAGTATATGATATATTTTTTTGCCATCGCTCCCTTTTAACGCTCATTCGTTCGTCTCGTTGGACTCTCCCCTTTGGCTGAGTCTGCTGATTTGTCTCTATCCTGTGAGCGTGTACCGCTAAAGTACAAAACGCGCGGATCCGCTGAAAAATATATCATTCTCTTTCAAACCGTAAATCAGTGTGGTTGTATGGCATCGTTTCACATCACATCGCATCAACAGATTGGTGCCGGAGCACCAGCATACCTAATAGCGGTTATAGAATTTCGGCCGCCGGAGTGCTCGAGTTGGCTTGCAAAGCTGCTCACGACAATAAGAAAACCCGCCTACAGAACAGAGCACATTCGGTTCAGTGGCAACAATCAGTTTCAGCGAGTGGCAAACGCAATCTCAAAACGGCAGCAGGTAGAAGAAGGAAAATGTTTGTTTATACAGACTGCTTTGGTGGCAAAACCAGCCACCGTAAAACACGGCGCCTTTCATGGCCATTAAGCCATTCAAAGAAAAGTTATTAAAAGTTATTCACAATACCAATGCATTCTAAAGTGACATAATATGACATATAATATGAACTGAATTATTTTGTTTATGCTTGTTTTTGAACTTATTGGTGGTTGAGGTCTTTTAAATTGATCATTCAGTTTTCACAAACCCATACATGGTCTCCGAATTAAAAGTGGCTCCAAATTACAACACATTGTATGCAGGATGGCATTAACGAATTTTCTCGGTAGCAAGAACTGCTTTCTTTAGTTGATAACTGATGTTGAAAATTGACTGACGTTACATCTGCATTGTATAGAAACATAACTGACGACCACCTATGCATTCCTTATCACAGCCATCATTTTGATTCTACGATATGTGCATACGCCGAAAAATGCCCGGCGTTGAACATTTAATGAGTACTAAGCCTTCGGAAAAAAAATCAAGAATCAAATATAAGACAGTGAGAAAAAAATGAGAAATTTTTTACAAAAAAAACGCAAAAACACAACCAAAAGGTTCATTTCAGAACTCCCAACATGTTCATAAAGAGTAAACAGTAAGCTAATCCATATTTCAGGTAGAGAGGTAGGTATTCACGTAGGAGAAGACAATAAAACAACATATTTAAAATATATATTTAGAATAAGCTGTCTGCGTTGTATAGTCCTACGTCACTCCGGTTATGTCCCCGACATTACCCACCCGTCTTTTTTTATCCAAAATATATATTTTTATTAAGGCTCATATGGCGTCAACCTGACGGGGCCGGGAGTTCAATATTTCGACAATGTTTGCCTTATGGGCACCTTACACGATCAACCGGATTGACAATAAGTGTCTTCAATATCGTGACAGCTAGGCTTTCAACATCTGATCTAACCTCAATCAATATTTCTCCACCTTACACGGTCAATATCGCCCTCAACCCGAGACAACGAAAATATCCGCGATGGCTAGTGGCGACATTTGAGTTTGGGATCCAAACTATTCTCTATCAGATTAGAAGGCTAAAAGGCAATTTTCAATTGGTAAAATTTGAATGAAAATATCTACTTGGTATTATTTAATTAGTTGAAGCGCGTAGTCCTAACCTTAACTTAACCTATTTCCCCTGAATTTTCAGATATTCCTACTAAAATGTATTATTATAATATAACGTCAATTTCAGACATAATTTTTGTATGGGATTTTCTCACCACTTGCAGAAAAAAAGTGATTTGCATTCACATAGAATACTAATTTGATTTGGAAAAGTTAATTTTCATTCATAATTTACACTTTAGAATTCGGTTTTTCTTCTAAAAACAGGAAGTGGGTTATATCTATGGTAAAACCGCAAGCGTGACGTAGGACTATCGTTGATTTAGAGATCATTTGTTTGAAGTTGAATCTGAATTCATTCTGAATGAATGAATATTTGGAGAACTTCGAAAACGAGAGCGTTACGTTGGAGCCACAAGGTTTTATGCATCCAATATTGGATACGGAAATATCCTACTGATGGGGAAGAATAATCTTCAGAAGCTATCCTGTTAATTGCGATTGATTGAAAAATCACAAAACCAAATGTATTTGGTCACAGTGTTTCATGGATAGAAAACATTAAAATAAACTCTTTCACATGAATGTAATTTTAAATTCCCAGAGGAACTGGCAGATTATTTTCAGTAACGATTAGATATTACCACATTTTCCTCGATACTGGAAGACCACCAGTGGCTAATGCTAACTCGATAACCATCTGTTAATAGCACTTGATTGAAACATATTTGGTCACAGTGTTACATGGATAGAAAACATTCAATTAAACTCTTTCACATGAATATATTTTGAAAATTCCCAGAGGAACTGGCAGATTATTTTCAGTAACGATTAGTTATTTCCACATTTTCCTCGATACTGGAAGCCCACCAGTGGTTAATGCCAACTCGATAACCACCTGTTAATAGCACTTGATTGAAATATATTTGGTCACAGTGTTACATGGATAGAAAACATTCAATTAAACTCTTTCACATGAATATATTTTGAAAATTCCCAGAGGAACTAGCAGATTATTTTCCAGATATGATTAGATCTTTCCGGAACTTTCCCGATGCTGAATGGCATCCTAACGGAAAGAGTTCTGCGCGTGTATGTGTCGATCCTTCGCCGTCCACCTCCTCCAGCACGTTAGGCAACGATGTTGTCTTGTCGATGTCCTCACGAAAAATGAATGTGTCTCACCACCAGAATATCGCTTAAGTATGCTTTTTGTGTGTGATTGAATCGAGAGAAGGTGTGGTTTACGATGGCAATTTGGAAGGCAAACTAGAGGGGAATGAACTCTCTGAGCTCGGAACTTTCGGCGACTGAGCAATAATCGATTGCGGGCGCATACAATATTGGATACGGAAATATCCTACTGATGGGGAAGAATAATCTTCTGAAGCTATCCTGTTAATTGCGATTGATTGAAAAACCACAAAACCAAATGTATTTGGTCACAGTGTTACATGGATAGAAAACATTCAATTAAACTCTTTCACATGAATATATTTTGAAAATTCCCAAAGGAACTGGCAGATTATTTTCAGTAACGATTAGATATTTCCACATTTTCCTCGATACTGGAAGCCCACCAGTGGTTAATGCCAACTCGATAACCACCTGTTAATAGCACTTGATTGAAACATATTTGGTCACAGTGTAACATGGATAGAAAACATTCAATTAAACTCTTTCACATGAATATATTTTGAAAATTCCCAGAGGAACTGGCAGATTATTTTCCAGCAATGATTGAACTTTCCGGAACTTTCTCGATGCTGAATGGCATCCTAACGGAAAGAGTTCTGCGCGTGTATGTGTCGATCCTTCGCCGTCCACCTCCTCCAGCACGTTAGGCAACGATGTTGTCTTGTCGATGTCCTCACGAAAAATGAATGTGTCTCACCACCAGAATATCGCTTAAGTATGCTTTTTGTGTGTGATTGAATCGAGAGAAGGTGTGGTTTACGATGGCAATTTGGAAGGCAAACTAGAGGGGAATGAACTCTCTGAGCTCGGAACTTTCGGCGACTGAGCAATAATCGATTGCGGGCGCATACAATATTGGATACGGAAATATCCTACTGATGGGGAAGAATAATCTTCTGAAGCTATCCTGTTAATTGCGATTGATTGAAAAACCACAAAACCAAATGTATTTGGTCACAGTGTAACATGGATAGAAAACATTCAATTAAACTCTTTCACATGAATATATTTTGAAAATTCCCAAAGGAACTGGCAGATTATTTTCAGTAACGATTAGTTATTTCCACATTTTCCTCGATACTGGAAGCCCACCAGTGGTTAATGCCAACTCGATAACCACCTGTTAATAGCACTTGATTGAAACATATTTAGTCACAGTGTAACATGGATAGAAAACATTCAATTAAACTCTTTCACATGAATATATTTTGAAAATTCCCAAAGGAACTGGCAGATTATATTCAGTAACGATTAGATATTTCCACATTTTCCTCGATACTGGAAGCCCACCAGTGGTTAATGCCAACTCGATAACCACCTGTTAATAGCACTTGATTGAAACATATTTGGTCACAGTGTAACATGGATAGAAAACTTCAATTAAACTCTTTCACATGAATATATTTTGAAAATTCCCAAAGGAACTGCCAGATTATTTTCCAGCAATGATTAGATCTTTCCGGAACTTTCTCGATGCTGAATGGCATCCTAACGGAAAGAGTTCTGCGCGTGTATGTGTCGATCCTTCGCCGTCCACCTCCTCCAGCACGTTAGGCAACGATGTTGTCTTGTCGATGTCCTCACGAAAAATGAATGTGTCTCACCACCAGAATATCGCTTAAGTATGCTTTTTGTGTGTGATTGAATCGAGAGAAGGTGTGGTTTACGATGGCAATTTGGAAGGCAAACTAGAGGGGAATGAACTCTCTGAGCTTGGAACTTTCGGCGACTGAGCAATAATCGATTGCGGGCGCATACAATATTGGATACGGAAATATCCTACTGATGGGGAAGAATAATCTTCTGAAGCTATCCTGTTAATTGCGATTGATTGAAAAACCACAAAACCAAATGTATTTGGTCACAGTGTTACATGGATAGAAAACATTCAATTAAACTCTTTCACATGAATATATTTTGAAAATTGCCAAAGGAACTGGCAGATTATTTTCAGTAACGATTAGATATTCCCACATTTTCCTCGATACTGGAAGCCCACCAGTGGTTAATGCCAACTCGATAACCACCTGTTAATAGCACTTGATTGAAACATATTTGGTCACAGTGTTACATGGATAGAAAACATTCAATTAAACTCTTTCACATGAATATATTTTGAAAATTCCCAAAGGAACTGGCAGATTATTTTCAGTAACGATTAGATATTTCCACATTTTCCTCGATACTGGAAGCCCACCAGTGGTTAATGCCAACTCGATAACCACCTGTTAATAGTCGCGCGTGTATGTGTGTGTAGCGATGTCTTCCCAGGGAACCGTTTGTGGCATCACTCTCCTCCTGATAGATTCCCTTCTGGCCTAGGGTGCACAAACAGGCTCTTGGTGACACCGTTCATCCGCGCTTTCATGATAAATAAAGAGCTTCACCGCAACAGCGACAACATGCTCCAATCGCTGTTCAATTAGAACTGAGTGGATTTCCGAGCGCCGCTCGCTTATATACCGATTGGTGATTTCAATAGCCTGTTTTGAAAGCAATTTTAAGACTATTGAAACAAGTTTTTGGATCAAAAAGTAACAAGTATATAACGCGTAGACATTTTATCTTTCGAATGAAGTGTTCATCATACCATTTCGTTCAGTTGTTTAGGAGCTATTAACGCTCAAAATCTCGGTCTCCGGCGTAACGCTTTCGTTTTCGAAACTTTGATTTTACACCCCGGTATAGAAATGAAAGACGTAGTCCTACGTCAAAAATACATCATAATACTCGTTTCACAAATATAGACTGTTCCTTTCAGTTTCAGAGATGCCAGATTATTTTAGTTTGCGAAAATATATGCAAGTTATTTTATCTGCAAGCAAATGTTTTTATTCCACAAATGAGACTATGACAGTAGAACCCCGATTATCCGCGAGCGGGTGATCCGCCCTGCGGATTATTCGTGACTGCGAGTTCCATAGTAAATCAATAGGCCTTTCCGGAATTTGTTAGTGAGTGGTAGGCCCATGCTCTTTTGTTGTGGTCATGGCTTTTACATTATTTAGCCACTGGTGTACACGACCTTATAGATGAATAGTTGATTGATTTCTGTATTGATAGAACATAGTTTTTATGTTGAAACATCTCTTTTCGTGTTTGCATTTTTTGTCCTTTAATGGGTCATCCGCGATTTTCGTTAATCGCGGTGAGTTTGCCCGACTATTCCGCGGATAATCGGGATTCTACTGTAGCTTGAATTAACACATGATGTTTTTTCATCTGTGATTTTCCCAGATCTTCTCATTCTCCAAATTTTATAGCGGAGTGTGAAGAAACACACAACCCGCTCACTAGCGCAGAGAATGACCGAGTTCAACGTTAAAAAATTCCTAAAACGTTGTTAAGTTTCATCCACTTTCTCACCATCACATTGTCAGTTTACTTTGAAGTTTTGATTTGTATCGTGAAAAGTATCGTATTTTGCTATTCAAAGTATCGGTTTTCCAAACCAAAAGCTTCCATTTATGATTCCTACAATTTCAGTAGTTTATAAATTTGAATTGTAATCGCAAAAAAGACTAACAAAAATTAAATGTGCGCTTGCATATCTGGCAACTCAGTCTGGAAGTCCGTGAGGTAAAACGTCAACATCATGCATCCATATGAAATGTCACGATATTGATGCTCGAAAATCAGAAAATCCGGATTTCTGCGTTGTCGGCCATGTTCAGCTGTCATTATGCTTTCAAATGTCATCATATTGTCAATAAAGTTAACCGTGTAAGGTCCGCTTTATAACTATGTTAAGCGGACCTTACACGGTCACGACGCAGAAATCCGGATTTCCTGATTTTCGAGCATCAATATCGTGACATTTCATATAGATGCATGATGTTGACGTTTTACCTCACGGACTTCCAGACTGAGTTGCCAGATATGCAAGCGCACATTTAATTTTTGTTAGTCTTTTTTGCGATTGCAATTAAAATTTATAAACTACTGAAATTGTAGGAATCATAAATGGAAGCTTTTGGTTTGGAAAACCGATACTTTGAATAGCAAAATACGGTACTTTTCACGATACAAATCAAAACTTCAAAGTAAACTGACAATGTGATGGTGAGAGAGTGGATGAAACTTAACAACGTTTTAGGAGTTTTTTAACGTTGAACTCGGTCATTCTTTGCGCTAGTGAGCGGGTTGTGTGTTTCTTCACACTCCGCTATAAAATTTGGAGAATGAGAAGATCTGGGAAAATCACAGATGAAAAAACATCATGTGTTAATTCAAGCTACAGTAGAATCCCGATTATCCGCGGAATAGTCGGGCAAACTCACCGCGATTAACGAAAATCGCGGATGACCCATTAAAGGACAAAAAAATGCAAACACGAAAAGAGATGTTTCAACATAAAAACTATGTTCTATCAATACAGAAATCAATCAACTATCCATCTATAAGGTCGTGTACACCAGTGGCTAAATAATGTAAAAGCCATGACCACAACAAAAGAGCATGGGCCTACCACTCACTAACAAATTCCGGAAAGGCCTATTGATTTACTATGGAACTCGCAGTCACGAATAATCCGCAGGGCGGATCACCCGCTCGCGGATAATCGGGGTTCTACTGTCATAGTCTCATTTATGGAATAAAAACATTTGCTTGCAGATAAAATAACTTGCATATATTTTCGCAAACTAAAATAATCTGGCATCTCTGAAACTGAAAGGAACAGTCTGTATCTAAGTGGTGCGGACTCAATCTACTTCATTTTCAAGCAAATTCATGCATGTTTTCAAGCGATTTCTTGCAATAAATTCTCAGACCACCAGAGATGCCAGATTTACAAATATGTTTGTAAATTTACAGACATTTCTGTAAAACATTTCTATTTTTCTATTTTTGTTTTAGACTTTTTGGATATAACAATATTTCACAGGTTTTTGAAAAATAAGAGGCTCTATCCATCACATCAAAGATATTTGACTCACCATATGACATTTTTCCACAGTTTTAATACAGAAAAGTTATTATATTTAGTTTATATCAATACACATGACGTTAGACCAGCGATACTCAACCAGCGGTCCGGCAGTCTTTCTGGTTGGCCCATCTGGTGTGTATAAAGTTTGGAACTCATACACATAAGTACTTTTGCCCTGACATCATTGCAGACGAAAGAGAGCATACGGTTATACACAATTAATGAAAAATTACATTCTATGCAGTTAAGGAAAAATCTTGAACGAAAATTGTCTATGATAATTATTTTCTGTTCTAGATAAGATTGTTTTGCTGAAATGCAAGGAGATTTATTGAAAATAGTTAAGTTAGGGTCAGGACTATGTCTTCTAAGTATTTGAACAACATCGAATAAAAATTTTCATTCTATTTTCAACAATTTACATTCGCTTTCGGGTCTGCTTATGACGAAATATGGGTTACTGTTCGATATTGTTACCACAGACATGGTTCATGGCCGTGTGGTGATCTAAAACTTGTATAGCCTTGCATGGCGGATGGTATACACTGCATTTTCTTATAAATTTCATCAACGACAAGACCGCAAGCCTTGGTGGATGTCCAATATATCAACGAAGAAATAATGAATTTTATAAAAATTAACAACGCGTATGTATGTGTATGTATGTATATGTAGATCGTTGAAACATTTAAATACACTTACAACACATTAGTTATTAAGTGGTCCGAAAAATCAATTTTTTCCACTTTTTCCCAAAAATGACAAACGAAAATTAATAACTTTTGAATCACTGAACCGATTTAGATGATCGACATATAAAATTGAAACTAATGACCTAGCCTTTTATTAAAAAATATTTAACTTGCGAAAAGAATAATTATATTTTAGTATTTATTGATTTTAGTCGTTTTTTATTTTTTATGACTTTGGCGCTATATTTTTCAATATGTTTTTCTTGAAAGCTGAGGATTTTTTACATAACATATCTCGATATCAGAGATGCTATTTTTTCGTTTTTTAGATATGATTTTTCAAAGTTAACCGGTGGTTCAAAAAATCATTTTTCCCCCTTTGTCCAAAAATAACTTTCTGCAAAAAATCATAACATTTGATTAATTTGAATACACCGATTTAGATGATCGATATATTAAATTGAAGCCAATAAGCCAAGCCAATAATATCACACTTGCGGGAAGATTGGATTCTAGTAGCATAGGTCTAGTTTAGTCACATATGAATATGTTAAATGTTAAATTTACAAAATTATAACTTAAAAACGATAATTATAGCATCTTTGATATCGAGATATGTTAGGTAAATAATCCTCAGCTTTCCATAAAAAATATAAAAAAATATAGCGCTCCTATCTTTAACCGAGAAAACTATGAAAAACTAACTCAATCAATAATTACAAAAGCAAAAATTCAATTTTTTCGCAAAGGAATATTTTTTCAAAGAAAAATTACTCGTAAGCTTCAATTTAATATACCGATGATATGAATCGGTTCAATAGTTCAAAAGTTATGACTTTTTGTAGTGGGAAAAATGGGGAAAATTGTTTTTCGAACCATCGATTAGTTTTGAAAAATCATATTTCAAAAACGAAAAAATAGCATATCTGATATCAAGATATTTTGTGAAAAAAAGCTTTCAAGAAAAAATATAAAAAAATATGGTGCCCCCTAGTCCAAAACCATGAAAACATTAAAAAACGACTACAATCAACAATTACGAAAATAGGATCCATATTATCTGCAAGTTCAATATTTCTCAATTAAAACTCATTGGCTTCAATTTGATGTGTCGATCATCTAAATCGATTAAGTGGTTCGAAAGTTATAAATTTTTGAAAAAGTCATTTTGGGAAAAAGTGGAAAAAATGATTGTTTGGATCACCCTAAAATGGAAATGGGCACCCTAATGAAAAATAAAAAAATACGAGTCTAATGTTTTGCGATAAAGAACAAAATTACAACCTTTGACGAAGATCTGAGAACCACTATATTGGTTTGGCGCGATGTACAAAGTATTAATGAATATGTGAAAATTCACCTTAAAAGACATTTCTATAGATCTGCAAACTTTTACAGACTTTTCCTCATTTTTAACAGACATTCACATGTTTTTACAGCCTTTTTTTAAAAATCATCTGGCATCTCTTCCTTCCACTTTTTATCGAATATTTTCAAATCGCAGGAGTAAACATTTACGTGACTCTGACTTCGTTTGTTTTTATTTCGTTCGGAAAAACGTTATGTCAAAGAGAGGGGACATTAAAAATGCGTTTCTCAGTGAAAGGCTTAGATGCTCTTTCAGAGATGCAATGGTTAATTGAACAATTGACGGAAAAATGTAGTTCGTTCATTTTATAATTTTAATTATTTTTGCCCTTGACAACAATACCTCTTTTATAGTGTTGATTATCATAAGAAAAAAAGACGGGTGGGTAATGTCGGGGACATAACCGGAGTGACGTAGGACTGCGTTTGCCACTCGCCACAGCTTTCACAGTTGGAAAATTTCTTCCCATCCAGCTTGTGACATGTTGTTCAGTAAATTACATTCAATGGCACGTCGCATTATCACCACTCAGTGTCGGTTCTGTATGCGGTTTTTCTTATCGTCGCGAGCAGCTTTACCAGCCAACTCGAACACTTCGGCGGCCGAAACTATATAACGCCGGCTAGGAAGACTGGTGCACTGGTACTAACGCGCTCGGCCTAGCTACCCTTGCGGAGCAATTGGCGGATACACCTACGAAGAACTGCACACCTGCACGGTTCGAGTGGGTCTTTGCCTTTCCCTTAACTTGTCCTCCTTTGTTACGTCCACGATGCCGATGCCGTACAACCACACGGGTTTACGGTTTGAAAGAAATTAAGATATTTTTTTGGGGTCCGCGCGTTTTATTCTCTAGCGGTACACACTCACAGGATAGAGACAAATCGGCAAACTCAGCCAGAGGGGCGAGTCCAACGAGACGAACGAATGAGCGTTAAAAGGGAGCGATGGCAAAAAAATGCATTCATTACGATTTGTTCGCTCGTTGGATTCACATGCAGGCAAAAAAGGGTCCTTTTCAGGATCACAAAATTATCTTCAATCCAAAGAGTTCATTGTTTTGTTATCACTTGATATCCCCATCTTGTTCGGCTAAACCTTTCTGTTTAGCGATTCCGTTTGCCACTCGCCACAGCTTTCACAGATGGAAAATTTCTTCCCATCCAGCTTTGTGACATGTTGTACAGTAAATTACATTCAATGCGACGTGCCGAAGTGCAACTCAGTGTCGCATTGGAGGCGATTTTAACCTGTAATTGAACATTTGCGATGACAGTGGTACAGTGTCGACTTTCAATGTGGGGTCACAATTTGGATCTCTATGTTTACAAAAATGTCCAACTAAATAAGTCGCATTACATGTCCGTCCGATTAGCTAAATGTCGAACTAATAGTAAATTACTGTATTTTCAATCTGGAAACAATTTAAGAATTGGTGGAAATTGAATAATCAGGAAAGTCCCCAACAATCAATAAGCTCTGAACAACTGCCAAATTCACATACTCATCAGATCCTGGCAAACAAATTATAAAAAAATCAATTTGTGTTTTATTATTATTTTGGATAATGTTTTAGAAAGCATTGAACTGTATTTCCTAAACTCTTTTTTGGAAAGTTTAATGGCCCTGAAAAGCGCCTTGTTTTATGGAATGGTTCCAATTTAGAGAACTTAGTACTCGTGGTTTTGAAAAAAACCATTTCGAACGCCCTCGATGCCGCATTGTTCTGGATTTGTCACCAAAGCAGTTTGTATAAAGAACAAACTTTTTTCTTCTGCTACCTGCTGCCGTTTTGCGATTGCGTTTGCGTCTGCCTGTTGTTGTCTTGATGTCCACCGAACCAAAGCGCGAGCAGTTTTGCCAGCCAACTCGATCACTTCGGCAGCCGAAACTCTATAACGGCTGCTAGGTGGACTGGTGCACTGTTACTAACGCGCTCGGCCTAGCTACCCTTGCGGAGCAATTGGCGGATACACCTACGGGAAACTGCAGTCCAACAAGGTTCGAGCGGGATTTTGCCTTTCCCTTAACTTGTCCTCTTTTGTCACGTCCACACGTCCACGTTGCTGCTTGTGTTGCTGTGTTGATGTGATGCGATGCGATGTGAAACGATGCCATACAACCACACTGGTTCACGGTTTGAAAGAAAATGAGAAATTTTTTGGGGTCCGCGTGTTATATACTCTAGCGGTACATACTCACAGGATAGAGACAAATCGGCAGACTCAGCCAAAGGGGCGAGTCCAACGAGACGAACGAATGAGCGTTAAAAGGCAGCGATGGCAAAAAAATACATTCATTACGATTTGTTCGCTCGTTGGATTCACATGAAGGCTAAAAAGGGTCCTTTTCAGGATCACAAAATTATCTTTAATCTAAAGAGTTTAATGTTTTGTTATCACTCGATATCCCCATCTTGTTCGGCTAAACCTTCCTGTTTAGCGATTGCGTTTACCGCTCGCCACAGCTTTCACAGTTGGAAAATTTCTTCCCATCCAGCTTGTGACATGTTGTACAGTAAATCACATTTATCACCACCACTCAGTGTCGGATTGGAGGCAATTTTAACCTGTAATTGAACATTTGCGATGATAGTGGTACAGTTTCGACTTTCAATGTGGGGTCATAATTTGGAACCTGCACTCTATGTTTACAAAAATGTCCAACTAAATATGTCGCATTACATGACCGTCCAATTAGCTAAATGTCGAACGAACTAATTGTAAATTACTGTACTTTCAATCTGGAAACAATGTAAGAATTGGTGAAAATTGAATAATCGGGAAAGTCCCCTCTATAATAAGCTCAAAACAACTGCCAAATTCTCATACTCATCATATCCTGGAAAACAAATTATGAAAAAATCAATTTGTGTTTTATTATAATTTTGGATATTGTTTTAGAAAGCATTGAACTGTATTTCGTAAACTCTTTTTTGACAGGTTTAATGGCCCTGATAAGCGCCGTGTTTCATGGGATGGTTCCAATTTAGAAAACTTAGTACTCGTGGTATTGAAAAAAAAAACCATTTCGAACGCCCTCGATGCCGCCTTGTTCTGGATTTGTCACCAAAGCAGTTTGTATAAAGAACAAACTTTTTTCTTCTGCTACCTGCTGCCGTTTTGTGATTGCGTTTGAGTCTGCCTGTTGTTGTCTTGATGTCCACCGAACCAAAGAGCGAGCAGTTTTGCCAGCCAACTCGCTCACTTCAGCAGCCGAAACTCTATAACGGCTGCTAGGTGGACTGGTGCACTGGTAATAACGCGCTCGGCCTCGCTACCCTTGCGGAGCAATTGGCAAATACACCTACGGGAAACTGCAGTTTAACACGCTTCGAGCGGGATTTTGCCTTTCCCTTCACTTTTCCTCCTTTGCCATGTCCAGACATGGCTGCTTGTGTTAGTTTGTTGATGTGATGTGATGCGAAACGATGTGGTGTACGGTTTGGATGAGAATGATCGTCTGGCTCGCTCGAGAATTACGCATGTGTGAGACTGCGACCAATGTTTCGTTCATTTTTTTCTTTTTCCTTTCCAATCGTGCTTCATTCTATTTCGCTGCTGCTCTGGTTGTCCGTTTTGGTCGGTACGATTTGAGGAGCACAAAATGGACCAATCAAAAATGGGCACATAGTGCATTTTGACGATGCTTGATATTTCACAATTATTCAATTATTTATCTCAAGAAAAATGAAATGTTATTCGTAATGATAGATACGTAGATATATTTCCTATCAATTGATGCAAAAACCTTTGCGATCTTTTGAGAAATGCTCGAGTTATAAGCGTTCCAAATCTTGCATTTTTTCCTACTTGTTCAGTGCCTAGATTTCCATTTCACCCCCTATATCTTCCGGTTAGACGTAGTCCTACGTCAATAACACTCCTGATCGTTGGATCTCTTTTGACATTTCAATTGGATCTTTTTTGACAGCCGTTTTGATTCAGTCCGCACTACCTAGGTCTGTATTTGTGAAACGAGTATTATGATGTATTTTTGAGAAGAAAAACAGGAAGTGGGTTATATCTATGGTATAACCGCAAGGGTGACGTAGGACTATCGTTGATTTAGAGATCATTTGTTCGAAGTTGAATCTAAATCCATTCTGAATGAATGAATAAATGAATATTTGGGGGACTTCGAAAACGAGAGCGTTACGTTGGAGGCACAAGGTTTTATGCATCCAATATAGGATACGAAAAACCTTGTTCTGAAGAATAATCTTCAGAAGCTAACCTGCTAACTGTACTTGATTGACAAATCACAAACCCAAATGTATTATATGGATATTTTATGGATAGAAAACATTAAAATAAACTCTTTCGCTTGAATGTAATTTTCAATTCCAAGGGGAACTGGCAGATTATTTTCCAGCAACGATTAGATATTTCCACATTTTCCTCGATACTGGAAGCCCACCAGTGGTTAATGCTAATTCGATAACCACCTGTTAATAGCACTTGATTGAAACATATTTGGTCACAGTGTTACATGGATAGACATTCAAATAAACTCTTTCACATGAATGTATTTTTAAATTCCCAGAGGAACTGGCAGATTATGTTCAGTAACGATTAGATATTTCCATATTTTCCTCGATACTGGAAGCCCACCAGTGGTTAATGCTAATTCGATAACCACCTGTTAATAGCACTTGATTGAAACATATTTGGTCACAGTGTTACATGGATAGAAAACATTCAAATAAACTCTTTCACATGAATGTATTCTTAAATTCCCAGAGGAACTGGCAGATTATTTTCAGTAACGATTAGATAATTCCACATTTTCCTCGATACTGGAAGCCCACCAGTGGTTAAAGGCCCATTTATACGTTGCTAGTAGCTGACTTGACAATGAGCAGCTACTGACCCGGTGGACTCGCTTGACAATTGGTTGACTCGCCTTGTCCGTTCACACAGTGTGAGCTGCTGGCGAGAAACTAGATACTACGGCACGGGTTTACCAGGGATGCCAGGCGACTTTTCAAATGTCCATCAAATAGTCAGAAACAGCAATCAGGTCCGAATTTGTCAAATGATTGGTCCAAAATCGACTTCTTTATTGGCAGTTTTCATCTTAGGTTTTCAGTTGAATGTATCATCACACAATTTTATAGCAAAACAAACGCTGATCGTGTTTAAAAATACATACTTTGTGCTGAATTTCTTTGAACTGAAGGTACTATCCGAAAAAGCAGAAAGAGAAAAGGATTCGGGCCAGGAATTAGATGCAAAGAAAAGGAGCAACAAATACAATATTGAAGGAACTCTACGATGAGGATCCCCGAGATTACAGAGCAGTGTTGATAATAACACCTGAACAAGTGAAAAAACTGTTGGATTTAATTGCTCCACGAATACAACGCCAAGATACAGTCATGAGGGATGCTGTACCTGCAAGAGTTAAATTAGAAATGACATTGATGTGCCTTTGTTTTGGAATATCGTTGGGATTGTTGTCGATATTTTTTAGAATCTCGAAAACATCCATAGCTCAGATAATTCCGAAAGGATGTGATGTTATAAATGGTAGTCTAAAAGATTTTTTTTTAATTTTATTTATTTTGTGAAATGAAAATGATAGTCGATTTGCAGGTGCAATAAATACGCTTCAAAAATTTTAATAATGAATGAAAATGTACTTTTTTAAATCGAATATGTATTCTGTTTCTTAGAACAATACTTTTTTTTGTAAGTTGTGATCTGATAATGATTCTATATTAGAGATTCTCAAGAAAACTATCTCAAAAAGAAAGCGTGCCCCGCCAGCGTGCAAAACGAAATAACAATTATTTCGTTTAGAAACTATGAGGGTTTTATTTGTTTTTCCAATAATTTTGAAGTCTATAAATATCTTCACATATTTTCAAATATCTTAAAAATAGAGACATTTCATTACATTTGGCATCACTGATTCGAACGCTAAATTCTGTTTTTGACGTTGTGAAGCATGCAAGTGCGAGTAAATTCAAAAAACTTTGAAGTAGCTCGCACGCCGGATCACACATGACAATAACTGGCATGATGTGTTCACACGGTGTGAGTAGCTGCACTGCAGTAACTGACTAGACCGACTCGTATGCTTACTCGCACCGTCTGAACCCGGCTTAATGCTAATTCGATAACCACCTGTTAATAGCACTTGATTGAAACATATTTGGTCACAGTGTTACATGGATAGAAAACATTCAAATAAACTCTTTCACATGAATGTATTTTTGAATTCCCAGAGGAACTGGCAGATTATTTTCCAGCAATGATTAGATCTTTCCGGAACTTTCTCGATGCTGAATGGCATCCAAACGGAAAGAATTCTGCGCGTGTATGTGTCGATCCTTCGCCTTCCACCTCCTCCAGTACGTTAGGCAACGATGTTGTCTTGTCGATGTCCTCACGAAAAATGAATGTGTCTCACCACCAGAATATCGCTTAAGTATGCTTTTTGTGTGTGATTGAATCGAGAGAAGGTGTGGTTTACGATGGCAATTTGGAAGGCAAACTAGAGGGGAATGAACTCTCTGAGCTCGGAACTTTCGGCGACTGAGCAATAATCGATTGCGGGCGCATACAATATTGGATACGGAAATATCCTACTGATGGGGAAGAATAATCTTCTGAAGCTATCCTGTTAATTGCGATTGATTGAAAAATCACAAAACCAAATGTATTTGGTCACAGTGTTACATGGATAGAAAACATTCAAATAAACTCTTTCACATGAATGTGAAAGTGGTTAATACTAACTCGATAACAACCTGTTAATAGTACTTGATTGAAAAATATTTGGTCACAGTGTTACATGGATAGAAAACATTAAAATAAACTCTTTCACATGAATGTATTTTTAAATTCCCAGAGGAACTGGCAGATTATTTTCCGGATCTTTCTCGATACTGAATGGCATCCAAACGGAAAGAATTCCGCGCGTGTGTGTGTGTGTGTGTGTTTGTAGCGGCTGCTTCGAGATCTTCCCGGGGAACCGTTTGTGGCATCACTCTCCTCCTGATGGATTCCCTTCTGGCCTAAGGTGCACAAACAGGCTCTTGGTGACACCGTTCATCCGCGCTTTCATGATAAACGAAGAGCTTCACCACAACAGCGACAACATGCTCCAATCGCTGTTCAATTTGAACTGAGTGGATTTCCGAGCGGCGCTCGCTTATATACCGATTGGTGATTTCAATAGCCTGTTTTGAAAGCAATTTTAAGACTATTGAAACAAGTTTTTGGATCAGAAAGTAACAAGTATAGAACGCGTAGACATTTTATCTTTCGAATGAAGTGTTTATCATACCATTTCGTTCAGTTGTTTAGGAGCTATTAACGCTCAAAATCTCGGTCTCCGGCGTAACGCTTTCGTTTTCGAAACTTTGATTTTACACCCCGGTATAGAAATGAAAGACGTAGTCCTACGTCAAAACCGAATTCTAAAGTGTAAATTATGAATGAAAATTAACTTTTACGAATCAAATTAGTATTCTATTTGAATGCAAATCACTTTTTTTCTGCAAGTGGTGAGAAAATCCCATACAAAAATTATGTCTGAAATTGACGTTATATTATAATAATACATTTTAGAAGGAATATCTGAAAATTCAGTGGAAGTAGGTTAAGTTAAGGTTAGGACTACGCGCTTCAACTAATTAAATAATACCAAGTAGATATTTTCATTCAAATTTTAACAATGGAAAATTGCCTTTTAGCCTTCTAATCTGATAGAGAATAGTTTGGATCCCAAACTCGAATGTCGCCACTAGCCATCGCGGATATTTTCGTTGTCTCGGGTTGAGGGTGATATTGACCGTGTAAGGTGGAAAAATATTGATTGAGGTTAGATCAGATGTTGAAAGCCTAGCTGTCACGATATTGAAGACACTTATTGTCAATCCGGTTGATCGTGTAAGGTGCCCTTTAGTAATATGTAACCGATTACTCGCGGTTGGCTCGAGGTTAGTATTACAAGTGTTTTCGTAATTGTGATGCTGCTGTCTCCAATGCTACACTAATACACTAATGTGCATTAGTGTAGTCGCGTGAAATTCATGTCAGCTTGCGTGTGTAACTGCATGCGACATTCATTATATCGAAATTGGAGCAGGCAAGTCGGAGCACTAGAGGTATGAAACGGCCAATTGTACATGTTCACAATAATAACATTCTTTTCCCTCAGCACTGTCACATTCAGTCTAGAACGAAAGCTCCAGCCGTTCGGAACCATTCGGCAGCGGTTTTCTCAAATGTCAACCTGAAGGAAGTAAATCATATGTGCTCACTTAATGCCGGAGCGTATCAGGACAGTTTGGCTCTTGCAACCGAATATTTAATTATTCTTGGTACAATTAATGAAATTCAAAAGTTACACATTCGAACGGTACAAATGGGACCAGGAAGCTTCTCAATAGTTTGGTGTTATAACGGGGCGAATGGATCTTCAGGACTCGAGTGGTCTGACTCCTTCGAGACAGAGCGCGTCAACTCAGACGACAAATGTAACTTACTCGAGCAACATGGCACTGCTTAAGCCAGGAGCCAGTAGTGCCGAGTTTGGTCAAGAAGTTGAAATTCACAATCTACTTATCATCGATCAGAATACGTTCGAGTTGCTACATGCACATCAATTCATGCAAACGGAGTATACTATGTCACTGATTCCGGCGAAGTTGGGTAACGACTCAAATACTTATTGCATCGTCGGAACAGCACTGGTACATCAAGCGGAACCGGAACCCAAAGTAGGAAGGATTATCATCTATCACTACGCGGATGGAGCCCTCACTCAAGTTAGCGAGAAGGGAATCAAGGGAGCGTGCTATTCTCTCATTGAGTTTAACCGTCGTGTATTAGCTAGCATCAATTCAACTGTACGATTGTATGAGTGGACTGATGATAAGAATTTGCGACTTGAATGTAACCATTTCAATAACGTGTTGGCATATAAAACCAAGGGTAAACAAGATTAATGCAATCACTTGGATTCTTCAGAGTAATGGTTTTTTTGCAGGCGACTTCATTTTGGTGGGTGATTTGATGCGATCTGTCACGCTGGAGGTAATTTTGAGGAGATCGCTCGCGACTATTAACCAAATTGGATGACAGTGATTTCCTCGGGCGGATAACAGAACAATCTATTTGTTTGCCTAAAAGATGAGTAGGATTTCCGTAGCTCTGTTTATAATACGAACAATTTTTGTTTTTATTTGAAGGGCCGCAGCAACGGACGACGAACGATAGCAAGTACCAAAGGTTGCTCAATGCGATCTCGGTGATATGGTGAATGTATTCCGCCACGGTTCGCTCGTGATGCAAAACTTTGGTGAGCGAACGACGGCGACAACGGGTTGTGTGCTATTTGGCATAGTCAACGATGCAATTGGTCTGGTCACACAAATACCACCCGATTATTATGAATTATGAATTTTTTCGAATATTACAGGGAAATTTGACTGACACAATCAAATCTGTTGAAAATTGCAGATCGACGTGGATGGAACTAAGAAGGAAGCGGCCGTACATGATATAATCAAGATTATAGAAGACCTAACATGGATACATTAGGATGTCTAGTGTTGATCATTATTATTGAATGGATGCTATCAGTTGTTTTCTGGTTGACAAAACGAGAAGTTACAATTTTTTCTAAAAAAGTTGATTAATAAATCAACTCATTCAAAGAGAGATGTTCGAACTGACTGCTGGACGAAGATCGAGCAAGCTCATGAATTTCAGCAATGGTCGCGAAAAATAATTTCATGTTTGTAGGGTAATAAAGAAATTTCAGTGAACGTATTGTTTACTACACTTTATTTTAATTCGAACAGTCATGAATATTGTATTGGAGGAATATTAAAATATGTTATGGGATACAATTTATATTTCATTCAAAGTAATCAGGTATACCTATGAGGTTGGATATTTCCTAGCGTTCGTATTTTCTCATCGGACTTGACACTTTCAAGTGTCAAATCATATTCTGAAGAAATGTCGACCCTACGAATTAATAAATAAGTTAGTGATCTTGGAATTTGATCATATTACTTATTCTTATTCGACAGCTTCTTTCGCTCAAGCTGATCCTGCAGCGCGATGCCTTTCTTGAACTCTTCCTCAAGCGAACGTATTATGCCACCACCACCGTGGCTTTCATCACTGAGCAGAACTGAAAGACCAGTTGTACCCGCAGATGACAACAGGAAAATGTTGCTGCTGTTGGTGCAACTGAAGCTGGTGGTGGTTTCCCACTAAAGCATATGTGGATTGGAATGGGCGACAATTTGGGCGAATAGGTGCCACCACTATCGTCCGGACCCTCCTGAGACTAACGCTTACTATCGAAACCTCCATCACTTGTATTGTATCCAGAATCGAAGTGAGCACGTCTGTTCCGGATACCGTCCAACAGGCTACCGGATGAATTTTTCGACGAGCGCCGACCTCCGTAAGGCAGTTTTTAGGCGACAGTTTTAAGGCAATATACAAGATGCTAACGCTTGGTTTTGCAGAAAATATTTAGCGATTATAGTGTCAAAAAATAACAAAGCGAAAAAAAAATTAACATTCGTTTCTATAATTTACAATCGTCTTATAATAATAAACTTGATGGGAAAACCTAACGACAAATCAATCGGTGCAATTTTGCAGAATATAAATTAGATAGTGAGAATTTGTATCGAAATTCCGCTTGCATAAAAAATATAACAATGATGGAACGAAGCACGTTATTAAGAAAAACCACAAACATATAAAAATACAATCATGAGGAACGGCAATATATAGTACAAAACATCATTAAATTTGAATGTTGCAAAATATAACCATTTCTGCACTGTTCTCCAGTTCAGCACAGAATCCAGTTCTCTCGTAACATGTAAGAATTGATCTGTAGAATTCGATGTTTCCTAAGAAGTTCTAGCGCTCATGGGACCACGTTCCTGTTAACACAATTTTTGCGTGACGGAGAGTAGTTGCTCCTGCAGTCGGCTTTGCAGAGAAACATGTACCATTAGGATATTTGTCACCGGCCGGTTAGTAGTTTGACTAAGAACCAAAAAACTTAGACGAATCAATTGTACGAATTGCTGCACAACTGTATTTGGTTCACCGTTGTTAATCACAGCGGTAGCGGCTGCAATTCGACTGTTCTGATCACAAAGCGCCTTGCGTTGATTCTGCAGTTTTTTACGGAGTAAAGCGTTCTGCATTATGGATTGGGTATGGAACTGAAGCTCACGTTGGGATGGATAACGCGGCTGTTGGGTTGATTTGTGCTGTTATTGCATTTGTTTTGTTATATTCTCAACATTGTTTTTCATGAGCATTCGGCGCAAAATATCAGTCTGTTGGTTTTTGGTGAGAATTTCATTAAAAATTGTTGCTGAGCAATTATTTTATTGTTGACTTGATTTTGTGCTAGCATGTCGACGGATCGATTGGCGAGGCGTTGATTGAGGCATCTTCATCGAATCCACAAAGTTCGAGTGTGTCCAGGCGAAAGGTAGGTCCTGCCGACAGCCATTCTGGCTCTTCCTCGTTTCCTTTATCTTGGTGTCGTTGTTCACCTGCCCTTAGAAAAATCCTCGTTCGAAAACTACTAAATACATTTGGTAATGCAAAATTAGTAGAATGTACAATTTTTTTTGTACATATTGTCAACAAACCCGCATTCCTACCAGAGATTAGTATATTTTACTCGATAACATTAGTAAGCTTGGATATTGTCATATCTGAAAACTGGTGAGAAAAGCGCGTATTAACCATTTTCATTGTTCCCATAAGGCAATACGGAGGTATAATTCTGATACGTGCATTTTCGGCGAGAAAATGTAGCCGATATTGGGCTTCCGAATCATGGTTCTGCTTGACATATGTGTTTATTAGTACGGTCGAAAATGACTATAGATTGGTAGTATTTACCAAAAAATTCGTTATATTTACTAATTATTTCTCTCAGTGTGCACTTATGTAGTTTTTCACAGTAACATGTTGGTTCCGGTGGCTGAACTCGTAATTGCGACGGAACCTGGCTGCAAATTTTTACATAATAAGGTCATCTACTGCTACCGGACGGCGGTTGCATAGCAGGGATTTTGTCAATGCCAAATACCGACTAGTCGTATAGCGAATAGGGCGAACACACACGCATTGCATGTCCGATAGTATGATAGCCGACAAACCGCAATTAGAATAGCCGGATCTTGTTCCTCTAGCGGAAGATTATCTGTGTTCAACAATTTCGAACAATCATGTTATTCAGAGTACAAATCGTCCGGACATGTTTTAAAAAATCTCACCAGCTTTATATCTTGTTTTTATTGAGCCGCACAAATAAAAACCGCAATAATAAACTCCAACGTTCAGATAACTTTGTATCATAAATTAAACACGTTCGATACGTAAACACCTCCTGATTGTCAACAATGTCGATAATGTAGTACACCAATAACTTGATCTAGTACGTCTGTAAATTGAAAATACGACGAATGGCTCGTACGAAAACAAGGATGGGATTTGCGTACGTATCCTATTCGTTCGAAAACTATGATAAGGGTGATAAATTATCAAAGATTTCTCTTACTCAAATCGATACGTCTTTTTCAAAAGTTACGCTTGAGTCAAAAAATTCCCAATTGCTGTGGAAAACTCATATTTCCTACAACCCTACTTCGAAACTTCGAATTTTTGTATGTCTGCAATCATTCTTAGCCACAAATTATGAATTCTGATGTGATTTAAAACAAAAAAGGTTATTATCAATCTCCTTCTAAATGCAACCATTCTCGAGATATTTAAAAAATATTTCTAATTGGGAGGCGATCTGGCGTAGTTGTAACATCCATGCCTCTCACGCTAAAGGTCACGAGTTCAATTCTCACTACTGACATTCTTCCAAAAATGGAAGTAAAAGTGACGAACCAGCCAAATGAGTTGAAAGTCACTATAATACAGATAAAAAATATATATATATATTTCTAATTTAGAATATTTTTTATAGTAAATAATCTCTTTTAATATGTTTGTCGTGTTATACCATTGATTCATAATTTGTGCCTAAAAATGATTGCCAACATACAAAAATTCGATGTTTCGAAAATTCCTAAAAATTCGATGTTCCACAAATTTCGTCAAAAATAATTTTACCATCTTGGGCCCATTTTTTTTAAATTTTCTGCATGACTTCTATTTTATATGGAAAAATTGAAAAACATATAGAAAAAATACATATTTTTTTATATCGCAAATTAACATTTTGTTTTGTAAATAGAAAAAAGAGTACTAATTTTTCTTTTCAGTGTATTTTTTTTTCAAATTAAGCCAACAATACTCTAAAACTCTTTCTAACACACTATTTCGGTACGACTCATATTTTTTGAGATATCAATTATCAAAGATTTCTCTTACTAAAATCGATACTACCTTTTCAAAAGTTACACTTGAGTCAAAAAATGAACCATAATGATGTATTCGGAAAAGTTGTTGGAAATTATAAGCAAATTTATAAAATTTCATGAGCATGACGGTATAACAAGACAAACATATTAAAAGGGCTTATTTACTACAAAAAAACAAAAAATTGGAAATATTTTTTTAAATATCTCGAGAATGGTTGCATTTAGAAGGAGATTGATAATAACCTTTTTTGTTTCAAATAACATCAGGATTCATAATTTGTGATTAAAAATGACTGCTAACATACAATAACTCGAAGTTTCGAAAATTCCTAAAAATTCGATGTTCCACAAAGTTCGTCAAAAACAGTTTTACCATCTTCGGCCCATTTTTTGAATTTTCTACATGATTTATATTTTGTATGAAAGAATTAAAAAAAAATAAAAAATATGTATTTTGGATATTGCAAATTGAATTTTTATTTTGTATATAAAAAAAATAGTACTAATTTTTTTTCTCAGTGTACATTTTTTTCATATTCAACCCAAGGCGCCTAGAAGTATATACTAAGGTGGGCCAACTTGCTAAAACCACTCTTCAGCCATCTTGGAAGTCTACTGTGTTTTGTTTGTAAACAAAACACAATACGCTATTGCCGAAGCTCGCTGGTGATCAGTCTGTCTCTTTCACGCTACAAGCAAATAATTCCCCTTCTACTTTCTTCCGTGCTGTTTTCATATAGCGCTCCCCTAACCAACTTAGTGACGAAACGGCCTCACCTAGTACCATAGACCCGTCCTTGATTCAACCATCAATACTCCATAACTCTTTCTAATGGCGGGTTTACACTAGGGAGATCTATAGCTATAGATGGATTTATTCACCTGAAAATAGGTGTAAACGGATGAAAATAAATATGATACATTTATTCGAGGTATATATAACTTGAATAAATTCAGCATATGTGAACGCTTGTGAATTTCTCACTGGTGAGAAATCACTAAAGTTGGATGCAGTTCTACTTTAGGTGAATAAATTCACCGAAAATATGAATATATTCATTATAGAAGTTCACGCTAGTGTAAACGGTTGATGCGATTTCTATAAATCTCATCATATTTCTTCACATGAATATATCACTAGTCTAAACCCACCCTAAGAGACTAAAGGGTGTGTCACATCAAATTGCATCACGGAAAAAACGCTGTAGAAATTTAATTTTTAGGAATTATATCTTCAGCTTTCGCTTATAATCAGATAAGAGCGAGATGAAGAATAGAAGGTGGGAAGATTCACGGGTTTTGGTTGTGTTGAACTTTGATTGTGTTAGTAGCCAGGAAGATAGGAAGTTCACATACCAGGCATACCAGTCAGTTACTCAAATGGTACAAAATTGAATATGTCAACGAATAACGTTGAAAAAGGATGTACAGAAGCTAATTACAGATTTCCAAATCATATTTTTCGAATTCTGAACAAAAAGACGGGTGGGTAATGTCGGGGACATAACCGGAGTGACGTAGGACTATACAACGCAGACAGCTTATTCTAAATATATATTTTAAATATGTTGTTTTATTGTCTTCTCCTACGTGAATACCTACCTCTCTACCTGAAATATGGATTAGCTTACTGTTTACTCTTTATGAACATGTTGGGAGTTCTGAAATGAACCTTTTGGTTGTGTTTTTGCGTTTTTTTTGTAAAAAATTTCTCATTTTTTTCTCACTGTCTTATATTTGATTCTTGATTTTTTTCCGAAGGCTTTGTACTCATTAAATGTTCAACGCCGGGCATTTTTCGGCGTATGCACATATCGTACAATCAAAATGATGGCTGTGATAAGGAATGCATAGGTGGTCGTCAGTTATGTTTCTATACAATGCAGATGTAACGTCAGTCAATTTTCAACATCAGTTATCAACTAAAGAAAGCAGTTCTTGCTACCGAGAAAATTCGTTAATGCCATCCTGCATACAATGTGTTGTAATTTGGAGCCACTTTTAATTCGGAGACCATGTATGGGTTTGTGAAAACTGAATGATCAATTTAAAAGACCTCAACCACCAATAAGTTCAAAAACAAGCATAAACAAAATAATTCAGTTCATATTATATGTCATATTATGTCACTTTAGAATGCATTGGTATTGTGAATAACTTTTAATAACTTTTCTTTGAATGGCTTAATGGCCATGAAAGGCGCCGTGTTTTACGGTGGCTGGTTTTGCCACCAAAGCAGTCTGTATAAACAAACATTTTCCTTCTTCTACCTGCTGCCGTTTTGAGATTGCGTTTGCCACTCGCTGAAACTGATTGTTGCCACCGAACCGAATGTGCTCTGTTCTGTAGGCGGGTTTTCTTATTGTCGTGAGCAGCTTTGCAAGCCAACTCGAGCACTCCGGCGGCCGAAATTCTATAACCGCTATTAGGTATGCTGGTGCTCCGGCACCAATCTGTTGATGCGATGTGATGTGAAACGATGCCATACAACCACACTGATTTACGGTTTGAAAGAGAATGATATATTTTTCAGCGGATCCGCGCGTTTTGTACTTAAGCGGTACACGCTCACAGGATAGAGACAAATCAGCAGACTCAGCCAAAGGGGAGAGTCCAACGAGACGAACGAATGAGCGTTAAAAGGGAGCGATGGCAAAAAAATATATTCATTACGATTTGTTCGCTCGTTGGATTCACATGCAGGTGTTTCTAACAAACACGAAGGCACCGAAGACTAGTGGAATAGTGGAAAAGCCGCCAAAAAGTTCGGCACGGCGCAGAAGAATATCTCGGAAACTGACAAGAAGAAGGAGAAGGAAGCAAACGCTAAAAAGGGTCCTTTTCAGGTCCACAAAATCATCTTTAATCTAAAGAGTTTATTGTTTTGTTATCACTCGATATCTCCATCTTGTTCGGTTAAACCTTCCTGTTTAGCGAGTGCGTTTGCCACTCGCCACAGTTGGAAAATTTCTTCTCATCCAGCTTGGGACATGTTGTACTGTAAATTACATTTAATGCGACTTGCCGAAGCACCACTCAGTGTCGCATTGGAGATGATTTTAACCTGTAATTGAACATTTGCGAT
This sequence comes from Toxorhynchites rutilus septentrionalis, assembly GCF_029784135.1. Lineage (NCBI taxonomy): Eukaryota > Metazoa > Arthropoda > Insecta > Diptera > Culicidae > Toxorhynchites > Toxorhynchites rutilus. Next base: position 95,880,194 of record NC_073744.1, read on the forward strand.
GACAGTGGTACAGCTTTCACAGTTGGAAAATTTCTTCCCATCCAGCTTGGGACATGTTGGGTCATAATTTGGACCCCCATAGAGTTTACAAAAATCCAATTAGCTAATTATCGAACTAAAATTACTGTACTTTCAATCTGGAAGCAATTTAAGAATTGGTGTAAATTGAATAATCGAGAAAGTCCCCAACCATCAATAAGCTCAGCACAACTGCAAAATTCTCATACTCTTAATATCCTGGCAAACAAATTATGAAAAATCAATTTGTGTTTTATTATTATTTTGGATAATATTTTAGAATGCCTTGAACTGTATTTCGTAAACTCTTTTTTGAAAGGTTTAATGGCCCTGATAAGCGCCGTGTTTTATGGAATGGTTCCAATTTAGAAAACTTTGTACTCGTGGTTTTGAAAAAAAAACCATTTCGAACGCCATCGATGCTGCCTTGTTCTGGATTTGCCACCAAAGCAGTTTGTATGAAGAACAAACTTTTATCTTCTGCTCGTCACTCGCTGAAACTGCCTATTCTTGTCTAGATGTCCACCGAACCGAATGTGGTCTGTTCTGAATGCGGATTTTCTTATCGTCGCGAACAGCTTTGCCAGCCAACTCGATCATTTCGGCGGCTGAAACTATATAACGCCGACTAGGTGGACTGGAGCACTGGTACTAACGCGCTCGGCATAGGGATTTTGCCTTTCCCTTCACTTTTCCTCCTTTGTCATGTCCAGACATGGCTGCTTGTGTTGGTTTGTTGATATGTTGTGATGCGAAACGATGTGGTGTATGATTTGGATGAGAATGATCGTTACGGCAGCGGAGCGGGGATTTTTAAGCTGACTGGCTGGCTCGAGAATTACGCATGTGTGAGACTGCGACCAATGTTTCGTTCATATTTTTTCTTTTTCCTTTCCAATCGGGTTCATTGTATTTCGCTGCTGCTCTGGTTGCCCGTTTTGGTCGGTACGATATAAGGAGCACAAAATGCACCAATCAAAAATGGGCACATAGTGCATTTGGACAATGCTTGATATTTCACAATTATTCAATTATTTATCTCAAGAAAAATGAAATGTTATTCGTTATGATAGATGCGTAGATATATTTCCTATCAATTGATGCAAAAACCTTTGCGATCTATTGAGAAATGCTCGAGTTATAAGCGTTCCAAATCTTGCATTTTTACCTACTTGTTCAGTGCCTAGATTTTCATTTCACCCCCTATATCTTCCGGTTAGACGTAGTCCTACGTCAAAAGACGGGTGGGTAATGTCGGGGACATAACCGGAGTGACGTAGGACTATACAACGCAGACAGCTTATTCTAAATATATATTTTAAATATGTTGTTTTATTGTCTTCTCCTACGTGAATACCTACCTCTCTACCTGAAATATGGATTAGCTTACTGTTTACTCTTTATGAACATGTTGGGAGTTCTGAAATGAACCTTTTGGTTGTGTTTTTGCGTTTTTTTTGTAAAAAATTTCTCATTTTTTTCTCACTGTCTTATATTTGATTCTTGATTTTTTTTCCGAAGGCTTTGTACTCATTAAATGTTCAACGCCGGGCATTTTTCGGCGTATGCACATATCGTACAATCAAAATGATGGCTGTGATAAGGAATGCATAGGTGGTCGTCAGTTATGTTTCTATACAATGCAGATGTAACGTCAGTCAATTTTCAACATCAGTTATCAACTAAAGAAAGCAGTTCTTGCTACCGAGAAAATTCGTTAATGCCATCCTGCATACAATGTGTTGTAATTTGGAGCCACTTTTAATTCGGAGACCATGTATGGGTTTGTGAAAACTGAATGATCAATTTAAAAGACCTCAACCACCAATAAGTTCAAAAACAAGCATAAACAAAATAATTCAGTTCATATTATATGTCATATTATGTCACTTTAGAATGCATTGGTATTGTGAATAACTTTTAATAGCTTTTCTTTGAATGGCTTAATGGCCATGAAAGGCGCCGTGTTTTACGGTGGCTGGTTTTGCCACCAAAGCAGTCTGTATAAACAAACATTTTCCTTCTTCTACCTGCTGCCGTTTTGAGATTGCGTTTGCCACTCGCTGAAACTGATTGTTGCCACCGAACCGAATGTGCTCTGTTCTGTAGGCGGGTTTTCTTATTGTCGTGAGCAGCTTTGCAAGCCAACTCGAGCACTCCGGCGGCCGAAATTCTATAACCGCTATTAGGTATGCTGGTGCTCCGGCACCAATCTGTTGATGCGATGTGATGTGAAACGATGCCATACAACCACACTGATTTACGGTTTGAAAGAGAATGATATATTTTTCAGCGGATCCGCGCGTTTTGTACTTTAGCGGTACACGCTCACAGGATAGAGACAAATCAGCAGACTCAGCCAAAGGGGAGAGTCCAACGAGACGAACGAATGAGCGTTAAAAGGGAGCGATGGCAAAAAAATATATAAAAAAAAAAAAAAAAAAAAAAAAAAAAAAAAGTACTGGGATCGCACTGTTCTGACCGACCTCTCGATCCACCACAACCGGCCAGATATAATGGTTTACGACAAGAGCGACCGCAAAGTCACCATCGTCGATGTCGCTATTCCACTGAACCAGAATCTGGAGGAGACCCACGGTCGCAAAATCTGCAAGTACCGACCATTGGCCGTGGAGCTCAAGGAACTGTGGGGGCTAAGGGAGGTCCCGAGAATTGTTCCAGTCGTTCTCTCTGGAACTGGAATTGTCCCGAAGACACTTCTGGAAGCGCTAAAGGTGTTGAATATGGAGAAGGAATTGGCCGGCATCCAAAAGTCGGTCATCCTTAGCACCTGCGCGATTGTCCGACAATTTCTCGGTCAGGACTGAAACAGCACGAGCATGCAGATACGTGCATTCCGCAGAGCCTAGTCCCCCTTTGGCATTCAGAAGCCCGGGGGCAGGTGAAAATTCTGGCTAGGTTCGCCTAGTTAAGAAGTGAGATAAGTCTGCCAAAAAAAAAAAAAAAATCTCAAATGGGGATCAACATAGGGTAGGAGCCTGCCTGTTGGTCTCAAATGTTCCTATCTCACGCCTCCACGAAGATCATATGACGACATTTTTAGATCGGGCGTGAACTGGAAACACACACCTGGTCTTGGCTCCGAGAACGGGTGTCGAAAGTGGCTAAGTGAGGGGGTGCGAGCGAGTTAGAGCGCTATATCTCTCCCGGGGAAGGCCTCCCGGGTCATGGAGGCCTTGCCAACCCGCTGTCTCCCGGGCAAAGGAGATACACCCAATAAAATGGAGCTACGATCACGAAGAATAATTAGAATGCGATCACCCGAGGAGGGTCCCCGAACTGGAGCTGGTCCTGGAACGGGCGTAAGAGCGAGCGGCCAGCGGCTGGAGGGCGATGTGCAAGAGCGGGCCACCAGCCGGGTTCAACCCGAAGAGCTACCGCCACACGGAAACAGCAGCCATCGACATCACCCAAGAAACGCTGCGCCTACGAGACGTGTTGCGACTGCCAGACGACAGTCGTCCACACTTGTGGGTACCACTAGGCGCCGGATCATGTGGACACACGAAATGAATGAATTCGTGATCCGCGCCTATTACATCTGCACTGCTTTGGAGACGGACATGAGCGGTCGCCCTCGAATACTAACAATGTTCGAGGAAGCGTATCCAGAGTTCGTCGGGAGGCTTGATCAGAACGCGATGAACGCGAGGCGTAGAGCGATAGTACGCAACAACATGCTCTCCCAAACGCAAATCGACGAGATCAAGCAGCAGGTGCAGAGAGAAATAAGCTCCAGGAACAACAGAGCAAGCGATGTGTCGAGACGAAGTTCAGTACGGCTGAGCAATTCATTCGCGAGTGGGGCACGCGAATCAGCACCAGTGGAGGCCACAGTACTACAACCCCCTGAGCCGGAAGACCCACAGCCAGATCAACAACTACTACGCGATCTGGTCTTCCACTACGACGAGGCGATCTCACAGTTCCGCGACACAGACCCATTGTCGCGCCCCAGGATCCCGAAGTTGCAGCATTCCCGCAGGCTGACAAGTGCAGTAAAGCTCATGAACGAGCACGTTCTTCCGCTGCACTTGGTTGATGCTGAGAACATGGAGGAGCTGCAACTGAAAGTTTACTGTGCTGCTGTGGCGACCGCCAAAAGTTTAGGATACCGTATTAGGCCAAGAGGCGGACTGCTCCAACATCTCCGTGAAAGGCGTGAGCCTCCATGGCGAAGGAGATTGGAGCAACGGATCCTAAACAAGCGCGCCGCAATTGGAAGACTGATGGCGTACAAAAGAGGCAGCAGATCGGCGAAATTATGTCGCCAAGTTGCTGTGATCGTGCGGCCTACTGAACTTCGCCAGCTGGGAGCTCACCAGCTGTCGGAAAAACTCGACACACTGGTACAGCAATTGAGCGTCCTAACTAAACGGCTGAAACGTTACTCTGACTCTGCAAAGCGCCAGGAACAAAATCGGATGTTCAGAGATAACGAAAAAGCGTTCTACGACCACATTAGCGACGAGAAGCCCGACTACCGCGAAGGTTTGCCAGATATTAGCGATGTGACGAACTTCTGGGCTGGTATTTGGGAGACCCCAGTACAACATCGCGACGGGCAAATGTGGTTAAGACGGGAGGAGGAGAGTTGTGGTGAAATTGGAGAGATGCCAGCTATCATCGTCGAAGAGAACGATGTCCGCGAAGCCTCGCGGTACCTGAGGAACTGGGCAGCACCGGGCCCCGATGGTGTTCAGAACTTCTGGCACAAGAAGCTGACCGTCGCACATCAAAAGATAGCTGAGTGCTTCAACAAGGTGCTACGTGACCCACACAACCTCCCTGAATTCGCCACCCGTGGCGTCACATTCCTCCTCCCGAAAGACAGCAACACATTGAACCCATCAAAGTACAGGCCGATAACGTGCCTATCGAGTCTGTACAAGATATTAAGCAGCATCATAACCGCCAAAGTTTCTGCCCACTGCGAACAACACCATATCATCGCAGAAGAGCAGAAAGGATGCAGGAAAAATACGCATGGCTGCAAAGACCAGGCCATCATCGACGCAACCATAGTCGGCCAGGCGGTTTATAATCAGCGGAACCTAAGCATGGCCTATATCGATTACAGGAAGGCTTATGACTCCATACCTCACTCGTTTCTCGTCCGGGTATTGGAGCTCTACAAAATTGATCCCGTCGTCGTTAGGTTCCTGCAGCATGCGATGAGGCAGTGGAGCACGTCTCTGCACCTTAGTGATGGGGAAAATGTGTTGCAGTCTAGAACGCTGCAGATAAAGAGGGGGATATTCCAAGGCGACTCTTTCAGCCCGCTTTGGTTTTGTCTGGCACTGAACCCCCTCAGTAGGACGCTCAATAGAAACGGTCATGGCTATAAAATAAGGTATGGCGACGGCGCCCACGAAGAAATGACCCATACCTTTTACATGGACGATCTCAAGGTCTACGCTGATTCACGTCAGCGTCTAGGTGTAGCTATCCGGGTTGTCGAAGACATAAGCAGGGACATCTGTATGGAGTTCGGCCTCGACAAGTGTCGCTGTGTCCACCTGCTGAAAGGACAACTTACCGAATCCGGAGGCTACGAGGTCTATGACGGCGAGTTTATAAGAGACATGGTTCGTGGCGAATCCTATAAATATCTTGGATTCCGACAGCTCACCGGGATTCGCCACTCCGACATCAAGACGGAGCTGCGAGACAAGTTCTTGAGTCGAGTGAACTGTGTCCTGAGGACTTTCCTCAACGCGGGGAACAAGGTACGCGCGATCAACACATTCGCGGTTCCCCTGCTGACCTTCAGTTTTGGTGTAGTCAAATGGAGCAAAACTGACCTAGAGGACCTTGAGAGGAGGATGAGGAAAGCATTCAAAGAGGCCGGAATGCACCATCCTCAATCGGCACTGGAGAGAGTTTCACTACCACGCAAAGAAGGGGGACTTGGAATCGTCGACATTTCTGCACTGTGTGTTGCCCAGGTACGACAACTGCGCGAGTACTTCGCAGAACGCGCCAACCAAAACGCGCTATACCGGGCTGTCTGCGCCGCCGACAGAGGATACAGCGCTCTGCACTTGGCGCAAGCGGAGTACCAACTCAACTGCAATCTGCAGACAGTGGAGGAGAAGATTGCAGCTTGGAAGCAGAAGGCAGTGCATGGTGCCCACCCCCATCAACTGGATCGGCCACACGTCGACAAGGCCGCATCTAATCTGTGGCTAACGCGTGGTGAACTCTCTTCAGTAGTAGAAGCCGACATGATAGCCATCCAGGACAGGATAATGCCGACGAGAAACTGCAGGCGGTACGTCTGGCATCAAGACGTTGATGACATTTGCCGGATGTGCCATCAACCAGGTGAAAACATAGAACACATTATGGGAGGCTGTCCCGTTTTGGCCAACGCAGCCTACACCGAGCGCCACAACAACGTGGCCCGTATTGTTCATCGACAACTGGCGCTCCAATGTGCTCTACTGGAAGACAACGTACCAAACTACCGGTACCTGCCTGCACCTGTCCTGGAAAATGACCGTTTCAAGCTGTACTGGGATCGCACTGTTCTGACCGACCTCTCGATCCACCACAACCGGCCAGATATAATGGTTTACGACAAGAGCGACCGCAAAGTCACCATCATCGATGTCGCTATTCCACTGAACCAGAATCTGGAGGAGACCCACGGTCGCAAAATCTGCAAGTACCGACCATTGGCCGTGGAGCTCAAGGAACTGTGGGGGCTAAGGGAGGTCCCAAGAATTGTTCCAGTCGTTCTCTCTGGAACTGGAATTGTCCCGAAGACACTTCTGGAAGCGCTAAAGGTGTTGAATATGGAGAAGGAATTGGCCGGCATCCAAAAGTCGGTCATCCTTAGCACCTGCGCGATTGTCCGACAATTTCTCGGTCAGGACTGAAACAGCACGAGCATGCAGATACGTGCATTCCGCAGAGCCTAGTCCCCCTTTGGCATTCAGAAGCCCGGGGGCAGGTGAAAATTCTGGCTAGGTTCGCCTAGTTAAGAAGTGAGATAAGTCTGCTAAAAAAATTTGGTTCTCAAATGGGGATCAACACTAGGGTAGGAGCCTACCTGTTGGTCTCAAATGTTCCTATCTCACGCCTCCACGAAGATCATATGACGACATTTTTAGATCGGGCGTGAACTGGAAACACACACCTGGTCTTGGCTCCGAGAACGGGTGTCGAAAGTGGCTAAGTGAGGGGGTGCGAGCGAGTCAGAGCGCTATATCTCTCCCGGGGAAGGCCTCCCGGGTCATGGAGGCCTTGCCAACCCGCTGTCTCCCGGGCAAAGGAGATACACCCAGAAAATGGAGCTACGTTCACGAAGAATACTCAGAATGCGATCGCCCGAGGAGGGTCCCCGAACTGGAGCTGGTCCTGGAACGGGCGTAAGAGCGAGCGGCCAGCGGCTGGAGGGCGATGTGCAAGAGCGGGCCACCAGCCGGGTTCAACCCGAAGAGCTACCGCCACACGGAAACAGCAGCCATCGACATCACCAACGAAACGCTGCGCCTACGAGGCGTGTTGCGACTGTCAGACGACAGTCGTCCACACTTGTGGGTACTACTAGGCGACGGATCATGTGGACACATGAAATGAATGAATTCGTGATCCGCGCCTATTACATCTGCACTGCTTTGGAGACGGACATGAGCGGTCGCCCTCGAATACTCGCAATGTTCGAGGAAGCGTATCCAGAGTTCGTCGGGAGGCTTGACCAAAACGCGATGAACGCGAGGCGTAGAGCGATTGTACGCAACAATATGCTCTCCCAAACGCAAGTCGACGAGATCAAGCAGCAGGTGCAGAGAGAACTAAGCTCCAGAACAAGCAGAGCAAGCGATGTGTCGAGACGAAGTTCAGTACGGCTGAGCAATTCATTCGCGAGTGGGGCACGCGAATCAGCACCAGTGGAGGCCACAGTACAACAACCCCCTGAGCCGGAAGATCCACAGCCAGATCAACAACTACTACGCGATCTGGTCTTCCATTACGACGAGGCGATCTCACAGTTCCGCGACACGGACCCTTTGTCGCGCCCCAGGATCCCGAAGTTGCAGCATTCCCGCAGGCTGACAAGTGCAGTAAAGCTCATGAACGAGCACGTTCTTCCGCTGCACTTGGTTGATGCTGAGAACATGGAGGAGCTGCAACTGAAAGTTTACTGTGCTGCTGTGGCGACCGCCAAAAGTTTAGGATACCGTATTAGGCCAAGAGGCGGACTGCTCCAACATCTCCGTGAAAGGCGTGAGCCTCCATGGCGAAGGAGATTGGAGCAACGGATCCTAAACAAGCGCGCCGCAATTGGAAGACTGATGGCGTACAAAAGAGGCAGCAGATCGGCGAAATTATGTCGCCAAGTTGCTGTGATCGTGCGGCCTACTGAACTTCGCCAGCTGGGAGCTCACCAGCTGACGGAAAAACTCGACACACTGGTACAGCAATTGAGCGTCCTAACTAAACGGCTGAAACGTTACTCTGACTCTGCAAAGCGCCAGGAACAAAATCGGATGTTCAGAGATAACGAAAAAGCGTTCTACGACCACATTAGCGACGAGAAGCCCGACTACCGCGAAGGTTTGCCAGATATTAGCGATGTGACGAACTTCTGGGCTGATATTTGGGAGACCCCAGTAGAACATCGCGACGGGCAAATGTGGTTAAGACGGGAGGAGGAGAGTTGTGGTGAAATTGGAGAGATGCCAGCTATCATCGTCGGAGAGAACGATGTCCGCGAAGCCTCGCGGTACCTGAGGAACTGGGCAGCACCGGGCCCCGATGGTGTCCAGAACTTTTGGCACAAGAAGCTGACCGTCGCACATCCAAAGATAGCTGAGTGCTTCAACAAGGTACTACGTGACCCACACAACCTTCCTGAATTCGCCACCCGTGGCGTCACCTTCCTCCTCCCGAAAGACAGCAACACATTGAACCCATCAAAGTACAGACCGATAACGTGCCTATCGAGTCTGTACAAAATACTGAGCAGCATAATTACCGCCAAAGTTTCTGCTCACTGCGAACAGCATCACATCATCGCAGAAGAGCAGAAAGGATGCAGGAAAAATACGCATGGCTGCAAAGACCAGGCCATCATCGACGCAGCCATAGTCGGCCAGGCGGTATATAACCAGCGGAACCTAAGTATGGCCTACATCGATTACAGGAAGGCTTATGACTCCATACCTCACTCGTTTCTCGTCCGGGTATTGGAGCTCTACAAAATTGATCCCGTCGTCGTTAGGTTCCTGCAGCATGCGATGAGGCAGTGGAGTACGTCTCTGCACCTCAGTGATGGGGAAAATGTGTTGCAGTCTAGAACGCTGCAGATAAAGAGGGGGATATTCCAAGGCGACTCTTTCAGCCCGCTTTGGTTTTGTCTGGCACTGAACCCCCTCAGTAGGACGCTCAATAGAAACGGTCATGGCTATAAAATAAGGTATGGCGACGGCGCCCACGAAGAAGTGACCCATACCTTTTACATGGACGATCTCAAGGTCTACGCTGATTCACGTCAGCGTCTAGGTGTAGCTATCCGGGTTGTCGAAGACATAAGCAGGGACATCTGTATGGAGTTCGGCCTCGACAAGTGTCGCTGTGTCCACCTGCTGAAAGGACAACTTACCGAATCCGGAGGCTACGAGGTCTATGACGGCGAGTTTATAAGAGACATGGTTCGTGGCGAATCCTATAAATATCTTGGATTCCGACAGCTCACCGGGATTCGCCACTCCGACATCAAGACGGAGCTGCGAGACAAGTTCTTGAGTCGAGTGAACTGTGTCCTGAGGACTTTCCTCAACGCGGGGAACAAGGTACGCGCGATCAACACATTCGCGGTTCCCCTGCTGACCTTCAGTTTTGGTGTAGTCAAATGGAGCAAAACTAACCTAGAGGACCTTGAGAGGAGGATGAGGAAAGCATTCAAAGAGGCCGGAATGCACCATCCTCAATCGGCACTGGAGAGAGTTTCACTACCACGCAAAGAAGGGGGACTTGGAATCGTCGACATTTCTGCACTGTGTGTTGCCCAGGTACGACAACTGCGCGAGTACTTCGCAGAACGCGCCAACCAAAACGCGCTATACCGGGCTGTCTGCGCCGCCGACAGAGGATACAGCGCTCTGCACTTGGCGCAAGCGGAGTACCAACTCAACTGCAATCTGCAGACAGTGGAGGAGAAGATTGCAGCTTGGAAGCAGAAGGCAGTGCATGGTGCCCACCCCCATCAACTGGACCGGCCACACGTCGACAAGGCCGCATCTAATCTGTGGCTAACGCGTGGTGAACTCTCTTCAGTAGTAGAAGCCGACATGATAGCCATCCAGGACAGGATAATGCCGACGAGAAACTGCAGGCGGTACGTCTGGCATCAAGACGTTGATGACATTTGCCGGATGTGCCATCAACCAGGTGAAAACATAGAGCACATTATGGGAGGCTGTCCCGTTTTGGCCAACGCAGCCTACACCGAGCGCCACAACAACGTGGCCCGTATTGTTCATCGACAACTGGCGCTCCAATGTGCTCTACTGGAAGACAACGTACCAAACTACCGGTACCTGCCTGCACCTGTCCTGGAAAATGACCGTTTCAAGCTGTACTGGGATCGCACTGTTCTGACCGACCTCTCGATCCACCACAACCGCCCAGATATAATGGTTTACGACAAGAGCGACCGCAAAGTCACCATCATCGATGTCGCTATTCCACTGAACCAGAATCTGGAGGAGACCCACGGTCGCAAAATCTGCAAGTACCGACCATTGGCCGTGGAGCTCAAGGAACTGTGGGGGCTAAGGGAGGTCCCAAGAATTGTTCCAGTCGTTCTCTCTGGAACTGGAATTATCCCGAAGACACTTCTGGAAGCGCTAAAGGTGTTGAACATCGAGAAGGAATTGGCCGGCATCCAAAAGTCGGTCATCCTTAGCACCTGCGCGATTGTCCGACAATTCCTCGGTCAGGACTAAAACAGCACGAGCATGCAGATACGTGCATTCCGCAGAGCCTAGTCCCCCTTTGGCATTCAGAAGCCCGGGGGCAGGTGAAAATTCTGGCTAGGTTCGCCTAGTTAAGAAGTGAGATAAGTCTGCCAAAAAAAAAAATCTAACTAGGTCTCAGGTTCTCAAATGGGGATCAACACTAGGGTAGGAGCCTACCTGTTGGTCTCAAATGTTCCTATCTCACGCCTCCACGAAGATCATATGACGACATTTTTAGATCGGGCGTGAACTGGAAACACACACCTGGTCTTGGCTCCGAGAACGGGTGTCGAAAGTGGCTAAGTGAGGGGGTGCGAGCGAGTCAGAGCGCTATATCTCTCCCGGGGAAGGCCTCCCGGGTCATGGAGGCCTTGCCAACCCGCTGTCTCCCGGGCAAAGGAGATACACCCAGAAAATGGAGCTACGTTCACGAAGAATACTCAGAATGCGATCGCCCGAGGAGGGTCCCCGAACTGGAGCTGGTCCTGGAACGGGCGTAAGAGCGAGCGGCCAGCGGCTGGAGGGCGATGTGCAAGAGCGGGCCACCAGCCGGGTTCAACCCGAAGAGCTACCGCCACACGGAAACAGCAGCCATCGACATCACCAACGAAACGCTGCGCCTACGAGGCGTGTTGCGACTGTCAGACGACAGTCGTCCACACTTGTGGGTACTACTAGGCGACGGATCATGTGGACACATGAAATGAATGAATTCGTGATCCGCGCCTATTACATCTGCACTGCTTTGGAGACGGACATGAGCGGTCGCCCTCGAATACTCGCAATGTTCGAGGAAGCGTATCCAGAGTTCGTCGGGAGGCTTGACCAAAACGCGATGAACGCGAGGCGTAGAGCGATTGTACGCAACAATATGCTCTCCCAAACGCAAGTCGACGAGATCAAGCAGCAGGTGCAGAGAGAACTAAGCTCCAGAACAAGCAGAGCAAGCGATGTGTCGAGACGAAGTTCAGTACGGCTGAGCAATTCACTCGCGAGTGGGGCACGTGAATCAGCACCAGTGGAGGCCACAGTACAACAACCCCCTGAGCCGGAAGACCCACAGCCAGATCAACAACTACTACGCGATCTGGTCTTCCATTACGACGAGGCGATCTCACAGTTCCGCGACACGGACCCTTTGTCGCGCCCCAGGATCCCGAAGTTGCAGCATTCCCGCAGGCTGACAAGTGCAGTAAAGCTCATGAACGAGCACGTTCTTCCGCTGCACTTGGTTGATGCTGAGAACATGGAGGAGCTGCAACTGAAAGTTTACTGTGCTGCTGTGGCGACCGCCAAAAGTTTAGGATACCGTATTAGGCCAAGAGGCGGACTGCTCCAACATCTCCGTGAAAGGCGTGAGCCTCCATGGCGAAGGAGATTGGAGCAACGGATCCTAAACAAGCGCGCCGCAATTGGAAGACTGATGGCGTACAAAAGAGGCAGCAGATCGGCGAAATTATGTCGCCAAGTTGCTGTGATCGTGCGGCCTACTGAACTTCGCCAGCTGGGAGCTCACCAGCTGACGGAAAAACTCGACACACTGGTACAGCAATTGAGCGTCCTAACTAAACGGCTGAAACGTTACTCTGACTCTGCAAAGCGCCAGGAACAAAATCGGATGTTCAGAGATAACGAAAAAGCGTTCTACGACCACATTAGCGACGAGAAGCCCGACTACCGCGAAGGTTTGCCAGATATTAGCGATGTGACGAACTTCTGGGCTGGTATTTGGGAGACCCCAGTAGAACATCGCGACGGGCAAATGTGGTTAAGACGGGAGGAGGAGAGTTGTGGTGAAATTGGAGAGATGCCAGCTATCATCGTCGGAGAGAACGATGTCCGCGAAGCCTCGCGGTACCTGAGGAACTGGGCAGCACCGGGCCCCGATGGTGTCCAGAACTTTTGGCACAAGAAGCTGACCGTCGCACATCCAAAGACAGCTGAGTGCTTCAACAAGGTGCTACGTGACCCACACAACCTTCCTGAATTCGCCACCCGTGGCGTCACCTTCCTCCTCCCGAAAGACAGCAACACATTGAACCCATCAAAGTACAGACCGATAACGTGCCTATCGAGTCTGTACAAAATACTGAGCAGCATAATTACCGCCAAAGTTTCTGCTCACTGCGAACAGCATCACATCATCGCAGAAGAGCAGAAAGGATGCAGGAAAAATACGCATGGCTGCAAAGACCAGGCCATCATCGACGCAGCCATAGTCGGCCAGGCGGTATATAACCAGCGGAACCTAAGTATGGCCTACATCGATTACAGGAAGGCTTATGACTCCATACCTCACTCGTTTCTCGTCCGGGTATTGGAGCTCTACAAAATTGATCCCGTCGTCGTTAGGTTCCTGCAGCATGCGATGAGGCAGTGGAGTACGTCTCTGCACCTCAGTGATGGGGAAAATGTGTTGCAGTCTAGAACGCTGCAGATAAAGAGGGGGATATTCCAAGGCGACTCTTTCAGCCCGCTTTGGTTTTGTCTGGCACTGAACCCCCTCAGTAGGACGCTCAATAGAAACGGTCATGGCTATAAAATAAGGTATGGCGACGGCGCCCACGAAGAAGTGACCCATACCTTTTACATGGACGATCTCAAGGTCTACGCTGATTCACGTCAGCGTCTAGGTGTAGCTATCCGGGTTGTCGAAGACATAAGCAGGGACATCTGTATGGAGTTCGGCCTCGACAAGTGTCGCTGTGTCCACCTGCTGAAAGGACAACTTACCGAATCCGGAGGCTACGAGGTCTATGACGGCGAGTTTATAAGAGACATGGTTCGTGGCGAATCCTATAAATATCTTGGATTCCGACAGCTCACCGGGATTCGCCACTCCGACATCAAGACGGAGCTGCGAGACAAGTTCTTGAGTCGAGTGAACTGTGTCCTGAGGACTTTCCTCAACGCGGGGAACAAGGTACGCGCGATCAACACATTCGCGGTTCCCCTGCTGACCTTCAGTTTTGGTGTAGTCAAATGGAGCAAAACTAACCTAGAGGACCTTGAGAGGAGGATGAGGAAAGCATTCAAAGAGGCCGGAATGCACCATCCTCAATCGGCACTGGAGAGAGTTTCACTACCACGCAAAGAAGGGGGACTTGGAATCGTCGACATTTCTGCACTGTGTGTTGCCCAGGTACGACAACTGCGCGAGTACTTCGCAGAACGCGCCAACCAAAACGCGCTATACCGGGCTGTCTGCGCCGCCGACAGAGGATACAGCGCTCTGCACTTGGCGCAAGCGGAGTACCAACTCAACTGCAATCTGCAGACAGTGGAGGAGAAGATTGCAGCTTGGAAGCAGAAGGCAGTGCATGGTGCCCACCCCCATCAACTGGACCGGCCACACGTCGACAAGGCCGCATCTAATCTGTGGCTAACGCGTGGTGAACTCTCTTCAGTAGTAGAAGCCGACATGATAGCCATCCAGGACAGGATAATGCCGACGAGAAACTGCAGGCGGTACGTCTGGCATCAAGACGTTGATGACATTTGCCGGATGTGCCATCAACCAGGTGAAAACATAGAGCACATTATGGGAGGCTGTCCCGTTTTGGCCAACGCAGCCTACACCGAGCGCCACAACAACGTGGCCCGTATTGTTCATCGACAACTGGCGCTCCAATGTGCTCTACTGGAAGACAACGTACCAAACTACCGGTACCTGCCTGCACCTGTCCTGGAAAATGACCGTTTCAAGCTGTACTGGGATCGCACTGTTCTGACCGACCTCTCGATCCACCACAACCGCCCAGATATAATGGTTTACGACAAGAGCGACCGCAAAGTCACCATCATCGATGTCGCTATTCCACTGAACCAGAATCTGGAGGAGACCCACGGTCGCAAAATCTGCAAGTACCGACCATTGGCCGTGGAGCTCAAGGAACTGTGGGGGCTAAGGGAGGTCCCAAGAATTGTTCCAGTCGTTCTCTCTGGAACTGGAATTATCCCGAAGACACTTCTGGAAGCGCTAAAGGTGTTGAACATCGAGAAGGAATTGGCCGGCATCCAAAAGTCGGTCATCCTTAGCACCTGCGCGATTGTCCGACAATTCCTCGGTCAGGACTAAAACAGCACGAGCATGCAGATACGTGCATTCCGCAGAGCCTAGTCCCCCTTTGGCATTCAGAAGCCCGGGGGCAGGTGAAAATTCTGGCTAGGTTCGCCTAGTTAAGAAGTGAGATAAGTCTGCCAAAAAAAAAATCTAACTAGGTCTCAGGTTCTCAAATGGGGATCAACACTAGGGTAGGAGCCTACCTGTTGGTCTCAAATGTTCCTATCTCACGCCTCCACGAAGATCATATGACGACATTTTTAGATCGGGCGTGAACTGGAAACACACACCTGGTCTTGGCTCCGAGAACGGGTGTCGAAAGTGGCTAAGTGAGGGGGTGCGAGCGAGTCAGAGCGCTATATCTCTCCCGGGGAAGGCCTCCCGGGTCATGGAGGCCTTGCCAACCCGCTGTCTCCCGGGCAAAGGAGATACACCCAGAAAATGGAGCTACGTTCACGAAGAATACTCAGAATGCGATCGCCCGAGGAGGGTCCCCGAACTGGAGCTGGTCCTGGAACGGGCGTAAGAGCGAGCGGCCAGCGGCTGGAGGGCGATGTGCAAGAGCGGGCCACCAGCCGGGTTCAACCCGAAGAGCTACCGCCACACGGAAACAGCAGCCATCGACATCACCAACGAAACGCTGCGCCTACGAGGCGTGTTGCGACTGTCAGACGACAGTCGTCCACACTTGTGGGTACTACTAGGCGACGGATCATGTGGACACATGAAATGAATGAATTCGTGATCCGCGCCTATTACATCTGCACTGCTTTGGAGACGGACATGAGCGGTCGCCCTCGAATACTCGCAATGTTCGAGGAAGCGTATCCAGAGTTCGTCGGGAGGCTTGACCAAAACGCGATGAACGCGAGGCGTAGAGCGATTGTACGCAACAATATGCTCTCCCAAACGCAAGTCGACGAGATCAAGCAGCAGGTGCAGAGAGAACTAAGCTCCAGAACAAGCAGAGCAAGCGATGTGTCGAGACGAAGTTCAGTACGGCTGAGCAATTCATTCGCGAGTGGGGCACGCGAATCAGCACCAGTGGAGGCCACAGTACAACAACCCCCTGAGCCGGAAGATCCACAGCCAGATCAACAACTACTACGCGATCTGGTCTTCCATTACGACGAGGCGATCTCACAGTTCCGCGACACGGACCCTTTGTCGCGCCCCAGGATCCCGAAGTTGCAGCATTCCCGCAGGCTGACAAGTGCAGTAAAGCTCATGAACGAGCACGTTCTTCCGCTGCACTTGGTTGATGCTGAGAACATGGAGGAGCTGCAACTGAAAGTTTACTGTGCTGCTGTGGCGACCGCCAAAAGTTTAGGATACCGTATTAGGCCAAGAGGCGGACTGCTCCAACATCTCCGTGAAAGGCGTGAGCCTCCATGGCGAAGGAGATTGGAGCAACGGATCCTAAACAAGCGCGCCGCAATTGGAAGACTGATGGCGTACAAAAGAGGCAGCAGATCGGCGAAATTATGTCGCCAAGTTGCTGTGATCGTGCGGCCTACTGAACTTCGCCAGCTGGGAGCTCACCAGCTGACGGAAAAACTCGACACACTGGTACAGCAATTGAGCGTCCTAACTAAACGGCTGAAACGTTACTCTGACTCTGCAAAGCGCCAGGAACAAAATCGGATGTTCAGAGATAACGAAAAAGCGTTCTACGACCACATTAGCGACGAGAAGCCCGACTACCGCGAAGGTTTGCCAGATATTAGCGATGTGACGAACTTCTGGGCTGATATTTGGGAGACCCCAGTAGAACATCGCGACGGGCAAATGTGGTTAAGACGGGAGGAGGAGAGTTGTGGTGAAATTGGAGAGATGCCAGCTATCATCGTCGGAGAGAACGATGTCCGCGAAGCCTCGCGGTACCTGAGGAACTGGGCAGCACCGGGCCCCGATGGTGTCCAGAACTTTTGGCACAAGAAGCTGACCGTCGCACATCCAAAGATAGCTGAGTGCTTCAACAAGGTACTACGTGACCCACACAACCTTCCTGAATTCGCCACCCGTGGCGTCACCTTCCTCCTCCCGAAAGACAGCAACACATTGAACCCATCAAAGTACAGACCGATAACGTGCCTATCGAGTCTGTACAAAATACTGAGCAGCATAATTACCGCCAAAGTTTCTGCTCACTGCGAACAGCATCACATCATCGCAGAAGAGCAGAAAGGATGCAGGAAAAATACGCATGGCTGCAAAGACCAGGCCATCATCGACGCAGCCATAGTCGGCCAGGCGGTATATAACCAGCGGAACCTAAGTATGGCCTACATCGATTACAGGAAGGCTTATGACTCCATACCTCACTCGTTTCTCGTCCGGGTATTGGAGCTCTACAAAATTGATCCCGTCGTCGTTAGGTTCCTGCAGCATGCGATGAGGCAGTGGAGTACGTCTCTGCACCTCAGTGATGGGGAAAATGTGTTGCAGTCTAGAACGCTGCAGATAAAGAGGGGGATATTCCAAGGCGACTCTTTCAGCCCGCTTTGGTTTTGTCTGGCACTGAACCCCCTCAGTAGGACGCTCAATAGAAACGGTCATGGCTATAAAATAAGGTATGGCGACGGCGCCCACGAAGAAGTGACCCATACCTTTTACATGGACGATCTCAAGGTCTACGCTGATTCACGTCAGCGTCTAGGTGTAGCTATCCGGGTTGTCGAAGACATAAGCAGGGACATCTGTATGGAGTTCGGCCTCGACAAGTGTCGCTGTGTCCACCTGCTGAAAGGACAACTTACCGAATCCGGAGGCTACGAGGTCTATGACGGCGAGTTTATAAGAGACATGGTTCGTGGCGAATCCTATAAATATCTTGGATTCCGACAGCTCACCGGGATTCGCCACTCCGACATCAAGACGGAGCTGCGAGACAAGTTCTTGAGTCGAGTGAACTGTGTCCTGAGGACTTTCCTCAACGCGGGGAACAAGGTACGCGCGATCAACACATTCGCGGTTCCCCTGCTGACCTTCAGTTTTGGTGTAGTCAAATGGAGCAAAACTAACCTAGAGGACCTTGAGAGGAGGATGAGGAAAGCATTCAAAGAGGCCGGAATGCACCATCCTCAATCGGCACTGGAGAGAGTTTCACTACCACGCAAAGAAGGGGGACTTGGAATCGTCGACATTTCTGCACTGTGTGTTGCCCAGGTACGACAACTGCGCGAGTACTTCGCAGAACGCGCCAACCAAAACGCGCTATACCGGGCTGTCTGCGCCGCCGACAGAGGATACAGCGCTCTGCACTTGGCGCAAGCGGAGTACCAACTCAACTGCAATCTGCAGACAGTGGAGGAGAAGATTGCAGCTTGGAAGCAGAAGGCAGTGCATGGTGCCCACCCCCATCAACTGGACCGGCCACACGTCGACAAGGCCGCATCTAATCTGTGGCTAACGCGTGGTGAACTCTCTTCAGTAGTAGAAGCCGACATGATAGCCATCCAGGACAGGATAATGCCGACGAGAAACTGCAGGCGGTACGTCTGGCATCAAGACGTTGATGACATTTGCCGGATGTGCCATCAACCAGGTGAAAACATAGAGCACATTATGGGAGGCTGTCCCGTTTTGGCCAACGCAGCCTACACCGAGCGCCACAACAACGTGGCCCGTATTGTTCATCGACAACTGGCGCTCCAATGTGCTCTACTGGAAGACAACGTACCAAACTACCGGTACCTGCCTGCACCTGTCCTGGAAAATGACCGTTTCAAGCTGTACTGGGATCGCACTGTTCTGACCGACCTCTCGATCCACCACAACCGCCCAGATATAATGGTTTACGACAAGAGCGACCGCAAAGTCACCATCATCGATGTCGCTATTCCACTGAACCAGAATCTGGAGGAGACCCACGGTCGCAAAATCTGCAAGTACCGACCATTGGCCGTGGAGCTCAAGGAACTGTGGGGGCTAAGGGAGGTCCCAAGAATTGTTCCAGTCGTTCTCTCTGGAACTGGAATTATCCCGAAGACACTTCTGGAAGCGCTAAAGGTGTTGAACATCGAGAAGGAATTGGCCGGCAACCAAAAGTCGGTCATCCTTAGCACCTGCGCGATTGTCCGACAATTCCTCGGTCAGGACTAAAACAGCACGGGCATGCAGATACGTGCATTCCGCAGAGCCTAGTCCCCCTTTGGCATTCAGAAGCCCGGGGGCAGGTGAAAATTCTGGCTAGGTTCGCCTAGTTAAGATGTGAGATAAGTCTGCCAAAAGAAAAACACGCATACAAGCAAGTGAAGTGACGGAAGCAATTATTATATTAAGTGTGATTTGCAATTTTCCGCACCCATTGGTGGCTTTTCAAAGTGCTTTACTAGAACAAAGTGTAATTTTCTGGGAACATACCCCTTAGTGAATATCTCCCAATAAGGAATTTTAGTGATTTCATATCCGTACCTGCTGACTATAACCTAGGTATAGTCAAGCAGAAGCATGGCTTCAAGTAGCTCCGGGCCTCCGGGAGGCCGGGCTACAAATTTCTATGAGGGCAGGCCCACCGAAGCCACCGCTCCACTATGGGCGGACCCCTCGAACGGTAATCTCCAGATACTGCTTCTGAGAGCCACAGGAGACAAGGTGCTTCCAACAAACCCCTTCACAGTCAGCAATACCATCAAGGCAGTTGTAAAAAAATTCAACAGCGCCAAACCACAGCGAGATGATAAAAAGAAACTCCAGTACATCTTGACAACCAGGGATGAGGATACAGTCGGTAAGTTACTTTCGATTACCAAACTGATTGATAATACTCCTGTAGAAGTGATCTTCCACCCAACTTTAAACCAACGCAAATGCGTTGTGACTTGCCGCGAAGTTATCGACCTGCCGGAATCCGAACTGGTGAAAGAACTCACCGCTCAAGGTGTGATCGGCGTCAAACGCATCACCAGAAAGGACAACAACATTGTTGTGCCAACGGCCACTTTAATATTGACCATTCGCGGAACTGTCGTTCCCAATTTTATTTACTTTGGGTTCATTCGAGCCGGGACTAGAAATTTTTATCCCAATCCCATGCAATGCTACAAGTGCTACAAATTTGGACATACGAACAAGCGATGCAAACGCGAAAATCCGCTTTGCAGAAACTGCGGCCATGAACATCCGGAACAACAAACAGACGCAAACAAAGTATGCGATGCTTCAGCTTTTTGTGTCAACTGCCAAGGGAACCACTCCTCTTCTAGTAGGAATTGTCCCGTATGGCAAACCGAAAATAAAATCACCAGAATAAGAATCGACAATGGAATCTCATACAAAGAGGCAAAGGAACAGCTGCAACTTCAAAACAATGCTCCAACATTCGCAAGTGTTCTGCAAGACAGACTTTCCAACTTGCAAAAGCCAGCACCCAGCTGCAACTGCAAATGTAACTGCGCCTCGGCCGCTTCGGCCACTTCTAGTCGCGAAAGCACCCCCCCAATTGACACTACATTCGATACAACCATGACAGATTCAACAACTGGTAGTTCATCAACTGAATCCGAAAGCGAATCAGTCATTTCTATGGACACGTCTGATGTTCCAAACAAAAACAAAAACAAAAGAAAAATAACTAAAGGATCATCCTCAGAGTCAGATAAAAAATCTGAAGATGAGACCCAAACAAACAAGGACAAGAAAAGAACTAAGAATGAACAAAGACAGACACCAACAACAAATAACAATACTACCCCAACAGAAAACAACAACAACAACAACAACAACAACACACATCAAACAAAAAACAACAATAACAACAACAGCAACGCACATTCAACAAAAAACAACACAAACACAACAAACACTCCAAAGACTTCTACACCAAACAAAAACAACACCAATACCTCAAAGAAAGCTTCTCTTTCCAAGGGTAAAGGACCATCGAACTAATTCTCTTTGAATAGTTCAAACATACACACAATTAAGACTTAGGAATTAGAGTTAAAAACACCAACACATTCACTCCAACACAGAAATTCGGGATACAATGGAACATCAGAAGTATCCGACGAAATATTCTAGAACTGAAAATGCTTATTTCAAACTCTAATCCCACAGTCATAGCCCTTCAAGAAACTATGACTCCAAACAACTTCGATAAACACTTCATCTCAAAATATATCACATATTTCAAAGAGGGTCCCAACCCCTCAAAAAACGGAGTTGCAATCGCAATCAAAGATGGCACTCCACATGATCTTCTTCCCATTACCACTGATCTTCAGGCAGTGGTAGTGCGCATTAAACACCCCTTTCCAATCACCGTCGTTAGCATCTACATCACTAATGATTCCGATCCGAACACTCTACGCGGCCAACTGGACCATCTGTTCGCCCAACTTCCCGCCCCAATCATGCTTATGGGTGATTTCAACGCCCACTCATACGCCTGGGGAGGTGCATACCTCGATCGAAAAGGATCCATCATTGAGGATTTCATATCCGACCATTCTCTTCTCCTTCTTAACAACGGCCAACACACCAGAATCCATTATTCTGGTACTACTTCAGCCATCGATCTCACTATAGTATCAGACAAACTATCTTCAAAACTTTCTTGGAACATCCACGATGATACTTGCGGAAGCGATCATTTTCCAATCTTCACTTCCTTCGGCCAAACTTCTCCAGAGTTTTCAACAAGGCCAAGATGGAAATTTGAATACGCTGACTGGGCTGGCTATCAGTTTGACATTGAAAACCGCCTCTCCGCTAAACGAGATTGGACAGCCAAGGAATTCTCCAAAGTTGTCCTAGAAGTTGCAATGGTGCACATCCCCAGAACCAGTGGCATCCCTGGCAGGAAATGTGTCCCATGGTGGTCGCCTGAGCTGAAGGCAGCGATCAAAGGTCGACGTAAGGCCCTACGCAAATTAAGAAAGGCCCATCCGGACAGCCCACTGAGACCCACTCTGCTTGCAGAGTTCCAAAGGGCTCGCAAAGAAGCTAAGACTGCTATCAACACAGCCAAGCACAACAGTTGGGTTAAATTCGTCAGCGAAATTAATCCCAACGCGTCAACAAAGGATTTATGGAGTAAGATTGGCAGGCTTCATGGAAAGAAAAGAAGCAAAGAATATAATCTTCTAATTAACGGTCAATACACCAATGACCGGAAAATCATCGCCGAGGCGTTTGGAGATTTCTTTGCTTCCGCCTCCTCCAATCAAAACTACGACCAAACCTTTCTAACCCACAAAACGGAATGCGAAAGAATTCCCATCGATTTTCATACCGATGTGGAATTTGACTTCAACAAAAACCTCTCCCTCAAAGAGCTCGATTGGGTACTGAACAAAGTCAAACAAGGATCCACAGGACCTGATGACATTAGCTACCCTATGCTTAAGAATCTACCCCATCTCGGGAAAAAAGCACTTCTGAAGCTCCTCAACAAAGTCTGGGACAGTGGAACCCTCCCCAATTGCTGGAAAGAGGGTTTAATGATCTGTATCCCGAAACCAGACATGAACAACCATCTTCTTGACAATTTCCGCCCCATCACTCTCCTAAGTTGTGTTGGGAAAGTCTTGGAAAAAATGGTCAATCGACGCTTAACGACTTTTCTAGAGTCAAATAAGCTGATTGATCCCAGACAATTCGCCTTCCGTGCGGGAAAAGGTACAGAAGATTGCCTTGTAGCAATCGAAAAAATCCTAGACGACGCAACTGAAAAATTACACCACATTGATATTGTTTCCCTGGATTTATCCAAGGCCTTCGATCGGGCATGGAGGTACCCAGTGCTGAAAAGCCTTTTCGACTGGGGGATTCGTGGGAGATTAGGTCTCTTCGTTAAAAGTTTTCTAGAAAACCGGTCTTTCAAAACCGTTATTAACAACCACCAATCTTCTCTAAAAATCCCAGAAAACGGCTTCCCACAAGGCTCAGCACTTTCACCAACCCTCTTCAACATTGCCATGCAATCTCTATTCGAGATTATCCCGGACCATATAAAGGTCATAGTCTATGCAGATGACATCACTCTTATCTCTACGAGCTGCTTCGGCTTAATTCAGAGAAAGAGGCTTCAAAAAACCTTAGACTCCATCCAAAACTGGGCTCTAAAAACAGGTTTTAAAATTTCCCCGGAGAAATCCAAACACATACATATCGGAAAAGCTCTCAGAAGGAGAACCTACCTTCAGCTCAACAAAATCCCGATCCCTACAATGAGGACATTGAAAATACTAGGGGTTACTTTCGACAAGAAACTCAACTTCCTATCACATTCCCAAAAGACCAAAATAGCCACCAGAAAGAAATTGAACATCATCAAGTCTATCGCAGGCAACCTAGCCTCTGGTCATAGAAAGACGTTGCTAAATGTTGTAAATGTTTGGTTGGTCCCACAAATCCTTTACGGAATAGGCACCTTCAGCCGTGGAGGGGACAGGGTGTTAAACACCATTCAACCAATTTACAATAAAGCAATTAGGCTCGCAATTGGCGCTTTTCCCACCAGTCCCACTCTTGCTGTAATGGCAGAAAGTGGGCAACTTCCCTTCACCCACCTGGTAACAAAAGCCATCACCAATAAAGCCATCCGTCACTTGTCACTCCCCGAAAGCGACCACAATGTCCCATTAATACATAGAGCTAAAACATGGTTCAAAAATCTCACGAACAAAGATCTTCCCGATATATGTGAACGTTCATCTGCGACGGGAAGAAATTGGAACGTCAAACCGCCGAACATTAACCTTGAACTTCTCAAGACAGTTCGAGCAGGAGACCCTTCTCCAAAAGTCAAAGCCTGCTTCAATAACCTCGTTGCATCCAATTTTCAAATCAACCACCAGGTATACACAGATGGTTCAGTCAGTGCCGATGGAGTTGGATGTGGAGTCTTTGAAAGTAGATACACTGGTAGCTTTTCTCTTCCACCGCAATGCTCCATCTTCAGTGCGGAAGCTTTCGCCCTTTTAATAGCTACCCAAGAATGCACCCATGAGTTTCTTCCTACCACAATATTCTCGGACTCAGCTAGCTGTCTCCACGATCTTCTGAGTGGAAACAGCAAACACCCATGGATTAAGCAAACAGAAGAGGCTGCTTCAAATAAAAACATCTCCTTCTGCTGGGTTCCTGGTCACTCAGGAATCCGTGGAAACACAGCCGCCGACATACTGGCCGGCAAGGGCAGCAAAATAGATCCCCCAGACATGCCCTGTCCTCCATCTGACATTGTCCGCTGGGTAAAACAGCAAGTCCGTGAAAGCTGGGACATAGGCTGGATAAACAGCCGTCCCACTCATCTTCATAAAATTAAAAATTCCACTCTCCCTTGGGATGACCGCCTCAATAGTAGGGAAAGGCAAGTCCTTACCCGTCTTCGAATTGGGCACACTAACTTCACCCACTCACACTTGTTCTGCAGAGCCGAAAAACCCCAATGTGCTTGCAATGAAGCTCCGGTTTCCGTTAGCCATCTTTTACTTGAATGTCAACATACCAAAGATGCTCGAGTCCGACACAACATAGGTCAGAGTCTCCGAGATATCCTCAGTAGAGACGAGACCCAAGAAACCAATTTAATTGCGTTTCTGAAAGAAACCGACTTCTTTGGTAAAATCTAAACCGAAATACTAAATACCTTGGAAAGTGCTTATTAAAGTTCGCCACTTCACAGTCATGTATGCGTGTTTATGTGTGTATACACATGTATGTACGGGTCGGAAGGAAGGTATTCATACATGTATATACACGCATTCAATAATACTAAATAACAAATAATATAATATATACTTTCATACCCACATCTATCTTCTATCCATTACATTATACTTTAATCAACTTCCTATTCCTACAGCCACACTCACCAAGGAGAATAAATTCATTAAATAAACCTCTCCATTTTTCAGCTATACTATATACCATTAAATTCAAAACCACTATATTTTATTATCTATTCAAACTGTATTTCATTTCATTTCACCCCACCCCACACCTACTCCTCCCCTCTTTCCTTCCCATACCACTCCCACCCCCTCCCAATCCACTAATCCCACCCAAATCCTTTCCACTCCTTTCCTTCCTATCCTCCTGAGAAGGGCCTTTTTGTTTTTTGGCTTTGGAACACGCCCTTCGCTGGGTCACTTGTGCTTCGTTACTGCTTTGGTCCTCGGATCAGTAAATTTTTACTTTTCTTTACAGCATATATTAAATATCTTATGAAGCATAGGATCCCTTCCTACCTTCTTCTTTAACCGAGAGTCGAGCGGACGGGTCTGATGAGTGATTTTGTTGGTTTCCCTTTCGCCAGTCCCCTCTGGACTGGTTTTATTGTGGCTCTTCACTGGGCTGGAGGCGAATGAACTGCAAAGTTTAAAGCCTCTTAAAAACAAAGAAACAAACAAACAAAAATATATTCATTACGATTTGTTCGCTCGTTGGATTCACATGCAGGTGTTTCTAACAAACACGAAGGCACCGAAGACTAGTGGAATAGTGGAAAAGCCGCCAAAAAGTTCGGCACGGCGCAGAAGAATATTTCGGAAACCGACAAGAAGAAGGAGAAGGAAGCAAACGCTGAAAAGGGTCCTTTTCAGGTCCACAAAATCATCTTTAATCTAAAGAGTTTATTGTTTTGTTATCACTCGATATCTCCATCTTGTTCGATTAAACCTTCCTGTTTAGCGAGTGCGTTTGCCACTCGCCACAGTTGGAAAATTTCTTCTCATCCAGCTTGGGACATGTTGTACTGTAAATTACATTTAATGCGACTTGCCGAAGCACCACTCAGTGTCGCATTGGAGATGATTTTAACCTGTAATTGAACATTTTCGATGACAGTGGTACAGCTTTCACAGTTGGAAAATTTCTTCCCATCCAGCTTGGGACATGTTGGGTCATAATTTGGACCCCCATAGAGTTTACAAAAATCCAATTAGCTAATTATCGAACTAAAATTACTGTACTTTCAATCTGGAAGCAATTTAAGAATTGGTGAAAATTGAATAATCGAGAAAGTCCCCAACCATCAATAAGCTCAGCACAACTGCAAAATTCTCATACTCTTAATATCCTGGCAAACAGATTATGAAAAATCAATTTGTGTTTTATTATTATTTTGGATAATATTTTAGAATGCGTTGAACTGTATTTCGTAAACTCTTTTTTGAAAGGTTTAATGGCCCTGATAAGCGCCGTGTTTTATGGAATGGTTCCAATTTAGAAAACTTTGTACTCGTGGTTTTGAAAAAAAAAACCATTTCGAACGCCATCGATGCTGCCTTGTTCTGGATTTGCCACCAAAGCAGTTTGTATGAAGAACAAACTTTTATCTTCTGCTCGTCACTCGCTGAAACTGCCTATTCTTGTCTAGATGTCCACCGAACCGAATGTGGTCTGTTCTGAATGCGGATTTTCTTATCGTCGCGAACAGCTTTGCCAGCCAACTCGATCACTTCGGCGGCCGAAACTATATAACGCCGACTAGGTGGACTGGAGCACTGGTACTAACGCGCTCGGCATAGGGATTTTGCCTTTCCCTTCACTTTTCCTCCTTTGTCATGTCCAGACATGGCTGCTTGTGTTGGTTTGTTGATATGTTGTGATGCGAAACGATGTGGTGTATGATTTGGATGAGAATGATCGTTACGGCAGCGGAGCGGGGATTTTTAAGCTGACTGGCTGGCTCGAGAATTACGCATGTGTGAGACTGCGACCAATGTTTCGTTCATATTTTTTCTTTTTCCTTTCCAATCGGGTTCATTGTATTTCGCTGCTGCTCTGGTTGCCCGTTTTGGTCGGTACGATATAAGGAGCACAAAATGCATCAATTAAAAATGGGCACATAGTGCATTTGGACAATGCTTGATATTTCACAATTATTCAATTATTTATCTCAAGAAAAATGAAATGTTATTCGTTATGATAGATGCGTAGATATATTTCCTATCAATTGATGCAAAAACCTTTGCGATCTATTGAGAAATGCTCGAGTTATAAGCGTTCCAAATCTTGCATTTTTACCTACTTGTTCAGTGCCTAGATTTTCATTTCACCCCCTATATCTTCCGGTTAGACGTAGTCCTACGTCAAAAAAAAAGACTAACAATTTACAATTTACAATTAACAGATATGCATCTAACAAGTAACGATTAGACATGAGGCGGGAGATCACGCGAATGAAGTCCCGACCTACATTTATCCCTTGAACCATACGTTTGTCTATACCTTGGGAATAATTGAATTAAACCAGCGACCGTATTATTTTCACTCCAATTGTGTTGCCAATTGGATAGTACGTAACTACGAGGAGTACAAAAAAATATCATTATAGGTTATTTGTCGCTCAAAAATGGTGCCTTCCAAGGCCCCGAGCTTAGCTAACGAGTCCGCTTTTTCGTTACCTGTAATGGAGCAATGGGCTGGGACCCAGGCTATTGTAAACCTATAGGATTTTTGCACTAGTTTGAAGCCCTCATCAAATATCTCTCGTTTCGAATTGAGAATTTCTGGATTCCTCCGATCTCAATTCTTTCTGGTGAACTTGGAACGTATGAGATGCTCTTTAGTGGCGGTTTCACAATAATCGGATAAATGCAAAATTTCTTGAATCCCGAAATCCAGTAGCTTAATTGTCTTCAAGGCTTCAGTAATCCTGGAAAATGTGGCTTTTGCAAAGTTGTCGCTAAGAATGCGCTCCTTATACAGTGATGCTTCTGAATCCGGACGCTTTTTTATCCGGACACTTTTTCATTACATTCAATATTATGCCAAAACCATGACATTTTTTGCATGTTGAAATAATGTGACTGATGGTTACTATTATGTCAATTTAGTTTACTGTGAAACATAATACCTAGCTGTTAAGGAAAAAATGTTAAAAATCAAAAATCAATGCGATTTTCACAAACCAATGTCCGGAATAAAAAGCACATTCAGAAAATGATTTTAAATCCGGACGATCAAAAGTTGACGATTAAATTTCTCATTGAAGGTGTTGCATAAGGGTATGTTAGATGCCTTAGTATGGAGTATGGAGTGTGAAGCAAAGATTTCCGATTCGGGAAATCAAAAAAATCCTCGGTATACAGGACGGGGTCGATTATATGACCCGTTTGTATGTGTAAAGAGTCAACCGTCCTTTAGTGTGTCCGCTTCGTGAATTTCCGATCAGAGTCGTAGCTCACCTCGTCACTCGCGATGGCTGTCTCTTCCCCTCCGTTATGACAGTTCATACACGATCAACGAAGGATGCGTCACATTGGGTAAAATGTTATTACCAAACTAAGATTTTCTAAAGGCGTAATATACTACAACCTCCCTTCTTGTTTAGAAAAAGAATGCGTTTACTTTTATTCAACAAGTTATAGTATTATATTATGATAATAGCATATTAATTATTCATTTAATTATAAATTAGATGGATCAATGCGGCAAATAATCAAGAAACTTTTCTGGTTGCTTTCTGACCCGCTTCGTTGATTCTGTCAATGTAATTACTTCGGATTCAAGAATCACTGCTTCCATATCAGGTGCAGGTTCTGAGGGAGCGATATTTTCCAACAGTGCGTCTGATCCACTGCTACTTGTAAACTCCGGCTGGACGGGAAGCTGAAGTTTCTTTAAACGGGATGAACTTCGTCTGTATTCCTTGCCCGTTTGGTTGCATTTTATCACTGTATCTGTGCCTTGCTTCTGGTAAACGACAAATTCCAAATCTGTATAAAGTTTGTTCGATTTGCTCATCCGTTTCACCACAATTTCATCTCCTTTGCTCCATGTCGCTTATCTGCATACTTTTTACCTTTTTGTTTAATTATAGCATCATTTACTATCACTTCCGCCATTTCTTTAAAAGTGATTTTTCATCATTATCATGCCCGGGTGTTCTTCGTGGGATGTTTGTAACACTCGGTTTCTTAGGGATTCTGGTACCACAATGCTGTTGTCCTTCATTTGAGCTTACATAAGTCATTAACCAAAACTCGATATGCGATTTTGAGTATTACCATCCAATAATAGGCCCATTTTTCCTAAATTTCTTGATCATTCCTTGATACTTTTTTTATTTCCTTCCACATCCAGAGCCAATGAGTTTACTTCATACATAGTAACTTCTCGAACAAAGATTTCTTCGTTTGTATTGGCTCAACACAGATAAACGCGACAAAGTATCTGCTACATTATTCTTTCCCGACATGAAAACAATATTATAATCAAAGGCTTGTAATCACAGCACCTATCTTTCAATGCGAGCGCATGGTTTAGAACACAAGGAGCAAAGGAAATTTAACACCTTGCAGACAGAGAATATTTCAAATTATTTGCCCAGCAAATAATCTTGGAACCGCTCGACGGCCCATCCCAACACCAACGCCCCCTCTTCTGTCTGGCAGTAACGTAGTTACGTTCCTGTCAGAGATTTAGATGCGAAACTGATAGCATGATGTTGATTGTGATTATTAAACTTGACCAAAACTGTACCCACATGAGCTGGCATCAGCTATCACTGCTGAACAGTCTTCTGTTCTATAGAAACCTTTCTTCTTTGATAGCTTGAAAAAAATTGAACCTGTTCCACAATTCCATTCAAACTTGGAATCATTGTGTAGAATGTTCGTCAATGGAGGATATCATTGGAATGTACCCATTCATATGATTGACAAGCTCAAGGAAACTACGAAGTTCCGCTTCGTTGCTAGGTTCTCTAGACGACAATATAGCATGTGTCTTAAATTTGCAAAGCCTAATTCTGTCCTGAGCAATTTTGTGTCGTATTCGGCCACCCCCAGTTGGCATTTGTTCCAATTGACTTGTACAGCTTGCTCATCCAATCGAAATAGAACCTGTAATTACAAGATAACACACGGAAAGAAAAACAGCAAATTTCTCTATATAAATCATTTGCTTTATTCGTACCAGGATGTTACTTTACCTTGATAAATCCGTTTATTGTGTTCATTTAGATCATGCTCATCGGTGATAGCATCACATGCTTCACATGCTCCCTCGCAGACTCTGAGAATTTCGTCCATTGTCTTTTGAAATATTTCAGGTGCCGTCCTCAGATCAAATGCTTGAAGCTGAAAAGACCACGCACAGCGATGAAAGTGGTTGCGTATCGTGGTCTTGTCGAGCTCGACTTGAAGAAACACCTTCTTAAAGTTTATCTCGCTCCATAAACATCCTTGTCCGAGATTCGCCAAATTTCGATTATGTCGCGACTAAACATCTCATTCAGCATTATTCCAATGGTTTCTTCAAGAGGGATCAGAATCCTTCATATTCACACTGGCACGGCCTGGGGATCGATGCGAATATGTTCTTTCACGCTGTTGGTATTCAAACCGACTCTGAGCACTCCTAGAATCTTAGCGGTTGAATTCCCTAGCAGAAATCACTTCCCTTCTACAACGATAATGAATTTAGCCTGAACACAATTCTCTCAATAGATAATATCTGCCAAGAATAAACCTCGAATTATCAACATGTTCTGGCTTCCATAAGCACACAGAACTCGAATGCTACGTAGACGAAACTACTGAAATTCTCTGCTTCTTGAAAGTTTCCCAAGCTGCTTCAGTGACGAGATTGGCATCAGTCCCGAAGTCGAGTAACATTTCAACCTAGGTAGTGCGGACTGAATCAAAACGGCTGTCAAAAAAGATCCAATTGAAATGTCAAAAGAAATCCAACGATCAGGAGTGTTATTTTTCTTATGATAATCAACACTATAAAAGAGGTATTGTTGTCAAGGGCAAAAATAATTAAAATTATAAAATGAACGAACTACATTTTTCCGTTAATTGTTTAATTAACCATTGCATCTCTGAAAGAGCATCTCAGTCTTTCACTAAGCAACGCATTTTTAATGTCCCCTCTCTTTGACATAACGTTTTTCCGAACGAAATAAAAACAAACGAAGTCAAAGTCACGTAAATGTTTACTCCTGCGATTTGAAAATATTCGATAAAAAGTGGAAGGAAGAGATGCCAGATGATTTAAAAAAAAAGTCTGTAAAAATATGTGAATGTCTGTTAAAAATGTGGAAAAGTCTGTAAAAGTGTGCAGATCTATAGAAATGTCTTTTAACGTTAATTTTCACATATTCATTAATACTTTGTACATCGCGATGCACGTAAGATTGTATTTTGTATACATATACAGCCATTCCATGCCAAACCAATATAGTGGTTCTCAGATCTTCGTCAAAAGTGGTAATTTTGTTCTTTATCGCAAAACATTAAACTCGTGTTTTTTTATTTTTTTCATTCGGGTGCCCATTTCCATTTTAGGGTGATCCAAAAAATTATTTTTTCCACTTTTCCCAAAATGACTTTTTTCAAAAATTTATAACTTTCGAAACACTTAAATCGGTTAAGTGGTCGAAAGTTATAAATTTGATCGACATATCAAATTGAAGCCAATGAGCTTTAATTGAGAAATATTGAACTTGCAGATAATATGGATCCTATTTTCGTAATTATTGATTGTAGTCGTTTTTTAATGTTTTCATGGCTTTGGACTTGGGGGCGCTATATTTTTTTATATGTTTTCTTGAAAGCTGAGAGTTTTTTACATAAAATATCTGATGCTATTTTTTTCGTTTTTGAAATATTCAGAACTAATCGATGGTTCGAAAAACAATTTTCCCCATTTTTCCCACAACAAAAAGTCATAACTTATGAACTATTGGACCGATTCATATCATCGACATATCAAATTGAAGCTGACGAGTTATTTTTCTTTGAAAAAATATTACTTTTGAGAAAAATTTAATTTTTGTTTTTGTAATTATTGATTAAGTTAGTTTTTCATAGTTTTCTCGGTTAAAGATAGGAGCGCTCTATTTTTTCTTATATTTTTTTATGGAAAGCTGAGGATTATTTACCAAACATATCTCGATATCAGAGATGCTACAATTAACGTTTTTAAGTTATAATTTTGTAAATTTAACATGTTTTAAGTCTTCGATCAATATTCATATGTGACTAGACTAGACCTATGCTACTAGAATTATGAATTATTGGCTTCAATTTAATATATCGATCATCTAAATCGGTTCAGTAGTTTAGATGTTATGATTTTTTGCGGAAAGTTATTTTTGGACAAAGGGGGAAAAATGATTTTTCGAACCACCGGTTAACTTAGAAAAAATCATATCTAAAAAACGATAAAATAGCATCTCTGATATCGAGATATGATATGTAAAAAAATCCTCAGCTTTCAAGAAAAAATATAAAAAAATATAGCGCCCTCTAGTCCAGAGTCATAAAAAACAGGAAGTGGGTTATATCTATGGTATAACCGCAAGGGTGACGTAGGACTATCGTTGATTTAGAGATCATTTGTTCGAAGTTGAATCTAAATCCATTCTGAATGAATGAATAAATGAATATTTGGGGGACTTCGAAAACGAGAGCGTTACGTTGGAGGCACAAGGTTTTATGCATCCAATATAGGATACGAAAAACCTTGTTCTGAAGAATAATCTTCAGAAGCTAACCTGCTAACTGTACTTGATTGACAAATCACAAACCCAAATGTATTATATGGATATTTTATGGATAGAAAACATTAAAATAAACTCTTTCGCTTGAATGTAATTTTCAATTCCAAGGGGAACTGGCAGATTATTTTCCAGCAACGATTAGATATTTCCATATTTTCCTCGATACTGGAAGCCCACCAGAGTGGTTAATGCTAATTCGATAACCACCTGTTAATAGCACTTGATTGAAACATATTTGGTCACAGTGTTACATGGATAGAAAACATTCAAATAAACTCTTTCACATGAATGTATTTTTAAATTCCCAGAGGAACTGGCAGATTATTTTCAGTAACGATTAGATAATTCCACATTTTCCTCGATACTGGAAGCCCACCAGTGGTTAATGCTAATTCGATAACCACCTGTTAATAGCACTTGATTGAAACATATTTGGTCACAGTGTTACATGGATAGAAAACATTCAAATAAACTCTTTCACATGAATGTATTTTTGAATTCCCAGAGGAACTGGCAGATTATTTTCCAGCAATGATTAGATCTTTCCGGAACTTTCTCGATGCTGAATGGCATCCAAACGGAAAGAATTCTGCGCGTGTATGTGTCGATCCTTCGCCGTCCACCTCCTCCAGTACGTTAGGCAACGATGTTGTCTTGTCGATGTCCTCACGAAAAATGAATGTGTCTCACCACCAGAATATCGCTTAAGTATGCTTTTTGTGTGTGATTGAATCGAGAGAAGGTGTGGTTTACGATGGCAATTTGGAAGGCAAACTAGAGGGGAATGAACTCTCTGAGCTCGGAACTTTCGGCGACTGAGCAATAATCGATTGCGGGCGCATACAATATTGGATACGGAAATATCCTACTGATGGGGAAGAATAATCTTCTGAAGCTATCCTGTTAATTGCGATTGATTGAAAAATCACAAAACCAAATGTATTTGGTCACAGTGTTACATGGATAGAAAACATTCAAATAAACTCTTTCACATGAATATATTTTGAAAATTCCCAAAGGAACTGGCAGATTATTTTCAGTAACGATTAGATATTTCCACATTTTCCTCGATACTGGAAGCCCACCAGTGGTTAATGCCAACTCGATAACCACCTGTTAAAAGCACTTGATTGAAACATATTTGGTCACAGTGTAACATGTATAGAAAACATTCAATTAAACTCTTTCACATGAATATATTTTGAAAATTCCCAGAGGAACTGGCAGATTATTTTCAGTAACGATTAGTTATTTCCACATTTTCCTCGATACTGGAAGCCCACCAGTGGTTAATACCAACTCGATAACCACCTGTTAATAGCACTTGATTGAAACATATTTGGTCACAGTGTTACATGGATAGAAAACATTCAATTAAACTCCTTCACATGAATATATTTTGAAAATTCCCAAAGGAACTGGCAGATTATTTTCCAGCAATGATTAGATCTTTCCGGAACTTTCTCGATGCTGAATGGCATCCTAACGGAAAGAGTTCTGCGCGTGTATGTGTCGATCCTTCGCCGTCCACCTCCTCCAGCACGTTAGGCAACGATGTTGTCTTGTCGATGTCCTCACGAAAAATGAATGTGTCTCACCACCAGAATATCGCTTAAGTATGCTTTTTGTGTGTGATTGAATCGAGAGAAGGTGTGGTTTACGATGGCAATTTGGAAGGCAAACTAGATGGGAATGAACTCTCTGAGCTCGGAACTTTCGGCGACTGAGCAATAATCGATTGCGGGCGCATACAATATTGGATACGGAAATATCCTACTGATGGGGAAGAATAATCTTCTGAAGCTATCCTGTTAATTGCGATTGATTGAAAAACCACAAAACCAAATGTATTTGGTCACAGTGTTACATGGATAGAAAACATTCAATTAAACTCTTTCACATGAATATATTTTGAAAATTCCCAAAGGAACTGGCAGATTATTTTCAGTAACGATTAGATATTTCCACATTTTCCTCGATACTGGAAGCCCACCAGTGGTTAATGCCAACTCGATAACCACCTGTTAATAGCACTTGATTGAAACATATTTGGTCACAGTGTAACATGGATAGAAAACATTCAATTAAACTCTTTCACATGAATATATTTTGAAAATTCCCAGAGGAACTGGCAGATTATTTTCAGTAACGATTAGATATTTCCACATTTTCCTCGATACAGGAAGCCCACCAGTGGTTAATGCCAACTCGATAACCACCTGTTAATAGCCGCGCGTGTATGTGTGTGTAGCGATGTCTTCCCAGGGAACCGTTTGTGGCATCACTCTCCTCCTGATAGATTCCCTTCTGGTCTAGGGTGCACAAACAGGCTCTTGGTGACACCGTTCATCCGCGCTTTCATGATAAATAAAGAGCTTCACCGCAACAGCGACAACATGCTCCAATCGCTGTTCAATTAGAACTGAGTGGATTTCCGAGCGCCGCTCGCTTATATACCGATCGATAACCACCTGTTAATAGCACTTGGTTGAAACATATTTGGTCACAGTGTAACCTGGATAGAAAACATTCAATTAAACTCTTTCACATGAATATATTTTGAAAATTCCCAAAGGAACTGGCAGATTATTTTCCAGCAATGATTAGATCTCTCCGGAACTTTCTCGATGCTGAATGGCATCCTAACGGAAAGAGTTCTGCGCGTGTATGTGTCGATCCTTCGCCGTCCACCTCCTCCAGCACGTTAGGCAACGATGTTGTCTTGTCGATGTCCTCACGAAAAATGAATGTGTCTCACCACCAGAATATCGCTTAAGTATGCTTTTTGTGTGTGATTGAATCGAGAGAAGGTGTGGTTTACGATGGCAATTTGGAAGGCAAACTAGAGGGGAATGAACTCTCTGAGCTCGGAACTTTCGGCGACTGAGCAATAATCGATTGCGGGCGCATACAATATTGGATACGGAAATATCCTACTGATGGGGAAGAATAATCTTCTGAAGCTATCCTGTTAATTGCGATTGATTGAAAAACCACAAAACCAAATGTATTTGGTCACAGTGTTACATGGATAGAAAACATTCAATTAAACTCTTTCACATGAATATATTTTGAAAATTCCCAAAGGAACTGGCAGATTATTTTCAGTAACGATTAGATATTTCCACATTTTCCTCGATACTGGAAGCCCACCAGTGGTTAATGCCAACTCGATAACCACCTGTTAAAAGCACTTGATTGAAACATATTTGGTCACAGTGTAACATGTATAGAAAACATTCAATTAAACTCTTTCACATGAATATATTTTGAAAATTCCCAGAGGAACTGGCAGATTATTTTCAGTAACGATTAGATATTTCCACATTTTCCTCGATACTGGAAGCCCACCAGTGGTTAATACCAACTCGATAACCACCTGTTAATAGCACTTGATTGAAACATATTTGGTCACAGTGTTACATGGATAGAAAACATTCAATTAAACTCTTTCACATGAATATATTTTGAAAATTCCCAAAGGAACTGGCAGATTATTTTCAGTAACGATTAGATATTTCCACATTTTCCTCGATACTGGAAGCCCACCAGTGGTTAATGCCAACTCGATAACCACCTGTTAATAGCACTTGATTGAAACATATTTGGTCACAGTGTTACATGGATAGAAAACATTAAATTAAACTCTTTCACATGAATATATTTTGAAAATTCCCAAAGGAACTGGCAGATTATTTTCAGTAACGATTAGATATTTCCACATTTTCCTCGATACTGGAAGCCCACCAGTGGTTAATGCCAACTCGATAACCACCTGTTAATAGCACTTGATTGAAACATATTTGGTCACAGTGTAACATGGATAGAAAACATTCAATTAAACTCTTTCACATGAATATATTTTGAAAATTCCCAGAGGAACTGGCAGATTATTTTCAGTAACGATTAGATATTTCCACATTTTCCTCGATACTGGAAGCCCACCAGTGGTTAATGCCAACTCGATAACCACCTGTTAATAGCCGCGCGTGTATGTGTGTGTAGCGATGTCTTCCCAGGGAACCGTTTGTGGCATCACTCTCCTCCTGATAGATTCCCTTCTGGCCTAGGGTGCACAAACAGGCTCTTGGTGACACCGTTCATCCGCGCTTTCATGATAAATAAAGAGCTTCACCGCAACAGCGACAACATGCTCCAATCGCCGTTCAATTTGAACTGAGTGGATTTCCGAGCGCCGCTCGCTTATATACCGATTGGTGATTTCAATAGCCTGTTTTGAAAGCAATTTTAAGACTATTGAAACAAGTTTTTGGATCAAAAAGTAACAAGTATATAACGCGTAGACATTTTATCTTTCGAATGAAGTGTTTATCATACCATTTCGTTCAGTTGTTTAGGAGCTATTAACGCTCAAAACCTCGGTCTCCGGCGTAACGCTTTCGTTTTCGAAACTTTGATTTTACACCCCGGTATAGAAATGAAAGACGTAGTCCTACGTCAAAAGTTTGTTTATACAGACTGCTTTGGTGGCAAAACCAGCCACCGTACAACACGGCGCTTTTTTCGCTTGATTTGTATCCTCGTCGCCAGATTGTAAAGAGTTAATCGTCCTCTAGTGTGTCCGCTTCGTGAATTTTCGATCAGAGTCGTAGTTCACCTCGTCACTCGCGATGGCTGTCTCTTCCCCTTCGCTATGACAGTCCATACACGATCAACGAAGGATGCGTCACATTGGGTATAATGTTATTACCAAACTAAGATTTTCTAAAGGCGTAATACAGTATGTACGTGGGCAACATTGTAACTTTTATTTTTTTCCAAACTTTATCAATACGGGTATCAAATGAAAGGGCTTGATCAGTAGAATATAATTATTGATGAAAAATGTAAATCCAACACGGCGGCCGTTACAAAATGGTGGATAACATATTTTCTCAGAACCCTATAAATATGGGTATCAAACGAAAGGCATTGACTAGTAGAACACAGTTGTTTCTGAAAAATTCATATCCAAAATGACCGCCAGCAACAAATGGCGACATATATATACATTTTTTTTCAAATCTTATCACTATGAGTATCAAATGAAAGGGCTTGATTAGTGGAATACAATTATTGATGAAAAATGCAAATTCAAGATGGCGGCCGCTACAAAATGCTGGGTCACATTTTTTTTCTTTTTTTCGGCTGGTTCGTCACTTTTGCTTCCATTTTTGGAAGAATGTCGGGAGTGAGAATTGAACTCGTGATCTCTGCGTGAGAGGTATGGTTGTTACCACTACGCCAGATCGCCTCCACAACTGGATCACATATTTTCTCAGAACCCCATTAATGAATAAAGGTGTGTGATAATAACTAACTGCTACTTGCCTAATTATTTTCTAGCTTTTAGTACATCATCTGTATTGTTATTATGTTTAATCATAATGAAACCGTTGAGCTTAAAAAAAATGTTTTTTAATTATTTTATTTTTAAGTTTTTAGTACATTATCTGTATCATTAGTATATTTCTCTACAATAAAACCATTCATCAATTTCATTTTTAATGAATAACCGTGTTCTACTAGTCAATCTTTTTCCGTTTGATACCCATATTGATGGGGTTTTGAGAAAATATGTAATCCGCCATTTATATTTTTCATCAATAACTGTATTATACAAGTCAAGCTCTTTCATTTGATACTCATATTGATGAGGTTTTGGAAAAAAAATATGGCGCCATCTTGTAGTGGCGGCCATTTTGGATTTACATTTTTCATCGATAACTCTTTTCTGCTAGTCAAGCCCTTTCGTTTGATACCCATATTGATGGGGTTCTGAGAGAATATGTAATCCGCCATTTTGTAGCGGCCGCCATTTTGCATTTAGATTTTTCATAAATTTCTGTATTCTACTAATCAAGCCCTTTCATTTAATACCCATATTGATAGGATTTAGAAAATATATATAAATGACGCCATCTTGTAGTAGACCAAAATGCAATAAATAATTGAATTAATAAAAAAACATTTGTACCAAAGGTGTCCCGCTATTTATGACGTACCCGTTAATAAGTTCTACAATAATTAATAAGTAATTTCTCTCAATGAATTGCAAAAAAAAAACAGGTGTCCGGATTTAAAAGCAAAAGTGTCCGGATTTCAAAGCATGATTAAAAAAGTGTCCGGATTTAAAATCACGACATGATGAAAGAAATTTCAAATTTTGAACAAATATAACATGATTTTGAGTTGAAATGTGCTCACTCCTTCCTGAGCCACGATTAATCTTGGGAGACTTCAACTCTCACGGAACTGCCTGGGGGGAACCGTACGACGATAATCGTTCATCGTTGATATATGACGTTTGTAACAGCTTCAATATGACCGTTTTGAACACTGGGGAAACAACACGTGTACCTAAACCTCCTGCTAACCCAAGTGCTCTTGACCTCTCGCTTTGCTCGAATTCATTATCGTTAGATTGCAAGTGGAATGTAATCCAGGATCCCAACGGTAGTGACCACTTGCCAATCAAAATTTCTATCACCAATGGGTTGAATTCTTCTGAATCAATAAACATGGCATACGACCTCACAAGACACATTGACTGGAAAAAATATGCGGACGCGATTGCTCTAGCCATCAATTCCAGAGATGGTTTGCCTCCATTGGAGGAGTATAACTCCATTTCTCGTTTGATCTATGACAGCGCGGTTCGCGCTCAAACGAATCCCATCCCAGGTTCCACTATTCGTCGAAGGCCTCCCAATCCATGGTGGGATGGCCAGTGTTCCAAGCTTTATGGAGATAAATCGAATGCATTTAAAGCTTTTCGGAAACGTGGAACCATTGAGAATTTTCAAACGTATTTGGACCTTGAAAATCAATTTAAAAACTTGATCAAAGGGAAAAAACGTGCTTATTGGCGAAATTTCGTGGGAGGTTTATCACGAGAAACGTCAATGAAAAAATTATGGAAAGTGGCTCGAAACATGAGAAATCGCTCTTCATCCAATGAAAGCGAGGAATATTCACATCGATGGATTTTTAATTTTGCACGAAAGGTTTGTCTCGATTCCGCTCCAGTGCAAAGAATTATTCGAGATATACCACAAGATAGGTGCGATCTTGATTCCGAGTTTTCGATGGTAGAATTCTCTCTTGCTCTCCTTTCATGTAACAATTCTGCTCCGGGATCGGATAGAATTAAGTTCAACTTGCTGAAAAATCTCCCTGATGTGGCGAAACATCGCTTGTTGAACTTATTCAATCGGTTTCTGGAGCATAATATTGTTCCAGATGATTGGAGACAAGTACGAGTTATAGCTATTCAAAAACCCGCGTCCGACTTCAATTCGTACCGCCCAATAGCAATGCTGTCTTGTATACGGAAATTGTTGGAGAAAATTATCTTGTTTCGCCTTGATCGATGGGTTGAAACGAATGGCCTACTCTCAGATACACAATATGGATTCCGCAGGGGCAAGGGGACGAATGATTGTCTTGCGTTGCTTTCTTCAGAAATTCAAATGGCTTACGCCGAGAAAAAACAAATTGCTTCAGTATTCTTGGACATAAAGGGGGCTGATTCTGTTTCAATAGAGGTTTTGTCAGACAAATTACAATCTCGGGGTCTGCCGCCTCTATTGAATAATATGTTATATAACTTGCTTTGTGAGAAACATTTGAACTTTTCTCACGGAGATTCGGCAGTAAGTCGGGTCTCTTACATGGGACTCCCCCAGGGCTCATGTTTAAGCCCCCTTTTGTACAACTTCTACGTAAGCGACATTGACAATTGCCTTACACAAAATTGCAGCCTAAGACAACTTGCAGATGATGGAGTGGTGTCTGTCGTAGGATCAAATGAATCCGACCTGCAAGAACCCTTACAAGATACATTGAACAATTTTTCAACCTGGGCCATTGGGCTAGGGATCGAATTCTCCACGGAGAAAACAGAGATGGTGGTTTTTTCTAGGAAGCATAGACCAGCAAAACCAAAGCTTCAACTTTTGGGTAAACCGATCACTCATGCTATGTCTTTCAAGTATCTTGGGGTCTGGTTCGACTCCAAATGTACTTGGGGGGCCCATATTAGGTATCTGAGTAAAAAATGTCAACAAAGAATAAACTTTCTCCGTACAATTACCGGCACCTGGTGGGGAGCTCATCCCGAAGATCTTATAATGTTGTATCGAACAACTATTCTCTCAGTGATGGAGTATGGCAGTTTCTGTTTTCAATCAGCTGCCAAAACACACCTCATTAAACTCGAGCGAATTCAGTATCTTTGTCTCCGTATCGCGTTGGGATGTATGCCCTCAACGCATACCATGAGTCTCGAGGTTTTGGCAGGCCTACTCCCACTAAAAGATCGCTTCAATTTATTATCTCTTCGGTTCCTCATCCGGTGTAAGGTTATGAACCCATTGGTGATCGGAAATTTTGAGCAGCTGATCGAGCTAAATTTTCATTCTGGATTCATGAGCTCATATCATGAATTCGTCTCCATGCAGGTTAATCCTTCTTCGTATATTCCCAACCGTGTTTGTTTTCCTGACTACATCAATTCCTCTGTGCATTTTGGTCTGTCCATGAAGCAGGATATCCATGGAACATCAGATTATCTTCGATCGAGGATCGTTCCAACGATCTTCGATGCAAAGTATGGGGATATCAATTGTGATAATATGTATTTTACTGATGGGTCCTCTATGAATGAGTCCACAGGATTTGGAGTGTTCAACGAATTTTTTAGCACCTCACACAGTCTTCAGAATCCTTGCTCAGTGTATATTGCTGAATTAGCAGCGATACACTGGGCGCTGGACAGCGTCGCCTCACGACCTGTTGAACACTATTACATTGTAACGGATAGTCTTAGCTCTGTCGAAGCTATCCGTTCAGTGAGGCCGGAAAAGCACTCGCCGTACTTCCTTGAGAGAATACGAGAAATTTTGAGTGCTTTATCCAGACGCTGTTATG
Source organism: Toxorhynchites rutilus septentrionalis (assembly GCF_029784135.1). NCBI lineage: Eukaryota > Metazoa > Arthropoda > Insecta > Diptera > Culicidae > Toxorhynchites > Toxorhynchites rutilus. The sequence goes on from NC_073744.1 coordinate 95,921,664, forward strand.
TCATTACCTTTGTCTGGGTCCCTTCACATTGCTCAATTCTGGGTAATAAGAGGGCTGACTCATTAGCAAAGGTAGGTGCAATTGAAGGCGATATTTATCAGCGTCAAATCGCCTTCAATGAATTTTATTCTTTAGTCCGCAAAAATACCATAGTTAACTGGCAACGCAAATGGAACGAAGATGAATTGGGCCGGTGGCTCCACTCGATTATCCCTAAGGTTAGCCTCAAACCATGGTTCAAAAGTCTGGACTTGAGTCGGGACTTTATTCGCACCTTCTCCCGACTCATGTCCAATCACTGTTCGTTAGATGCGCTACTCTTTCGTATTAATCTTGCCGACAACAATCTTTGAGTTTGTGGCCAAGGTTACCACGACATCGAGCACGTTGTTTGGTCGTGCGAGCTGTATCTTGTCGCCAGATCGAATTTAGTAGTCACCCTTCGGGCCCGAGGAAGGCAGCCCATGATGCCGGTGAGAGACGTGTTGGCTCGGTTAGACCTTGATTACATGTCCCAAATATATGTATTCCTTAAAGCTATCGATCTTCGTGTGTGATTGTCCTTATACCCTTAGTTTTTCCTTTTCCTTTTCCTTTGTGAGAGATCGGATCCCTTAAGAATAAGATGAAATGTAAATACATATTAGATATAAGATAGGTTTAAGAATTGAGTGTGATGAGTGTGATTGAGAGTGTGATCATTGTCAACATATCCTCATATCCCCTCCTTTTCCTGAATAAAATATGTCACCCTTCTAAACTCGAGTTGACCGCGAGTAATCGGTTTCCTATATTATTAACATTAGAATTAAGGAAAAATGTATATAAACTAGTAACAATACAGTAAGGAGTTCGGCTCCTTTAAACCTATGTAACTGAGCCTGTAAAAATAAACGATTTAAATAAAAAAAAAACATGATTTTGTGGAGTTCCGTGATTCATAACATAGATGAAGGCCTTCTACTTCAATAGGAACGCTAATTTTTAGTGCTATGATATGTCAATATTTTTTAGTAGTTGAAGTTATATTCGTAAGCGCTTAAGCGGCCGGATTTCGATGCATTACTATACGTGCGAAGAGTTTACCTCCAATTTCTTTTCAAAAAAGGCCACCTCTAGGGTGGTGTAATGAGCGTAGAATTTGGAGAATTGCTACTAATTGTGAGTGTATTGATGCATTTTCGCATGTACATTGCTTAGTTGTATATGTTTAATTTTATGCTTGACCCATTCTCACCCCCACTCAGCGTAAATAAGAGATTATTTCGAAAATGTTGAAATTCCGATGTACAAACGTTTTTGACGATAAAACAACAATGATTCTCCTAGACAAGACATAAAAGAATCATTCTATGAAATAGTTAACCTTGTAGTAGTTCTGTATAATACAAAGTATGGGTTTTTTCTGAGATGTTTTTTTTTGTACTAAATTTATTTTCAAATGGCTCAGCAGCATTAAGTAACAATGAGCCGATAATGAATAGGGAAAAGCCTATTTGAGTAGAACAATGCCAATGTTCTTTCTCAAAAAGGCATAAAAACGCTATTATCTTTTCGTAAAATGTTACAATATGGATAATGACAAAATTCACAATAACATAATATTATAGGCTTCTTGTTTAAGCTTCTTGTTACAGAAATGTCCAGAAATGTCTTAGTACAGTTAAGTACAGGGTTTTCCATTACGGGCTTCCAAAAGTATACAGCCCTGCGCTGACAACCGTTTGACATAGCTGTCAACCAAAGCGTCATATCGTTAGTTGAATGTCTGCCATTTTACAATATGGATCGTTTTAGCATCGTACAACGTGTTAATTTTGTTAAATTGTACTATAAAAATGATCAAAAACCGGCAAATGTTTTTCGAGCATTACGGACGGATTTTGGTCGTCATGGACGGCCTACAGAGCACACAATCGCTAATGTAGTGCGTAAAATCGAACATACTGGATCCGTAGCGGATATTGTGAAACCTGTGCATCATCGTAATGTGCGTTCGGCCGAAAATATTGCTGCTGTTGCTGCCAGTGTGGAGGACGACCCGAATGTTGCTCAGCAATTGGGCTGTTCAAACACATCATTGTGGTGAATTTTGCATTTGAACTTGCACCTACATCCATATAAAGTACAACTGGTACTAAAATTAGAGCGTGGTGACCATGGAATGCGTCGGGCATTCGTCGATTGGGTGAAAGAACAACAGCAGCAAAATGCTGAATTTTCGCATCAAATTTTCTTCAGCGATGAGACACATTTCGAACTCGGTGGCTATGTGAACACCCAAAATTTCCGTATATGGGGCTCAGAAAATCCACACGTGATTGTTGAGAGGCCATTGCATCCGCCAAAAGTCACTGTTTGGTGCGCATTATGGTCTGGTGGAGTCATCGGGCCGTATTTCTTTGAAAATGAGGACGGCGAGATCGTAACTGTGAATGGTGAGCGCTATGGCCGCATGTTAACCGATTTTTTTTTTGCCACAAATTGAAGATATGGATACGGATGACATGTGATTTCAGCAGGACGGCGCCACGTGCCACACAACACGACCGAGCATGGCCATATTGCGAACGAAATTTGAGGGATGCATAATTTCGCGTTTTGGTGATGCCAATTGGCCGTCCAGATCATGCGATTTGAACCCGTAGACTTTTTTTTTGTGGGGTTATGCGAAAGACCGTGTCTATGCCAACTCCCCGCAAACTCTTGAACATTTGAAAGACAACATTCGTGAAGTTATGACCGAGATACCGCCCCATATGTGCCGAAAAGTCATCGAAAATTACCTGTTCCGGATCAAGGTGTGCGAGGAAGCCCTAGGTGGACATTTGAATGATGTTGTATTTCACACATAATAACATAAACCAAACTTTAATTTGAAATAAAAGTTTCATCGAAATTCGAATTCTAAGTGTGTTTTATTTCAATTTACTTTCGGAATTTAAAGTTGGAAAACCCTGTATTATGTATTGGAAGTAGTGAAAATATGTTTCCTACTAAACGGTTCACGGTTCATTCAAATATAGTAGAACCTCGATTATCCGCGAAATAGTCGGGCTAGACCAACGCATATAACGAAAATTGCGGATAACGCAATAAAGGGCTAAAAATGAGGTTTGTACACGAAAAAATATATCTTAGCAAGAAAACTATGTTTTATCAATACAGAAATCATTGAACTATCCTTCTGTAAGGTCGTGTACATCAGTGATCACATTACGTGAAAGCCATGACCAAACAAAAGAGCGAGACTCTATCACTCTAAAATCTGACAATTTTGGGAAGGTTTATATAATTACTAGGGAACTCGCATTCGCGGATAATCGAGGTTCTACTGTATTCGAATGATTTGTCAAGATATTACTAGTTAGCATTAGCATTGTGCAAGTTGCACAATATCGTAGGTAGTACGAATTCAGAACTGTTATGTTAAAAACTAGCCTCCATCCGTTGCTGATGATTAGTAATATCTCTTGGATGAAGACATGTTTTCTCCAACAGTTAAAAATTGTCCTGGCCACGTCCTTGCAACTGCTAAGGAAAAGGGGAGGAATGTTAGTTCAACATTTACTTAAGAGAGATGCAGAGAACTCTACGATCTCTCATAAATGTCACGGGAATTTAGGGATGTGTTAGTAGGGAAGGTAAGCCATAGGATACACTCAGCCGGTGTTACTGGCAAAGCTTGTTATAACTGATACTCTAGCGGTATTTAATAATTGTTTTATTTTAATATTACTATTACTATTACTATTACTATTACTATTTGTTTACAAACAAGCGAACTCAAAACCAATAGAGTGTAGAAGTGAGCGTTAGTGTGTTGCCTGCATGCAACGTGTACTAAACTTTAAATAAGTAGTTTATAGCATAAGGTACGATGGCCAATCCCTCGCTACTATTTAAATGATGCTGCGAAGAAGATACCGTACAATAGGTTCATTTTGTGATAGTCGGCCAATTATGTATTTTTGAATGTCCTATAGTCCAGTCTTTATCCTAGAATCTAAGTGAAAAGTAGTAATTGTCCTGTTTCTGTAGTAATGTAAAATTAAATGTAGTCTAAGTAAAATTAGTAGTTTCGTTGAATAAATGTAGTGTAGCAAAAATTTGTTTAAATAAATGTTCAATGTAATCGCTCGTTTCAACTTTCGTGTTCGGGATAAATTTGCGCAAAAATTTAAATTGTCACGGAAGTTGTGGTGGAATACTTTAATATTCAAACAAGAAACATTGGTGCCGTGACCAGGATGTGTATTCCAAGGATCTGAACGACGACGATTACATGAAATTTCTGGAGGATATTTATTCAACGCCATCATAAATTGGAAATCTGTGGTTCTACTCAAATCCATCATACGCATCGCCATCGCTAATTAAGCACGGATATTCATTGGAAGGCGCCATCATTGGCTACCGATATTGGTGTTTCTCTGGATCGATTTGGAAAAATACGAAATTACAAGGCCTGTTAGACAGGCTCACAAGGTTACAATTGTCCAACAATTTAACATATCATTTCGTATCTACCTGGTCATTTTTCTCGCATCTTTTCGGAAATCATTGGGATTGGGTCGGTGCTTATTGGATGGTGGTCATACGTTTGGACTGGGAGGCTGTTGGCGAGGCATTAGCGTGAACCACAGAAGCAGAAACGGGAAACTTAAATTTGGAAGCAAAACATTGCTTGGATTGGAATTAGATTTTGAATATACAACTCACCAGAAAATAGCACGAATAATGTTATTCTGTGTTATTCAACGGTTCGACGTGCGACGGGTAAATTACGAAGACTTTGGTTGGAAGTTGGCAAGCTTGACCGGAAGTTGGCTAGTTCGAGAGATATTTTATCACAAGGCCTGAAAGACAGGCTCACAACTTGAGTGGCTGTCCAAATCACATTATATCTCTCGAAAGGTGCGTCTTTTGTCGTCCTTGTTCCAGATACATTTGTTCTCTTCCGTGAATCGGCGTTTCGGCAGCAGCGATGGGTAAGAAGACCAAAGCGAAAACCCATGTGAGAGATGGCATCATGGACTTCATTCATCGTCTGGAGGACTTCTTGCAAAAACCTGGACCGATCGATGGAAATCAAATAAAAATTCGATTGGAAAAACTGGAAGAGAAATGGAAAGAATTCGAAGAAATACAATGCGAAATCGAATTCTCAGAGGAACAAGAGGAGAACATGGAGCTCCACAGCCAAGTCACCACAGAGTTTGAGGAGAAATATTTTGAGGTAAGGGCAGGGCTAGAGAGTAAATTAGCGACACACAACGGTACTCAGAATTCTCAAAGTAATTCAAATACGAGTGGCGTACACTCAAACGTACGACTTCCGTAAATAAATTTACCCGAGTTTGATAGAAACTTCGAAAATTGGCTAGCGTTTCATGATACATTCAAGGCTCTCATCGATTCATCCCCGGATTTGAGTGGTATACAAAAGTTTCACTATTTACGGGCTTCTCTAAAGGGCGATGCACTCAAGCTGGTAGATTCATATCCGATAAGCGAGTCAAATTATAGGGTTGCGTGGTCCGGAATAGTTTCGCGATTTTCGAATGCGTATCTCCTCAAGAAAAGGCACATGAATTCTTTACTAGAGTATCCAAAAATGAAAAGAGAGTGTGCTGTTGGAATTCACGATTCAATCGATAGTTTCGAACGCAATACAAAAATTTTGGATCAACTAGGAGAACAAACTAAAGGTGGTTGGGGTGCAATGTTAACTCATTTGATGGTCTCGAAATTGGATGATTATACACAAAAACATTGGGAGGAGCATGCTACGCATCATGATAATCCTTGCTATTCATTGTTGATCGAATTTCTGAAGAATCGAACACGAGTTCTCGATGCGGTGTCTGTTGATCAGCACGCTTCCGGTACAACAGCTTCGACGACACTAAACAAGCTACGTCCAGTGAAGGTTTCGGTCAACTCGGCGACTGGAATTAGGGTTCCCAACTGTGCGGTCTGCAATGAAAAACATTATTTAACGCAGTGTCCATCGTTCAGCAAACTAGATGTTGATAAGCGACTTAGAATAACAAACTCGAAACGGCTTTGCAGTCACTGTTTAGGGAGAAGTCACATGGCCCGAGGCTGCCCGTCGAAATATCTTTGTAAAACATGTTCGAAGAAACACCATACGCTTTTGCATCCCGGTTTTCCTGCATCTGGTTCTGGTTCCACTCCTGCACCTTCGAACTCCAATGCGCATTATCCAGTCCCATCGACATTTGGTGGTACAACAAACTCTGGTGGTTTGGGTTCAAATTCGGTGGAATCGTCTTCAATCAATGTAGCGATGAGATCTTCTGCATCACACGTCCTCTTGCTTACGGTATTGCTGAAGGTGCAAGATAATTTTGGGAAGATGCAATTGGCTCGAGCTCTCCTGGACTGTGGCTCTCAGGCCAATTTGATGTCTGAAAATCTGTGTCAACTGCTGAGGCTTCCTAGACGAGATAAAAACGTCGAAATAAGCGGAATTAGACAATCAAAAAGACAATCGGTATGCGAAGTGTCAACAACAATCTCCTCACGTGTTCAAGAATACACGTTGCCATTGAATTTCCTCGTCTTGGATCGAATCACAGACGATCAACCATCAATCTCTCTTCCGTTGAAGTACTGGAATCTCCCCGCATCAATGAAACTCGTTGATCCAAATTTCATGAGGTCAGGTCCCATAGACATGATTTTAGGATCTCAATTCTTCTACGAATTTCATCTCCTGGATGGTGGCCGGATGCAAATGAAGAAATTGAATCATAGTTTGCCATCGTTCGTAAAAACAGTTTTTGGTTGGGTGGCTGCTGGAGAAATTCAATGGAATGAAATGGAAAAAATTGGTTGTAACGTTGCTCTGACTGATCCCCTGGAAAAAGCAATAGAGAAATTTTGGAAAATAGAAGAATTTCAAAGTAAAATACCACGGTCACAGGAAGAAGAAGATTGTGAATTGTACTTCCTAAATACTATCGCCAGAGACGAAAATGGTCGCTTCGTGGCTCAGTACCCTAAAAATGCGAATTTTCACGAGATGATTGGGGACTCAAAAGGTACAGCATTACGGAGATTTCACCAATTAGAAAAACGGTTAGAGAAAGATGTTACATTGGGAAGCAAATACAATGAATTCTTAGAAGAATATTTGGAAAGCGGACACATGAAATTAATTGGTGAAGCAGAGGAAAATTTGGACAAACATAAGCCACACCATCCAGTCTTCAAAGAATCCAGTACTACCACCAAACTTCGGGTGGTATTTGATGGGTCTGCAAAAACGACAACAAACCGTTCCCTTAATGATGCACTGCTCACAGGTCCCGTGATTCAAGACGATCTTTTCGAATTGATGGTTCGATTCCGAAAAAATGCAGTTGCTCTGGTGGCCGATATCGAGAAGATGTACAGGCAAATACGTGTGCATCCTGACGATGCTTGCCTGCAGAGAATCCTATGGCGATTCACATCTCCAGAGAGCATAAAGGTGTACGAGCTTCAAACGGTCACTTACGGGTTATCACCCTAATTTTTTATCGCTACTCGCGTGCTTCAGCAGCTTGGTGTGAGCTACAGCGATAAATTCAAATTGGCGTCCTATGCTGCACAAGAGGATTTTGACGTAGGACTACGTCTAACCGGAAGATATAGGGAGTGAAATGGAAATCCAGGCGCTGAACAAGTAGGAAAAAATGCAAGATTTGGAACGCGTATAACTCGAGCATTTCTCAATAGATCGCAAAGGTTTTTGCATCAATTGATAGGAAATATATCTACGCATCTATCATAACGAATAATATTTCATTTTTCTTGAGATAAATAATTGAATAATTGTGAAATATCAAGCATTGTCAAAATGCACTATGTGCCCATTTTTGATTGGTCCATTTTGTTCTCCTCAAATCCTACCGACCAAAACGGGCAACCAGAACAGCAGCGAAATAGAATGAAGCACGATTGGAAAGGAAAAAGGAAAAATAAACGAAACATCGGTCGCAGTCTCACACATGCGTAATTCTCGAGCCAGCCAGTCAGCTTAAAAATCCCCGCTCCGCTGCCGTAACGATCATTCTCATTCAAACCGTACACCACATCGGTTCGCATCACAACACATCAACAAACCAACCCAAGCAGCCATGTCTGGACATGGTAAAGGAGGAAAAGTGAAGGGAAAGGCAAAATCCCGCTCGAACCGTGTTGATCTGGAGTTCCCCGCAATGGTAGCTAGGCCGAGCGCGTTAGTACCAGTGCACCAGTCCACCTAGCCGGCGTTATATAGTTTCGGCCGCCGAAGTGATCGAGTTGGCTGGTAGAGCTGCTCGCGATGATAAGAAAAACCGCATTCAGAACAGAACACATCAAGACAACAACAGGCAGTTGCAGCGAGTGGCGAGTGGCAAACGCAATCGCAAAACGGCATCAGGTAGCAGAAGAAAAAAGTTTGTTCTTTATACAAACTGCTTTGGTGGCAAATCCAGAACAAGGCGGCATCGAGGGCGTTCGAAATGGTTTTTTTTCCAAACCACGAGTACTAAGTTTTCTAAATTGGAACCATTCCACAAAACATGGCGCTTTTCAGGGCCATTAAACCTTCCAAAAAAGAGTTTAGGAGATACAGTTCAATGCTTTCTAAAACATTATCCAAAATAATAATAAAACACAAATTGATTTTTTCATAATTTGTTTGCCAGGATCTGATGAGTATGTGAATTTGGCAGTTGTTCTGAGCTTATTGATAGTTGGGGACTTTCCTGATTATTCAATTTTCACTAATTCTTAAATTGTTTCCAGATTGAAAGTACATTAATTTACAAATAGTTCGACATTTAGCTAATTGGACGGACATGTTATGCGACTTATTTAGTTGGACATTTTTGTAAACATAGAGATCCAAATTATGACCCCACATTGAAAGTCGACACTGTACCACTGTCATCGTAAATGTTCAATTACAGGTTGAAATCGCCTCCAATGCGACACTGAGTGGCGCTTCGGCACGTCGCATTGAATGTAATTTACTGTAAAATATGTCACAAGCTGGATGGGAAGGAATTTTCCGACTGTGAAAGCTGTGGCGAGTGGCAAATGCAATCGCTAAACAGAAAGGTTTAGCCGAACAAGATGGGGATATCGAGTGATAACAAAACAATAAACTCTTTAGATTGAAGATAATTTTGTGATCCTGAAAAGGACCCTTTTTAGCCTGCATGTGAATCCAACGAGCGAACAAATCGTAATGAATGTATTTTTTGCCATCGCTCCCTTTTAACGCTCATTCGTTCGTCTCGTTGGACTCGCCCCTCTGGCTGAGTCTGCCGATTTGTCTCTATCCTGTGAGTGTGTACCGCTAGAGTATATCGCCAAAAAAGAGTATATTCGCAATAAAATATCTTATTTTCTTTCAAACCGCAAACCTGTGTGGTTGTACGGCATCGGCATCGTGGACGTAAGAAAGGAGAACAAGTTAAGGGAAAGGCAAAGTCTCACTCGAACCGTGCAGGTCTCCAGTTCCCTGTTGGTCGCATTCACTGATTGCTCCGCAAGGGTAACTAGGCCGAACGGATTGGTGCCGGAGCACCAGTATACCTAACAGCGATTATAGAGTTTCGGCCGTCGGAGTGCTCGAGTTGGCTTGCAAAGCTGCTCACGACAATCAGAAAACCCGCATCAAGAACAGAGCAGCTTCGGTTCGGCGCTCATCAAGGCAACAATTAGTTTCAGTGAGTGGCAAAGTGTTTCTCCGGCACGTCGCATTAAATGTAATTTACTGAACAACATGTCACAAGCTGGATGGGAAGAAATTTTCCAACTGTGAAAGCTGTGGCGAGTGGCAAACGCAATAGCTAAACACGAAGAGTTTAACCGAACAAGATAGGAATATCGAGTGATAACAAAAACACAACACCAAAGGTTCTTTTCAGAACCATCAACATATTCATAAAGAGTAAACAGTAAACTAATCCATTTTTCAGGTAGATAGGTAGGTATTCACGTACTCAAAATAAAACAATGTATTTAAAATATATATTTAACAAAAGCTGTCCCCTTTGTATAGTCCTACGTCACTCCGGTTATGTCCCCGACATTACCCACCCGTCTTTTTATATGGACGATTTTCTGTCTGGCACCGATTCAGTTGAAAAAGCAAAGCAATTACTCCACGAAATGCAGTCAATGATGAAGGAAGGTGGTTTTCAACTGAGGAAGTGGAGCTCTAGTCATCGTGAAGTTTTGAGAGATCTGCCACCAGAGTTGATCGAGAACGCTACAAAATTGAACCTGGAACCAGAAAATCATATTAAAACACTTGGTATAATTTGGGAGACGGAATCAGATCAACTTGGGATTGATGTTAAGGCCACGCTGAATCACGATCCATGGACAAAACGGAAAATATTTTCGGCCATTGCACAGCTTTACGACCCACTTGGTATAATATCACCTGTGATAATGTGGGCAAAAATCCGGATGCAACATCTTTGGGCAGCTGCTCTCGGATGGGAAGATCCGATTCAGGATACTGTCGGGGCCAGTTGGAATGAATTTTACGAGCAGTTGCCATTTTTGAAAGAGTTTAGAGTCTCTCGCTTTCTTTTTACAACACCTCGATCGAGCATACAATTTCATGTTTTCTCCGATACTTCAGAGGCCGGATACGGTGCTTGTATTTATGCTCGATCAACCAGCAAGGAAGGAACAACTAAAATCGAGATCATAGCATCTAAATCACGTGTAGCTCCAATCAAACGGCTGAGCTTGCCACGATTGGAGTTGTGTGCTGCACTCTTAGGAGCCAAATTATACGCGAGAGTTTCTGCAGCGCTGAGGATGGAGGGGAATCCTTGCTGGTTTTGGTCGGACTCAACAGTGACATTGCATTGGATCAAATCGCCGCCAAATACATGGCAGACCTTCGTCGGAAATCGTACGTCCGAAATACAATCGCTAACGCATGGTCGCTACTGGAATCACGTGAAAGGGTCTGATAATCCTGCTGATTATGTTTCACGTGGCATGCTCCCGGCAGACTTTCTCGTTATCAAATCCTGGCGATTCGGCCCAGATTGGTTGACAATGGAAGAAAATGACTGGCCAAAACACGACGATACTAATCCACCGTCTGAAGAAGATCTGGAAAGAAGGAAAACTGTAGCTGTGGTTCAAACTTCGATAGAAATATTTTTCTTATTCCATCGTTATTCGTCCTTCACAAACCTTGTTCGGATTACTGCTTTCGTCCTTCGTTTTTGTCGATTATATCGCCGTAAAAAATCCCAGTTGAAGCTGCAAGAATTTCTCACAGTACACGAGCTGAAAGTTGCAAAAGAAACGTTAGTAAAATGCGCCCAGCAGGAACAATTCGCAGATGAATTAAAAACCCTGAAAACAAATAATATGGTTTCACTAAAATCATCGATAAAGCTATTGCACCCCTTCCTCGATGAAAACGGCATAATTCGCGTCGGTGGCCGACTTCAGCGGTCCAATGAAACATACATCACGAAGCATCCCATGATTATACCAAATAACCACCCCCCATCTCGCCTCATCGCAGTATATTTTCACGCCCTTTGTTTACACTCGGGTCCCCGAATGACGCTAGCCACAATCCGCCGAGAATTCTGGCCGATCAATGGTACCAAACTAGCTAATAATGTGTGTCGCAAATGCCCTAAATGCTTTCGCATTAGCCAAACCCCAATTACCCAACCTGTAGGCCAACTTCCGAAAACACGCACTATTCCTAGTCGACCCTTTTCAATCACCGGCGTCGACTACTGTGGCCCCATCTACTTAAAGCCAACGCATAGACGAGCTGCATCACGAAAGGCTTATATTGCTGTATTCGTTTGCTTTTCTACCAAAGCAGTGCATCTTGAACTAGTTTGTGACTTAACAACTGAAGCATTTATAGCCGCACTCCGTCGTTTCGTCGCACGTCGTGGTTTACCCATGGAAGTACATTCGGACAATGGGACTAACTTCGTTGGTGCAAAAAATATACTGAATGAACTCTACAACACGATGAACAGTAAGAAGCACCTAGACACAGTCACGCATGAATGCAGTAGCCGAGGAATCACTTGGAACTTTATACCTCCGAGAACACCAAATTTTGGCGGCCTTTGGGAAGCAGCAGTGAAAACAGCAAAGACTTCACTCACCAAAACAATAGGCACAACACAATTATCGTTTGAGGACTTCTCAACTGTTCTTACACAAATCGAAGCAAATATGAACTCCCGTCCACTCACTCCATTGTCAGAAGATCCTGGAGAGTACGACGTTCTAACTCCGAGTCACTTTCTAATCGGAACACCACTAAATTCAATGCCCGATCCCGATTATTCGCACACACCGATAAATCGTCTTCGCCATTACCAGCAATTACAAAAATTGATACAGGATCACTGGATACGCTGGAGAAAAGAGTATCTGTCGGAACTCAACAACCAACGCAAACGAACATCACTTCCAATCGATATACGCGTGGGGCAGATGATCCTTGTACAGGACGAAAATAAACCTTCGATTGCTTGGCCACTTGGTAGAATTGAGTCAACTCACCCAGGAGAAGATGGTGTCGTCAGAGTAGTGACGATAAAAACAGCCAATGGGTCATACAAACGACCGGTATCCAAGATATTTCCACTACCGTTCGATCGCGATGTCACTACAGCACACTCCGAATTAATGAACGAGAAGAATATGAAACAAACATTGTAATTTTGTATTGTTATTGTGAAATGTAACGTAAATTTATCATTGTAAATTTAGGTGGCCGGCTATGTTTACAAACAAGCGAACTCAAAACCAATAGAGTGTAGAAGTGAGCGTTAAGGTGGGACCAGAATGCTGCGCTATGCGTCGCGTTGCGACAATTGTGCTTTGACACTTCATTTTAAATATGTGTGTTTCCATTTAGTCGAACACAATAATGCGTTGCGTCATTACCATCGTTGTACTAAACGCTAACATTTGTTCTAAACTGCTTGCGCCGAATTCGCGATGACAGTGGCATGGTGTCGACGTCTGGTGACAACTTCAAATTAGGGCCATAATTTGTTGCTGAATTTTTTCATCATAATGTTGTGTTGTCTTCATAAACAATTTTCGTATGACACTTTTTCACCACCTGCAAACAAAAATGTTTTTCATTTAAATATAATACTAGTTTGATATAGAAAAGCTAATTTTCATTCATAATTTTAATTTTGAAAACGTGTTCATTCCGACTGAAAATCAGCTATTCTTTCACTCTCCCCTAAACTAGTAAACGAAGCTCAATGCCGCCAGCGCGGATATGTCAATGTGTTGTTTTTAAAAACATTCAACTGATCCGTGGACACAACAAAAATAAGATTTTCATACGAACTTTGTTTTGTTTTTGTTTACATGAAAAGTGGTGACGCGAATGCTAGATTGTGACTGCAAATCAACAGACTGCGTCGGGCGAATGTTTTAGTACAAAACGCAAGCAATGACTGCTGAGGAGAAGCAACGCACAACGCGGCATTCTGTTTCCACCTTTAGTGTGTTGCCTGCATGCAACGTGTACTAAACTTTAAATAAGTAGTTTATACCATAAGGTACGATGGCCAATCCCTCGCTACTATTTAAATGATGCTGCGAAGAAGATACCGTACAATAGGTTCATTTTGTGATAGTCGGCCAATTATGTATTTTTGAATGTCCTATAGTCCAGTCTTTATCCTAGAATCTAAGTGAAAAGTAGTAATTGTCCTGTTTCTGTAGTAATGTAAAATTAAATGTAGTCTAAGTAAAATTAGTAGTTTCGTTGAATAAATGTAGTGTAGCAAAAATTTGTTTAAATAAATGTTCAATGTAATCGCTCGTTTCAACTTTCGTGTTCGGGATAAATTTGCGCAAAAATTTAAATTGTCACGGAAGTTGTGGTGGAATACTTTAATATTCAAACAAGAAACATTGGTGCCGTGACCAGGATGTGTATTCCAAGGATCTGAACGACGACGATTACATGAAATTTCTGGAGGATATTTATTCAACGCCATCATAAATTGGAAATCTGTGGTTCTACTCAAATCCATCATACGCATCGCCATCGCTAATTAAGCACGGATATTCATTGGAAGGCGCCATCATTGGCTACCGATATTGGTGTTTCTCTGGATCGATTTGGAAAAATACGAAATTACAAGGCCTGTTAGACAGGCTCACAAGGTTACAATTGTCCAACAATTTAACATATCATTTCGTATCTACCTGGTCATTTTTCTCGACCTTTTCGGAAATCATTGGGATTGGGTCGGTGCTTATTGGATGGTGGTCATACGTTTGGACTGGGAGGCTGTTGGCGAGGCATTAGCGTGAACCACAGAAGCAGAAACGGGAAACTTAAATTTGGAAGCAAAACATTGCTTGGATTGGAATTAGATTTTGAATATACAACTCACCAGAAAATAGCACGAATAATTTTATTCTGTGTTATTCAACGGTTCGACGTGCGACGGGTAAATTACGAAGACTTTGGTTGGAAGTTGGCAAGCTTGACCGGAAGTTGGCTAGTTCGAGAGATATTTTAATACAAGGCCTGAAAGACAGGCTCACAAGGTGAGTGGCTGTCCAAATCACATTATATCTCTCGAAAGGTGCATCTTTTGTCGTCCTTGTTCCAGATACATTTGTTCTCTTCCGTGAATCGGCGTTTCGGCAGCAGCGATGGGTAAGAAGACCAAAGCGAAAACCCATGTGAGAGATGGCATCATGGACTTCATTCATCGTCTGGAGGACTTCTTGCAAAAACCTGGACCGATCGATGGAAATCAAATAAAAATTCGATTGGAAAAACTGGAAGAGAAATGGAAAGAATTCGAAGAAATACAATGCGAAATCGAATTCTCAGAGGAACAAGAGGAGAACATGGAGCTCCACAGCCAAGTCACCACAGAGTTTGAGGAGAAATATTTTGAGGTAAGGGCAGGGCTAGAGAGTAAATTAGCGACACACAACGGTACTCAGAATTCTCAAAGTAATTCAAATACGAGTGGCGTACACTCAAACGTACGACTTCCGTAAATAAATTTACCCGAGTTTGATGGAAACTTCGAAAATTGGCTAGCGTTTCATGATACATTCAAGGCTCTCATCGATTCATCCCCGGATTTGAGTGGTATACAAAAGTTTCACTATTTACGGGCTTCTCTAAAGGGCGATGCACTCAAGCTGGTAGATTCATATCCGATGAGCGAGTCAAATTATAGGGTTGCGTGGTCCGGATTAGTTTCGCGATTCCTCAAGAAAAGGCACATGAATTCTTTACTAGAGTATCCAAAAATGAAAAGAGAGTGTGCTGTTGGAATTCACGATTCAATCGATAGTTTCGAACGCAATACAAAAATTTTGGATCAACTAGGAGAACAAACTAAAGGTGGTTGGGGTGCAATGTTAACTCATTTGATGGTCTCGAAATTGGATGATTATACACAAAAACATTGGGAGGAGCATGCTACGCATCATGATAATCCTTGCTATTCATTGTTGATCGAATTTCTGAAGAATCGAACAAGAGTTCTCGATGCGGTGTCTGTTGATCAGCACGCTTCCGGTACAACAGCTTCGACGACACTAAACAAGCTACGTCCAGTGAAGGTTTCGGTCAACTCGGCGACTGGAATTAGGGTTCCCAACTGTGCGGTCTGCAATGAAAAACATTATTTGACGCAGTGTCCATCGTTCAGCAAACTAGATGTTGATAAGCGACTTAGAATAACAAACTCGAAACGGCTTTGCAGTAACTGTTTAGGGAGAAGTCACATGGCCCGAGGCTGCCCGTCGAAATATCGGTGTAAAACATGTTCGAAGAAACACCATACGCTTTTGCATCCCGGTTTTCCTGCATCTGGTTCTGGTTCCTCTCCTGCACCTTCGAACTCCAATGCGCATTATCCAGTCCCATCGACATTTGGTGGTACAACAAACTCTGGTGGGTTGGGTTCAAATTCGGTGGAATCGTCTTCAATCAATGTAGCGATGAGATCTTCTGCATCACACGTCCTCTTGCTTACGGTATTGCTGAAGGTGCAAGATAATTTTGGGAAGATGCAATTGGCTCGAGCTCTCCTGGACTGTGGCTCTCAGGCCAATTTGATGTCTGAAAATCTGTGTCAACTGCTGAGGCTTCCTAGACGAGATAAAAACGTCGAAATAAGCGGAATTGGACAATCAAAAAGACAATCGGTATGCGAAGTGTCAACAACAATCTCCTCACGTGTTCAAGAATACACGTTGCCATTGAATTTCCTCGTCTTGGATCGAATCACAGACGATCAACCATCAATCTCTCTTCCGTTGAAGTACTGGAATCTCCCCGCATCAATGAAACTCGCTGATCCAAATTTCATGAGGTCAGGTCCCATAGACATGATTTTAGGATCTCAATTCTTCTACGAATTTCATCTCCTGGATGGTGGCCGGAGGCAAATGAAGAAATTGAATCATAGTTTGCCATCGTTCGTAAAAACAGTTTTTGGTTGGGTGGCTGCTGGAGAAATTCAATGGAATGAAATGGAAAGAATTGGTTGTAACGTTGCTCTGACTGATCCCCTGGAAAAAGCAATAGAGAAATTTTGGAAAATAGAAGAATTTCAAAGTAAAATCCCACGGTCACAGGAAGAAGAAGATTGTGAATTGCACTTCCTAAATACTATCGCCAGAGACGAAAATGGTCGCTTCGTGGCTCAGTACCCTAAAACTGCGAATTTTCACGAGATGATTGGGGACTCAAAAGGTACAGCATTACGGAGATTTCACCAATTAGAAAAACGGTTAGAGAAAGATGTTACATTGGGAAGCAAATACAATGAATTCTTAGAAGAATATTTGGAAAGCGGACACATGAAATTAATTGGTGAAGCAGAGGAAAATTTGGACAAACATAAGCCACACCATCCAGTCTTCAAAGAATCCAGTACTACCACCAAACTTCGGGTGGTATTTGATGGGTCTGCAAAAACGACAACAAACCGTTCCCTTAATGATGCACTGCTCACAGGTCCCGTGATTCAAGACGATCTTTTCGAATTGATGGTTCGATTCCGAAAAAATGCAGTTGCTCTGGTGGCCGACATCGAGAAGATGTACAGGTAAATACGTGTGCATCCTGACGATGCTTGCCTGCAGAGAATCCTATGGCGATTCACATCTTCAGAGAGCATAAAGGTGTACGAGCTTCAAACGGTCACTTACGGGTTATCTCCCTCGTCTTTTATCGCTACTCGCGTGCTTCAGCAGCTTGGTGTGAGCTACAGCGATAAATTCAAATTGGCGTCCTATGCTGCACAAGAGGATTTTTATATGGACGATTTTCTGTCTGGCACCGATTCAGTTGAAAAAGCAAAGCAATTACTCCACGAAATGCAGTCAATGATGAAGGAAGGTGGTTTTCAACTGAGGAAGTGGAGCTCTAGTCATCGTGAAGTTTTGAGAGATCTGCCACCAGAGTTGATCGAGAACGCTACAAAATTGAACCTGGAACCAGAAAATCATATTAAAACACTTGGTATAATTTGGGAGACGGAATCAGATCAACTTGGGATTGATGTTAAGGCCACGCTGAATCACGATCCATGGACAAAACGGAAAATATTTTCGGCAATTGCACAGCTTTACGACCCACTTGGTATAATATCACCTGTGATAATGTGGGCAAAAATCCGGATGCAACATCTTTGGGCAGCTGCTCTCGGATGGGACGATCCGATTCAGGATACTGTCGGGGCCAGTTGGAATGAATTTTACGAGCAGTTGCCACTTTTGAAAGAGTTTAGATTCTCTCGCTTTCTTTTTACAACACCTCGATCGAGCATACAATTTCATGTTTTCTCCGATGCTTCAGAGGCCGGATACGGTGCTTGTATTTATGCTCGATCCAGCAAGGAAGGAACAACTAAAATCGAGATCATAGCATCTAAATCACGTGTAGCTCCAATCAAACGGCTGAGCTTGCCACGATTGGAGTTGTGTACTGCACTCTTAGGAGCCAAATTATACGCGAGAGTTTCTGCAGCGTGAGGATGGAGGGGAATCCTTGCTGGTTTTGGTCGGACTCAACAGTGACATTGCATTGGATCAAATCGCCGCCAAATACATGGCAGACCTTCGTCGGAAATCGTACGTCCGAAATATAATCGCTAACGCATGGTCGCTACTGGAATCACGTGAAAGGGTCTGATAATCCAGCTGATTATGTTTCACGTGGCAAGCTCCCGGCAGACTTTCTCGTTATCAAATCCTGGCGATTCGGCCCAGATTGGTTGACAATGGAAGAAAATGACTGGCCAAAACACGACGATACTAATCCACCGTCTGAAGAAGATCTGGAAAGAAGGAAAACTGTAGCTGTGGTTCAAACTTCGATAGAAATATTTTTCTTATTCCATCGTTATTCGTCCTTCACAAAGCTTGTTCGGATTACTGCTTTCGTCCTTCGTTTTTGTCGATTATGTCGCCGTAAAAATCCCAGTTGAAGCTGCAAGAATTTCTCACAGTACACGAGCTGAAAGTTGCAAAAGAAACGTTAGTAAAATGCGCCCAGCAGGAACAATTCGCAGATGAATTAAAAACCCTGAAAACAAATAATATGGTTTCACCAAAATCATCGATAAAGCTATTGCACCCCTTCCTCGATGAAAACGGCATAATTCGCGTCGGTGGCCGACTTCAGCGGTCCAATGAAACATACATCACGAAGCATCCCATGATTATACCAAATAACCACCCCCCATCTCGCCTCATCGCAGTATATTTTCACGCCCTTTGTTTACACTCGGGTCCCCGAATGACGCTAGCCACAATCCGCCGAGAATTCTGGCCGATCAATGGTACCAAACTAGCTAATAATGTGTGTCGCAAATGCCCTAAATGCTTTCGCATTAGCCAAACCCCAATTACCCAACCTGTAGGCCAACTTCCGAAAACACGCACTATTCCTAGTCGACCCTTTTCAATCACCGGCGTCGACTACTGTGGCCCCGTTTACTTAAAGCCAACGCATAGACGAGCTGCATCACGAAAGGCTTATATTACTGTATTCGTTTGCTTTTCTACCAAAGCAGTGCATCTTAAACTAGTTTGTGACTTAACAACTGAAGCATTTATAGCCGCACTCCGTCGTTTCGTCGCACGTCGTGGTTTACCCATGGAAGTACATTCGGACAATGGGACTAACTTCGTTGGTGCAAAAAATATACTGAATGAACTCTACAACACGATGAACAGTAAGAAGCACCTAGACACAGTCACACATGAATGCAGTAGCCGAGGAATCACTTGGACTTCATACCTCCGAGAACACCAAATTTTGGCGGCCTATGGGAAGCAGCAGTGAAAACAGCAAAGACTTCACTCACCAAAACAATAGGCACAACACAATTATCGTTTCAGGACTTCTCAACTGTTCTTACACAAATCGAAGCAAATATGAACTCCCGTCCACTCACTCCATTGTCAGAAGATCCTGGAGAGTACGACGTTCTAACTCCGAGTCACTTTCTAATCGGAACACCACTAAATTCAATGCCCGATCCCGATTATTCGCACACACCGATAAACCGTCTTCGCCATTACCAGCAATTACAAAAATTGATACAGGATCACTGGATACGCTGGAGAAAAGAGTATCTGTCGGAACTCAACAACCAACGCAAACGAACATCACTTCCAATCGATATACGCGTGGGGCAGATGATCCTTGTACAGGACGAAAATAAACCTTCGATTGCTTGGCCACTTGGTAGAATTGAGTCAACTCACCCAGGAGAAGATGGTGTCGTCAGAGTAGTGACGATAAAAACAGCCAATGGGTCATACAAACGACCGGTATCCAAGATATTTCCACTACCGTTCGATCGCGATGTCACTACAGCACACTCCGAATTAATGAACGAGAAGAATATGAAACAAACATTGTAATTTTGTATTGTTATTGTGAAATGTAACGTAAATTTATCATTGTAAATTTAGGTGGCCGGCTATGTTTACAAACAAGCGAACTCAAAACCAATAGAGTGTAGAAGTGAGCGTTAGTGTGTTGCCTGCATGCAACGTGTACTAAACATTAAATAAGTATTTTATAGCATAAGGTACGATGGCCAATCCCTCGCTACTATTTAAATGATGCTGCGAAGAAGATACCGTACAATAGGTTCATTTTGTGATAGTCGGCCAATTATGTATTTTTGAATGTCCTATAGTCCAGTCTTTATCCTAGAATCTAAGTGAAAAGTAGTAATTGTCCTGTTTCTGTAGTAATGTAAAATTAAATTAGTCTAAGTAAAATTAGTAGTTTCGTTGAATAAATGTAGTGTAGCAAAAATTTGTTTAAATAAATGTTCAATGTAATCGCTCGTTTCAACTTTCGTGTTCGGGATAAATTTGCGCAAAAATTTAAATTGTCACGGAAGTTGTGGTGGAATACTTTAATATTCAAACAAGAAACACTATTACTATTACTATTACTATTACTATTACTATTACTATTACTTGATGCAAGTGGTATCTGTTGGAAGAATTGGTTAATAAAATTATATAAAACTAAATTGTAGAATGATATAAATGGATTCCGGCCTTCCGATCGTCATTAGTAGCTGTATGGAAAGAATTATTTTGAGAGATTGTATATTGTTGTATATGAACTATATGCTCGATCTGATGTGCTAGAGACAGGTTCACAAAATGTACATAAATTGTATTTGAGCCCTACTGACAGTTCAGATGTTGACACTATCGCACCTCAACCAGTATGATATGCATGAGCGACGACGACGACAAGACATGATATAATTGAAGCAAGCCAATCGTTGTCACATTAGTAGCTGAAAAAGAATTTGTCTGTCATATTTTTATTTAATCTCTATCGTTTAAGAAAATATAAAATATAAAATTACTGCAGGGTTTAACAAAATTACTAATATATAAGAGATGTAAGAGGATTATTAAACATATTTGATTGAAAATAAAATTTAATTAATAGGTTTATAAAACACTGCGATACTAAATAGTAAAATGACACAAATTCACTACGAACTTCTGATGAATGTCACGGGCTGTGTGAAAAGAAGTGTTTAGTTAAATATTTATATTTAGGTTTTTTTTGATAGATGATACCGTTTTGTCTCACACTCCGAACATCCAAGCCCTGATAGCCACCAAACAGTGTCCCATTACTCAAAACGGCACAAGTTAACCTGGTTTTTTGATACAACAGAGCCTTCTCCTTCATTTAACCCCAATAGAACTGATTCACAAACGCATATTCATGGAGACAACCCCAAAAACATGTTTAATCACTTTTGTCTCAAATTCCGAACATCATTTTTTCACTGATATTCCGAGAAGTTTTGTCTCAAATTCCGAACAGCAAAAATGGGATCCTTTAAAAAATCACAACCCTTAAACTGCCGGACCGATCCATATGATCGATATATTAAATTAAAGTCAATCACCTAGTCTTTTAGGAAAAATGTCATGCACGCAAAAAAAATGGATTTTGCTTGGGTAATTATTGATTGTATTTGTTTCTTGTAGTTTACATAGTTTCGGGACCAAGGGCGCTATATCGATATCGACACCTGTAAATGATGTCAAAAATAAGTTTAACCCAAAGAATGTCAGGGTCTTGAATATTAAACCATTTATAACACTAAATTTCAGCAAATTCACATCCAAAAATGAAGTGTTCGCAGTTTGAATCATGCGTAGAACCTTGATTCAAATTCCGAATACTAATTTTAATGAAGATTTCTGCATAAAATATCCTTTTATTTGATCCGATTATTGTAGTTTCTCACCATTTCCAGCATCTGACTTGTAAATAACAAACAAAATAGTTGAAAAAACTACAAAAACTGGTAAATAACAATGCTTGTTTTTCTTTCAAGAATTTGCTAACGTAAACGTTACATCACTGGTCCTGACTGTCACCCTCTGCAAATGCTTAAAATTACAAATTATAGGAATTATAGGATACCTGTAAATGATATTAAAATGAAGGCCATAACCCAAAGAATGACTGTCTTCTCATTAATCAACCATTCATAACACAAAAGTTCAGCAAATTTACATTTAAAAATGAAGTGTTCGGAATTTGACTTTGACTGTTCGGAATATGAGACAAAACGGTAAACCCGCGAGAGTGAGGATGAATCAACTATATCATCTCCTGTAAGCACAAACATCAATACTATTACGAAGATATTCACCCTTATCATAGTATTCGAACGAATAGGATACGTACGCAAATCCCATCCTTGTTTTCGTACGAGCCATTCGTCGTATTTTCAATTTACAGTCGTACTAGATCAAGTTATTGGTGTACTACATTATCGACATAGTTGACAGTCAGGAGGTGTTTACGTATCGAAAGTGTTTAATTTATGATACAGAGTTATCTGAACGTTCGAGTTCGAGTTTGTAGTTTTGATTTGTGCGTTTTTACAAAGTATAAAGCAGGTGAGATTTCTTAAAACATGTCCGGAAGATTTGTACTCTCAATAATATAATTGTTATAAATTGTTGAACGCAGATAATCTTCCGCTAGAGGAATAAGATCCGGATGTTCTAAATTACAGATTGCTGGCTATCATACTATCGGACATTCAACCAGTGTGTCCGCTCTATTCGCTATGGACCAGTCAGCTGTTGGCATTGAGAAAATCCCTGCTCTGCAACCGCCGTCCTGTAGCAGCAGATGACCCTATTGTGTCAAATTTTGCAGCAAGGTTCTGTCGCAATTACGAGTTCAGCAACCGGAACCAACATGTTACCGTGAAAATCTACATAAGTGTAGATGAACAATGACAACAAGATACAGCAAACGAGGAAGAGCCAGAATGGGTTTCAGCAGGACCTACCTCTCGCCTGGACACAATCAAACTTTGTGGATTCGATGAAGATACGGCGTTGATTGAGGTATCTTTCGATTAGTCGACATGCTAGCACAAAATCAAGTCAACAGTAATATGATTGCTCAGCAACAATTTTTAATGCAAATTTTCAGCACAAAAACTAACAACGTTGAGAATGCAACTAATCCACCACAAATGCAACAACAACAACAATCAACCCAACAGCCGCACTATCCATCCCAACGTTAGCTTCAGTTCCATACCCAATCCATAATGCAGAACGCTTTGCTCCGTAGAAAAACTGCAGGAGCAACGCAAGGTGCTTTGTGATCAGAACAGTCGAATTGCTGCCGCTGTGATTAACAACGGTGAACCAAATGCAGCCGTGCAGCAATTCGTACAATCGATTTGTCTAAACATTCAGCGAAGTCTTTTGGATCTTAGTCAAACTGCTAACCGGCCGGTGACAAATATCCTAATGGTACATATTTCTCTGTAAAGCCGTCTGCAGGAGCAACTACCCTCCGTCACGCAAAAATTGTATCAAGAGAAACGTGGTGGTCCCATGAGCGCTAGAAGTTCTTAGAAAGCATCGAATTCTACGAATCAATTCCTACATGTTACGAGAGAACGCCCATTCCAATGCACACAGGCTTCAATAGGAAACCACCGCCAGCTTCAGTTGCACCAACAGCAGGAACAGGTACAGCTAGTCATTCTAATGTGGTTCCTCTGTTGTCATCTGCAGGCGCAAAAGGTTTTTCAGGTCTGCTCAGTGGTGGAAGCCACGATGGTGATGACATAATAGGTTCGCTTGAGGAGGAGACATCGCACTGTAGGATCAGCTCGAGCGGAAGAAGCTGTCTAATAAGAATAAGTAATATGATCGCATTCGGAGAAGTACAAAGTCAATTAACCTATTTATTCATTCGCAGTGTCGACATCCAGAAGGTGATTTGACACTTGATAGTGCCAGGTCCGATGCAAATATGCGAACGCTAGGAAATATCCCAATTTACAGGTATATCTGATCACTATATTTCACTCAAATTGTATCTCATATCATCTTTCAATACTCCTCTTACAGAGAATACAAGGAATCACTTTGTCAGCGCAATCAGGTCCATATCTACCGACCCAAAGAGCAGCAAACCTATACACGTAGCCCTATTCCAAAAGTAATAAAGTTTCGATAAAACTCTTAAATAGTTTTGAGAGACCGACCGTACATGACTATTCGAATCGAACTAATGAGATGTTGTATGAATTTTGTAGTAAACTGGAGTTTCTTTATTATCACACAAATATAAAATTTAGTTTCGCGAATAGTGCTAAAATTCATGAGCTTAGCTCGATCTATTGTTCGTGCAGCTGAATAGATTATTGATTGAGTTGTTTTCTTTATCATTTTTTTTAGGAAAAATATGTAACTTCTCGTTTTTCCAGCATTTGTGCAAGAAAACAACTGATAGCACCGATTCAACAATAATGATCAACACTAGACATTCTGATTTCTTCGTGTTAGGTTTTCTATATTTTGGTCTACTTTCTGCTTTCTATAATCTACAAATATCTGGGTTAATCTACGGCCGCTTCCTTCTTCTTCTTCTTCAATGGCACTAACGTTCCTAGAGGAACTTCGCCGTCTCAACGTAGTATTACTTGCGTCATTTTTATTAGTACTTAGTTGAGATTTCTATGCCAAATAACACGCCTTGAATGCATTTTGAGTGGCAAGCTCTAGAATACGTGTGATCACAGTGCAAGTCGGAGGAAATTTCTTTGACGAAAAATTCCCCCGACCAGAACGGGAATCGAACCCGAACACCCGGCATGTTAGTTATGACGCTAACCACTCGGCCACGGGGCCGCTTCCTTCTTAGTTTCAATCACATCGATCTGCAGCTTTGTACATTTTTCCCCGACTTAAATCCAGAAAACTTTCCACAAGGTCTCCATCAATAAATCCCTCGCAACGTACCGTTTTCATTTCGGTGTGAAAACTACGCCAATACGAATACTCAATCTTGCCAACATTAGAGGCGAATGAACTGAAAAGTTTTAAGGCTCTCAAAGCCAAAAAAGAAGAAAAAGAATCTTGCCAACAGATTTGATTGTGTCAGTAAATTTTTCCTGTAACTTTCGAAGAAATTCACAATTCATAAGAATCGGGTGGTATTTGTGTGACCAGACCTATAGCCATGCCAAATAGCACACAACCCGTTGTCGCCGTCGTTCGCTCACCAATGTTTTGCATTACGGATGAACCTTGGCAGAATACATTCACCATATCACCGAGATGGAATTGAGCTACCTCTGGCATTTGCTGTTGTTCGTCGTCCGTTGTTGCGGCCCTTCAAATAAATAGAAAAATTGTTCGTATGATAAACCGAGCTACGGAAACCCTACTTACCCATCTTTTAGGTAAACAAATAGATTTTGGTTGCTATACGCCCCAAGGAAGGCATCGTTATCTAATATTTATACTGCTGTCATCCAATTTAGTTGTTAGTTGCGAGCGATCTCCTCAAAACTACCTTCCATTTGCTTGTACTGCAGCAGCGTGATAGATCGCACTAAATATCCAACCAAAATGAAGTTGCCTGTTCAAAAACAACTGACTGTTGAACTCAACGAGGGAATAGCAGGCGCCCTTGATTTCCTATTCGCTAACTCGAGTGAGGGCTCCATTCATCCTACCTTGGGTCTCTGGATTTACCAGTGCTGTGCCGACGATGTGATAAGTATTCGAATCATTACCCAACTCTGTCGAAATCAGTGGCATAATGTACTCAGTTTGCATGAATTGATGTGCATGTAGCACCTCGAAAGTAATCTGATCGATGATAAGTAGATTGTGAATCTCAGCTCTTGGCCAAACTCGGCATTGCTGGGTCCTGGCTTAAGCAGACCCATCTTGCTCAAGGAAGTTACATTTGTCGTCAGAGAAGACGCGCTTTGTCTCGATAGAGTCAGGCCACTCGAGTCCTGAAGATCGTTACCGTTCGAAGTGCAACTTTTGAATCTCATCAATTGTACCAAGAATAACCGAATGTTGGGTGCAAGAGCCAAACTGTCCTGATAAACTTCGACATTAAGTGAGCACATAAGATTTACTTCCTTCATTTGAGGAAACCAGCTTGTGGTTAGAGCGTTATATCACGGTTGGGCGATCCGAACAGGCGAACACGTTTGTTAATCTGTTAATCTGTTAGTATATTTCTCCATGAGGAAGTAAAACGTTGACCGCCTGCGACCGCACAAATTAAATAAAATATACCTTCAAATAGAGCAAAATTGTCCTTATCCTCCAAATTTAATCCACATTTCACAATATTTTACACGAAGACTGCGAATCCCAAATCAAACCAACATTGGTAATGAAAAACATCTGTCAAGGATGTCGATAAAACAGTTTACCAAACAAATCTAGTACACAGAAATACGGCCGTAAATGAGGATAGCTTTTTCTTTGACGACGTATCGTATCCGACGAATCAATATACGGATACGGCCGTAAATGAGAATGAGGGTGAATATGTTTTGAATATATATTTCAAAAGCTGTGTTGAAATATTTTTATCTTTATTTAATTATTGAAAAGCTTTTCCAGTAGGCTTTTAACGAGTGAGTTTTGTATTACAGTACTCAATAGCATGCTTTTTCGGGCATCCTCATCCTCTACAGCTTAGACAGAACTACATGGTTGAAATACAAAAATTGAGTTTCGTTATGAAAAATGCCTTGAGTGCGGCAGATGTTTTTCACCTGAAAATGAAAAAAAGATGCACAGTCAAAACTTGAAAAGAAAATATAGAATTAACTTAACCGTTAAAAAGAATCCAAACACGCCAAAAATTCATATGTCAAACAATAGAGAGTAAAAATGCAAACAAACATACAAGCATCGCAACTTATCGCCTTCGTAGAAGTTTGATGTTATTGGCAGTTGGACTCTCAGTGCTTCCCATATATCCACCTCGTCGTTCTCGCTACGCGACCCGAATCGCAAATTACATCAATTCACGTACATACTCGGATGGGACATCGAAACACAAATCCTCGATAATGCATGTCGTACGTTCTTTGCTATTCTTGATGTGGTTCACGTTGATCACGGGTGCCCCTATCGCGAATACGTTGCCAAATGCAACAATCGCGTTCAACACACGTTTCTACAAAATAGAACGAGTTGTGTAACAGTGCGGCAAACATTTAGAAAATAATTGAAGATTCACCTATTTTCACTGGTAATTGTATGTTTTTCACTCGGCCGCATTATAGTTTTGAATCGAGGACCTTTCTTTTCTGTTTTCTAACATCTCTCCCTTGGAGGTCAATGTCAGTAAAATACTCCTTCGCGGCAAAATCTGTCACGAGTAATTCATTCGACGAGATAGCAGTCTCCTGAAGTTGTCCGAGGGGAACATGCATTGACAGTAGAGGCAGCTGACTTGGTTTGGGCCTAGGTTGCAGGTGGTTTTTCTTCTGCTGTATCGACAATTGATTTGAATCTTCTGTGTCGCAGTTGTTGCTCTTGCACCGGAAGCCACCAGCCCCTCCTCGTCGCTTGTGCAGCGGAACATCGGATCTGTTGTAAGAAAAATATTCTTATTCATAATATATAAGATCTTTCACAAATCTAACTAAGCAAAAAAGTCGAAATTTACCTAAAATAGTTCTCGTACACCACGTTCGTACTTCGTATCTTCGCCGACGGTTCCAGCAAGGAAGCGGATGAAATCACTTTGGAGCAATTTTATACACAAAATGGATACCCCGGACGCAAATTTTCTGTTATTGAGCGACCGGATATGTTCCGGAAATCGTCCTTTGATGGTAGGGTTTGTGGGCTGCTGTTGGTAGTCGTCGCTGAGTGCCATCGCAAAGAGCTGCCTTAGATTGTTGCTAGCCGTGATAAGCGAGTGCGGACGCTTCCCGCTGTAGTTGTTATTGTTGTGGCGATGTGATTGGAACTATCGAACTTTCGAACAAATTGTTCATCAGCTGATGAGATTTTTGCTGCAGACAGTGTGTAACTGAAACAGCACAGACGATCTACGCTGGTGCGTAACAGTTGCTTCACACTGCTGGCGGTACGATTAGCCATACTGATACCCATCGCTTCCTGGGACGACGAGTCGATCGAGGGGAAGCAATTCATTGCTGCGGCTGGTTGTGATCTGTTGAAAACGGAAGAAGGGAAAAAGTAAACATTAGTCGGAGCATCATCTTTTTCGCTGCTTGGCTATTGAGCTGAGCAGTCCAGTCTTTCTTTCACCCCTCAAGCCCGTGGCAAGTTCGTTCGTTGCGATAGTGTACGCGTTCGCACTTTATTTTGCGCTCGCTTCTGGCGCTCCTTCAAGAGTGTTAGTAGAGAGTGAGAAGGACGAAGTATCCTCGTAGTGAAATGAACGGAGAACAAGTCAATCCGTTTGTAAAATCTGGCCTTTCCAGATCGCCGACGAAAAAAAGTGATGCGGTAGAGAACTCGTTAACCCGCGCTGAAAGTGAGCCCGCTTTGAACAAATCGCCGGAAAATAGTAATTTCATCTTAAATGTGGAGAAACCAACAGACGATAAAAAAGTGCAAACAGGGATAGATCGCTATTTTAAAAGAAAAATGAGTCCCAATAGTGCAAACACTGGCAACGCAGCCAAAAAAACAAACACTACAGCCAACACAGTTATCCCTCTGAGCAATAGGTTCGATGCCCTTGCTCCGGTGAACGACGAAAGTGCACAGCAAAAAACTGTAGAATCAAAGCCCGCACCGATTTACCTGCGTCAGGTGGTAACTAGAAACGCGATTGACCTAGTTAAAAAAGCTATCGGTAACAACAATTTTCTGTGCCGCAATGTGCAACGCGGAAACATTAGTGAACTAAAAGTGCAGTGCAATACGATTGACGATTATCGCAAAATTGTGAACGCGTTAGAGAAGGAAAAAACTCTCTATTACACCTACCACTTAAAAGCTTGGAAAGGTCTAACTGTGGTGCTGAAAGGCATAGAACAGGGTTTTTCACCCGATGATATAAAAGACGTTCTAACCGATAAAGGTTTTGAAGTGGCTTCGGTTACTAATATGTTGAACCGATTAAAAAAACCACAGCCGCTCTATAGAGTAGAACTAGAGCCATCAACGAGGAAATTGAAACCGGGTGAAGTGCATCCAATTTATAAAGTCACCCGACTTTTAAATCGTGTAGTGACGTTCGAAGAGCCGCACAAACGGACTGGCCCTGTGCAGTGTCACAACTGCCAAGAATACGGGCATACCAAAGGTTATTGCAACCTTCCAGCAGTCTGTGTAGTCTGCAGTGGCATTCATGAGACAAAAAAATGCCCAGTCTCAAGAACAGCAATAGAAGCAAAAAAATGCAGCAACTGCGGTGGCAACCACACTGCAAACTACAGGGGGTGCCCTGTATATACAACATTAAAGAAAAAACCGCAAGAATCTCGACAAAAAGCTGCAACTAGCAGGCCTGCAAACTATCAGCCAACCCTGCAACCAACGGTAAATTCAGCCACACACCCGAAACCCCAACCTCCTGGTTTCACGCCTACACATAGCACATAGTATAGGGATGCTCTACTCTCCCAACCTTCAACACCAATAATTCCTCCCGCGGACCAATTACAAGTATTTATGGGTTCAATTATGCAACTCATGACATCAATGCAAACAATGATGCAAGAAATGTTGCGCAGCCAGCAACTTCTCATACAAAAATTGCAATGTTCAAAATATTTTTGTTGAAAATCTGCTATTGGAATGCAAACGGGATACATAACCATTTGAATGAAATTAAACTATTCTTGAACCAACACGACATTGACGTTTTTCTTATCAATGAAACTCATCTGACGGATTACTACAACATCAGAGTTACGGGATATGATTTCTATGGTACAAATCACCCGCACGGGTCAGCAAGAGGTGGGGCTGCGGTCCTCATCATACGAGATATTCCACACTATTTATGGCACCGTCACAGTACTCTAAATATCCAAGCAGCGGCTGCGTGCATCGAGAATAAATCTGAGAAAATAGTACTAACAGCACTCTACTCTTCACCGAACCACCACCCTTCGGAAGAGGAACTGAAAGACTTCTTCTCACTCCAAGGGCACCGATTTATCGTCGCTGGTGACTTTAACGCAAAACACACCTTTTGGGGATCAAGGCTGATTACCACTCGTGGACGCGTATTATACAACGTTATCACTGACTCTGGCTATGACATTGCATCATGCGGTGAACCGACACACTGGCCAGAGGACCTCGCACGACTTCCGGACCTGCTAGATTTCGCTGTCACAAAAAATATTAATTCGATTGAAGCTTCTTCTGGATTTATCATCTGATCACTCACCAATACTCCTGGAATACTTCATAGAAAAGGAAGTGAAGCAGACGTCATCTAATCTCACTAACTTTTCAACGAATTGGACAAAATATAAGACATATATCTCCTCTAACATTCTCGATCTACCTCTGGATAACGAACATCATATCGAGGAAGCAGTTAACCAGCTCAGTGTACTCATGAAGAACGCTGCGAAGATAGCTACCCCACCTATGAAGCCTCAGAAACACAAAAAAAAATATTACTGCCTCCCACATAAAAGCAGCAGTTGCAGAAAAGCGACGACTAAGACGTATCTGGCAAAATAAACGATCGCCAGAATCTTAAAACCAATTCAATGTGGCACAACGTAAATTAAGAAAGCTATTACAAGACGAGAAAGATGAAAAATTCCAAAATTACTTAACTGAATTATCGCCAAATCAAAATAATAATTACTCACTATGGAAGGCAACTAAGAATCTAAAACGACCTCAGTTACAGGTCCCGCCGTTTAGAATGCCCTCTGGTAATTGGGCCAGAAGTGACGATGAAAAAGCAGCAACTTTTGCAAACCATCTTCAAAAAGTTTTCACTCCGAATCCATCCGGACCTAATCAAGAAACGCTCGAATTTTCTGGTGCTATAAACCAAAATGAAAATCAAACATCGGCTGGTGAGACATGTTATCAATAATCATATCAATGTGAAAAAGTCACCCGGTATCGACCACATCAACGGATATACGATCAAGGAACTACCTGACCTAGCAATTAAACATCTCACGAGAATTTTCAACGCAATGACCCATAAAGGATATTTCCCACAAGCATGGAAAATTTCGACCATCATTATGATTCCTAAGCCAGGGAAAAACGCACAGAAAGTGGAATCTTATAGACCTATCAGCATCCTTCCAATCTTCTCAAAAGTGTTCGAAAAAATTATCCTGATAAAATCAGCGCCCGAGATTGAAAGATTAATCCCGAATCATCAATTCGGATTCCGAGCAAAACATGGCACTATTGAACAAGTGCACCGATTGATAGAAGAAATTCGTAAAGTATATGAAGGCCGCGGATACTGCTCAGCGCTTTTTCTTGATGTAGCTCAAGCTTTCGATAAAGTCTGGCACGAAGGACTGCTCTATAAAATTAAAAATATGCTACCACAAGTATATGGAATTATGCGTTCTTATCTACTGGGAAGAAAGTTTCATGTTCGGTATAACCAAACTCTATCGCCAGAGCAAGAAATTTATGCTGGCGTTCCTCAGGGCAGTGTTCTTGGACCAGTTCTCTATCTCATCTACACAGCTGATCTCCCGACCGCGCGTAACTTAATGACTACAACATTCGCAGATGACACAGCTATTCTCAGCAGTCACAAAAACAGAACGATTGCTTCACGGGATCTCCAGGAACACATAACGGTCGTGGAAAAGTGGCTTCAAAAATGGAGAATTAAAGTAAATGAAACAAAATGTGTCCACGTTACGTTCACGCTTAATAAGAATACATGCCCACAAATCAAGTTCAATGGATCTGCAGTACCTCAATCGAATGAAATTAAATATCTTGGTGTACATCTAGATCGTCGTCTAACCTGGAAGAAACACATAGATGCGAAGAAAACGCAATTGAAGATGCGAGCAAAACAAATACATTGGCTAATCGGGAGGAAGTCGAAATTAAAACTAGAGTTCAAACTACTTCTATACAAATCCATGCTGAAACCTATTTGGCATTACGGCTGTCAACTATGGCAAACAGCTTCAGCAAGTAATATCGAAATCATCGAAAGAGTACAAAATAAACTGCTAAGACAAATTACTGGCGCCCCTTGGTACATCCGCAATAGTGTCATACATCGAGACTTAAGGATGGCGACGGTTAAAGAAGAACTTCATAAAACGAGGAGGAAATATGCGGAAAAGGTGAAGAATCATCCAAATCCACTAGCAAGGCGACTCGGTCAACCTATGGTAACACGTCTGAAGAAAAAAGACGAGTGGGTAATGTCGGGGACATAACCGGAGTGACGTAGGACTATACAAAGGGGACAGCTTTTGCTAAATATATATTTTAAATATATTGTTTTATTTTCTTCTCCTACGTGAATACCTACCTATCTAACTGAAAAATGGATTAGTTTACTGTTTACTCTTTATGAACATGTTGAAGGTTCTGAAAAGAACCTTTGATGTTGTGTTTTTGCGTTTTTTACAAACATTCTCAATTTTTTCTCACTATCTTATAGTTGCTTCTTGATATTTTTCTGAAGGCTTTGTACTTATTCAATGTTCAACGCCGGGCATCTTTTGGCGTATGCACATATCGTACAATCAAAATGATGGCTATGATAGGGAATGCATAGTGGTCCTCAGCTCATTCACTATCATATATTTCACTATTGAGCACATTACCGTACCTTAAACTGTGGATTCGGAAACGAATGAATTGTAAGATTTGTAGTCTCCGCAAACAATGTAAATAAAAATGAAATGGAGACGAACTTTACGATCTGTCGAGAAATAGATGAGCTATAAGCGTTCTGAAAAACCAACAGTGAATACAGGGACGGATGACCTTCGGATGAAAGTCCTTTAAAATAAGAACAGAGCAGCAGGAAATACATCACTCATCATGTTGCTCCTTAGTTATGTTTCTATACAATGCAGATGTAACCTCAGCCAATTTTCAACATCAGTTATAAACAAAAGAAAGCAGTTCTTGCTACCGAGAAAATCGTGAATGCCATCCTGCATACAATGTGTTGTAATTCACTTTCAATTCGGGAAACATGCATGGGTTTGTGAAAACTGAATGATCAACTTAAAAGACCCCAACCACCAATAAGTTCAAAAACAAGCATAAACAAAATAAATCAGTTCATATTATATATCATATAATGTCACTTTAGAATGCATTGGTATTGTGAATAACTTTTAATAACTCTTCTTTAAAAGGTTTAATGGCCCTGAAAAGCGCCGTGTTTCACGGTGGCTGGTTTTGCCACCAAAGCAGTCTGTATAAACAAACTTTTTCCTTTTTATACCTGCTGCCGTTTTGCGATTGCGTTTGCCACTCGCTGAAACTAGTTGTTGCCACCGAACCAAATGTGCTCTGTTCTGTAGGCGGGTTTTCTTATTGTCGTGAGCAGCATTGCAAGCCAACTCGAGCACTCCGCCGGCCGAAATTCTATAACCGCTATTAGGTATACTGGTGCTCCGGAACCAATCCGTTGATGCGATGTAATGTAAAACGATGCCATACAACCACACTGATTTACGGTTTGAAAGAGAATGATATATTTTTCAGCGGATACGCGTGTTTTGTACTTTAGCGGTACACGCTCACAGGATAGAGACAAATCGGCAGACTCAGCCAAAGGGGCGAGTCCAACGAGACGAACGAATGAGCGTTAAAAGGCAGCGATGGCAAAAAAATACATCATACTGATTTTAACCTCCGACCGAGAAGGTCGATTTTTCTTTCAGCTCGGCAGTTTGGCGTTTTGGACAGCGGACTAGGACGTCTCCCCCTGGCGATTCCGAAGGAGTTAATTTTAATTATTTTTTAAGTGGCAGCAGAAGAAGAGTGGAAGAAAGCAACAGCTCGCGTCGACTGTGGAGAGCGGGCGCTTGCCGGCAAACCGGAAAAGCGCGCGCTTTTCGGCGTCATAGACGCCACGCCCCTTTTTCTGGCAGTGTTGGCAGTTCAACTGTAGTGTTGCTAAAATAAAAAATATATTTAAAAAGAATTTAAACACGCATACAGACAGTGAAGTGGCTGAAACAATTATCACAACAAGTGATTTTTTATAGTGATTCGCGTCAATTGGTGGTTTTAAAGTGCTTTACCGGAACAAAGTGAACTTTCGGGTACATATCCCACTAGTGAAGATCCCTCAGTAAGGAATTTTTTTGTGAGTATCACACTTTTTTCTGCTGACTATATCAGTGATATAGTCAAGCAGAAGCATGGCTTCTAGTAGCTCCGGGCCTCCGGGAGGCCGGGCTACAAACTTCTACGAGGGCAGGCCTACCGAAGCCACCGCTCCACTATGGGCGGACCCCTCAAATGGCAACCTTCAAATACTGCTTCTCAGAGCGACAGGAGATAAGGTGCTTCCAACGAACCCCTTCACCGTGAGCAAAACCATCAATGCAGTTGCAAAAGATTTCAACAGCGCAAAACCACAGCGCGATGAAAAGAAGAAACTGCAATACATCTTGACAACTAGGGACGAGGATGTTGTCGGTAAGTTGCTTTCTATTACTAAACTAATAGACAACACCCCTGTAGAGGTGATCTTCCACCCAACTTTGAACCAACGCAAATGCGTTGTAACATGTAGAGATGTAATCGATTTTAAAAACGAAGAACTAGCGAAAGAGCTTTCCGATCAGAAAGTGATCGACGTTAAGCGCATAACCAGAAAAGACGGAGAATCCATTATTCCTACACCAACACTAATCCTCACAATTCGCGGAACCGTTGTTCCCGAATTCATATATTTTGGCTTCATTCGCGCTGGGACTCGGAACTACTATCCGAACCCCATGCAGTGCTTCAAATGTTTTAATTTTGGGCACACCAGCAAAAGATGCAAGCGCGAGGACCCGCTATGCAGAAACTGCAGCAAAGAACATCCCAAAGACTTCGATTCTAAGATGTGCAACTCTCCAGCACTTTGCATCAATTGCCAAGGAAACCACTCCTCTTCTAGTAGGAAGTGTCCTAAATGGCTTGAAGAAAACGAAATAACTAGGACAAGAATAGATCGAGGAATCTCTTACAGAGAAGCCAAGAATCTACTCACCCAAAACAATGGTCCAACCTTTTCAAGCGTTTTACAAGATAGAATTAACAAAATTCGGGCACCAATGGCCGGCTGCAAGTGCAAATGCAGCTGCGCCTCGGCCGCTTCGGCTGCTTCTAGTCGCGAAAGCACTCCCTCAGTTATGGACACAACCATGACCGAATCGTCTACCGAAAGTTCGACAACCGAATCAGATAGCGAATCGGTAATTTCAATGGATACATCCGAAGCCCCGAAAAAAAACAAAAGGAAAATAAATAAAGAATCATCTTCAGAATCAGAACAAAAATCTGAAGATGAAACCCAAATCAATAAAGAAAGAAAAAGAACAAAAAATGGACAAAGAACCACAACACCAACGAATAACAACAACACAACCATAACAAAAAACAGCAACAACAACAACAACGCACATCAAACAAAAAACAACAACAACAACGTACATACATCAAAAAACAACAACACACACACAACAAACACCCCAAATACCTCCACACCAAACAAGAACAACAACACCCCGAAGAAAGCTTCTCTTTCCAAGGGTAAAGGACAATCGAACTAATCCTCTTTGGATAGTCCAAACACAACACAACTAAGACTTAGGAATTAGAGTTAAATCACTCTAACACATTCACTCCAATACAGAAATTCGGGATACAATGGAATATCAGAAGTATCCGACAAAATATTTTAGAATTGAAAATGCTTATTTCGAGCTCCAATCCTACAGTCATAGCCCTTCAGGAAACTATGACACCAAACAACTTCGATAAAAATTTCATTCCAAAGTTCATCACATACTTCAAAGAGGGTCCCAACCCCTCAAAAAACGGAGTTGCAATCGCAATCAAAGATGGCACTCCACATGATCTTCTTCCCATTACCACTGATCTTCAGGCAGTGGTAGTGCGCATTAAACACCCCTTTCCAATCACCGTCGTTAGCATCTACATCACTAATGATTCCGATCCGAACACTCTACGCGGCCAACTGGACCATCTGTTCGCCCAACTTCCCGCCCTAATCATGCTTATGGGTGATTTCAACGCCCACTCATACGCCTGGGGAGGTGCATACCTCGATCGAAAAGGATCCATCATTGAGGATTTCATATCCGACCATTCTCTTCTCCTTCTTAACAACGGCCAACACACCAGAATCCATTATTCTGGTACTACTTCAGCCATCGATCTCACTATAGTATCAGACAAACTATCTTCAAAACTTTCTTGGAACATCCACGATGATACTTGCGGAAGCGATCATTTTCCAATCTTCACTTCCTTCGGCCAAACTTCTCCAGAGTTTTCAACAAGGCCAAGATGGAAATTTGAATACGCTGACTGGGCTGGCTATCAGTTTGACATTGAAAACCGCCTCTCCGCTAAACGAGATTGGACAGCCAAGGAATTCTCCAAAGTTGTCCTAGAAGTTGCAATGGTGCACATCCCCAGAACCAGTGGCATCCCTGGCAGGAAATGTGTCCCATGGTGGTCGCCTGAGCTGAAGGCAGCGATCAAAGGTCGACGTAAGGCCCTACGCAAATTAAGAAAGGCCCATCCGAACAGCCCACTGAGACCCACTCTGCTTGCAGAGTTCCAAAGGGCTCGCAAAGAAGCTAAGACTGCTATCAACACAGCCAAGCACAACAGTTGGGTTAAATTCGTCAGCGAAATTAATCCCAACGCGTCAACAAAGGATTTATGGAGTAAGATTGGCAGGCTTCATGGAAAGAAAAGAAGCAAAGAATATAATCTCCTAATTAACGGTCAATACACCAATGACCGGAAAATCATCGCCGAGGCGTTTGGAGATTTCTTTGCTTCCGCCTCCTCCAATCAAAACTACGACCAAACCTTTCTAACCCACAAAACGGAATGCGAAAGAATTCCCATCGATTTTCATACCGATGTGGAATTTGACTTCAACAAAAACCTCTCCCTCAAAGAGCTCGATTGGGTACTGAACAAAGTCAAACAAGGATCCACAGGACCTGATGACATCAGCTACCCTATGCTTAAGAATCTACCCCATCTCGGGGAAAAAGCACTTCTGAAGCTCCTCAACAAAGTCTGGGACAGTGGAACCCTCCCCAGTTGCTGGAAAGAGGGTTTAATGATCTGTATCCCGAAACCAGACATGAACAATCATCTTCTTGACAATTTCCGCCCCATCACTCACCTAAGTTGTGTTGGGAAAGTCTTGGAAAAAATGATCAATCGACGCTTAACGACTTTTCTAGAGTCAAATAAGCTGATTGATCCCAGACAATTCGCCTTCCGTGCGGGAAAAGGTACAGAAGATTGCCTTGTAGCAATCGAAAAAATCCTAGACGACGCAACTGAAAAATTACACCACATTGATATTGTTTCCCTGGATTTATCCAAGGCCTTCGATCGGGCATGGAGGTACCCAGTGCTGAAAAGCCTTTTCGACTGGGGGATTCGTGGGAGGTTAGGTCTCTTCGTTAAAAGTTTTCTAGAAAACCGGTCTTTCAAAACCGTTATTAACAACCACCAATCTTCTCTAAAAATCCCAGAAAACGGCTTCCCACAAGGCTCAGCACTTTCACCAACCCTCTTCAACATTGCCATGCAATCTCTATTCGAGATTATCCCGGACCATATAAAGATCATAGTCTATGCAGATGACATCACTCTTATCTCTACGAGCTGCTTCGGCTTAATTCAGAGAAAGCGGCTTCAAAAAACCTTAGACTCCATCCAAAACTGGGCTCTAAAAACAGGTTTTAAAATTTCCCCGGAGAAATCCAAACACATACATATCGGAAAAGCTCTCAGAAGGAGAACCTATCTTCAGCTCAACAAAATCCCGATCCCTACAATGAGGACATTGAAAATACTAGGGGTTACTTTCGACAAGAAACTCAACTTCCTATCACATTCCCAAAAGACCAAAATAGCCACCAGAAAGAAATTGAACATCATCAAGTCTATCGTAGGCAACCTAGCCTCTGGTCATAGAAAGACGTTGCTAAATGTTGTAAATGTTTGGTTGGTCCCACAAATCCTTTACGGAATAGGCACCTTCAGCCGTGGAGGGGACAAGGTGTTAAACACCATTCAACCAATTTACAATAAAGCAATTAGGCTCGCAATTGGCGCTTTTCCCACCAGTCCTACTCTTGCTGTAATGGCAGAAAGTGGGCAACTTCCCTTCACCCACCTGGTAACAAAAGCCATCACCAATAAAGCCATCCGTCACTTGTCACTCCCCGAAAGCGACCACAATGTCCCATTAATACATAGAGCTAAAACATGGTTCAAAAATCTCACGAACAAAGATCTTCCCGATATATGTGAACGTTCATCTGCGACGGGAAGAAATTGGAACGTCAAACCGCCGAACATTAACCTTGAACTTCTCAAGGCAGTTCGGGCGGGAGACCCTTCTCCAAAAGTCAAAGCCTGCTTCAATAACCTCGTTGCATCCAATTTTCAAATCAACCACCAGGTATACACAGATGGTTCAGTCAGTGCCGATGGAGTTGGATGTGGAATCTTTGAGAGTAGATACACTGGTAGCTTTTCTCTTCCACCGCAATGCTCCATCTTCAGTGCGGAAGCTTTCGCCCTTTTAATAGCTACCCAAGAATGCACCCATGAGTTTCTTCCTACCACAATATTCTCAGACTCAGCTAGCTGTCTCCACGATCTTCTGAGTGGAAACAGCAAACACCCATGGATTAAGCAAACAGAAGAGGCTGCTTCAAATAAAAACATCTCCTTCTGCTGGGTTCCTGGTCACTCAGGAATCCGCGGAAACACAGCCGCCGACATACTGGCCGGCAAGGGCAGCAAAATAGAACCCCCAGACATGCCCTGTCCTCCATCTGACATTGTCCGCTGGGTAAAACAGCAAGTCCGTGAAAGCTGGGACATAGGTTGGATAAACAGCCGTCCCACCCATCTTCTTCAAATTAAAAATTCCACTCTTCTTTGGGAGGACCGTCTCAATAGTAAGGAAAGGCAAGTCCTTACCCGTCTTCGAATTGGGCACACTAACTTCACCCACTCACACTTGTTCTGCAGAGCCGAAAAACTCCAATGTGCTTGCAACGAAGCTCCGGTTTCCGTTAGCCATCTTTTACTTGAATGTCAACATACCAAAGATGCTCGAGTCCGACACAACATAGGTCAGAGTCTCCGAGATATCCTCAGTAGAGACGAGACCCAAGAAACCAATTTAATTGCGTTTCTGAAAGAAACCGACTTCTTTGGTATAATCTAAACCGAAATACTAAATACCTTGGAAATTGCTTATTAAAGTTCGCCACTTCACAGTCATGTATGCGTGTTTATGTGTGTATACACATCTATGTACGGGTCGGAAGGAAGGTATTCATACATGTATATACACGCATTCAATAATAATAAATAACAAATAATATAATATATACTATCATACCCACATCTATCTTCTATCCATTACATTATACTTTAATCAACTTCCTATTCCTACAGCCACACTCACCAAGGAGGATAAATTCATTAAATAAACCTCTCCATTTTTCAGCTATACTATATACCATTAAATTCAAAACCACTATATTTTATTATCTATTCAAACTGTATTTCATTTCATTTCACCCCACCCCACACCTACTCCTCCCCTCTTTCCTTCCCATACCACTCCCACCCCCTCCCAATCCACTAATCCCACCCAAATCCTTTCCACTCCTTTCCTTCCTATCCTCCTGAGAAGGGCCTTTTTGTTTTTTGGCTTTGGAACACGCCTTTCGCTGGGTCACTTGTGCTTCGTTACTGCTTTGGTCCTCGGATCAGTAAATTTTTACTTTTCTTTACAGCATATATTAAATATCTTATGAAGCATAGGATCCCTTCCTACCTTCTTCTTTAACCGAGAGTCGAGCGGACAGGTCTGATGAGTGATTTTGTTGGTTTCCCTTTCGCCAGTCCCCTCTGGGCTGGTTTTATTGTGGCTCTTCACTGGGCTAGAGGCGAATGAACTGCAAAGTTTAAAGCCTCTTAAAAACAAAGAAAGAAGAAGAAGAAAAATACATTCATTGCGATTTGTTCGCTCGTTGGATTCACATGCAGGCTAAAAAGGGTCCTTTTCAGGATCACAAAATTATCTTTAATCTAATGAGTTTATTGTTTTGTTATCTCTCGAAATCCCCATCTTGTTCAGCTAAACCTTTCTGTTTAGCGATTGCGTTTGCCACTCGCCACAGCTTTCACAGTTGGAAAATTTCTTCCCATCCAGCTTGTGACATATTGTACAGTAAATTACATTTAACGCGACGTGCCGAAGCACCGCTCAGTGTCGCATTGGAGGCGATTTTAACCTGTAATTGAACATTTGCGATGACAGTGGTACAGTGTCGACTTTCAATGTGGGGTCATAACTCTATGTTTACAAAAATGTTCAACTAAATATGTCGCATTACAGGTCCGTCAAATTAGCAAAATGTCGAGCTAAATGTAAATTACTGTACTTTCAATCTAGAAACAATTTAAGAATTGGTGAAAATTGAATAATCAGGAAAGTCCCCAACCATTAATAAGCTCAGCACAACTGCCAAATTCTCATACTCATCATATCCTGGCAAACAAATTATGAAAAAATCAATGTGTTGTGTTTTATTATTATTTGGATATTGTTTTAGAAAGCATTGAACTGTATTTCGTAAACTCTTTTTTGAAAGGTTTAATGGCCCTGATAAGCGCCGTGTTTTATGGAATGGTTCCAATTTAGAAAACTTAGTATTCGTGGTTTGGAAAAAAAAACCATTTCGAACGCCCTCGACGCCACCTTGTTCTGGATTTGCCACCAAAGCAGTTTGTATAAAGAACAA
The DNA here is from genome assembly GCF_029784135.1 of Toxorhynchites rutilus septentrionalis. Classification (NCBI taxonomy): domain Eukaryota; kingdom Metazoa; phylum Arthropoda; class Insecta; order Diptera; family Culicidae; genus Toxorhynchites; species Toxorhynchites rutilus. The sequence continues at coordinate 95,962,580 of NC_073744.1, forward strand.
ACGTTTTTCTTCTGCTACCCGATGCCGTTTTGCTATTGCGTTTGCCACTCGCTGCAACTGCCTGTTGTCTTGATGTCCACCGAACCGAATGTGTTCTGTTCCGAATGCGAGTTTTCTTATCGTCGCGAGCAGCTTTGCCAGCTAACTCGATCACTTCGGCGGCCGAAACTATGTAACGCCGGCTAGGTGGACTGGCGCACTGGTACTAACGCGCTCGGCCTAGCTACCCTTGCGGAGCAATTGGCGGATACACATACGGGGAACTGGAGACCAACACGGTTCGAGCGGGATTTTGCCTTTCCTTTCACTTTTCCTTCTTTGCCATGTCCAACCATGGCTGCTTGTGTTGGTTTGTTGATCTGATGTGATGCGAAACGATGTGGTGTACGGTTTTGATGAGAATGATCGTTACGGCAGCGGAGCGGGGATTTTTAAGCTGACTGGCTGGCTCGAGAATTACGCATGTGTGAGGCAGCGACCAATGTTTCGTTCATATTTTTTCTTTTTCCTTTCCAATCGTGCTTCATTGTATTTCGCTGCTGCTCTGGTTGCCCGTTTTGGTCGGTACGATTTAAGGAGCACAAAATGGACCAATCAAAAATGGGCACATAGTGCATTTTGACAATGCTTGATATTTCACAATTATTCAATTATTTATCTCAAGAAAAATGAAATGTTATTCGTTATGATAGATGCGTAGATATATTTCCTATCAATTGATGCAAAAACCTTTGCGATCTATTGAGAAATGCTCGAGTTATAAGCGTTCCAAATCTTGCATTTTTTCCTACTTGTTCAGTGCCTAGATTTTCATTTCACCCCTATATCTTCCGGTTAGACGTAGTCCTACGTCAAAAAACCTTAATTATTTGAACGTGGTCAAACGTTAGTGTTGTGCTCCAGCACACATGTGAAATTTTAACTGTAAGAATTGACAATAAATGTTATACTTTATTATATTAGAACTAAATGTATAACCAATTATTGTTATTTCCACATTATGGAAGATTCAATAAATGTATGTATGAAAAAAAAAGTCGGAGCATCAATCAAATGTCGTCATCGCAATGCACGTGGATTTCTGTCGTTTTTAGCCTCCAATGATTAGTTTGTCCAAAAAACATTTCGCTCCTTATCACTTATCAGCTTTTCGTTTTACGCCCGCGTAAAACATTCGTTATTATTTTCTGCGGTTAGAAACTGAAAAAGAAAAATATTTAGGTAGAATGAATCATAACAAAACATCATTTACCTCCGAATCGATTCTCTTCCACTAGAGGAATGGCGATTGCACACACAGTTGCTAGTTATGAACATACTATAGATTACTTATACTATGAAGTAAAATTTACGAATCATTGGTAGGGATGTAAATTGTATCTGACATCAGTTTTACAGAATTTTGGTAATATGTACAAAACATGTGTAAATTTTACCAATGTTTCAACTACTAAAGATTTGGTAGATGCATTTACTAATGGTTTTCTCCAGTGTAGTCAAGTCCTTTCGTTTAATACCCATATTGATGGGGTTCTGAGAGAATATTTAATCCGCCATTTTGTAGCGGCCGCCGTTTTGGATTTAGATTTTTCATAAATTTCTGTACTCTACTAATCAAGCCCTTTCATTTAATACCCATATTGATAGGATTTTGAAAATATATATAAATGATGCCATCTTGTAGTAGACCAAAATACAATATATAATTGAATTAATAAAAAAACATTCATACCAAAGGTGTTTCCATTTATTTTTGACGTTTTTATGTCGTACCCGTTAATAAGTTCTACAATAATTAATAAATAATTTCTCTCAAAGAATTGCAAAAGAAACATGTGTCCGGATTTAAAAGCAAAAGTGTCCGGATTTCAAAGCATGATTAAAAAAGTGTCCGGATTTAAAATCAAGACACGATGAAAGAAATTTCAAATTTTGAACAAATATAACATGATTTTGTGGAGTTCCGTGATTCATAACATAGATGAAGGCCTTCTACTTCAATAGGAACGCTAATTTTTAGTGCTATGATATGTCAATATTTTTTAGTAGTTGAAGTTATATTCGTAAGCGCTGAGGCGTCCGGATTTCGATGCATTACTATACGTGCGAAGAGTTTACCTCCAATTTCTTTTCATAGTAACTTTCTTGGTTTTTTTTATCTAATCTCACCGACGTTACTAATTTAATAAAAAAGACGGGTGGGTAATGTCGGGGACATAACCGGAGTGACGTAGGACTATACAAAAGGGACAGCTTTTGCTAAATATATATTTTAATTCTATTGTTTTATTTTCTTCTACCTACCTATCTACCTGAAAAATGAATTACTTTACTGTTTACTTTTTATGAACATGTTGGGGGTTCTGAAAAGAACCTTTGGTGTTGTGTTTTTGCGTTTTTTTTTTTACAAACTTGATTCTTGATTTTTTTCTAAAGGCTTTGTACTTATTAAATGCTCAACGCCGGGCATCTTTCGGCGTATGCATATATCGTACAATCAAAATGATGGCTGTGATAGGGAATGCATAGGTAGTCATCAACTCATTCACTATCATATATTTCATTATTGAGCACATTACCGTACCTTAAACTGTGGTTTCGGAGACGAATGAATTGTAAGATTTGTAGTATCCGTAAACAAAGTAAATAAAAATAAAAAAGAACTGAGGTATTGGAGACGATCTGTTGAAAAATAAACGAACTATAAGAACTTAAAATAAGAACAGAGCAGCAGGAAATACATAGCTCATCATGTTGCTCCTTCGTTATTTTCCTATACAATGCAGATGTAACGTCAGTCAGTCAACCAAAGAAAGCAGTTCTTGCTACCGAGAAAATTCGTTTATGCCATCCTGCATACAATGTGTTGTAATTTGAAGCCACTTTTAATTCGGAAATTATACATGGGTTGGTGAAAACTGAATGATCAATTTAAAAAACCCCAACCAGTTCAAGAACAAGCATAAACAAAACAAAACAGTTTATATTATATGTCATATTATGTCACTTTAGAATGCATTGGTATTGTGAAAAACTTTTAATAACTCTATTTTGAATGGTTTAATGGCCCTGTAAAGCGCTGTGTTTTACGGTGGCTGGTTTTGCCACCAAAGCGGTCTGTATAAACAAACTTTTTCTTTCTTCTACCTGCTGCCGTTTTGCGATTGCGATTGCCACTCGCTGAAACTAGTTGTTGCCTTGACGAGCGCCGAACCGAAGCTGCTCTGTTCTTGATGCGTGTTTTCTGATTGTCGTGAGCAGCTTTGCAAGCCAACTCGAGCACTCCGACGGTCGAAACTCTATAATCGCTGTTAGGTATACTGGTGCTCCGGCACCAATCCGTTCGGCCTAGTTACCCTTGCGGAGCAATCAATGAATGCGACCAACAGGGAACTGGAAACATGCTAGGTTCGAGTGAGACTTTGCCTTTCCCTTAACTTGTCCTCCTTTGTTACGTAAACACGTCCACGTTGCTGCTTGTTTTCTTTTTATGATGTGATGCGATGCGATGCTAAACGTTGCCGTACAACCACACTGGTTTACGGTTTGAAAGAAAATGAGATATTTTTTTTTGGATCCGCGCGCTTTATACTCTAGCGGTACACGCTCACAGGATAGAGACAAATCGGCAGACTCAGCCAAAGGGACGAGTCCAACGAGACGAACGAATGAGCGTTAAAAGGCAGCGATGGCAAAAAAATACATTCATTACGATTTGTTCGCTCGTTGGATTCACATGCAGGCTAAAAAGGGTCCTTTTCAGGATCACAAAATTATCTTCATTCTAAAGAGTTTATTGTTTTGTTATCACTCGATATCCCCATCTTGTTCGGCTAAACCTTCCTGTTTAGCGATTTGTTGCCACTCGCCACAGCTTTCACAGTTGGAAAATTTCTTCCCATCCAGCTTTGTGACATGTTGCACAGTAAATTACATTCAATGCGACGTGCCGAAGCACCACTCAGTGTCGCATTGGAGGCGATTTTAACCTGTAATTGAACATTTGCGATGACAGTGGTACAGTGTCGACTTTCAATGTGGGGTCATAATTTGGATCTCTATGTTTACAAAAATGTCCAACTAATTATGTCGCATTACATGTCCGTCCAATTAGCTAAATGTCGAACTAATTGTAAATTACTGTACTTTCAATCTGGAAACAATTTAAGAATTGGTGTAAATTGAATAATCAGGAAAGTCCCCAACTATCAATAAGCTCAGAACAACTGCCAAATTCACATACTCAGCAGATCCTGGCAAACAAATTATGAAAAAATCAAATTGTTTTTTATTATTATTTTGGATATTATTTTAGAAAACATTGAACTATATTTCGTAAACTCTTTTTTGAAAGGTTTAATGGCCCTGATAAGCGCCTTGTTTTATGGAATGGTTTCAATTTAGAAAACTTTGTACTCGTGGTTTTGAAAAAAAACCATTTCAAACGCCCTCGATGCCGCCTTGTTCTGGATTTGCCACCAAAGCAGATTGTATAAAGAACAAACTATTTTCTTCAGCTACCAGCTGCCGTTTTGCGATTGCGTTTGCCATTCACCACTCGTTGCAACTGCCTGTTGACTTGATGTCCACCGAACCGAATGTGTTCTGTTCCGAATGCGGGTTTTGTTTTCGGCGCGAGCAGCTTTGGCAGCTAACTCGATCACTTCGGCGGCCGAAACTATATAACGCCGGCTTGGTGGACTGGTGCACTGGTACTAATGCGCTCGGCCTAGCTACCCTTGCGGGGAACTCCAGACCGACACGATTCGAGCGGGTTTTGCCTTTCCCTTAATTTTTCCTCCTTTGCCATGTCCAGATTTGGCTGCTTGGTTTGGTTTGTTGATGTGTTGTGATGCGAACTGATGTGGTGTACGGTTTGAATGAGAATGATCGCTACGGCAGCGGAGCGGGGATTTTTAAGCTGACTGGCTGGCTCGAGAATTACGTATGTGTGAGACTGCGACCAATGTTTCGTTCTTTTTTTTCTTTTTCCTTTCCAATCGTGCTTCATTCTATTTCGCTGCTGCTCTGGTTGCCCGTTTTGGTCGGTACGATTTGAGGAGCACAAAATGGACCAATCAAAAATGGGCACATAGTGCATTTGGACAATGCTTGATATTTCACAATTATTCAATTATTTATCTCAAGAAAAATGAAATGTTATTCGTTATGATAGATGCGTAGATATATTTCCTATCAATTGATGCAAAAACCTTTGCGATCTATTGAGAAATGCTCGAGTTATAAACGTTCCAAATCTTGCATTTTTTCCTACTTGTTCAGTGCCTAGATTTCCATTTCACCCCCTATATCTTCCGGTTAGACGTAGTCCTACGTCAAAATCAGATAAAAATGTTTAAAGTTATGCACAATTCAAAACAAATGATAAAAAAAATACAATTCGAACAATTTCCATAGGAAACTGACCGATTTGGCTGAAAATGTGTGTTCTTCCAAGAGAGTAGCATCTCTAAATATAACCTCGATACGCGCCAGTAATGCAATTTCTCTGACATACTCTCTGACAGAGCACGGACTTTTCAAACGACCCTCGTATATAAGTACTAGTTGCTGTAGGTTCAATTTATTTACTTGTGGCTACTCATTGAATCACCCAATAAATTAGATTTTAGTCTATTTACCAGGCATGCTATTTCAGAAAACGGGCGAATTTGTTGGATAACTGCAAGGAAACTACGATGGTCATTCGGAAACACTTATATTGATGCACTACTGAAAGAAAAAGCCTTTTATATAGAATATACTAATTTCGATTCAATTGCACGAATTCTAACAAATATTACGGTTCTCCACGGTGTTATATATCTGACAAACCTACAAAGTAGGTTTCAACAGAACAGTTTCCATGGTGTTCTATCTGATACTTGTCAGTCGAGCAATCGATTCGAGTCGAGTGAATTTATGAATCGATTTTTTTTTTTTCACTCATTTTCCGTCGCGACGAAAACCTATGTTACAAATGCTAAAAATAATGATAAAATAAAACAAACATAAAAAATATATACATTGAAAATAATAGAAAATAAAACAAGAACAACGCTTCCGCGCTCCCGGCAGCAAACAGCATTCCATCCGAGACCACATCCCCACATCCACTCTTACCAAGCGAAACCACATCATTGCCATCCTCGCTGCCCACGCTCGAAAAAGAAGCGCAATGCAAATAGTTATGGATTCTATGCAACTTGACGACTCCATTGCTCGTATCGAAAATGAAGCAGCGTAACGATTCTCTCCTATTCTTCTTTGTGCACCGAAAATGGTTAGAAATAATTGCAACTTGCTGCCGCGCGACTATCTTCATCGTTTGTCCGCAACACGAAGAGAATATTATTTGTTCCTTCGCCTCAGGGGGTAACGACAACTTTTATTTTGTCTTCTCCTTTGTGTGACGGGAATGACTAATGTCACCCCTGCTTTGGCGTGTTTGGTTGATATCGCTAAAAAGAAGAACGTGGGGCGTCAGCGTTCCAGTAATTCTACCACAGAAGGACCATTGAAAAAGGCTCGAACACATTCTAATGTTTTAGCGGATGCAGAAAATAGTCAGCTCCTTCAGAGTAACCATTATTCACTCCCAGCTCACTCAGCTCCCGGAAAACAGTGGTAATGGCATTGTCGCCAGGAAGGAGCGCATTCCGCCATTGTTCACGACCACGAAATACTTGGTGAAACTTGACGCTGAGCTTTCAGATCTTAACCTTAAACCGCGATATAACCAAATTGGGATATAACCGGTGGGAAAATTGTGTGTTCCAATCTGACAGAGTACCAACAAATTGGTGCATACCTGAAAACTAAAAGTATACATTTTTGTATGCATGATATGCATTGTTTTACGTGGTTTGCCGTCCTTGGGCACGGACGTTGTGAAAGCTGAGCTGATTAGGGTTGGACTAGAGCCAGAAAATGTTTACGCGATGACTCGCCGGTCAAACAATAACAACTTCAGAGATGTGCTGTTTTTGGTGCACTTCGCAAAGTGTACCACCAACATCAATGCGCCTAAAACCAGTGGAGACTTGTTGCGTGTTATTGTATCGTGGGAGCTCTATCGTCCCAAGCACCGAGACGTCACGCACTGCACGAACTGCCAAAGGTTCGGGCATGGAACTAGAAATTGCCATATGCAGCCGCGCTGTGGTAAATGTGCTGGGGACCACCGCAATGTGTCCTGTGGCCTAACTGATAACACATCATTAAAGTGTGCTGTGAGGGCGAACACCGCTCATCCACTAGAACCTACCCTAAGCAGAAGGAATTTATCGCCATTCGACAGAAAGCAAAAGCATCCCACCAGTCTGGACGCAGGCGCTACGTACCACCCCCCTCCCACTCGGTCATCTCAGATACTAAGTATCCTGCTTTCCAACGTCGACGACAGGTAGGCTTCCTCTCAACAATCAGCGCACCGTCGATATATCCGCCCCAGCCCAGATTCGTGCTGTGATTCACGACGCAGGAATTAGTCACGATCATATCAGAGGTAATCGGTTACATATTACTAACATAGTTGTAAGCAAACATTGTAGAAAAATTGAACTCCCGGCCCCGTTAGGCTGACGCCATATGAGCCTTAATAAAAATATATATTTTGGATAAAAAAAAAATATATCAGAGGTCATCACGTACGTACGTACAAAACGAAAACAGAACAGCTGAATGCAGCACTATCTCTGATCAACAAGTATGTTCCGTGAAGTTGTCAGAATAGTAAATTCGAACGATTGCTCATTGAGAAGTAAGCACGTTGAGCTACTTGATTTTCTCAACAATAAGATGATCGATGTAACAATTATCACCGAGATGCACCTTATTACCGCTCACTCTCGATCAGACGGACCTCGACAAGACCTCTAGCCACAGGGACTGTCTGAGGCGGGTTCCATCACCTCTTTTTCTGGCTAGCTCGAGCGTGGTATTCGGTATTAACACCAACTATTTCTTTCAGTTCATTATCTCTTCTTTTATTTAGCAACTTACAATTTTGTGTTGTGTGTGTCGTGTGTGTTCGTCGGCCGGCCGACTTCGCTGGTCCTCTGGTCCTCGTTGTTTCCCTGGTCCATGATACTGGTGGGCTGGGGGCTAGATAGTGCGTTTCTGGCTTCCTTCCTTTCTTATACAACTTTTTTTCAACTTCAACTTTCTTCAACTTCACTATATTTTTCGATTTTAATCTTTTTAGACCTCTAGTCAGGTGTTGCCTTCTTGCTGGCCACAGTGAAAAAGAACTAGGCAAGCTTCCTAGTTCTTTTCCCAGCCTCATCATTGCCCCTTTCCAACATCCAGCCTCCCAGTCCACCCTGTCGTTCATAAATTGCCCCATAATATAAGTCTCTATGTGTTTCTGTGTAACCTCCACTCTGTTTCCCTAACTGTTTTAGAGGTTGTCGGAGTCCTATATGCGCGATTCTACCCAAAACGGTAATAACCTTAAGCCGGATATCAAAATTTTTTTCCTGAATTCCGGCTTCTAAGACTTGACAGAACCAATGCAGATAGAGGGAAAGTAGCCATTGCTGTAAGGCGGAACATTGTCTGCCGCCTGCTGCCGAACATTCAGCTCACAACTATCGAAACCATTGGTATCGAGATTCGTACATCACTAGGACCAATCACCACCATCGCGGCGTACTGTCCCAAGCAAGTCAACATAATTAGTTCGACTAATTCGACTAATCACCCTTTGCATTCTCCGGAGGAGGTCTACCAAGCGCTGGAGTCCCTCCAACGGGCGATCTACATCGCTCGCGATAGTGTGGTTCCATTACATCGACGTCAGGTGAGTACCTCTCTCGAAATCGATAGCCCCACTAAACATCTCATGAGTTTGCGTAACATGCTTCGGCGCAAATATCAGCGAACTGGTGTCCGGGATAAGAAGATTATATCCAACCGTCTCACTAGGGTAATCCAGGGGAGGATCTAAGATCTCCGAAATAGGGACTTTGAAAAAAATATCCGTCAAATCTCAACACATTCAAAACCCTTCTGGTCATTGACACAAAAAAAATTAAGAAAAAACCCAAGCCTATCCCTCCACTTGTCTCGTTTGGAGGTTCAGATGAAGAACATCTTTTAATCACAACCCACGAAAAAGAAAACGCATTTGGGGCGGAAATTTGTGCTGTCACATAATTTAGGGCAAAATATTGTCAGTCCACACGACCAGTCGACCAATTTTCCAATGTATCTAATTAAAATCATTCGCAGCTACCTTTCCAACAGACCATTCCAGGTGTCCCTGTGGCGTCCAAAATATCGAGGGGCGAAGGGAGACAAAAAGGAAATCTTGCGATGCGTCTTAGAGGAGAATGAACTGGAAAGTTTAAAGCCTCTTTAAAACAAAAAATCGAGGGGTTGTATCCGAGACACAACCGCTTAAGACGTAGGACTACGCAGTCTTTTTTTTTTGAATTTGGTGGTTTATCATTCCGGATATTATTTGCGAATACGTCGAAAATTTATAAATAACTCTTTAGTAAAAAGTTCCGGGGACCCTGAAATGATTTGATGGCTTGCGTGGTTTTGTAGAATCATTTCGAGAAGCAACGATTCTTTCATGCCTTTGCGAGAACAATATACTTATTGGTCATATGTCGCAATTTGTTTCTTCATATCAATGCACGCATTGCACTGAGTATTTAACGAGAGGCATCTTCCGTGCATCGCTATTCAACAAGCATCAAACACGCGTTTAACAGATGCACACAGTTGCAGCGATAAACTTTAAGTGAAATATTCGCTAGCGTTCACAGCTCGAGGGGAGACATAAAACACAAAACGAGCAAAATAAGCGACCTTTGTTGTTTCGGGCACAGAAAGATTCTAAGAATTTTCCTCAGAGGAGACGGAATACTCATACGCTTACGACAGCTTACTTACATCGCAAATAGTCTCTTTTCGCTATCCCTCTTCGTTGTTTCTATTCTTCTCCTTCTTTTCCTTTATTTACGGAGATTTAAAATCCAACGACTCATTCGTCTCCGACTGTTTCTATTATAGCGGCTGCATAAGTTGCTCGTTATCCACTGCTCTGTTCGGGAATGCACATAAATGGACAGAACAAATGTATGAAGAAATGAGAATGCTTCAAATTTTCATCAATTTAAACCATATATAGTCTATGGGATTGTAATGTATAGCATATCAAACAAATCTTAGAAAGTTTCCGATTCGATTGGTATGCGAATCGTAAAAATCCGTTCGCAGCAAAAATAGTTATTAACGTTAACTTTATTTCATAAAAACGTGACCTGTTTTCTGATTTGGCACCCTTAATGTAAGACGTAGTCCTACGTCAAAAGAAGAAGAATCTTGCTAGACCGAGGAGGGGGAGAAGGAGCTCTAAACAGACGCATCGATTGTAGACTTGAGAACTACGTATCGCACGTATCTCGTTATAGCCCTTGTGGTGGTGCAAGATTTCGCGGGTTTCGGATTGAGTAAACGAAGTCGTTTGCTCTCGAAATGCAAGTGTCCATCGGGACACCGCGAATGCAAGTAAATTTTCGGCTTATATATACGAACCTTAAGGTGAAGGTGGAAGCTAGCCACGAATTGCTGCTACAATGGCGCTAATTCTTCTCAGCTCCCTTCCTTACCCCTCGCCAGAAAATCTATAATTTTGGGAAACAGTGTGAAGAAAATGATCGTTTGTACACACTTCCCATCAAGTAATATTAACCAAAATCTAATCGATTACTCACCAAATATTAAATTTTCATCTGCCGTCGCAATGTATAGTGGAAAAGTCGTAAACGTCGTCGTGCTCTGAAAGTTAACTTTTCATTTTTGAATTTTTCGCAATGGTTTTGTTTGTGTTGGTGAAAACATCTTTACTTTATCGACACTGATGCCAGACAACATCATTGAAACAGATATAAAAACCACTCAATAAAATGTTATTCCTGAGTCATAGCGTTTCATTCACGTTTCAAATTAAATAAAATAAAATTGTGTTGATATCAATATAATTATTATTTTTACGTTTAGTGGGTCTATAATGTAAGTTTTGGCAACTTGAACATTGGTTAAGCAAATTGTGTTGCAGAGCTCGGAACACTGCCACGGCTGCCTATGCTTTCAAAAATAGTAAACGGAGAAGTATTACATTCAAGCAAAATGCTCTCGCCAACGAAGAGAAGGGTTAAGGCTCTCCAACGTGAGTATGTGAAAACAATACGATCAACGAAGGAAAATGTTGAGGAATTATCAATATCGAGTTACTGTGCAGAAGAACTTGTTGATAACAAAAGACCCCAATTCGCTTGTTATAAATTTGCTCGTGTTACGCTCGCGTATAATCAGAATTTTACTTCATATGCAAATGCACCTTCTAAATATATTTATACTTGCAATTGTTCATCGGAACATATCGTTCATACATTTTAATTTTGTATTGAATTGTTATTTTTTTCAAATGTATTCAAAGACTCGTGTCAATGAAGCGCCACACAGTCTGATAAGTGAATTGATCTATTTACGTGTGCTTTGCTCTTCTCTCACAAACACTATTAACCCATTTTTACACGTGGGTTTACCATACTACTGCAATGGTTAGCTTCCACCTGCACCTTAACACTCCTATACTCGCGCATTGGTTTGTCAGACCGAGAAACCAATAATTCGTTCATTTCTCTGAAAATATCAACACTACGACTTTGCGATTTTCTCCAGCTTCGTTATTCGTCGTTCGTCATCGTTTAGCGCACGATAGATACAATACGGTAGCGCGACTTATAGCGGACCTTACACGGTCAACTTTATTGACAATATGATGACATTTGAGAGCATAATGACAGCTGAACATGGCCGACGACGCAGAAATCCGGATTTTCTGATTTTCGAGCATCAATATCGTGACATTTCATATGGATGCATGATGTTGACGTTTTACCTCACGGACTTCCAGACTGAGTTGCCAGATATGCAAGCGCACATTTAATTTTTGTTAGTCTTTTTTGCGATTGCAATTAAAATTTATAAACTACTGAAATTGTAGGAATCATAAATGGAAGCTTTTGGTTTGGAAAACCGATACTTTGAATAGCAAAATACGGTACTTTTCACGATACAAATCAAAACTTCAAAGTAAACTGACAATGTGATGGTGAGAGAGTGGATGAAACTTAACAACGTTTTAGGAATTTTTTAACGTTGAACTCGGTCATTCTTTGCGCTAGTGAGTGGGTTGTGTGTTTCTTCACACTCCGCTATAAAATTTGGAGAATGAGAAGATCTGGGAAAATCACAGATGAAAAAACATCATGTGTTAATTCAAGCTACAGTAGAATCCCGATTATCCGCGGAATAGTCGGGCAAACTCACCGCGATTAACGAAAATCGCGGATGACCCATTAAAGGACAAAAAAATGCAAACACGAAAAGAGATGTTTCAACATAAAAACTATGTTCTATCAATACAGAAATCAATCAACTATCCATCTATAAGGTTGTGTACACCAGTGGCTAAATAATTTAAAAGCCATGACCACAACAAAAGAGCATGGGCCTACCACTCACTAACAAATTCCGGAAAGGCCTATTGATTTACTATGGAACTCGCAGTCACGAATAATCCGCAGGGCGGATCACCCGCTCGCGGATAATCGGAGTTCTACTGTCATAGTCTCATTTATGGAATAAAAACATTTGCTTGCAGATAAAATAACTTGCATATATTTTCGCAAACTAAAATAATCTGGCATCTCTGAAACTGAAAGGAACAGTCTGTATTTCTGTATTATGATGTATTTTTGAGAAGAAAAACCGAATTCTAAAGTGTAAATCATGAATGAAAATTAACTTTTACGAATCAAATTAGTATTCTATGTGAATGCAAATCACTTTTTTTCTGCAAGTGGTGAGAAAATTCTATACAAACATAATGTCTGAAATTGACGTTATATTATAATAATAGATTTTAGTAAGAATATCTGAAAATACAGGGGAAATAGGTTAAGTTAAGGTTAGGACTACGTGCTTCAACTAATTAAATAATACCAAGTAGATATTTTCATTCAAATTTTACCAATTGAAAATTGCCTTTTAGCCTTCTAATCTGATAGAGATTAGTTTGGGGTGGCGATCGTACCGTCGTCCAGTGCGGACGTATATTTCCTTTGCTCCGCGTTTGCTCTTTTTTGTGCAGTTCTGTGAATTTTCGGTTGACTAGAGATTCGCGAAACGAATGAGAATGAGGCTAGCGTTAAGTTTTTCATTCTCACGGCTTTTTATTAACGAAGTCTTCTGTGTTTTTCCGCAAGGGACGCGCATGTTAATGAAGCATAGATTAAGCAGCAAATAGAGACAGATGCATACCTTTTCGCTCCGTTTCATTACGTCTGCAAGTTTATTTGTTTGTCGCTAATTTGTGGTGAAATGAAAAATATCCTTTGCGTGTCAGTGAATTGAAAAATCAGTTGAATTAAAATAGTGAAGAATAAAAAATAGTACCAAGTACCATTTTCCCACCTGGCTTGTGTTGGTGAAAACCATTTGCATCGTTGTACGCGTGTTTATGCGTGTTTATATTGTGGAGAGTGTAGTTTTTGAAGAACGAGAGCGCAGTGATTGTATCACTATGCAAAGAATAGCTGCTGACTGGATTGAACTGGCGACGGCGGCACAGCTAAGTTTTCTTCCTCTCTTTCACTTACGTTAAATGTCTTAGCGTTAAACGAGTATAAAGTTGTGTGTTTTTATTTCTATATGTAGGTGTTTATGTGTGCGTGGTATTAATGTTCTTTGGCATTCAGGGAAGCTATACGATTTATTTTTTTTTTTTTTTGACGTGGGACTACGTCTATCCGGAGTATATGGGGGGTAAAATGAAAACCTAAACACAGAACATGCAGGAAAAAATGAAAGATTCCAAATGCTTATAACTCGTACATTTCTTACTGGATCGGAAAGATGTTTACATCAACTGATAGGGAATATTTATACGCTTCTATCGCAATTAATAAAATGTTATTTTTCATTAGATAAACAATTGAATAACTGTAAAATGTTAAGCGTTATCTAAACGCCCTAACTGCCTCGTTTTGATTGGCACGATTTACGGTTTCCCCAACACAGTCATCATAACCAAGCAGCGTTGGGGAAATCGGCATCGCAAATACATGCAAGTATGGGGATTTTTGTTCTCACCGAAATGTGTTCCCCAACACAGACTTCAAATCCATGGAGCGTGGGGAAATTGCAAATTCATGCAAGTTGAGGGGCATTTTTGTTTCGACTGAAATATGTTTACCTAGTACAGACTTCTAAACCAAGGTGTCATCATATCAAACGTAAAAGTCATTAAATTTACTTGTAACGAAGAACATAATCATGAAACATGTACTGTAGGAATAATATTTAACTTGAGAAAACATTACATCATTAATACATAAGTATGTAGCCTACATTTGTTTGACGAAAATGAATGAATAAATCTATCACAATTCATGAATTGACCTTACATGGCATTATACAATCTTTTTACTCACAAAGCAAATATATTGGATTCAATTGAATTCGGAAATTGTTTCATTCAATCAAAAATTTAATCAATTCAAACAAATGATTGCTAAGCTAAGGTAGTCCCACGTCAGCCTTGCGGTTATATCATAGATATAACCCACCAAATTTTTTTTTACTAGCCGGCGCAATCATCAGCTCGTGTAGAGTTGTCATGAGCGGTACAACCTTTGGCTCTTGTTGAATGATCAGTGGACTGCACAACCTTTGGCCCGTGTATCTGTAAAGAGTGTGTGTATGTATTGCCGCAACTAAGTAAAAGTTTATCGATTGGATAGGAGGGATATGAAACGGGGACACAACGAAGGAAACATCATTAAACGTTGACATCGGCGTTTCTGAGGAACAGGTATAGATGAAGCAGAAGATCAGGATCACGGCTACCTAAGATATCCCGGACGGGGATATCCGATTGTCTGCCTTGTGCTCTCAGTGCTCTAGAGAGCTGAGAGCGAGCAGCATGGAACCGGATGCACGACCAGACAACATGCTCGATGTCGTGGTAACCATCGCCACAATCACAAAGATTGTTTGCTGCGAGCCCAATGCGATAGAGATGCGCGTTTAGGTTGTAGTGATTGGACATAAGCCGAGATATCACGCGAATGAAATCATGACCTACATTCAATCCCTTGAACCATGCAGTGATGCTATCACCCCTATTAGAACGCCGCACCTCGCCAACAGCAGCGTGATAATGCTTGGAAATTGAATGATTTTTTTCTCCTTCTATGAGTTGTCATGGAGTAGCGTATTTTCACTAGGGAAATGGCGAAGTGTCGGTTGTGTGCTTTTCCGCGTTTTGGCATCGGTTCAAGCTCCTCGTCAATTTTTTCTGGATTTTTGTGATACCAAAGTGTTTTCAATCTTAACCGGTTCGGACAATTTCTTGTTTGTTCATGTCTCATGTGTCGGAAAAATGTATGTGTGTGAGTGAGCCTCGGCGCTACATCGAGCAAGTGTATTCGCGTTGACAGCGGAATGGTGTCGACATCTGTATACGACATTGGTTTGTATGAGGCCAACAAGTTTGTCGGCCCTAAGGCAGTTTTAAATTGCTAGAATTTGTATGAAATTTTTTTAGCGTAATTTACCTGCTAAAAGTACGTTGTTCTGATCCTAATTTAAACTATTTTCTATGAATTTTTAGATATTCTCACACTTAACATTATAATAAAAAAATATCTTTAGACACAATTTTTGTATGATATTTTTCACTACTTGCCATTTAAAGTGATTTTCATTTACATAGAGTACAGATTTGATTTGGAAAAAGTGATTTTCATTCAAATTTTTCATTAATAATTTTAATTTTCATTTTGGAAGTGTGTTCATTTCTTCTGCAGGCCCATGTTGTCATGCCTACTCCCCCATTTCGTGGTATGAGGCTCAATGCGCTCTTTGGAAGTAGATTGGAGTGCTTGATGTGTTGATGACATAACTGAAGGGTTACTGTAAAGAATCAATTGTGATATTAATTTCATAGTTGTATCATCAGGGCATTGAGCATTTCAGGTTGTCAGGTTGTCCGGGGTGTGGGGTGGTCCGAGATATGATTCAGAACGGTAATTATTTGTGTGCATGTATGTGCTTGCTCGTGATCACACCTTTTACCTAGTGTTTGGTTTGTGTCGGGACAGATGCGTATCGTGCTTGTCTGTGTCTGTTACAGCTGTGCAATGTGTAGGGGACGATGGCCCTGGATCGACCGGTGGTAATACATCGATCTTTTTGTTTCGCTTTTAATTCACTCATGAATCGCTGCGACCGGTGAAGGGTATAGGGTTTTGATGAATTCAATGCAAGCGGATTTTTTAGATACATTCCAGATGTTGCAATTTGGGTTAGAGGCAATGCTTTTTTAATTTTTATCGGAAGTTTTTAGTGGAAATTTCTAGATTCTGGATCTGAATTTTTTTTTTGTATGCGTTTTTAAGTGTGTATGTAGGTTTGATTCATTCCTTATTTACCATTAGTTTATTAGTTTGAAATACAAATCCAATTCCAAATTTTCGGTTTCCAAATGTTAGTTTTAGATCTAAAAATTTTGAACTGAATGTTAGATATTTGATTTCAACGTAATGAAGTTGTTTTTCGTAATATTGCACAAAAATCTGTGGGAATTTAAGTTCGTAATTTATTGTAGATATTTGTGTTTAATAAGAGTTCTATACGCGGTCTCTAATTTATCGCCAGTTTATTGACGTAGGACTACGTTTAACCGGAAGATATAGGGGGTGAAATGGAAATCTAGGCACTGAACAAGTAGGAAAAAATGCAAGATTTGGAACGCTTATAACTCGAGCATTTCTCAATAGATCGCAAAGGTTTTTGCATCAATTGATAGGAAATATATCTACGCATCTATCATTACGAATAACATTTCATTTTTCTTGAGATAAATAATTGAATAATTGTGAAATATCAAGCATTGTCAAAATGCACTGTGTGCCCATTTTTGATTGGTCCATTTTGTGCTCCTCAAATCGTACCGACCAAACCGGGCAACCAGAGCAGCAGCGAAATAGAATGAAGCACGATTGGAAAGGAAAAAGAAAAAATGAACGAAACATCGGTCGCAGTCTCACACATACGTAATTCTCGAGCCAGCCAGTCAGCTTAAAAATCCCCACTCCGCTGCCGTAACGATCATTCTCATTCAAACCGTACACCACATCGGTTCGCATCACAACACACCAACAAACCAACCCAAGCAGCCATGTCTGGACATAGTAAAGTAGGAAAAGTGAAGGGAAAGGCAAAATCCCGCTCGAACCGTGTTGATCTGGAGTTCCCCGCAAGGGTAGCTAGGCCGAGCGCGTTAGTACCAGTGCAGCAGTCCACCTAGCCGGCGTTATATAGTTTCGGCCGCCGAAGTGATCGAGTTAGCTGGCAAAGCTGCTCGCGACGATAAGAAAACCCGCATTCGGAACAGAACACATTCGGTTCGGTGGACATCAAGACAACAGGCAGTTGCAGCGAGTGGCGAGTGGCAAACGCAATCGCAAAACGGCATCAGGTAGCAGAAGAAAAAAGTTTGTTCTTTATACAAACTGCTTTGGTGACAAATCCAGAACAAGGCGGCATCGAGGGCGTTCGAAATGGTATTTTTCAAAACCACGAGTACTAAGTTTTCTAAATTGGAACCATTCCATAAAACAAGGCGCTTTTTAGGGCCATTAAACCTTCCAAAAAAGAGTTTAGGAAATACAGTTCAATCCTTTCTAAAACATTATCCAAAATAATAATAAAACACAAATTGTTTTTTTCATAATTTGTTTGCCAGGATCTGATGAGTATGTGAATTTGGCAGTTGTTCTGAGCTTATTGATAGTTGGGGACTTTCCTGATTATTCAATTTTCACCAATTCTTAAATTGTTTCCAGATTGAAAGTACAGTAATTTACAATTAGTTCGACATTTAGCTAATTTGACGGACATGTAATGCGACTTATTTAGTTGGACATTTTTGTAAACATAGAGATCCAAATTATGACCCCACATTGAAGGTCGACACTGTACCACTGTCATCGCAAATATTCAATTACAGGTTGAAATCGCCTCCAATGCGACACTGAGTGGTGCTTCGACACGTCGCATTGAATGTAATTTACTGTACAACATGTCACAAAGCTGGATGGGAAGAAATTTTCCAACTGTGAAAGCTGTGGCGAGTGGCAACAAATCGCTAAACAGGAAGGTTTAGCCGAACAAGATGGGGATATCGAGTGACAACAAAACAATAAACTCTTTAGATTGAAGATAATTTTGTGATCCTGAAAAGGACCCTTTTTAGCCTGCATGTGAATCCAACGAGCGAACAAATCGTAATGAATGTATTTTTTTGCTATCGCTCCCTTTTAACGCTCATTCGTTCGTCTCGTTGGACTCGCCCCTCTGGCTGAGTCTGCCGATTTGTCTCTATCCTGTGAGTGTGTACCGCTAGAGTATAAAACACGCGGACCCCAAAAAAATATCTTATTTTCTTTCAAACCGTAAACCCGTAAATCGGCATCGTGGACGTAACAAAGGAGGACAAGTTAAGGGAAAGGCAAAGTCTCACTCGAGCCGTGCAGGTCTCCAGTTCCCTGTTGGTCGCATTCACTGATTGCTCCGTAAGGGTAACTAGGCCGAACGGATTGGTGCCGGAGCACCAGTATACCTAACAGTGATTATAGAGTTTCGGCCGTCGGAGTGCTCGAGTTGGCTTGCAAAGCTGCTCACGACAATCAGAAAACCCGCATCAAGAACAGAGCAGCTTCGGTTCGGCGCTCATCAAGGCAACAATTAGTTTCAGTGAGTGGCAAAGTGTTTCTCCGGCACGTCGCATTAAATGTAATTTACTGAACAATATGTCACAAGCTGGATGGGAAGAAATTTTCCAACTGTGAAAGCTGTGGCGAGTGGCAAACGCAATAGCTAAACAGGAAGGTTTAACCGAACAAGATGGGAATATCGAGTGATAACAAAAACACAACACCAAAGGTTCTTTTCAGAACCATCAACATATTCATAAAGAGTAAACAGTAAACTAATCCATTTTTCAGGTAGATAGGTAGGTATTCACGTAGGAGAAGAAAATAAAACAATATATTTAAAATATATATTTAACAATAGCTGTCCCCTTTGTATAGTCCTACGTCACTCCGGTTATGTCCCCGACATTACCCACCCGTCTTTTTTTATATACTTTCTTTAACTAGTTTGGATGGTGACCTATTTTTGTTTCAGTTATCTGTTTTTCTGTTCTTTTCGATTAAACGGTTTTGGGCGCATTGTTAGATAATTTAATGTATTTGTCTGTAGTTAACGTTTATATTGATGTAGATGTGTGCTTCTACGACTCTTAAAGAGATCTTAGGTAGCTCTTTAATAAGCATCCAGCGTCGCGCTCTAAATGGCATGATGGCATGAATGGGCATGATCACGGGCGTCACTCCACGGCGAGGTTAATTAGGTTAATTGTAAGCAAGATTATATACACTTTGTTCGTTTTCACCGTGGGGTGGCGTTCGTGGTCGGGCCATGTGATATAGTACTACGCGCGAAAACACATCATATCGCCGATTCGAACTATTGTTGAGGAGATTTTTTTTTACCTTCTAAGGTAGCCCATTCATAACATTTAGGGAATACAATAGAGGAATACTACACGCGAAAGATCTCGTAACATATCGTCGATTCAAACCATCATAGAGTTTTTTCGGTAATCTTCTTAGGTAGTTTAATATTAATAATCTTTAGAGTCGCGATTTGAGAATACATGAGAATACTAGGCATAAATATCATATAATTAGTCGCCGATTCGAGTCATTGTAGAGTACCTTCGGTTACCTTATCATTTTAAAGGAATTTCTTAGGTGACCAGATTGTCGATTTGAGTAATGTTGAAGCAGTGTCTTGAAGATCTTCTTAGGTTTAGAAAATAATCTCGGTTGTCGCGATTGAATAATATTTTGAAAGATAGTACAAGTGACGAACATCGAAATACATAGTCAGTTTTAGCGAGTTCAAAAGAATTTCCTCGGTCTTCCTAGCGATCTTCTCAGGTTGCCAAAAATAGCCTTGGTCTCTGCGATTGAATAAAAATATACAGATTGAGAGTTTTTAAAGGAGTTTTTTATGACCCTCTCAGGTCAAGAAAAATATATAAGTACTACGCACGATGAATAACGAAATGCATGACCGGTCCGATAAGAATGTATATTTTCTTCAAATCTCATTTCGCCGAAAGTTAGGAATTCGCGTTTTTAGAATCACATCACTTACCGCAGTGAATCCTGATTTTTCTTAACCACTCCCACTAACAACTATCCCTTCCATGATAAACGCTAGGGAACCACGCTATAGAGGCGACCCTTCTGACCCTCGGGCGGCGAATATCACACTAACATTCCTTTACCTCCCCTGGTGACTGTAAGGACGTGGCCGGCGTCGTTATTGACCATTTAAAGCTCGAATCACCGAGAATTGCACAACGAGAATGATTTGCTAGTCCCAAGCGTCATTCTGTGTGTTCTTTGTGCAATTTGGTTGGTTCAGGTCAATCACGGAGAGCAACTACGAATTGTACAGTCTACCCAAGCTCAAGCTCTAATCTGATAGAGATTAGTTTGGATCCCAAACTCAAATGTCGCCATTAGCCATCGCGGATGTTTTCGTTGTCTCGGGTTGAGGGCGATATTGACCGTGTAAGGTGGAAAAATATTTATTGAGGTTAGATCAGATGTTGAAAACCTAGCTGTCACGATATTGAAGACACTTATTGTCAATCCGGTTGATCGTGTAAGGTGCCCATATGAGAAAGGCCTTTCAGCCATCTTGGATTTTGTATGTAAACAATGTGCAATATTTTGCAATATCTTTTTTTTGCTCTTTGTGTGTGGTATTGTTTTGGTGGGAATAAGAGCATTGAAAAGTTGAAAGGTAAGTCTTTTACGGTTAAAGTTAGGTTTGTAATATACTCTATCTTATATGTTTCAGCTCAAGAGAATAAATCGACTTTCGGTGTCGGTCGGTGATGAAGGTATTTTTCCCGCGTTTTGCAGTTAGAGACGTCGGTTAATTATTCGACTGTAAGGTTTCTGGAATTTAAAGTTTTCCTATATCTAATATTCTTTGTTTCTGTGTTCTTGGTTAACAAAAACATAATGCCTGTTTTTGATGGGGCATAAAAAGATGATATAAAAGGATTTCTAGGAACTTCCTGTGATTTGTTTTATCGTCGATATTGTTCAGCTCATATATTATAGAAAAAAACCCGAATCTGTAACTGTAAAAATAACCATAAGCCACCGATTAATTTATAATTTACAGTTTACAATTCTTCCGCAAGTGCATTTATTTCACAAGTGAGTATATACGTGACCATTATATTTAGTGAACAACTAAACGAATGTCAAACATTTGTTCTTTACTTTTGCACGTATGAATCTAACGACGAGTATATCGACGAATAATATATGAATCCGTTCAATCCGGTGACAAAAGGACTAAAATCAAATAAGAATAGTCCGAAAATGATATTATGCATTATATTTAATAAATATTCCACGTCACTGACATTAATTTATACATTTCATTAAACAATATTCTAAAATAGGAAAAAAAAAGTCACTTGTCCAAAAAAGTTGCTCCTGTACGCGCGTCGGTGTCTCAGGCCGAAGGTGGTGAAAAAGTGACATACGTCCCCTTCGTACCAACTTATACGATACGCTAAACGATGATGAACAACGAATGACGAAGCTAGAGAGAATCGCAATGTCGTAGTGTTGATGTTTTCTGAGAAATGAACGAATTATTGATTTCTTGGTCTCTCAGACCTATGCGAGAGTATAGGAGTGTTAACCGTCATGGTGTTTCGTCGAAATTCTTCGGATATGCTAAATCATTTACGGTTGAACCATAAAAATGATTCCCTGGTGGTGGAGGAGACTGGGAAGAAGAATTAAGTTTCTGCAGGAGTAAAATGCGGACTTAAAGAAGGTGGTCTCAGCTCCCGTTCTAAAATAGTAATATTCAAATTCAGAGTGCCGAGGAAAATATACCACACTAGTGGTCAATGATTCTATAAATGTACCTCTTTTGAACTAGTAGCTATAAGGACCAAGCAGAAATATTCAAACAAATCAGCTATTTCATTCAACATTCAAAGAACAGGTAATTTTGAACAGAAAAAATTTTATGTTGGTACAATAATAATATTGTGCATAATTCTCATTGTGTACTTTTTTTTTCAATCGTCCTCAAAAAATCATGAAATGGTAAATTTATCAATATACTAAAATACCATTTCATTCAAAAACAATTATTCTGCACCATGTTTATTTCAAAATTATATTTAATGTAACTTTTAAAATTATGACATCATACTTTTTTATTACAAATATGTCTGTTCTTTTTGATTACAAGAAATAAATATTCGCTCGGTTAATCGAATACTGAAAAACAATTATTCGAATGAATCGAATATTTAAAAATGACGATTAATCGACAATTGAATAAACGAAAAATTTAGACATCTCTATTTGCATTCAAATCCCTTTCCACAGTCCTCTGTATATTTATACCGTTTCCCCTCGCGCACTTATTGACGACACGGTCACACCTTTATTTTATATTATTTTATATTTTACACCTTCTTGGTTTAGCGTATCGCATGCGTTGGTACAAAGGTGACGTGTGCCACTTTTTTAACACTTTCGGTCTGAAACACAGACGCGAATATAGGAGTAACTTTTTTGGACAAGTGCCTTTTTTCATATTCTACAATATTGTTAAATGAAGTGTATATATTAATGTTAGTGGCGTGGAATATTAATTGAATATAATACATAAGATCATTACCGGACTGTTCTTATTTGATTTCAGCCCCTTTTGTAACTGATACTTTTGTACGGATCCGTATATTAACTATTCGTCGATATATTTGTCGTTAGATTCATACGTTCAAAAGCAAAATATAAATGTTTTACTTTCGTCTAGTTATTCGCTAAATATAATGGTCATACATATACACACTTGTGAAAGAATTTCACTTGTGGAAGAGTTGTAAACAGTAAAGTATAAACTAATCGGTAGCTTATGGTAATTTTTAACAATTACAGTTTCGGGAATATTTTTTTTACGTATGACTACGTCTTTCATTTCTATACCGGGGTGTAAAATCAAAGTTCACGTTTTTATGAAATAAAGTTAACGTTTTTGCCGCGAACGGATTTTGGCGATTTACATACTAAACGAATCGGAAATTCCGTAAGATTTGTTTAATATGCCATACAATAGAATCCCCTGGTTAGTAAATGGTTAAAATTCATGAAAACTTTAAGTGTTTCTATTTTCCCATACATTTGTTCTGTCCATTTGAGTGCTTGCCCGAACAGAGCTATCAATAACGAGCAACTTATCGACGACCAACGGAGGGGAAATCGTAGGATTTAAAGTCTCCGTGAACAAAGGAAAAGAAGAAGAATGAAGGGGAATACTTGCTAGAGTATAAACAGTGGATCTCGCTGAGGCAAACTTTCATTCGGCATCGGACTGTTGAGTAATCCAGTTCAATTTGCTTTCGCTGCGCTTCGATCTAAGATTGGACCCCACCAGTGGTAATCCAACTTGGAAATCGTCGTTTGATTTTTCTGTTCGTTTTTCGCGTTATTCGTATCGTGTGTTCTTCTTTAGAGGTGGGCAAAACGGTTCACTTCAATGAACCGTTCACTGACCAACCGTTCACTGAGGAGAACTAGTTCTTTTGAGCAGTTCACTCACTCTTTTGCACAGTAGAGGGATATGTCAAAGCAAGTATAAAAAAGTGTGGGATGTTATGTACGACTGTTCTGTTCATTCATAAAATGTTATTTATTAGCAAATAATTATTCTCCGAATTTTGTGAAAAATATCTCAAATCAAATATTGATTTTGAAATTTTGATTTAATTCGAACCGTGATTTACTTTTCTCAGCACAAACTAGCTTTGTATGCTCTTCTTGCGATGTTTAGCAACAGCTGCTATAGTAAAACTATACCAAAACAAGAACGCCTATCTCAAAATTATGGAGCACAATATGATATGATGGAAAAAATGTTTCATATCAGCGATGAATATTCGTCATTTACTGTCTAACAAGACTGTTTGGAACATTTCGTTGTAGACTGTATTATCTTGGGGAGGTCGATTTACATATCATCTTACTGAAATGTTAACTCAACTCAACTCTCAACTTAAAAATATGAAATTATAATTTTGTTTGATCAATAATCAAACAATTCAATTTAAAAACCATCGTATCCTGAAATGCTGCGTTTTATTATGAAAACGACAATACAGACATCTTATTTTTGTTGTTTTATGGGGCTATCGTTTGTTTCCCTTCGTTAATTTGAAGACCATTCACCTTGCAACACCATTCATCATCTCGTTCGTTTTCTTTCCTCTTAGGCTAGGCGCAAATTGAGAAGCGTATAGCGCTCGTAAGCGAACGCGAGACTACCAACACGACTCATACGTGCCACAAACGTAGCGTGGTGGAGCGCATATTGAGTCGCAGTTTGGTGTAAATAACATGCCACTCGCATACAATGACTGATTAACACAGAGTTGCGCGATATATTTATTTACTAACACAATCACCCGACCAGTACAGCCATACAGTGTCAAACCCACGGTGCTATATGATTGTTCACCAACACAACTACCACATCCGGCGTGACCAGCACGAGAAACTGTGGTTCAGCCACAGCGTCGCGCGAGTCGTGTCTCACGAGCGCTCCACCATCTCGCGTCATCTGGCCAATTTGCGCCGTTCTATCTGTTTCCATTAGCCACAAAAACAGGCGCTATATCGCGCCAAGTTACTCGCGCTATATGCGTCTCAATTTGCGCCTTGCCTTATACATCGATCACCCCACACAGTTCGTTCTGAACTGTATGCACAGTTCAGCCAGCGGTCAGTTCGTTCTGAACTGTATATACAGTTCCACCAGCGGTCATCGTACGCAGTTCGTTCTGAACTGCATACACAGTTCATCGTTCACCGTACACAGTTCGTTCTGAACTGAACTGTATACACAGTTCAGTCAGCGGTCAGTTCGTTCTGAACTGGGTATACAGTACCTATGAACTGTTGCCCAGTAGAAAAGAACGACCGTTCGTTCACTCTGTTGGTGAATTAGTTCTTTTGAACAGTTCATGAACGGTTTGCCCATCTCTATTCTTCTTTCCGCGTCATAAATTGGACGCTTCGCATAGTGTGCGATGAGCAAGAAGAAGAGGAAGGCAGGCTCGAGCACGGATGGTAAAAAATCACATTCAACGATCAATGAATAAGTATATCCCTCTAGTCGGATATTTTAAAATCACCCCCAGCAGGCGATGCTCTTTTATTCTTCATATGTACACAGAGAGAATACTTGGAACGGTGAGCTACCAAGATCTCAAAAAAGCAATATGAAAGCGGAATCTCCACTGCTTGCACTCTCGAAGCATTACTTCTACTACTCAAGTTTTATCGTGAGTGCAAGCCACAAACGGTTAATCCCATTCCATAGAGCGGATGATGAGTTCTTGATCGGAAAGTGTAACAAGAGACAATCAACTGAAATCTTATGACACTCGTCGAGGGATTTTTAATTCTCTATTGCATTGTCCGCAGTGAGTGGCTGACTCAGTCTCGTGTCGATTTTATTTTGCTGTCGTCTCCCGCCCGATGAACAGCAGACGGGTAATGGATGCAATTGATTAATTTTATTACCAGCAGATTTGGGCGAATCTTATCCCGCCCAAAATCGTTTTTTAGATACCAATAATTCTGAACATTCACAGTTCTCTCCAAATAATTTTTGCAATAGTAATTCAATTAGTGACTTCACGAAACACCTTTCGAATTCGATTGGATTTCAGACCTTTTTTTATTTTGTAGATAAAACGGATCACATATTTGTTTAATTCAATTCTGTGTGGTTACGTTCTTCGTTGCGAATAAATGTAATGAATTAGTATGGACGTATTTTATTCATATATCGTGGACTTCCGACATATCTGGCAGTAGATTTATCGAACGACTAATGTTTTTTTTTATATACCTTCAAACTTGTTGCATCTCTCAAGTGTACATAATGCTTTGACAGCAGATTTGCATGGTTAAATCTGGTTAATTTCAGGTATTCAGTCTTCATTTTGTCGAATGAATACTGTTGGAACAATAGGTATCGCAGCAAATGATTATCAACATCCTACCTTATCATCAAACGGTATGCGAAGAATTTCAGTGAACTGACGGCATTGCAATATATGCTTTGTGAGGACCACACAATTATTATCAGAGCTGATAAACACCCGACTGGAAGTCATGAACATCAATTCAATGTGCCCAAGATAAATTTATCCTTTGAAGGTCATTAACCTTTCTAAAGATGATCAGATAGAATATATTCCAATGTCGTCTGGAATAACCTGTCCAACACCTTATGATCGTAATATTGTTTTTGCTATTATTCTGATATTTCATAACACGGCACTCTATTGATTATTCCCCGAAAATGAATAAAAAATATCCTTGAAGTTAGCCTACGGTTTTAGTAGCTGTTCGGACGTGAAAAAAAGTCCCTGGAGTAGCGATTGGTTTCTCAACTGCTCAAAGCTGAAAATCATTTATTGATACAATAATTGATACAATCCTTAGTACAAATTGAAATGCTTACATTAGTTTTTTCTTCTTCTCGATTTGAATATCGCATAACTACTTCGCGGAGTTCTCTTCAAAAATTCATCGCTGTTATCCGGAACAACCTTCTTCAAGCCACGCGGTCTGAAAAATGGATTTTTCCTAATTGATTCTTGAATATTCTGACAACGCTTGCTGTGACACAGTTGAAGTCTGCAGGGCAGTATTGCCAAAACATCCCCCGCCCCGTGGATCAGGTCCAGACTCGTCCCGTCTTCCGGATCCACCACTTTCCGATACCTCCATCAACACCAACTTTACAACTGGTCGCTTCAGTTTCCCGGTGGCCGTCTATACTACGGCTTGCCTCACCCTACCATCTCTTCCTGGAATTACTTCTTCAATTCGGCCACGGATCCAGCCTCTCCTGTCCTTTTCCGTAACATATACTAAATCTCCTACTTTGACAGATCTGACCTCGTGGTACCATTTCGTCCGTTTATTAATTGTCGGAAAGTACAGCCAACGTTTCCATGCGTCGTTCGCCAATTTCTGTGAACGCTGATAGCTATCCCTCAAGGTTTCAGCCAAGTTAACCATCTCTTTGAGTGGTTCGTTAATTCCTGACGAGTTGCCGAAAATAAAGTGGTTCGGTGTAAGTGCTTCACGATCAGCAGATGTTTGAGGCATGTAAGTCAAAGGACGAGCATTGATGAAACCCTCTGCTTCGGCCAAAACCGTCTGTAGAACTTCGTCGGTGAGAGTACGACCATCATCGAGAGCTTCCATAGCATCTTTAACACTACGCACCATGCGTTCCCACACACCGCCCATGTGGGGCGCGGACGGTGGATTGAACGACCATTTGGTGTGGGAATCAGTGAACGTTGCGGCGCACTCGTTGCTAATCTGCCTCATCAGCAGCCGACTGGCACCAACAAAGTTGGTGCCATTATCAGAAAATAATCCCACAGGTGATCCTCGTTTGCAAACGAATCGTCTCATCGCCATCACGCAGGACTGCGTCGACAGAGTGAACGCAATATCTAGATGGACGGCTCGAGTAACCATGCACGTGAAGACGACCACGTATCTCTTCTCCTTACGCCTTCCAACCGTCACATCTAGTGGTCCAAGATAATCTACGCCTACATAACTAAATGGCCTGACGTATGGTGTCAATCTCTGCTTAGGTAACGGAGCCATTCTCGGAAACTGTGGCTTGCATTTCTTCACCTTACATCGCAGTCTTTCATCACCTTACCCACCACGGAACGCAATTGAGGGACATCGTATCGTTGACGGATCTCGTTGACAACCGTCTCCCTACTCGCATGCCCAAAACGACAATGATAGTGGTCAAGGAGTTTAAACGTGATCGGATGATTCCTGGGCAATATTATTGGAAAACGTGCATCAAACGGCGCAAACGTAGCAGCTTCGGTTCTCCCTTCCACTCGCAGGACTCCAAACTCATCTGCGAATGCGGACATCTTGTATAACGGACTGCTCTTTTCGACGCAGCATCTCATCTCTATCGGTACATCTCGGTTTTGCAGGAGTGTTTTCACTTCGTCTGGATAACAATCGCCTTGCGCGATCTGCCAGAGCCACTGTTCAGCACGTTGAAACTCTTCTTGTTTGAAGGGAATTTTTATCATAGGAACAACACGTTTTAGACATCGTTTCTGCAGTTCTGTTGCCTCTAGTGCTTCTATCGGCAGACCTTTGATTCGTCGCCGACAGTTGTTCATAAATCTGTACACGCAGGCCATCGTTCGTAGCAGAATGTTCCATCTCGAAATTCTTTCAACGTCGACTATTCCTATCGGTAGCGAAATATGATGTAACTGATAACAGGAACGAAGCTCTTCTTGAACGTTTTCAACAACTGCTCGCTGAAGGGGCCATTGGTTCTGTGGGAGATACAGGAAGGAAGGTCCCGCAAACCATTCATTATTAGACTCCGGTTCAGTGTTCCTGCCCCATTTGGTGAGACTATCGGCTATATTCGCTTTCGACGGAACCCAGCGCCACGATTCAGGCTGCGTGAGTGACAAAATTTCACCGATA
Source organism: Toxorhynchites rutilus septentrionalis (assembly GCF_029784135.1). Taxonomy (NCBI): domain Eukaryota; kingdom Metazoa; phylum Arthropoda; class Insecta; order Diptera; family Culicidae; genus Toxorhynchites; species Toxorhynchites rutilus. Next base: position 95,991,361 of record NC_073744.1, read on the forward strand.
CGATGAGCCACGAACTGTTTGTACTTCCTGTGGTCCGAACGTATCCAGGCAACCTCAGTGGTAGAATCTGTCCATAGGAAGCATTCTCCAATCTCGTACGAATGGCTGACTCGAACATTTTGAAGAAGCCGTGCACCCAAAACTGCCCCCTCCAACTCCATTCGTGGAATTGATAGATGCTTGAGTGAAGCCACCTTGGCCTTCGATATCGCCAGAGCACATCGGATCTCCTCTCCATCTCCGGAGCGAAAATATGCAGCACAACCGTAGCCTTTGTCACTCGCATCGGTGAACACGTGCACTTGCACCTTCTTGTAAGTGGTGGGTCGAGCGCCATTAAAATAACATCGAGGAATCTGCAACTCACTGATTTTGGGAAACAAATTTGTCCAGCGCACCCATTTATCAAAGCCCTCGTTTTGCATCTCTTCGTCCCACTGCAGCCCACTCCGCCAGAGATCTTGCACTAGCATCCTACCGTGAATAGTGAAAGGCGCGAGCAACCCCAATGGATCAAACAAACTCATGATTATGCGGAGGGCTATCCGCTTTGTTGGACGCTGCTTTCCTACAACATATGGTATCAGTTCCGCTCGAAGATTGGTGGAAAACGAGAGTACATCGCGGATAGGATCCCACGTTATTCCCAGTACTTGTTCCCACTTTGTTTCATCTTCGCAGACAAACTCTCGAGGACTTTGGACCACAGGCTCACCAAGTCTCAGCAACACTTCAGATGAATTACTCACCCAATTGCACATGTCGAAGCCCGCACTTGAATGGATATTTTTAACTTGTAGAGCACGCTCACCTGCTTCTTCCGGGGTGTCGTAGTAATCGTCCATATACATTTTGGACTTAACTGCTGCGACCGCGTCAGGATATTTCTCTGCAAACCGATCAGCATTCTTTCGTAGAACGTACTGCGCCGAGCAAGGAGAGCACGTTGCACCGAAGGTCGCCACATCCATTATATATACGTCGGGTGGTGTGGTTGTATCGAATCGGAATAGGAATCGTTGGGAATGTTTGTCCACCGATCTGATTAGGATTTGGTGGAACATTTCCTTTATGTCGCCTCCGAACCCGATTTGCCGTTCTCTAAATTTGCAGATTACCGAGGGAAGTGATACGAGTTGATCAAGGCCTTTCAACAGCTGAGAATTGAGTGATATTCCGTCGACCTGTGCCGCTGCGTCCCAAACAAGTCGCTTCTTTCCCGGTTTCCTCGGATGTAGCACTACGTTGAGCGGCAAATACCATACTCGCCGACTTATATGCTTCATTCAGTTCCTGAGTAGAAGCTTTATGGGTGTAGTCTTTACGCACGTACTCCTGGATCTGCTTGTGGACATTTTCGCGTAGTTCGGGGTTCTTTGATAGCTTTGCTTCCAAGCATTTCAATCTCCGCATCGCCATTGGGAGACTATTTGGCAGGCTGACGTCATCAGTTTTCTACAGAAGGCTGGTTTCATACCTCCCCTTCTGCCAGACCGTCGTTTTCTCCAGTAACTCACGAGCTCGTTTGTTTTCAGCGGATTCCAGTAAAGCAAACCTAGGAACAATAGCTTCATCCAGTACGAACTGTTGACGAATCATTTCATTCAGCTTCGTATCCGTATTGCATTCACACGAGTGCACATTTATGAATTTCTCCACCGACGCGTTAGTTTCACTTGGCCCGTAGACTGCCCACCCAAGAAGTGATCACACTGCAGCAGGGTCGCCAGGTTGACCCTTGTGACACTCTAGAGGAGCAAACAAATCTATATTGTCCAGTCCTACGAGAACTCTTGGCACAGCTTCTGAGTATGACTGAACTGGTACATTTCGTAGGTGCTCGTAACGTGATGTCAGTTCCTCGACAGACAGGCTTTGACCGGGAAGTTTTAGTTCATCCACAGTATGGGCTGCTTTCAATGTGTAGCGATTTCGAAGATCACGTCCAGCAATCTGGATATTAACACGCTTCGACGAATTTTCGTCACGGACAACACTCGCCGTCCATTTCAGTTGTGGCGGTTCGGGGGCACCTTCGACTCCAAGGCTGTTGGTAATTCCTGATTCAATCAAAGTCAAAGATGAGCCTTCGTCGAGGAAGGCGTATGTATTCAAACGACGGTTACCATTGAACAGCGTTACGGGGACCACTCGGAACAAAATTGACCGTCTGCCGTACCCATGTGTATGACAGTCTGAGGGCAACACACGAGTAGCTACTGCAGTTATTTCGTGAAGTAATGGATGATGGCGTTTGCGACAACTTTCAACGTTACAGCGGATTCTTGAACGGCATCTCCATGTGCCGTGATCGTAAAGACATGTTTCACATAGTGTATACTGTTCAAGCTGTGAAGCTTGCAGACGTATATCCAAGCTCATTCGTCCAAATTTCTCGCAGTTCCTTACTCTGTGGTCATTCTTACTACATATTGGGCAAGGAGTACGTGTCTTGGAAGACTCGGAAGATTTTGATGCATTTGTGTGAGCGTTACAGTGTCCCTTTTCCTTTGGTCGGCTCTTCTCCGCCTTGTTGAACTGCTTAGGCTTCACAAGCGAAGTAACCTCACTAGCGTCCTCGACCAGCCTTTCCATGAACGTACCAAACTCCTTCAGCGAGGGTTCAACGAACTTCCGTTTGTATCGAACCCAATCCAGCTTTATGGATGCAGGTAACTTATCTATGAGCTCTTCAAGCAATGTTGGGTTTGGCAAATGTCCACGCAAATTAGCTGCCTCTAAATGTTCGCACAATTGCTGGACCGCCATCCCAAAATTCATCAAAGTGTCCAACCGCTCCGGCTTGGGCGCTTCCAGTTGCCGGACTTTACCAAGTAAATTTCTTACCAGAAGCTCTGGTCTTCCGTATAAGCGACGCAGCGTCTCCATAATTTGCGGTACACAGTGAAGAAACATTAATTTCGTAATCACCGCTTCTCGTGCTTGTCCTTGAAAGCTTTCTCGCAACCGGATAAGGTTCTCAAACTCTGTGAAACCACACGCTGTGTTTCCGGTTTCGAAGCTACTGTTGAACATCGGCCACTCCTCAGGGTCACCTGAAAACATCGGTAGCTTTTTCGGCCAGATTTGCCTGGCTGCCAACTGATGTGAACTTGGCACCGCCCCGTGTGGCTTGTGTGCCCCGACATGTTGAGGATTTCCAGGATGAAAACTATGAGGATTTCGGCGACGTGCTTCTCGGTGTGGTTGTATGTCAGCCTCTCCGGCCGATGATGCAGTATCACTATTATTTTGGCTTGGGACCCAAGAGGCATCTTCGGTGTTTTCTTCGTCGGTCACAGTTTCATCCTCAGGATCTCCGTATGCAGCATTTTCTTCGGCACCGGTTTTCTCAAAAAATCTATTTTCTTTCGCAGCTGGTTGTTTATCAAGCCAGTCCTTCGTTTTTCGCCAGTCTCTTCCACTCACAACCGAGCCCTTGAAGGTTTTTTTTGCAATCTGCTCTTCCAAATTGTTGTTCGGCTTCCAAACGCTGCAGTGCTAGTTGTGCGCGAGCTCGAGCACTGCTCGTGGTAGACTTAATCGACATCTTGTCAAAGGTATTTGGCTTTGGAACACCCGGACTCCGTTTCGGCGTAGTACGACCATCTGCACCTTTCTCACTCGTCGGCTCATTCTTTTCGGCTCCCCCGAGGATAGCAGTGGCTTTACTACGTGTATTCGGCTTTTCAAAAATGTCATCTGGCTTAATTGTGGAATTTTTCTTCTTCGTAGCACCAGTTGCTGCAGAAACACTATCTGACAGTAGCAGGAGACCTGTCAAGCATGTGTGGCACTTCCACTTACTTATGGCAACTCCTGGTGGAACATTGGTACACTTCGGATGATACGGCACGTCACATTTACGGCATGAAATCATTCCTACATCGGGATCATCACCAAGGGCGCAGGCTCCGCATTTACGTTCACATAAATCCTCCATCAAAGTAATCTTTGAGAATGTTCGGACGTGAAAAAAAGTCCCTGGAGCAGCGATTGGTTTCTCAACTGCTCAAAGCTGAAAATCATTTATTGATACAATAATTTATACAATCCTTAGTACAAATTGAAATGCTTACATTAGTTTTTTCTTCTTCTCGATTTGAATATCGCATAACTACTTCGCGGAGTTCTCTTCAAAAATTCACCGCTGTTATCCGGAACAACCTTCTTCAAGCCACGCGGTCTGAAAAATGGATTTTTCCTAATTGATTCTTGAATATTCTGACAACGCTTGCTGTGACACAGTTGAAGTCTGCAGGGCAGTATTGCCAAAACAGTAGCAGTGCAATATGGTGAGCCAGTCTCAGGATAAGAAAACATTTAAAAATAAAGCTTTTTTTTCTGAATGAATCAATAATAAAACAAAACGTCAAAAATTTTCTCAGCTTTGTGATAGCAGAGAATCATTATCCATTTGAGTTGTATGAGTATTCCCCCCCACAAACTGTGGATAGTCTATCTGCATACAAATTATGTAGAGTTCCACAATCCAAAAATTTTATGAGCAAATATTTACGTGCTTACACAAAAAAAAACACATGTTGACATATTTGCGCTAATTTATGTTTTTTGATTAATTCAAGGTAATCAAGGTCTTTTCTAGCCACCAGTTTACTCGGGCCCAAAAAAGAGGTCTGTATTTGGGCTGGCAGAAAAATATATCTCGCAAGACCACGTGTTCGATGTCGTAATAGCCTTGGCCAATAACGCATTTACATTAACTCATAAAATTAGTGATTTGAGGGGGATTATTGTTTGTAGTCTCTTATAGATTAATTTAAACACCATCTGAGAAATCCTCTGTGAAACATTAAACATTAAAGTCGTCCTATCTGCTGTAGCGCATTTTTTTATTTTACCCAGTTTCATCGAAGTAAACGCACTCGGAGAGGAAAATTGAACGCCCGGACGAGAGAGCGAGAATCGTAAAGCGTATGTCATAGAGACACTCATTCCCATGGAGCAAATTCTTGTTAGGAGTTGTAAACAAAACGAGGACGGAGAGTAACTCAATTATTAGAACTAGTTTCAGTCTAGCAATGCTTTGGTCAACTCAGAGTTACCAAGAGAAAATCATTTGGTTATGATGGGTGAGGATTAATAGTTAGTCGCAGTTTGCACAGATTGCGATCTGTGCAGTTTGCGATTAATCGTAAATCACATCATGCTCCCTTGTTTCCATCCTTGGGCTCGAGCCCTGTAAAAAACGAACGCATTGCCAGGGGCAATAAAATTTCGAGGTAAGCGTCACCTAATTATCCCATTTATTTATTTAAGGCTCATTAGCATTTTAGATGTAACAGAGCCGAATTTTAATCGTGTACATGTCACATGGTTATCATATCTATAATTAATAAATTACACAGTTGTCATTCGCCAGTATTCATTCTATACCATTACATATGGTACATTCACACAGCAGCCATTTAGGCGTAAGAGTATTCTTTCTGTTCTTCCATTATCCAGTTGGACCCACCGGACAGCGGAGACAGTTGATATTGATCATTGTTGAGTTATTTATAGAACAGCAGCCCGATGTGTCTTGCAGAGCAGAGCAGTTGTATGGATGAATCGATCTTATTTCGACCGTGGATCGATCTCCATCGCTGATGATTGTTGCGTGGACGTAGCTATTCTGTAACAACACAAAGATGGTCAATGGAGGGCCCTGAGTTTTGAGCTCACGATCGATCGCTTACTAAGCGAACGCGCAACCAATGTGGCTACGGAGACCCCCAAGCGTCACCTAATGATGCACGCGGTATTGGTGCAGTGAAAAGCGCTCGCACTGAACCGAGCCTTCGCGAATGTGACACCGCACCGAACAACAGCGAAGTAGGCGATTTCGGCGCATCGGTTGAAAATGAAAACGCCCAGGCAGCAACCAAAATCAAGCTCCCCCCGCTGGTGGTGAAGGCGGTCGCTCTTGACAAACTCATCAGCGAATTCGCATCGATGGGTGTAACAGCAGAGTACAAGCTGTGTGGCATAATTAAGTCTTTTTCCAAGCAGTTAACATTGTTTATTTTCCGTCTTCATAAGGGCTGCGTTGGTGCCTTTGAAGCAGACGTTAAGGTTGTGCACCAAAAATTATTTGGGAATACCAAGCATCTGGAATGTTATAAGTTATTTGGGTTCGCGTGCCAGTCGCAAAACTGCCTTCAACTAGGATTGCATTTGCGCTAATATTGATCATAATGAAGCATTGCTACTGTTTTCGAGGTTGTTATTAACAAGAAGAGATTATTTCTCTTGTTTAGTAATCAAGAAAGTAAATGTTCTGGAATTTTGTATGTGATTAGGTTTTGCTTGCCAGTAGCAAAACTTCCTCCACTAAGGGTGACAGCTGCGCTTCTCTCGAGCATGAGAAAGTAATGCAACTCTTTTCGAGGCCAGTAATATTAACAGAAGCGTTTCTTTTGAGAATAGCGCAAAACGATGAGAAATGTTTATATTGCTAGTAGTTTCAAGCCACCAATGTATGGCTCTGTATGCAAGCTATGCTGAACGCTTGTTTGGCGCTTGGTTTACGCTTAGTTTGTACGAACGATATCTAGAAGTGCGATTCCTTTGAGGCAATACTAAATAACATGTAGCATGATATTTGATACTTGCAAGTGTTGTCATTGTTGTTGTTTACATGCGGTGCCAAAGATATATTGATGTAGTTATGAGATATGGAATAATGGTGCTGGTGCAACATGTATATAATCGACTGTAGCCGAGTCTATGTCAATTTCGAAAAAGGCCACCGGAATAGCTTTCGAGGTAAATTTTCAATGCATTGACATGAAATAAATTGCGACATACGATCAGCTAGTGTATTGTTTTGCGAGGGCAAGAATAAATCATCAACCAATTATCGTCAACTGATTCTACAATGAAAAAATCATTTCAGAGATTATTCTACTAAGCAGTTGTTTCTAAAATTTCGTAGTTCTACGTCAACAATGCGGTCGTATCTTGGACACAACCTCCTATAATTTTTTTATCCAAAAACTTGTTTCAATAGCCTAAAATTGCTTTCAAAACAGGCTATTGAAATCACCAATCGGTATATAAGCGAGCGCCGCTCGGAAACCCACTCAGTTATAATTGAACAGCGATTGGACCATGTTGTCGCTGTTGTGGTGAAGCTAACTTCGTTTATCTTGAAAGCGCTGATGAACGGTGTCACCAAGAGCCCGTTTATGCACCTTAGGCCAGAAGGGAATCCATCAGGAGGAGAGTGATGCCACGGTTCCGCTTGAAACATCGGAGCAGCCGCCACACACACATACACGCGCGGAACTCTCGTTGCTGAAAAATAATCTGCCAGTTCCCCTGGGAATTGAAAAATACATTCAGGTGAAAAAGTTTATTTTAATGTTTTCTATCCATATAACACTGCAACCAAATACATTTGGTTTTGTGATATTTCAATCAATCGCAATTAACAGGAACAGGCTTCTGAATACTATTTTCTCCATTAGTAGAAAATTTTCGTATCCAATATTGGATGCATAACATGAAAAACGGAAAATGTTTCACGTCGCGAGAATCATGTTAATTTCGAGCGATTATTTGCTTTCTACTCATATAATGCTGCGACCAAATACATTTCGTTTTGGATTTTTCAATCAAGTGCGATCAACGTAAGACCACGTCTTTCGGTAATTTATTAGAGGTGCAATGAATCTTAAGGGGACCTGCTCTACGCGCACTGGCAAACGATGTTTACTCAACAATTTCTCAAACGAGAAATGTTTGTTGTGAGGACGGATTAGCGAACGTAAAAACGACAAACGGAAGATAGATATGTTTGGAGGTTGAAGGAAATTGGCAGAAAACATCTTCATTTTATCTTTCGAATAATGTGATTATCATACCACTTCGTTTTGCCAGAAAGAGATCAATAATGCTCAAATGAGGAATCGAGTCCTCCGAGGAAATACCCAGCGCAAATTAGAGTCGACTATCGATTGCGACATTCGTACACAAATAATTTTATAATGCAGCTTTCATCAAAGTGATTTCTTCGATATGGTGAAATATTCACTTTCATATATTTCGTATTCGTCATTATCAAATCCATAGTCAATGGCGCCCATCGGTATCGAATTATCATCGACACCACCATTTTCGCTAAATGCTTCTTTCAGTTCGAACTGTAAAAACTGTTCTGAACTCTTATCCATGAATTTGGTGTCCCTTAAAAGGGCCGTTGATTGTATGCCAAGGTACTAAGATAATAATGACGAAAGTGGAAGCGCGGCTGTTGAGGCACGCTCTTCTCGGATACGATGGGCCAGCTGGATGTCCTTGAGCATTATGTGACGCGTTTTGCGTGGCTTAGCACACAAATTGGTATTTTCGAACAGGCCGACTAAATATGCCTCGCTTGCCTCCTGCAGTGCCATAACGGCGGAAAACTTTGGAAGCGCAAGTCGGTTTTGAAGTCCTGGACAATTCCACGAACCAAACGCAGCAAAGGTAGCTTGCGGATCTGCAATTCGGTTGACTTCTAATAGCGGCGAATTTCCCGTAAAGAGATGGTTCCCAGTCGGTAGCGATGTGGCTTCTTCACACTTCCTGTAACTGATGCGTTTTTCCGAGCTGCTTTCGTGGTGCCTTACCACCGGTAGATTTACCAGCTGTCTGCGTCATATTATAAACCATAAAGTATAGAATGTAACCCACCTCTTTTATTATGTTCGTAGCTTAGCCTGAGAGAGAAACGAATAACATCGAAGTAAGTATTCGGTAATGTAATCGAATCCGGACGCTTTTTGATCCGGACACTTTGCATTACATTCAGTATCATACCGCAGCCATAACATTTAGTACTTCCTTTGCTTTCGTTCATTTCCACCTCTACTCTCGCACCGTGATGACTCGTTTCATCGGGACCAAGCAGACAGCTCGTAAATCTACCGGTGGTAAGGCACAGCTTGGAAAAACGCACCAGCCGCAGGAAGTTTGAAGAAGCCACATCGATACCATCTCTTTGCGTGAAATTCGTCGCTATTGTAGGGTCCGATCCCTCGGTGAGTCACACCTGAATACAATAACATTACTACCAAGTGCGGAAAAGAAACACGATTATCTGACAGATAGTAAGTGAGTGTGGAACGGTGCGGTCGTGGTACTGTATCGCGGTGTGAAATAATTAGTAGTGAATCGTCAAATATAAACTGTGTTAATACTAAACGAAGTGCAATTATTATTTTTCCGAAACAGGGGATCCCAACAGCTATCAGAAGTCGACCGAATTGCTGATCCGCAAGCTACCTTTGATGCGTTTGGTTCGTGGAATTGTCCAGGACTTCAAACCGACTGGCGCTTCCAAAGTTTAGCGGTCATGGCACTGCAGGAGGCCTATTCGAAGATACCAATTTGTGTGCTATCCACGCAAATCGCGTCACATCCAGCTGGCCCGTCGTATCCGAGTAGTGCGTGCTATTACCTTATATAACCCATTAGAGTTTAGGAAAGTTTTTGCAGGCCGGACTGAAAGGAGTAGGGGAATGGGGGGTATGCCCGACCCCCTAAGGAAAAGTTTTGTTTCGTGAGATCTGCGGGCACATATTGATATGTTTCCTCCACAGAATCATTGTCTAGTTTATTTGCCATGAGATATAAGGAATATCAGTACATTTAAACGGTAATTTTCTCAAGTAATAGTGAATTTAAAAACCTGCCATAAAAATGAAGCTCATCAACCAGTGCGGGTGAAACCGGCACCCCATGGGGGTAACACCGGTACCCTATGGGGTAAGACCGTCATCTCAATTTCTCAATATATATACTTGGCAACAGATGAACCAGTTTGAATGCGACAGTCGGCAAATAGAAGGTATTCTAATTCTAAATGTCGTTGTCGAGTATGGTTCGAATCGCTCAACCGATTCCGGAAATATGGTCGGAACAAGTTCCGATGAACATGGAATATGGAGAAGAAATCACCAAACCACACCACAATTCAATTACAAGTTTAATGGAATCACATTGAACACTTACCGGTGGTCAGTTTTTCTTCTTACTTGAATCAATATCCGTCATACGACGCTTTTAATCACACTAGGATTCGCCTAGAAATCACAGAGGCGAATGATTTCATGACTGTAGGTAATTTTTTTCAGGTTTTTGTGATTATGATGGCAATAAAACTAATTAAATTATGTTTAGTTGTAATTAGTTTATTATTTTCGTTAAGACCATACAGCCATTACTTTTCGTTCAATGATGAAGCTCTTTAATTTTATCGAACAGCTTAAATTCAACATAAAATTTACATCAGTAGTTCAAAAGTCGTGGAAGCACGTTTGATAGAAACTCCACTAACAATAGCCTCTTTTGCAAGGGTGAGGTTCTCCTGGGACCAACTCCCTTGATTCGTTTTCCTTTGGTAGCTGCGAGGCATCTGAAATTGATGGAAAATATGTCTTAGAAACCTTCAACTAAACGCAAACCATGCCGGGATCCCCCACTGAAAGGGTGACGGACTTACCCCGGCAGCACACATTTTTCAAGAAGACTATTTCTATTAACTTATTGCTTTAACTTACCTCAACTCGAATCCCAGTGATTGCTAACAATCCAGGGGACAAACTGTAGAGCAACGGAAAAGAATTTGAAACCACGTTCAACAATAAAAGCTTAAAAAAAGAGAAAATCGTGGTGTCGATGATAATTCGATACAGATGGGAATATGAAATTCATTCAGAACACATTTGAGCATTAATAATCTCTTTCTGGCAAAACGAAGTTGTATGATAATCACATTATTCGAATGATAAAATGCAGAAGTTTCCTGCCAATCTCCTTTCAACTTCCAACATCTCTTTCTCCCGTTTGTCGCTTTTCAATTCCATTTCTTCTCTGCAGTCGGACCTAACGGAACATTTAGCGAAAACCGAGGTATTGATGGGTGCCATTGACTATGGATTTGATAGTAAAGAACACGATATGATATGATGTTTTTTTATCCCAACAGTTTATTTTATTAGGCTCATTTAGCAATTCAACTGTAACAGAGCCGAATTCATTCGTGTACATTTTTTATCGTAAGATAACTTTTGTTGTATATTACAAATGTTGTTACTATGTTGTTTTATCTATAACATAGTAGCCAAGGGCTATTGTTCGAATGTTCACAGTTGGGCTGTTCACGGCGGGATTGTTGATACGAGGCTTCCTTTGTTGCGTTATTAATTGTGCCAATTACCGATGCAGCAGACCGAAAATGTGAGCGGTAAGGGACTGGGATTACCGACACATGATGATTGTTGCGTGGACATAGTAGCTAGAATAACACACTAAGATGGTCAGTTGAGGGTCCCTGAGTTATGAGCTCATGATCGTTTGCTTAGTAGTGGATACGCAACCAATTAGGCTACGAATACCCCCCTCCCGTGGTGTTGGGAGTTGCTTAGTTTTTTTATCCCATTTGTTTATTGCAGTCTCATTAGCATTAGCTGTAACAGAGCCAAATTTTATTCGTGTACATGTCACATGTTTATCCTATCTATAATTAGCACATTATACAGTTTCCACTTTTCGGCGTAATAGTATTCCTTCTATACTATTGCATATGGTACATTACATTTCACAGTAGCCATTTAGGCGTAAGAGTATTCTTTCTGTTCTTCCATTGTCCAGTTAGACCGGACAGCGGAGGCAGTTGACATGATCATTGTTGAGTTATTAATAGAATAGCAGCCCGATGTTTCTTGCAGAGCAGAGCAGTTGTATAGATGAATCGATCTTATTTCGACCGTGGATCGATCTCCATCGTAGTTATTCTGTAACAACACAAAGATGGTCAATAAGGGCCCTGAGTTTTGAACTCACGATCGATCGAGTTGCTTAGTTGCACATTTCTGATTGCTTTCCGAGTGCAAAAGTACGGCTGCAACACAATCCTGTTCTTTATACAATTCTGGCTGCGTTACAATAAAATGCGTAGCGTTTAATCTGGCAATCTCGTTAGAAGGTAGAAAAAAATCTTTATTCGTGTTGATGCTTTCATAATTAGTTGCAAGGATCGTTCGGTTCGGTGGATGTGGGATAGCAATGATTCTGAATATTTCGAATTCAGCCTTGTCTATGATGACACTTGTCATGACAGTTGTCCGAGCAACTTTTTGAAGTACGATGTAACTGCGTCACGAATTTCTTCAGTGTTATCGAATGCCTGTTTCATTACCGGGAATAAGTGATAGTCGCTAGGGGCGAGGTCTGGGGAGTAAGGAGGATGCTCGAACACAGTCCATTTGAATTTTTGACGTAAAACTACGTCTTTCATTAAGGGTGCCAAATCAGAAAACAGGTCACGTTTTTATGAAATAAAGTTAACGTTAATAACTATTTTTACCGCGAACGGATTTTAGCGATTTACATACTAAACGAATCGGAAATTCCCTAAGATTTGTTTAATATACTATACATTAGAATCCCCTGGTTTATAAATGGTTAAAATTCATGAAACTTTAGGCGTTTCCATTTTTCCATACATTTGTTCTGTCCATTTGTGTGCTTTCCCGAACAGAGCTGTCAATAACGAGCAACTTATCGATGACCAAAGAAGGGGAAATTGTAGGATTTGAAGTCGCCGTGAACAAAGGAAAAGTAGAAGAATGAAGTCGACATTTCCATTTCACTTTGCTTTCGCTGCGCTTCGATCTAAGATTGGACCCCATCAGTGGTAATCCAACTTGGATATCGTCGTTTGCTTTTTCTGTTCGTTATTCGTTACCGTATCGTGTGTTTTTCTTCCCGCGACGTTTCGCGTAGTGTGTGATGAGCAAGAAGAAGAGGGAGGCAGGCTCTAGCCCTGCAAAAAACGAATGCATTGCCAGGGGCGAATTTCGAAGCAAGCGTCATCTAATGATGCACGCGATGTTGGTGTAGTGAAATGCGCTCGCACTGAACCGAGCCTTTGCGAGTGTGACACAGCATCGAACAAAAGCAAAATAGGCGATTTCGGCGCGTCAGTCGAAAATGTAAACGGCTTCTTTGGTGCCTTTGAGAATGCATCAATGCATTAAACTAGAGATGGGCAAACCGTTCACGAACGGTACGAAAGAACTAGTTCGCCGAAAAGAGTGAACGAGCGATCGTTCTTTTTCAAAGAACGATAGTTCGGAGATGTTTAGAGCTAGTATGGTACTAAGCTACATTCCTAGTAAATGGCGAGAAGTCCGGGTTATATTTATTCCCAAAGCTGGCAATCGTGACAGGACAACTCCCAAAGCGTATAGACCAATTAGTCTAACATCTGTCATCTTAAAAATGATGGAAAAGATTATTGATCTCCATATCAAATCATCATATTTGAACAGGAGACCATTAAACAAATCTCAATTTGCCTATCAAGCGAATAAATCAACTGAAACAGCGCTTCACACGTTAATTTCAAAACTAGAGAAGTCTTTAGACGCAAGAGAAATCTCACTTACAGCTTTTCTTGATATTGAGGGAGCATTTGATAATGCTTCACACAATTCTATAAGTAGAGCTATGAAAAAATGTGGTTTTGACATGTGCATCTCCAAATGGATACATGCTATGTTAGCCAACCGAATGATAACAGCCAAATTAGGAGGATCAACTCTAACGACGAAACCAACAAGAGGCTGCCCTCAAGGAGGAGTTCTGTCTCCTTTGCTGTGGTCTCTTGTTGTTGATGAACTTCTCAACAATCTGACCAACCAGGGGTACGAAGTCATTGGATTTGCCGATGACATAACTATTTTAGTTAGGGGTATATGTGAGCATACTATTTCCAACAGAATGCAGACAGCCCTAAACTACACACTCAAATGGTGCAAACTGGAAGGACTCAGCGTCAATCCTTCTAAAACAGTTATAATTCCATTCACCAGGAAAAGAAAGTACAAGATTGCAAATCTTAGATTAGGAGGTGTACAATTGGAGCTTTCCAAACGAACAAAATATTTAGGTGTCATACTTGATCAAAAGCTAAACTGGAACGACCACCTAGAGTATGCTATTTCTAAAGCCCGAACTGCTCTTTGGGCATGTAGTAGTATATTCGGAAAAAAATGGGGTCTAAAACCGAGAATGATTCACTGGGTATACTCGGCAATTGTGAGACCCAGGTTAAGTTATGCTTCGTTAGTGTGGTGGCCTAAAACAACACAAATATCAGCTCAGAAAAAGCTTGATAAACTACAACGTCTGGCATGCCTATCAATAACTGGAGCAATGCCCAGTATTCCTTCCAAAGCCCTAGATGCTCTTTTATACCTTCTACCCCTGCACCAATATGTGCAACTTGAAGCGGAAAAAGGTGCTCTTAGGCTTAAACGTACGAAACAATTCCAACAAGGAGATCTTAAGGGGCACTTGCAAATCCTGAAAGATTTTCAACTGAATCCTATATTAATCATGAACGAAGACTGGATGGAAACAGAGACTAACTTCAGCGTTCCTTTCAAAGTGATTGAATTCAATCGCAGCGTATGGGAAGAAGGTGGTCCAATAACTCGTCCGGGATCACTCGTGTTTTACACAGATGGGTCAAAAATTGGAAAATCTACAGGAGCTGGGATTACTGGACCAGGGATAGATGTCTCAATTCCAATGGGACAGTGGCCTACAGTTTTTCAAGCAGAAATACATGCTATTCTAACATGTACAAACATTTGTTTGGCTAGGAAACACAGGTATGCCAGTATCTGTATTTTCTCAGATAGCCAAGCAGCTCTAAATGCATTGAAAGCATATACTTGTCAGTCAAAGCTAGTTTGGGAATGTATTCTTTCTTTAAAAAAACTAGCTGTAACTAATGACGTTAATCTATACTGGGTGCCTGGTCACTGCGGTATAGAAGGTAATGAAAAAGCTGATCTTCTAGCAAGATTAGGATCTTCAACTAAATTCGTCGGACCTGAGCCATTTTGCGGATTATCTACATCCTGTCTGAAATCCGAGCTCAAATCCTGGAAAATATCGATGATTGAAGCCAACTGGAGAGCTCTATCAACATCACGACAATCAAGATCATTCATTACACCTTGTAATAGAATAACACGCAGCCTACTCAGCTTGAATAAAGCCGATCTGAGTATGTTGACTGGGCTATTGACCGGACATTGTCCGAGCAGGTATCATCTCAAAAAAATTGGGAAAATAACGGATGATAAATGTCGTTTCTGCAATTTTGATGCTGAAACTTCGGAACATTTACTGTGTCAATGCAGTGTATTGATTCAGCAAAGACTGCGGATTCTTGGAAAGGGCATTCTTATGCCTAACGAGATATGGTCTGCTGAACCAAAAAAGGTAAGAAACTTCTTAAAAGAAGTCATACCTTCTTGGGGGGAGATGCAAAGTCCTAGTGCGACTATCACTTATTCCTTGAGTGATGGAACGAACTGACAGCGCATATATAGTAAACTGGAGTGCACCACAATAGATCAAACTAATGGTCGCAGTGGTTCAATGCTCCTACAGAAGAAGAAACGATAGTTCTCCCCACGAACTGATTTGTTAACGAACTGATTCCGTAAGAACGGTTTGCGAGTGAACTGTTTGAGAGTAAACTGTTGGAGAGTGAACTGTTTGTGAACGAACTGTTTGCGAGTGAACTGTATGGGAAAGAACTGATTGAGAGTGAACTGTTTTGGAACGAACTGTTTGAGAACGAAGTGTTTGCGGGCAAATTGTTTGCGAACGAACGAGTGCAGCTGAACTGAATTGCACTGGGCGGAATGGATGAATATAACGAGAACGCTTATAAGGAAAATAAAACGATTTGTCATTAATGAGCAAAATGCATATAACGCAGGGTTTATTTTGTTAATGTATTCTCAATTTTGGGTTAAAAATTAAATTAGATTTTCGTAATTTTAAAAGCAATATGAAGTTTTACATATCATATACTTTCTGATTATCAGAGAAAATCTGGGGGAAGCTGGGGCAATTCATGGATTAGGTAAACATAAAATTTTATAGTGAGGGCTTGTTGAGAAAAAAGTTTTTTCGTTACTTTAAATTCATTGTTTGGCTTACTGCGTGTACGTGTTATCGTGATTGTTTGTATGACTGATTGTTAGTGAAAATCGCTGCTGATTTTGACGTAGGACTACGTCTAACCGGAAGATATAGGGGGTGAAATGGAAATCTAGGCACTGAACAAGTAGGAAAAAATGCAAGATTTGGAACGTTTATAACTCGAGCATTTCTCAATAGATCGCAAAGGTTTTTGCATCAATTGATAGGAAATATATCTACGCATCTATCATAACGAATAACATTTCATTTTTCTTGAGATAAATAATTGAATAATTGTGAAATATCAAGCATTGTCCAAATGCACTATGTGCCCATTTTTGATTGGTCCATTTTGTGCTCCTCAAATCGTACCGACCAAAACGGGCAACCAGAGCAGCAGCGAAATAGAATGAAGCACGATTGGAAAGGAAAAAGAAAAAAAAAGAACGAAACATTGGTCGCAGTCTCACACATGCGTAATTCTCGAGCCAGCCAGTCAGCTTAAAAATCCCCGCTCCGCTGCCGTAACGATCATTCTCATTCAAACCGTACACCACATCAGTTCGCATCACAACACATCAACAAACCAAACCAAGCAGCCAAATCTGGACATGGCAAAGGAGGAAAAATTAAGGGAAAGGCAAAACCCGCTCGAATCGTGTCGGTCTGGAGTTCCCCGCAAGGGTAGCTAGGCCGAGCGCATTAGTACCAGTGCACCAGTCCACCAAGCCGGCGTTATATAGTTTCGGCCGCCGAAGTGATCGAGTTAGCTGCCAAAGCTGCTCGCGCCGAAAACAAAACCCGCATTCGGAACAGAACACATTCGGTTCGGTGGACATCAAGTCAACAGGCAGTTGCAGCGAGTGGTGAGTGGCAAACGCAATCGCAAAACGGCAGCTGGTAGCAGAAGAAAATAGTTTGTTCTTTATACAATCTGCTTTGGTGGCAAATCCAGAACAAGGCGGAATCGAGGGCGTTCGAAATGGTTTTTTTCAAAACCACAAGTACAAAGTTTTCTAAATTGGAACCATTCCATAAAACAAGGCGCTTATCAGGGCCATTAAACCTTTCAAAAAAGAGTTTACGAAATATAGTTCAATGCTTTCTAAAATAATATCCAAAATAATAATAAAAAACAATTTGATTTTTTCATAATTTGTTTGCCAGGATCTGCTGAGTATGTGAATTTGGCAGTTGTTCTGAGCTTATTGATAGTTGGGGACTTTCCTGATTATTCAATTTACACCAATTCTTAAATTGTTTCCAGATTGAAAGTACAGTAATTTACAATTAGTTCGACATTTAGCTAATTGGACGGACATGTAATGCGACTTATTTAGTTGGACATTTTTGTAAACATAGAGATCCAAATTATGACCCCACATTGAAAGTCGACACTGTACCACTGTCACCGCAAATATTCAATTACAGGTTAAAATCGCCTCCAATGCGTGGCGCTTCGGCACGTCACATTGAATGTAATTTACTGTACAACATGTCACAAAGCTGGATGGGAAGAAATTTTCCAACTGTGAAAGCTGTGGCGAGTGGCAACAAATCGCTAAACAGGAAGGTTTAGCCGAACAAGATGGGGATATCGAGTGATAACAAAACAATAAACTCTTTAGAATGAAGATAATTTTGTGATCCTGAAAAGGACCCTTTTTAGCCTGCATGTGAATCCAACGAGCGAACAAATCGTAATGAATGTATTTTCTTCTTCTTCTTCTTTTTGGCTTTAAGAGGGTTTAAACTTTTCAGTTCATTCGCCTCTAGCTCTGAGAAGAGCCATTGAGCACCAGTCTTGAGGAGACTGGTGGAAAAAGAAGAAAAAACCATATTCAGCGGACCTGTCTGCTCAGATGTAAAACCGGACGAAGGCAGGAAAGGATCCTATGCCATATGAGATGTTTAATATAAGCTGTAACGTAATTGTATTGTTATTAATTAGTACCAAAGCGGCGACGAAGCATCGTAGGACCAAGCTCTAGAACAAAGGGAAAGGGAGGGAGTGGGGTGGGGGGTGGGTGAAAAGGAAAGGAAAGGTAAGGAGAAGGGGTGGGATGGAGTGGGAAGGAATGATGTGATGTTGGGTGATTTATAAATGTAGTTAGTTTAATGGTGTTAGTAAAATGCTGGATAAGTATGAATTAGTGTGGTTAGAATTGAGTAAATAAAATAATAATATGTTTAAAAGGTATGCTGTTTGATTATATAGTACTGCTGCATATGCTGGAAAAAGTTAATTTGTGAGTTATATATGGAAGATGTTTATGTTTATATATTTTTATTTGTTTTAATATTTTTGTATGTTATATGTTTATAGATGCATACACATACATACGCCATTTTTGTTAGATTTGTAATTTTGTACATAAACCTGTGCATGCATGCGCATGTACATGCATACATATATATACATTTTATTTACTTATATCTACATGTATATGCATACGCGGCGGTGAAGTGACTAACTGAAATAAGAGTGTATTTTAGATTTTACCAAAGAAGCCGGTTTCTTTCAGAAACGCAATCAAATTGGTTTCCTGTGTCTCGTCTCTACTGAGAATGTCTCGGAGACTCTGACCTATATTGTGTCGGACACGAGCATCTTTGGTGTGTTGGCATTCTAGTAGAAGATGCCTAACTGAAACTTGGGCTGAGTTACATGCGCAAAGTGGTCTTTCGGTTTTCTTCATTAGGTGTGAGTGTGTGAAAAAAGTGTGTCCAATTCGAAGACGGGTTAGCACCCGTCTTTCTTTGCTGTTGTTTTGATCAAACCAAGGAAGCGTGGTATTTTTGATTTGATGGAGATGGGTGGGAGGGCTATTTAACCAGCCTATGTTCCAGCTTTCGCGAATTTGCTGTTTGACCCAGCGAACTATATCAGTTCGAGGACAGGGTATAACTGGTGGTTCCATTTTGCTACCCTTACCGGCCAGTTTGTCTGCGGCTGTGTTTCCGAGGATTCCGGAATGACCAGGAACCCAACAGTAGGAGATGTTTTTTTCTGAAGCAGCCTCTTCTGTCTGTATTATCCATGGGTGTTTACTGTTTCCACTGAGCAGGTCTTGAAGACAGCTGGCTGAATCGGAGAAAATTACCGTAGGAAGGTGATCATGGGTACACTCTTGTGTAGCTATTAATAGAGCAAAAGCTTCCGCACTGAAGATGGAGCATTGCGGTGGAAGAGAAAAGCTACCGGTGTATCTGTTCTCGAAAATTCCACACCCAACTCCATCGGAGTTAACAGAACCGTCTGTGTAGACCTGGTGTTTGTTTTGAAAGTGAGTAGCCGTGAGATGGTTGAAGCAGGCTTTAATTTTTGGTGGAGGGTCGCCTGCACGGACAGTCTTGAGAAGATCAAGATTCACGTTCGGCGGTATGACGTTCCATTTTCTTCCCGTGGCAGTTGAAAGTGCGCATATATCGGGAAGGTCCTGATTTGTGAGGTCTTTGAACCAGTTTTTAGCTCGAATTACTAATGGTACATGGGGGTCATTGTCAGGAAGTGAAAGTTGTCGGATGGCTTTACCTGTGATAATTCTTGTCACAAGGTATTTGAAAGGTAGATGGCCACTTTCCGCCATGACGGCAGAAGTGGGACTCGTGATGAAGGCTCCTGTTGCTAGCTTTATTGCTTTGGTGTAGATGGGTTCAATGGCGTTGAGTACTCTGTCCCCACCACGGCTGAAGATGCCTACTCCGTAGAGAATTTGGGGGATCAACCAGACATTGATAATTTTCAGCAATGTTTCTCTGTGTCCAGAGGATAAACTTCCTGTAATAGACTTCAGGATATTCATTTTACCGTTCGCTGTTTTTTTGACTAATTGAACATGATGTAAAAAGTTAAGCCTGGTATCGAAGGTTACGCCCAGTATTCTTAGTGTTCTCTTCTGAGGGATTTCGGTTTGATTAAGCTTTAGGGCGGATTTCTTTTTGAGTGTTTTGCCAATGTGAATGAATCGGGATTTTTCTGGCGAAAATTGGAATCCTATGTTTTGGGCCCAGTTTTGTATGGAATCAATTGTACTTTGAAGTCTCTTTCTCTGTGCTAGCCCAAAGCCACTGACAGAAACAAGAGTGATATCATCAGCATAAACAAAAATGTTTATACTGTCGGGAATTAATTCAAAAATAGGTTGCATGGCAACATTGAACAGTGTTGGTGAAAGGACTGAACCTTGGGGAAACCCGTTTTCAAAAATTTTCAATGAAGACATGTGATTGTTGATGATTGTTTTAAAGGTTCTGTTTTCCAGAAACCCTTTGATGAAGAAGCCTAATCTACCACGAACC
Organism: Toxorhynchites rutilus septentrionalis; assembly: GCF_029784135.1. Taxonomy (NCBI): domain Eukaryota; kingdom Metazoa; phylum Arthropoda; class Insecta; order Diptera; family Culicidae; genus Toxorhynchites; species Toxorhynchites rutilus. Next base: position 96,011,665 of record NC_073744.1, read on the forward strand.
CCCCAGTTGAAAAGATTTTTCAGAACTGGGTACCTCCATGCTCGATCGAAGGCCTTGCTAAGATCGAGTGATACAACATCTGCATGCAGATTACTTTCAGCGGCGTCGTCTAGGACTTTTTCGAGAGCTACGAGACAGTCTTCTGTACTTTTACCCGCGCGGAAGGCAAATTGTCTAGGGTCGAGCAGCTTGTTTGACTCTAAAAAGGTCGTTAAGCGCCGGTTGATAATTTTTTCCATGATTTTACCGACGCAACTCAGAAGGGTAATGGGACGGAAGTTGTCCAGCAGGTGATTATTCTTGTCTGGTTTAGGCAGAGAGACCATTAGGCCCTCTTTCCAGCAATTTGGGAAAATTCCACTGTTCCATACATTGTTGTAAAGTTTTAAAAGAACTTTTTTCCCAAGATAGGGTAGGTTTTTCAGCATTGGGTAGCTGATGTCATCTGGTCCAGTGGAGCCGCGTGTTGCTTTGTTTAAAGCCCATTCTAGTTCTTTGAATGAAAGATTTCTATTGAAGTCAAAATCTGCATCGGTGTCAAAATCAATGGGGATTTTTTCGCATTCTGCCTTGCGAGTTTGGAAGGTAGTATCGAAGCTTTGGGTAGCTGAGGTGGAGGCAAAGAAATCTCCGAAGGCCTCTGCTATCGTTTTGCGATCATTTGTGTACTGACCGTTGATTAGAAGGTTGTATTCATTGTTCCTTTTTTTCCCATGAAGCCTGCCAATTTTGCTCCATAATTCCTTTGACGACGTGTTGGGATTAATATCGTTGACAAATTTAATCCAGCTGTTATGCTTGGCTGTTTTAATAATAGCTCTAGCATTTTTGCGAGCCCTTTGGAATTCCTCTAGCAGAGTGTGCTTAGATGGGTTATCCGGATGGGCCTTTCTTAGCTTGCGTAAGGCTTTTCTCCTGTCTTTGATAGCTTTATTTACTTCAGGTGTCCACCATGGGATGCATTTTCTACCAGGATTTCCGCTGGTTCTAGGAATGTGCCGAATTGCAACCTCAAGGACGGCTTGGGAAAAGTCCTCGGGTGTCCAATCTTGTTTGGCTGAGAGGCAGCTTTCAATGTCACATTGATAGCCAGCCCAGTTTGCATATTCAAATTTCCATCTAGGCCTTGTTGAAACTTCTGGAGAAGGTTGGCCAAGGGAAATACATATTGGGAGATGATCGCTGTTGCAGCAATCATCGTGGGTGTTCCATGAAAGCTTTGAACAAAGTTGAGGGGATACGATGGTGAGATCTATGGCCGAAGAAGAGCCAGAAGCAGAATTGATTCTGGTGTGTTGGCCGTTGTTCAGAAGAGTGAGAGTATTATCGGAGAGAAAATCCTCTAAAATGGAACCTCTTCGATTGAGGTATGAACATCCCCAGGCGTATGAGTGAGCATTGAAATCACCCATAAGGAGAACTGGGGAGGGAAGTTGGTTAAGAAGATGGTCCAGTTGATTCCGTAGAAGAGCCGGGTCGGACGTAGGAGAAATGTATATGCTGGCTACTGTGATTGGAAAAGGAAGGTTTATTCGTATTGCCACTGCTTGTAGAGCGGTGTTAACGGGGAGAAAATTGTGGGGGATGCCGATTTTTATTGAAGTTGCAACCCCGTTGAATGAAGGGTTGGGTCCTTCTTTGAAATAAGTGGTGTATCCTTTGATAGAATCTTTGTGAAAATTTCTTTGCGTCATAGTCTCTTGAAGAGCTATGATTGTGGGATTATATTTATGAATTAATGTTTGTAATTCCGGAAAATTTCTTTGGAGACTTCGAATGTTCCATTGAATAGCTAGTTTGCTCGTTGGAGTGAATGTATTGACGAGTAAGGTGGATCTTATTTCCCCTTTGAAGGGGTGCTGTTCTTTCCGGATTTCTTGTCTTTTTTGTTTGGGGTGGAGGAAGTTAGTGTTTTTGTCGTTTTCTTGTTGTTGTTTTGTGTGTTGTTGTTTTGTGTATTGTTATTGTGTGTGTTGTTGTTTTGTGTGTTGGTGTTTTGTGTGTTTTGGTTTTGTGTGTTGTTTTTTTGTGGTGTGGTTTCCGTTGATTCCTGATTGTTTCGTGTCTTCTTTCTTTGTTTCTCTTTATTTTGTCGAAGTTCATCTTCCGAGGTTTTTAGCTCCTCTGAAGATGTGTCTTTGGAAGATATCTTCCTTTTGGTTTTCCTTGGAGCCTCAGAGATTGCCATAGAAACATCGGAATCATATTCTGATTCGGTGGTCGAGGTATCGGTTTCCGTGATGGTGGTGTCTATTGAAGATGGAGTGCTTTCGCGACTCGCGTCGGAATTTGTCATGGCGGAGGTGCATTGACATTTGCATTTACTGCAGCTAGCAGTGGGTGTTTCAGTTTGAAGGGTGTTCAGCCTGTTTTGCAGGACACTAGAATAAGTTGGTCCATTGTTTTGAATATTGAATAGATCTTTGGCTTCTTTATAAGAGATGCCTTGATCTATTCTAATTTTTGTAATGTTGTTTTCTTTGAGCCATACAGGGCATTTCCTGCTAGAAGAGGAATGGTTCCCTTGGCAGTTAATACAATATGCGATATCATTGCACGTCTTAATTTCTGTTTCCGATTCGTGTTCTTTACCGCAGTTTCGACAAAGTGGGTTTTCACGCTGGCATCGTTTTGATGTGTGTCCAAAACGGAAACATTTAAAACACTGCATCGGGTTCGGGTAAAAATTCCTAGTCCCGATGCGAAGATATCCGAAGGAAATTGTTTCTGGGATTACTGTGCCACGAATGGTCAAAATCAGTGTGGCTGTAGGTATGATTACGTCGTTCTCTTTCCTAGTGATCCGCTTGACTTCGATCACTTTTTGGTCGGCAAGTTCGGTAAGAATTTCGGTTTCCTTTAAATTGATTACTTCTCTGCAGGTGACAACGCATTTGCGTTGATTTAGTGTTGGGTGATAGATTACCTCGACAGGTGTCTTATCAATTAATTGGGTAATAAGAAGTAGCTTACCTATAGTGTCTTCATCTCTGGATGTTAAGACATATTGCATCCTCTTCTTGTCATCTCGTGAAGGCCTCGCGCTATCGAAATCTTTAACGGCATTGGTGATTGTTTTCCTAACAATGAACGGGTTGGTTGGTAGCACGTTCTCTCCGGTAGCACGTAGGAGCAAAATTTGCAGGTTCCCGTTATTAGGATCGGCCCACTTTGGAGCGGTGCGTTGGGTCGGTTTCCCTTGATAAAAATTTGTAGCTCGGCCTCCTGGAGGCCCAGAGCTACTGGATGCCATGGTGTTGCCTGGCTACACCGTGGGTATAGCCGGCAGAATGGTTCTGGTAAGCACAAGAATTGGTAAGCACTATTCGGATATGTGCCCGAAAAAATATTTTTAACAACACTGGTTCGGGGGATAAACACTCCGAAGAACGCCAAAAAAACCACTATAAAGCGCAGTAAAAACAAGAGAAATACACTATGGAATTTATGTTGTTTACAACTTTTGGTCCTGAAGGGCTAAATCACTTCACCGTGCGTATTTGCGAGCATATATTTCCACTAATTGTATGGTAACAAATTTATTTATTCACTGAAACAAGCGCGAAAGAGAACAGCGTCGGTGACGCCACAAAAGCGCGCGCTTTTCCGGCTGGCCGGTAAGCGCACACTCTCCACGGTCGGAAACGAGCTGATGCCCCTTCTTATTCGCCTTCTGCTATCACGCCAAATGAATCCGCTTCAAAATCGCCAACGGGAGACGTCCCAGTCTGCTGTCCAAAACGCCAAAACGCCGAGCTGAAAAAGACGACCTTCTCGGTCGGAGGTAAAAATCAGTATGTGAATGTATTTTTTTGCCATCGCTCCCTTTTAACGCTCATTCGTTCGTCTCGTTGGACTCGTCCCTTTGGCTGAGTCTGCCGATTTGTCTCTATCCTGTGAGCGTGTACCGCTAGAGTATAAAGCGCGCGGATCCAAAAAAAATATCTCATTTTCTTTCAAACCGTAAACCAGTGTGGTTGTACGGCATCGTTTAGCATCGCATCGCATCACATCATAAAAAGAAAACAAGCAGCAACGTGGACGTGTTGACGTAACAAAGGAGGACAAGTTAAGGGAAAGGCAAAGTCTCACTCGAACCGTGCATGTTTCCAGTTCCCTGTTGGTCGCATTCATTGATTGCTCCGCAAGGGTAACTAGGCCGAACGGATTGGTGCCGGAGCACCAGTATACCTAACAGCGGTTATAGAGTTTCGACCGTCGGAGTGCTCGAGTTGGCTTGCAAAGCTGCTCACGACAATCAGAAAACACGCATCAAGAACAGAGCAGCTTCGGTTCGGCGCTCGTCAAGGCAACAACTAGTTTCAGCGAGTGGCAAACGCAATCGCAAAACGGCAGCAGGTAGAAGAAAGAAAAAGTTTGTTTATACAGACCGCTTTGGTGGCAAAACCAGCCACCGTAAAACACGGCGCTTTACAGGGCCATTAAACCATTCAAAAAAGAGTTATTAAAAGTTTTTCACAATACCAATGCATTCTAAAGTGACATAATATGACATATAATATAAACTGTTTTGTTTTGTTTATGCTTGTTCTTGAACTGGTTGGGGTTTTTTAAATTGATCATTCAGTTTTCACAAACCCATGTATAGTTTCCGAATTAAAAGTGGCTTCAAATTACAACACATTGTATGCAGGATGTCATTAACGAATTTTCTCGGTAGCAAGAACTGCTTTCTTTGGTTGACTGACTGACGTTACATCTGCTTTGTATAGGAAAATAACTAAGGAGCAACATGATGAGCTATGTATTTCCTGCTGCTCTGTTCTTATTTTAAGTTCTTATAGTTCGTTTATTTTTCAACAGATCGTCTCCAAAACCTCAGTTCTTTTTTATTTTTATTTACTTTGTTTACGGATACTACAAATCTTACAATTCATTCGTCTCCGAAACCACAGTTTAAGGTACGGTAATGTGCTCAATAATGAAATATATGATAGTGAATGAGTTGATGACTACCTATGCATTCCCTATCACAGCCATCATTTTGATTGTACGATATATGCATACGCCGAAAGATGCCCGGCGTTGAGCATTTAATAAGTACAAAGCCTTTAGAAAAAAATCAAGAACCAAGTTTGTAAAAAAAAACGCAAAAACACAACACCAAAGGTTCTTTTCAGAACCCCCAACATGTTCATAAAAAGTAAACAGTAAAGTAATTCATTTTTCAGGTAGATAGGTAGGTAGAAGAAAATAAAACAATATAATTAAAATATATAAAGGGTGTGTCACATCAAATTGCATCACGGAAAAAACGCTGTAGAAATTCGCCCAGTAGACCGATCCTTTTGAAAATTTTAGACAGTAAAATAAAAACTATTAAACAACTTTTGGCATTTTCTTTTTATTCATACTTCGAGCCCAAGCCCGTATGCTCGCACCTTCCTCTTTACCCCGTCCATAAGGTTCTGTACAACGTCAGGTTGTAGTTTTTTTTTAACAGAAATCCATTTTCTCTTGAAGTCCGCCTCCGATTTGACAACTTTTGGGTTCTTCCGGAGGGCCTGCTTCATAATCGCCCAATATTTCTCTATTGGGCGAAGCTCCGGCGCGTTGGGCGGGTTCATTTCCTTTGGCACGAAAGTGACCCCGTTGGCTTCTTACCACTCCAACACGTCCTTTGAATAGTGACACAAAGCGAGATCCGGCCAGAAGATGGTCGGGCCCTCGTGCTGCTTCAATAGTGGTAGTAAGCGCTTCTGTAGGCACTCCTTAAGGTAAACCTGTCCGTTTACCGTGACGGTCATCACGAAGGGGGCGCTCCGCTTTCCGCAAGAGCAGATCGCTTGCCACACCATGTACTTTTTGGCAAACTTGGATAGTTTCTGCTTGCGAATCTCCTCCGGAACGCTGAATTTGTCCTCTGCGGAGAAGAACAACAGGCCCGGCAGCTGACGAAAGTCCGCTTTGACGTAGGTTTCGTCGTCCATTACCAGGTAATGCGGCTTCGTCAGCATTTCGGTGTACAGCTTCCGGGCTCGCGTCTTCCCCACCATGTTTTGCCTTTCGTCGCGGTTAGAAGCCTTCTGAACCTTGTATGTACGCAGGCCCTCCCGCTGCTTGGTCCGCTGGACGAATGAACTTGACAAATTCAGCTTATTGGCGACATCCCGGACCGAACAACTCGGATCACGTCTAAACTGCTTAACTACGCGCTCGTGATCTTTTTCACTGACGGAGCATCCATTTTTGCCGTTCTTCACCTTCCGGTCGATGGTTAGGTTCTCGAAGTATCGTTTTAGTACTCTGCTGACCGTGGATTGGACGATTCCCAGCATCCTACCGATGTCCCGATGTGACAACTCCGGATTCTCGAAATGAGTGCACAGGATTAATTCACGACGCTCTTTTTCGTTCGACGACATTTTTCCAAATTTACGAAAAATTGACAGTGAAGCATGGCCAACGTGATCTATACACTCTTATCTGATTATAAGCGAAAGCTGAAGATATAATTCCTAAAAATTAAATTTCTACAGCGTTTTTTCCGTGATGCAATTTGATGTGACACACCCTTTATTTAGCAAAAGCTGTCCCCTTTGTATAGTCCTACGTCACTCCGGTTATGTCCCCGACATTACCCACCCGTCTTTTTTTCCCTGAATAAACATTATGAAATATGATCTTACATGGAACCTGTGTGTTGTCCAAAAAGAGAATATGAAAAATTGCACATATTTTTTGCACATCAAATTATTACATAAACTTTTGTCGACCGATATACATATTTTCACATACAGTTTGCGACTATCAATGAAGCAGCTTATCTTTCCCCACTAAATTTCAAAAATATAAATCCCATACGTACACTATCCAATCCAACGATATCAATTAATAGCTGTCTATTGATGTTGGGTTCCAGCCAACATTCTATGCTGTCCTTAATATCGCTGAACGAAAGAGCGAAAGAACGGTTCAAAAGAACTGATTCACTTAGATGAACGATTAGTGAGTGAACCGTTCATCAAAGTGAACTGTTTTGCCCATCTCTACATTAAACTGACGTTATGGCGAAGCAGGCGTTAATGTTATGCTCCAAAAAAATATTTGGGGAATACCAAGCATCTTGAATGTCTTACTGGAATGTTATAAGTTATTTAGGTTCGCGTGCTAGTCGCAAAACTGCCTTCAACTAGGATTGCATTTGCGCTAATATTGATCATAATGAAGCATTGCTACTGTTTTCGAGGTTATTGATATTAACAAAAAGAGTTTCTTTCGCTTGTTTAGTCATTCTTCTTCTTCAATGGCACTAACGTTCCTAGAGGAACTTCGCCGTCTCAACGTAGTATTACTTGCGTCATTTTTATTAGTACTTAGTTGAGATTTCTATGCCAAATAACACGCCTTGAATGCATTCTGAGTGGCAAGCTCTAGAATACGCGTGATCACAGTGCAAGTCGGGGGAAATTTATTTGACGAAAAAATTCCCCCACCAGAACGGGAATCGAACCCGAACACCCGGCATGTTAGTTATGACGCTAACCACTCGACCAAGGGAGCACTGTTTAGTCATCAAGAAAGTAAATGTCGTTCTGGAGTTTTGTATGTGATTAGGTTTCGCTTACCAGTAGCAAAAATTCCTCCACTAAGGGTGACAGCTGCGCTTCTCTCGAGCATGAGAAAGTAATGCATTTTTTTTTTGATGCCAGTAATATTAACAAAAGCGTTTCTTTTGAGAATAGCGCAAAATGATGAGAAGTATTTGTATTCCTAGTAGCTTCAAGCCACCAATGTATGGTTCTGTATGCATGCTATGGCGAACGCTTGTTTGGCGCTTGGTTTACGTTGTACGAACGATGCCTAGAGGTGTGATTGCTTTGAGGCAATACTAAATAACATGTAGCATGATATTTGATACTTGCAAGTGTTGTCATTGTTGTTGTTTCCATTCGGTGCCAAAGATATATTGATGTAGTTATGAGATGTAGAATAATACCGGAATAGCGTTCGAGGTAAATTTTCAATGCATTGACATGAAATAAATTGCGACATACGATCAGCTAGTGTATTGTTTTGCGAGGGCAAGAATGAATCATCAATCAATTATCGTCAACTGATTCTACAATGAAAAACCATTTCAAAGATTATTCTACTAAGCAGTTATTTCGAAAATTTCACAGCATTATAGAATAATATCCGAAGGTATAAACAAGCGACTTATATAAAATAACAGCGTAATTCTACGTCAACAATGCTGTCGTATCTTGGACACAACCTTTTGTTCTTAATCGCGGTTCTTAATCGGTCCAAAACAAACCGAATAGTACGAATAGTACGGTGATGAAACAGGCGTTCGGCGGTCAACGATTCGATAACACTGAAGAAATTCGTGACGCAGTTACATCGTACTTCAAAAAGTTGGACGCTACGCACTTCGCGCTTGGAATAGAAAAACTCGTGCCATGCTGTGAAAAATGCCTCGAACGTTACGGCGATTATGTAGAAAAATATAAAATAAAACGTAGATTACGAAAATCACCTTATTTTTTGTCCTAACTTTATTTTTCCGCGATTTCTGAAGCACTGAAACTTATTTTTTGAGCGACCCTCGTATTTTATCTGCTTTAACAGTTGCAGATTCAGTATGTTTGTAGCTGATGCATTCTTGCCGGGCTGCACTGGTTCCATCACTCGATAGCCGTCTATGACATTCGCCACGCTGAAACCCCATTTATGCTCCTGTGCTCCCGTGTGCATTGGCCCTGTTGCGATGCAACGATCACCTAATATTTTGAAAGGGAGGTAACGGAAGAAAAATATTTGCGCAAGAGTATGAGTCCTGCAAGAGACGACAACTCGTAATTTGTCTGGCCGAGTTGTCGTCTCTTGCAGGACCCAAGCGAATGCAATAACGCGCTGTGATCTCTTTGCGATTGAGTATCGCGTATACGTACCCTGTTGCAACGTTGAAATAGACGGTGTAATAAACGAAAAGGGTTTGACTCGAAAAGAGATACTCGATGGTGTCGGTCGCTTCAAGAACTCCTCACTTAAAAGTGTGAAGAGTCTTAAATGCGATCGACTGAAGTCTGTGTCACTTAAAAATGACAAACGAGTTCTCAATCGGACAAACTCTTTTCGTGTGACATTTGAGGATTCCGCTCTTCCAAACTACGTTGCAATAGGTGCACTTCGTTTACCTGTTCGGTTGTTTGTACCCCGGGTAATGAAATGCAACAAATGTATGCAACTCGGTCACACGGCCGCCTATTGTTGCAATAAACAACGTTGCGCAGATTGTGGAGAGAGTCATGATGGGACTTCTTGCGCAAAAGAGCGCAAGCGTCTTCATTGCGACGAGGCTCCACATGATCTTTCTCAATACCCGGTGTACATACAACGAGGGGAAAAACTCAAGCGTTCCTTAAAGAAACGTTCCAAGCGGACTTATGCAGAAATGCTTAAGAGTTCCGCTTCAACGACTCAGGACAATCCCTACTCCATTCTGCAGAACGACGAGCCTGTTGCTGACGCTCCCAATGCAGGAAGTTCCGGTACATCGCAGGGTGCCATTAGGAAAAGAAAAATTACTTCTTTTCCATCACTCCCCAGAAAGAAGACCGAAACTTCCCAAATTGGAATGAAACCTCGTATCGAACGTGCTGAGAATAGACCGAAGCAAGTACCTCCTGGTTTAAGCGGTTCTTCTACGCACCAGGGGTCCTCAGCACTTCCCGGAGCAGAGCCCAACACGTCTGTTCCTTTTTCGCGGTCGAGGCAACAGCCACAATCTGGCTTGCTTGCGCTTTCTGACCTGGTGGACAATATTTTAAATGCTTTAAATATAAATGACCCTCTTAAAAGCATAGTATTATGTTTGCTCCCGATTGTGACAACATTTTTGAAAGAAAAATGTGGTTTTTTAGCAGCGTTCATTTCCCTCGATGCCTGATTCAGTGCAAGAGGTCAAGGATTTGACCACTGTAATACAGTGGAATTGCAGAAGCATCATCCCTAAACTAGATCAATTTAAATTTTAAATTCATAGTTCTAACTGTGATGTATTTTCCCTCTGTGAAACATGGCTTTCTGAAACATGGCGAACTGAATTTCCACGATTTCAACATTGTTCGCCTCGATCGAAATGACTCGTTTGGTGGCGTACTATTAGGGATCAAAAAATCGTCAGCATGTACGCAGGCCCTCCCGCTGCTTGGTCCGCTGGACGAATGAACTTGACAAATTCAGCTTATTGGCGACATCCCGGACCGAACAACTCGGATCACGTCTAAACTGCTTAACTACGCGCTCGTGATCTTTTTCACTGACGGAGCATCCATTTTTGCCGTTCTTCACCTTCCGGTCGATGGTTAGGTTCTCGAAGTATCGTTTTAGTACTCTGCTGACCGTGGATTGGACGATTCCCAGCATCCTACCGATGTCCCGATGTGACAACTCCGGATTCTCGAAATGAGTGCACAGGATTAATTCACGACGCTCTTTTTCGTTCGACGACATTTTTCCAAATTTACGAAAAATTGACAGTGAAGCATGGCCAACGTGATCTATACACTCTTATCTGATTATAAGCGAAAGCTGAAGATATAATTCCTAAAAATTAAATTTCTACAGCGTTTTTTCCGTGATGCAATTTGATGTGACACACCCTTTATTTAGCAAAAGCTGTCCCCTTTGTATAGTCCTACGTCACTCCGGTTATGTCCCCGACATTACCCACCCGTCTTTTTTTCCCTGAATAAACATTATGAAATATGATCTTACATGGAACCTGTGTGTTGTCCAAAAAGAGAATATGAAAAATTGCACATATTTTTTGCACATCAAATTATTACATAAACTTTTGTCGACCGATATACATATTTTCACATACAGTTTGCGACTATCAATGAAGCAGCTTATCTTTCCCCACTAAATTTCAAAAATATAAATCCCATACGTACACTATCCAATCCAACGATATCAATTAATAGCTGTCTATTGATGTTGGGTTCCAGCCAACATTCTATGCTGTCCTTAATATCGCTGAACGAAAGAGCGAAAGAACGGTTCAAAAGAACTGATTCACTTAGATGAACGATTAGTGAGTGAACCGTTCATCAAAGTGAACTGTTTTGCCCATCTCTACATTAAACTGACGTTATGGCGAAGCAGGCGTTAATGTTATGCTCCAAAAAAATATTTGGGGAATACCAAGCATCTTGAATGTCTTACTGGAATGTTATAAGTTATTTAGGTTCGCGTGCTAGTCGCAAAACTGCCTTCAACTAGGATTGCATTTGCGCTAATATTGATCATAATGAAGCATTGCTACTGTTTTCGAGGTTATTGATATTAACAAAAAGAGTTTCTTTCGCTTGTTTAGTCATTCTTCTTCTTCAATGGCACTAACGTTCCTAGAGGAACTTCGCCGTCTCAACGTAGTATTACTTGCGTCATTTTTATTAGTACTTAGTTGAGATTTCTATGCCAAATAACACGCCTTGAATGCATTCTGAGTGGCAAGCTCTAGAATACGCGTGATCACAGTGCAAGTCGGGGGAAATTTATTTGACGAAAAAATTCCCCCACCAGAACGGGAATCGAACCCGAACACCCGGCATGTTAGTTATGACGCTAACCACTCGACCAAGGGAGCACTGTTTAGTCATCAAGAAAGTAAATGTCGTTCTGGAGTTTTGTATGTGATTAGGTTTCGCTTACCAGTAGCAAAAATTCCTCCACTAAGGGTGACAGCTGCGCTTCTCTCGAGCATGAGAAAGTAATGCATTTTTTTTTTGATGCCAGTAATATTAACAAAAGCGTTTCTTTTGAGAATAGCGCAAAATGATGAGAAGTATTTGTATTCCTAGTAGCTTCAAGCCACCAATGTATGGTTCTGTATGCATGCTATGGCGAACGCTTGTTTGGCGCTTGGTTTACGTTGTACGAACGATGCCTAGAGGTGTGATTGCTTTGAGGCAATACTAAATAACATGTAGCATGATATTTGATACTTGCAAGTGTTGTCATTGTTGTTGTTTCCATTCGGTGCCAAAGATATATTGATGTAGTTATGAGATGTAGAATAATACCGGAATAGCGTTCGAGGTAAATTTTCAATGCATTGACATGAAATAAATTGCGACATACGATCAGCTAGTGTATTGTTTTGCGAGGGCAAGAATGAATCATCAATCAATTATCGTCAACTGATTCTACAATGAAAAACCATTTCAAAGATTATTCTACTAAGCAGTTATTTCGAAAATTTCACAGCATTATAGAATAATATCCGAAGGTATAAACAAGCGACTTATATAAAATAACAGCGTAATTCTACGTCAACAATGCTGTCGTATCTTGGACACAACCTTTTGTTCTTAATCGCGGTTCTTAATCGGTCCAAAACAAACCGAATAGTACGAATAGTACGGTGATGAAACAGGCGTTCGGCGGTCAACGATTCGATAACACTGAAGAAATTCGTGACGCAGTTACATCGTACTTCAAAAAGTTGGACGCTACGCACTTCGCGCTTGGAATAGAAAAACTCGTGCCATGCTGTGAAAAATGCCTCGAACGTTACGGCGATTATGTAGAAAAATATAAAATAAAACGTAGATTACGAAAATCACCTTATTTTTTGTCCTAACTTTATTTTTCCGCGATTTCTGAAGCACTGAAACTTATTTTTTGAGCGACCCTCGTATTTTATCTGCTTTAACAGTTGCAGATTCAGTATGTTTGTAGCTGATGCATTCTTGCCGGGCTGCACTGGTTCCATCACTCGATAGCCGTCTATGACATTCGCCACGCTGAAACCCCATTTATGCTCCTGTGCTCCCGTGTGCATTGGCCCTGTTGCGATGCAACGATCACCTAATATTTTGAAAGGGAGGTAACGGAAGAAAAATATTTGCGCAAGAGTATGAGTCCTGCAAGAGACGACAACTCGTAATTTGTCTGGCCGAGTTGTCGTCTCTTGCAGGACCCAAGCGAATGCAATAACGCGCTGTGATCTCTTTGCGATTGAGTATCGCGTATACGTACCCTGTTGCAACGTTGAAATAGACGGTGTAATAAACGAAAAGGGTTTGACTCGAAAAGAGATACTCGATGGTGTCGGTCGCTTCAAGAACTCCTCACTTAAAAGTGTGAAGAGTCTTAAATGCGATCGACTGAAGTCTGTGTCACTTAAAAATGACAAACGAGTTCTCAATCGGACAAACTCTTTTCGTGTGACATTTGAGGATTCCGCTCTTCCAAACTACGTTGCAATAGGTGCACTTCGTTTACCTGTTCGGTTGTTTGTACCCCGGGTAATGAAATGCAACAAATGTATGCAACTCGGTCACACGGCCGCCTATTGTTGCAATAAACAACGTTGCGCAGATTGTGGAGAGAGTCATGATGGGACTTCTTGCGCAAAAGAGCGCAAGCGTCTTCATTGCGACGAGGCTCCACATGATCTTTCTCAATGCCCGGTGTACATACAACGAGGGGAAAAACTCAAGCGTTCCTTAAAGAAACGTTCCAAGCGGACTTATGCAGAAATGCTTAAGAGTTCCGCTTCAACGACTCAGGACAATCCCTACTCCATTCTGCAGAACGACGAGCCTGTTGCTGACGCTCCCAATGCAGGAAGTTCCGGTACATCGCAGGGTGCCATTAGGAAAAGAAAAATTACTTCTTTTCCATCACTCCCCAGAAAGAAGACCGAAACTTCCCAAATTGGAATGAAACCTCGTATCGAACGTGCTGAGAATAGACCGAAGCAAGTACCTCCTGGTTTAAGCGGTTCTTCTACGCACCAGGGGTCCTCAGCACTTCCCGGAGCAGAGCCCAACACGTCTGTTCCTTTTTCGCGGTCGAGGCAACAGCCACAATCTGGCTTGCTTGCGCTTTCTGACCTGGTGGACAATATTTTAAATGCTTTAAATATAAATGACCCTCTTAAAAGCATAGTATTATGTTTGCTCCCGATTGTGACAACATTTTTGAAAGAAAAATGTGGTTTTTTAGCAGCGTTCATTTCCCTCGATGCCTGATTCAGTGCAAGAGGTCAAGGATTTGACCACTGTAATACAGTGGAATTGCAGAAGCATCATCCCTAAACTAGATCAATTTAAATTTTAAATTCATAGTTCTAACTGTGATGTATTTTCCCTCTGTGAAACATGGCTTTCTGAAACATGGCGAACTGAATTTCCACGATTTCAACATTGTTCGCCTCGATCGAAATGACTCGTTTGGTGGCGTACTATTAGGGATCAAAAAATGTCACTCCTTCTATAGAGTCACTCTCCCATCGATGACAGGCATTGCAGTTGTCGCTTGCCAGACACAAATCAATGGCAAAGACCTCTGCATTGCCTCGATATATATTCCTCCAAGAACTATGGTTGGCCGCCATCACTTTTTTGATATCATCGAGGCACTGCCGGAGCCGCGGCTAATCTTAGGTGACCTCAACTCCCATGGAACAGCATGGGGTTCACTCTACGATGACAACCGTGCCACTTTGATTTATGATCTGTGCGACAACTTCAAATTGACAGTTTTGAATACTGGGGAAGCAACTAGAATAGCCAACCCTCCTGCACGGGCAAGTATGCTAGACATATCACTTTGCTCTTCTTCGTTATCCCTGGATTGCACGTGGAAGGTAATCCAAGATCCCCACGGTAGTGACCACCTGCCAATAATTTTATCGATCGCCAATGAATCAGGTTCTCGTGAGTCAGTCGATATTGCGTATGACCTCACGAAAAATATTGACTGGAGAAAATTTGCAGAAATAATATCTGAAGCACTTGTTTTAATGCATGAACTTCCTCCACTCGAAGAGTATAATTTTATATCGAGTTTGATTTACGAAAGCGCACTTCAAGCTCAAAAGAAACGTGTTCCTGCTACCACTTTCCGACGTCGTCCTCCATCACTTTGGTGGGACAAGGAGTGTTCAAAGGTCTACCTTGAAAAATCATCCGCTTTCAAAAAATTCCGGAAAACTGGACTAGTGGAATGGTTTCGAAAGTACCAAGCTCTAGAAGCCAAACTAAAAGGTCTGATTAAAGCAAAAAAGCGTGAATAATGGCGAAAGTTCGTCAATGGTTTGTCAAGGGAGACCGCAATGAGCACTCTTTGGAATACGGCTAGGAGAATGCGTGGCTGGAACCATACAAATGAAAGTGAGGAATACTCTGACCGTTGGATTTTCAAATTTGCAAGAAAGGTTTGTCCCGATTCCGTTCCTGCACAAAGCGTCGTACGCGACATTCCGCTCCAATGCGGCTATGAGAATTTTTCGATGGTAGAATTCTCAATTGCCCTCCTCTCATGTAACAATTCAGCTCCTGGGTCGGACAAGATTAAATTCAACTTGTTGAAGAATCTTCCCGACTTGGCGAAACAGCGTTTGCTGAACTTGTTCAACAAGTTTCTGGAGCTGAATATTGTCCCACATGACTGGAGGCAAGTGAGAGTGATAGCCATACGAAAACCCAACAAGCCGGCTTGCGATCACAACTCGTATAGACCGATTGCAATGTTATCCTGTATTCGTAAATTGTTAGAGAAAATGATTCTACTTCGTTTAGACAAGTGGGTTGAAGCGAACAATTTGCTGTCAAATACGCTGTTTGGCTTCCGTCGAGGTAAAGGCACGAACGATTGTCTGGCGCTGCTATCTTCTGAAATCCAAATCGCATTTGCTCGCAAATAACAAATGGCTTCCGTTTTCCTCGATATCAAAGGGGCATTTGATTCAGTTTCCATGGAAATTCTCTCAGAGAAACTTCATAATCATGGACTTTCACCAATTCTGAATAATTTCCTGTACAATTTACTGTCAGAAAAGCACATGTTTTTCAATCATGGCAGCTTGAAATCTTCTCGATACAGTTTTGGGCCTACCACAAGGCTCCTGCCTAAGCCCCCTCTTGTACAGTTTTTACGTCAATGATATAGATGATTGTCTAACTAGAGACTGCACGCTGAGACAACTTGCAGACGATGGAGTTATTTCCATCACGGGTACTAATCCCGTCGTTCTGCAAAAGTCGTTGCAAGATACCCTGAACAATCTGTTCACGTGGGCCCTCAAGCTGGGTATCGAATTCTCTACGGAGAAAACTGAAATGGTCGTTTTTTCTAGGAAGCACGAACCCACCCAATTCCAGCTTCACCTATCCGGCAAAACGATCAAGCACTCGATGTTTTTCAAATACCTTGGAGTATATTTTGACTCTAAATGTACCTGGGGAATACACATTGCGTATTTGAAACAGAAATGCCAGCAAAGAATCAATTTTCTCCAAACAATAACCGGAACATGGTGGGGTGCCCATCCAGGAGATCTCATTCAGTTATACAAAACAACGATATTATCAGTGTTAGAATATGGCAGTTTTTGCTTCCGATCAGCTGCCAGGATTCATATTCTCAAGCTGGAGAGAATACAATATCGTTGCTTGCGTATAGCCATGGGGTGTTTGCATTCGACACATACGATGAGTCTCGAAGTTTTGGCAGGAGTACCCCCGCTTACTCTTCGGTTCACAGAATTATCCTACAGACTTCTCATCCGTTGCAAGATCATGATTCCATTGGTGATTGATAACTTCGAAAATCTACTCCAACTGATTCCTCAGTCAAGTTTTATGTCTTTATACCCACGACGTGCACCCTTCACCAGGCATCTCCAACCAAGTTTGCTTCCCATACTTTTGCAATTCCTCTGTCATTTTTGATCTGTCCATGCGACAAAAAATCCATGAAATCCCAGATCATCTACGCTCCGATTATATTCCGCCGATATTTCCGGCAGAATATGGGAAAGTTAGATCTGATAAAATGTTCTTTACTGACGGTTCATTCATAAACGGGTCCACTGGCTTCGGCATCTTCAATGAAAATTCCAGTGCCTCTTTCAAACTCAAAGATCCTTGTTCCGTGTATGTCGCTGAACTGGGTGCGATATACTACGCACTGGGGATCATTGAAACATTGCCATCGACCACTATTTTATTTTTTCAGACAGTCTCAGCTCAATAGAGGCAATCCGCTCAATGAAGGTTGATAAACGCTCATCTTATTTCCTAACTAGAACAAGACAACTATTGAGTGTTTTGGTCGAAAAATTATTCAGGATTACCTTCGCATGGGTTCCCTCTCATTGTTCGATTCCGGGGAATGAGAAAGCGGACTCGCTAGCTAAGGTGGGCGCTCTAGAAGGCACACTTTTTGAAAGGCAAATTGCTTATAATGAATTTTTCCACATTCCTAGTCAGTATACGCTCGTAAGTTGGCAGCGCATGTGGAGTGGAGATGAGTTCGGTCGTTGGTTGCACACGATTATCCCTAAGGTCTCGACGAGTGCATGGTTCAAGGGATTGAATGTAGGTCGTGATTTCATTCGCGTGATATCTCGGCTTATGTCCAATCACTACAACCTAAACGCGCATCTCTATCGCATTGGGCTCGCAGCAAACAATCTTTGTGATTGTGGCGATGGCTACCACGACATCGAGCATGTTGTCTGGTCGTGTATCCGGTTCCTTACTGCTCGCTCTCAGCTCTCTAGAGCACTGAGAGCACAAGGCAGACAATCGGAGATCCCCGTCCGGGATATCTTAGGTAGCCGTGATCCTGATCTTCTGCTTCATCTATACCTGTTCCTCAGAAACGCCGATGTCAACGTTTAATGATGTTTCCTTCGTTGTGTCCCCGTTTCATATCCCTCCTATCCGATCGATAAACTTTTACTTAGTCGCGGCAATACATACACACGCTCTTTACAGATACACGGGCCAAAGGTTGTGCAGTCCACTGATCATTCAACAAGAGCCAAAGGTTGTACATGACAACTCTACATAAACTGATGATTGCGCCGGTTAGTGACCATTCTATCCTGGATTCCTCGAGTCGAGAAAGACGCACCACGCTAGATATGGGGTACAGACTAGGGGGGCGTTGCTGATTAAGGGTCAGCTGCATCCCAATAGGAAGTATCCCGTGTCGGGCACACGTACAGAGCATTGGAGACAGCAACATCCGAATTACGAAAACACTTGTAATACTAACCTCGAGCCAACCGCGAGTAATCGGTTACATATTACTAACATAGATAATAAGAAAAATTGTCAAAGTATTGAACTCCCGGCCCCGTGAGGCTAACGCCATATGAGCCTTGATAAAAATATATATTTTTGAAAAAAAAAAAAAAAAGACGGGTGGGTAATGTCGGGGACATAACCGGAGTGACGTAGGACTATACACAGGGGACAGCTTTTGTTAAATATATATTTTAAATATATTGTTTTATTTTCTTCTCCTACGTGAATAGTTTACTGTTTACTCTTTATGAATATGTTGATGGTTCTGAAAAGAACCTTTGGTGTTGTGTTTTTGTTATCACTCGATATTCCCATCTTGTTCGGTTAAACCTTCCTGTTTAGCTATTGCGTTTGCCACTCTCCACAGATTTCACAGTTGGAAAATTTCTTCCCATCCAGCTTGTGACATGTTGTTCAGTAAATTACATTTGATGCGACGTGCCGGAGAAACACTTTGCCACTCACTGAAACTAATTGTTGCCTTGATGAGCGCCGAACCGAAGCTGCTCTGTTCTTGATGCGGGTTTTCTGATAGTCGTGAGCAGCTTTGCAAGCCAACTCGAGCACTCCGACGGCCGAAACTCTATAATCGCTGTTAGGTATACTGGTGCTCCGGCACCAATCCGTTCGGCCTAGTTACCCTTGCCGAGCAATCAGTGAATGCGACCAACAGGGAACTGGAGACTTGCACGGTTCGAGTGAGACTTTGCCTTTCCCTTAACTTGTCCTCCTTTGTTACGTCCACGATGCCGATGCCGTACAACCACACGGGTTTACGGTTTGAAAGAAAATAAGATATTTTTTTGGGGTCCGCGTGTTTTATACTCTAGCGGTACACACTCACAGGATAGAGACAAATCGACAGACTCAGCCAGAGAGGCGAGTCCAACGAGACGAACGAATGAACGTTAAAAGGGAGCGATGGCAAAAAAATACATTCATTACGATTTGTTCGCTCGTTGGATTCACATGCAGGCTAAAAAGGGTCCTTTTCAGGATCACAAAATTATCTTCAATCTAAAGAGTTTATTGTTTTGTTATCACTCGATATCCCCATCTTGTTCGGCTAAACCTTGCTGTTTAGCGATTGCATTTGCCACTCGCCACAGCTTTCACAGTTGGAAAATTTCTTCCCATCCAGCTTGTGACATATTTTACAGTAAATTACATTCAATGGCACGTCGCATTACCACCACTCAGTATCGGATTGGAGGTAATTTTAACCTGTAATTGAACATTTGCGATGACAGTGGTACAGTGTCGACCTTCAATGTGGGGTAATAATTTGGACCCCGAACTCTATGTTTACAAAAATGTCCAACTAAATATGTCGCATTACTGGTCCGACCAATTAGCTAAATGTCGAGATAAGTGTAAATTACTGTACTTTCAATCTAGAAGCAATTTAAGAATTGGTGAAAATCAATAAGCTCAGAACAACTGCCAAATTCACATACTCATCATATCCTGGCAAACAAATTATGAAAAAATCAATTTGTGTTTTATTATTATTTTGGATATTGTTTTAGAAAGCATTGAACTGTATTTCCTAAACTCTTTTGACGTGGGGCTACGTCTAACCGGAATATATAGGGGGTAAAATGAAAACATAAACACTGAACATGCAGGAAAAAATGCAAGATTTCGAATGCTTATAACTCGAACATTTCTTACTGGATCGGAAAGATGTTTGCATCAATTGATAGGGAATATTTCTACGCGTCTATCGCAATTAATAAAATGTTATTTTGCATTAGATAAATAATTGAATAACTGTAAAATGTTAAGCGTTATCTATACGCCCTAACTGCCTCGTATTGATTGGCCCGCTTTACGGTTTCCCCAACACAGACTTTAAAACCATGCAGCCTTGGGGAAATCGGAATTGCAAATACATGAAAGTTGGGGAACTTTAGTTCTCTCCGGAATGTGTTCCCTAACACAGACCTCAAAACCAAGCAGCGTTGGAGAAATCGACATTGCAAATACATGAAAGTAAGGGGAACTTTTGTTCCCACCGAAATGTGTTTCCCTAACACAGGCTTCTAATCCAAGGAGCGTGGGGAAGTTGGCATTGCAAATACATGCAAGTCGAAGGCATTTTTGTTCCGACTGCAATGTGTTTCCCTAACACGGACTTCGAATCCATAGAGCGAGGGGAAATCGGAATTACAAATACATGCAAATCGGGGGCATTTTTGTTCCGACTAAATATGTTTCCTCAACACAGGCTTCAGAACCAAGGTGTCTAGAGAAATTGGGATAGCAAATACATGCAAACTGCGAGTACTTTTGTACTCGCTTGCCTTTGTGCAGACTAGAGCGCGTTTCCCTAATACGGTCTTCTAAACTTAGGTACAGCGCGAACTCGATTATATACAGTTTCTGATTTCTTTTTACTGTATATAATCGAATCCTGTATATAAACAGAAAACACCTTTCTCACATGAAAAAAATAAATTTATCCAAATTCTCTCAGGAGGTGATAGACGATTATATTTGATGAAAAAAATCCTTCTACGCATATGTTCGAATTTCAACAATGACAGAATTATAGAACTTTTTTTTGTTTCGGACTCTGTTGCCTCAAACTGACGCTACATTACAAAGTACGCTACAGAAGACGATTCTGTTGCTTTCATTTGAAAGATGAGAAAATTTAGTACAGGATATAGTAGTGAAACATTTTGGAAGTGAAAAACTTAAAAGTTAATAATTTTTAATGTGTTATTATTAATTTCATCCTTAAAATTTATATTTAACTAGATTGTTTCTATCAATTAAATTGAAGCTTTTTAACCGCTCTACAGTCTGTTTATTGACACCCAATTTCTTTCTTAGTTTGGCTGCAATATCGATATAAACAATTCCTGGTGAACATTCAAACAAAATCTTCAAAAAACACGATTTTTACCGCACTGTACATATAATAGCCACTTAAATTACACCTTAACGTTCAAAGGTTAGAGTTCTTCTTGAAATGAGTCATATTTGAAACATAAAAAAAAATCCAAACTGTAAACGAGTCCAAAATTATATATAATCGAATCACATATGATCGAGTCTCTATATAATCGAGTCTGTATATAATCGAGTCCGACCTGTACATGGTAAAATCGTTTAGACACTAGAGACATGGCATTTGTTCGAACTTTTTACTCACAACGCAAATATATTGAATTCAATTCGTATTGTTTCATTCAATTTCATTCAATTCAATTTGATCAAAACAAACAAATGATTACTAAGCTAAGGTAGTCCCACGTCAACTTTGCGGTTATATCATAGATATAACCCACCCATTTTTTTTGGAAGGTTTAATGGCCCTGAAAAGCGCCTTGTTTTATGGAATGGTTCAAATTTAGAAAACTTAGTACTCGTGGTTTTGAAAAAAACCATTTCGAACGCCCTCGATGCCGCCTTGTTCTGGATTTGCCACCAAAGCAGTGTGTATAAAGAACAAACTTTTTTCTTCTGCTACCTGATGCCGTTTTGCGATTGCGTTTGCCATTCGCCACTCGCTGCAACTGCCTGTTGTCTTGATGTCCACCGAACCGAATATGTTCTGTTCCGAATGCGGGTTTTCTTATCGTCGCGAGCAGCTTTACCAGCTAACCCGATCACTTCGGCGGCCGAAACTATATAACGCCGGCTAGATGGACTGGTGCACTGGTACTAACGCGCTCGGCCTAGCTACCCTTGCGGGGAACTCCAGATCAACACGGTTCGAGCCGGATTTTGCCTTTCCCTTCACTTTTCCTCCTTTACCATGTCCAGACATGGCTGCTTGGGTTGGTTTGTTGATGTGTTGTGATGCGAACCGATGTGGTGTACGGTTTGAATGAGAATGATCGTTACGGCAGCGGAGCGGGGATTTTTAAGATGACTGGCTGGCTCGAGAATTACGCATGTGTGAGACTGCGACCAATGTTTCGTTCATTTTTTTCTTTTCCTTTCCAATCGTGGTTCATTCTATTTCGCTGCTGCTCTGGTTGCCCGTTTTGGTCGGTTCGATTTGAGGAGCACAAAATGGACCAATCAAAAATGGGCACATAGTGCATTTTGACAATGCTTGATATTTCACAATTATTCAATTATTTATCTCAAGAAAAATGAAATGTTATTCGTTATGATAGATGCGTAGATACATTTCCTATCAATTGATGCAAAAACCTTTGCGATCTATTGAGAAATGCTCGAGTTATAAGCGTTCCAAATCTTGCATTTTTTCCTACTTGTTGGATCGCTATGGCGAAACAGGCGTTAAGTTTGTGCGCCACAATATCAAGCTAAACCATAGTGAATGGTGTGCTGGAATGTTGTGAGTTATCTCGGATCGCGTGTCAATCGCAAAACTGCCTTCAACAAGAATGGCACTTGCGCTAATCTTGATCATAATGAAGCAATGTAACTCTTTTCGAGGTTATTGAGATTAACAGACAGAATTTATTTCGTTCATTTGGTCACATAGAAAGTAAATGTCGTTCTAGAATTTTGTATGCATTTGGCTTTCACTTGCCAGTAGCAAATCTTTCTCCACTAAGGATAACAGCTTATCTCGAGCATGAGGAAGTAATGAAACTCTTTTCGAAGCCAGTGATATTAACAGAAGCGTTTCTTTTAAGAATAGCGCAAAATGATGGGAAGCGTTCATATTCTTAGTCGCTTCAAGCCTACAATGTATGGCTCTGTATGCATGCTATGTTGGACGCTTGTTGGGTGCTGATTGGATGTCTAGAGGTGCGATTTCACTGAGACAATACTAAATACCATGTAGCAAGATACTTGATACTTGCAAGTATTGGCATTGTTGTTGTTTCCATTCGGTGCCAAAGAGAGATTGGTGTAATTATGAGATGTGGAATAATTGTGCTGGCGCAACAAGTATATATTCGCCTGTAGCCGAGTCAATTGTCAATTGTCAATTGCGAAAAAGGCCATCGGAATAGCGTTCTAGGTAAATTTTTAATGCATTGACATGAAACAAAGTGCGACATTCGATTAGCTTGTGTTTTGTTCTGTGAGGGTAAGAATGAATCATCAATCAATTATTGTCAACTGATTCTACAATGAAAAAACATTTCAGGGCAACCAAACCATTCTACTAAACAGTTATTTGTAAAATTTTACTGCATCCTAAAATAATGACCGAAGTTATTAACAAGCGACTTGAACAAAAGAACAGCGAAGGTCTACGTCAACAATGTTGTCATGTCTTGGACATAACTTCCTATATTTTTTGTTTCAGATAACCAGAGTTTGAAGCTATTCTAATTATGAATAATTTCTTTCCATTCAATTTTTGTTTTATTGTTAATAGATAGATAAATCAATAATGATATAATGGAGGGTGAAAATTTCCTTTGTTTTATTTTTTCGGAGTTTGGAAAATCGTCCGAAATTCGTGCCATTACACTAGAATACCACTTTAAGGAACACATTTCGGTGGGAACAAAAGATGCCCCAAATTGCATGTATTGCCGGTTTCCTTGGTTTTGAAATTTCTAGTTTCATAAAATATGTTTTTTTTACCATTTTCACTGTAATGAATTGTTGTGGAGTGCCCAAAATGATTGAAAACTCGTAAATCTATCAGATAAAGACTGAGCAATAATCGTGAGTAAAAGAGGAAGCTAATGTCTTCGATTTCAACCAATCAGAATGAGGTGTTTCCGTTTGGATAACGGTTTAGATTTTTTTATTGCTCGATAGTTAGTTTCATGACATGTATTTAAATTTATTCAAATGCTATGGAGTGCCGTAATCGATTGATGTGAATATCTCATCAATCCATCATGAAATTACTGAGCAAAAACCGTTTGAAATTGGACTTTTTTCACGATGTGGTCGATTTTCGCTTCTCGATTTGTATCCCCAATATGTTCCCGAAAAACATAATCCTACGTCAAAATATAAAAACATTAACACGTTAAGTTCCAGATTGTTCTTGCTGCGCTTTCTATTCAGTCCGCATCAAGAGTATTTTAAGGATGCCATTGTCCACTCCCCATTCCCAAAGATATTTATTGCATAAAAAGAATACAATCAAAAATTTGACTAGAAAGTAGTTACCTTTCGTAAAACATCCGGGAAAACCCATGTTATTTTTTATTTCCTTATTTAGTAACTGTGAGTCCTAGTGATTATCGTTTTGCTAAAGAAAAGCTGAATGTCAACTCAACGTGTTAAAGGTTATGCAAATGAATGGGAAAATATTGAATTCATTTGCATTTGAAGAATTTCATTCAATCACTAATTGAAATTATAATGGCATTTTTCTATTATCGACCGCGGATACAGATTGAATTCATAAAAAAAATAGGAGAGAGAGAGACGAGTGTTCGAAATCTGTTAAATCAAAATATGTATTGTGGGAGGAACGAAGTTCGCCGGGTCAGCTGCTCAGTAAAGAATTTTCATTATTTTTATGTTTACAATCATACCAGGTGTGTTACTTTGCAAAAAAAACCCGGCCGGAACGGTAATCGACTCAAACCCTCGCCATAACATGTGTGACGCTACCACCCGCTTTCATTCGTATTGAATCTTCTTTCAATTTTGTCAATAAATATTGCGTATAATATTACAAAACCAGTCATTATTTTATTTGTAATTTTAATATCATTTCTTGGTTACTGAACGAAAAAATGACATACGCGAATTGATGTACAAATATTCGATTAGGTTACATTATGAGCATTACATATAATTATTCATAAACACTATACATATTACAGTTGCTCTGCGTTCTGTCCGGAATGAGATATCATGTCAATTTCAATGCGCTCCGAAAAACAGTTTTTATAGTTTAAATAATCCAGCATCCTCCTCGGTAATGGCAGTGTTTGAATGAAATCTTTCCTTTTAATCGCTTTGTGTATAACAAACCTGCAAATAGAAGACAAAAATTGACTTAAAAACGTTGATACATAACAATATTTTTTGTTGCAGCTATTTTAATGAGGCAAAATGATTCTGAATATTACAGGATCATCAACTTCATTCTAGACTCTAGATAGTCGAAGAAAAATTCCTTAGATAGACGATTATGTCGATCGTAAACCGACCGTTTCTTATTTTCACTACAGAAAGTTTGATAAAAAAAATACTAATCAAGTCGGATAAGGACACCCCACCGATAAGAAAGACGAACACTTTGTTCTGAAAACAAATTGATTATCTCCTCTTTCTTTATCTTAACAGATGCGCACTAACTACGTTCACTGGAGCAATCGGATATCATGGCCAAACCAGCTCTACCATCCGGTGGTTTGTCCATAGCTGTTAAAACTGTGAAGGGAGGATACTCTGTAAACACAGCTGCGTTGAATTACAACATTTCAAGAACAACATTCATACGGCACCCCAAAAATCTCAATATTTCACCATAGCTAAGGCCACTTCCGACAGTTTTCAGTCAGTAGTAGGAGCAAAAGCCAGTGCGACATCTCCTCGACCTAGAGGGGATATTGTATGGGATTACCATGACGAAAGTAAAAAAATGGACTAAAGCATTCGTTCAATGAATCGACTCAGATGACTGGAAAATAATGACTTGGCGGTTTTTGAAGCGTAATCACAATACTTATTCCAAATGCCGAAAGCTACATCTGCGGTTTGTGCTAAAGGGTTTAATAAGGTCTCTGTCGCAGCCATTTATGACTTACTAGCTGACCCGGCAAACTTGGTCCCGCCCAAAATTTATTTTTCGTTATCAGATTCACGTTTTTTTACTAAGCGCACGTTCATAGGTCCAATCGCAGAACTGTTCAATGATTAGAAAATCTACCCTTCAAAATTACCTTTTACTGTAAAATTCCTAGTACTTCTACCAAAACTCGTTATAATAATATCAGATTATTTTCAGACACAATCCTCGTTCAAGATTTTTCAACCACTTACAATTAACATTTTTCTCCGTTACATGGAATAAATGTTTGATACAAAAAACATGATAAAATAAAGACAGCCCTAAAGCGGACAATTCCTTTCTCGAGTTTTGCTCTTATCAACACATTCGGTGATCCATTTTTATTTATATAGATAGAAGAAGATATAGGAGTGCGTTTTATCTCATTTAAATAAAATTCAATTGTCATTTTTGGTTGGAATATGTTTGGTTGAAATATGTGTATTATTTTTACGGACCCCCTCTCCATTTCAGGGGAGGGAGGGTTGCCCTACCATCATAGAAACATTTCTCATATTCAAAAACCTTCACATGCCAAATTTGGCTCCCTTTGATGAATTAGTTTTTGAGTTAGGCAGAAATTTGTGTTTCATTTGTACGGCAGCCCCACTCAGAGAGGGAGGAGAAGTGTCGATTCACCATAGAAACGTTTTGTGACCCCTAAAACATCCATATGCCTAATTTGGTTTTATTTGCTTGATTAATTCTCGAGTAATGCAGAAATTTGTGTTTTGTTTGTGTGGCAGCTCCCGCTTAGAAAGGGGGGTGCAGTGTCTAACCACCATAGAAATATTTATTGCACCCTAAAATCCCCATATGCCTAATTTGGTTTTATTTGCTTGATTAATTCTCGAGTAATGCAGAAATTTGTGTTTCATTTGTATGGCAGCTCCCCCTTAGAAAGGGGGGCTGCCATAGAAATGAAACATAAATTTCTTCATAACTCGAGAATTAATCAAGCAAATGGAACCAAATTTGGCATATGGAGATTTTAGGGATCAATAAATGTTTTTTATTGTGGTTTGACACAGGGTGCTGAACAACTCGAGAACTAATCAAACAAATGGAATTGAACTTAGCATATAGAGATTTCAGGGATCGATAAACGTTTCTGGTGGTTCGACAACTCCTCCCTCCTCTCTAAGGGGAGGCTACAATACAAATGAAACACAAATTTCTGCATGACTCAAAAACTAATCAATCAAATGAAGCCAAATTTGGCATGTGAAGGTTTTTGAAGATGAGAAATGTTTCTATGATGGTATGACAACCCTCCCTCGTCTGAAATGGAGAGGGGGTCCCGTAAAAATAATACACATATTTGACCAAACACGACAATTGAATTTTTTATTTTTTTAGTGTGATAAAACGCACTCCTATATCTTCATCTATCTATATAAATATAAATGGATCACCGAAAGTGTTGATAAGAGCAAAACTCGAGAAAGGAATTGTCCGATTTAGGGCTGTCTTTATTCTATCATATATTCTGTATCAAACATTTATTCCATGTAACAGAGAAACATGTTATTTGCAAGTGGTTGAAAAATCTTGAACTAAAAATAATCTGATATTATAATGACGATTTTTGGTAGAAGTACTAGGAATTTTATAGTAAAAGGTAATTTTAAAGGGTATATTTTCTAATCAGTGAACAGTTCTGCGATTGGACCTATGAACGAGCGCTTAGTAAAAAAACGTGAATGTGATAACGAAAAATAGATTTTGGGCGAGACAAAGTTTGCCGGGTCAGCTAGTGTTAAATAAAATTGTTGATCATGACAGTATTATTTTGATATTAGTTCCCTTCGAAGGAACTTAAGGCTGCAACTCTAAAAAGTAAAAAGGAAGTAGTAAACAAGCAAATGGGGTCGAATCGCGTATGTTGACAAAACCAGTAACCGCATTGATATGTATGTGAGCATCTTCCACTGTTCCTCAGAAAAGCTTGAAAAGCTTGAAGCTTTGAAGAAAGGTGCTCCATATGGGATCAAAATCTCGAACAATGCATCGGGATACATGGACCTTGATATCTACAATGACTAGTTGACCACCTTTATTAGACAATACGACATTATACAATCTTTATTTCATCTGACTATATGTTGTCATATTAAAAAAATGGTGAAAAAAAGCCAAAATGACGTAAAAACCCGCACATTTTTACATCATACATTGAAAAGAACACATAAAACAAATGATGGTCAAAATATAGAAATTAATATATACGAGGGTCGTTCAAAAATAAGTTTCAGTGCCTCAGAAATCGCGGAAAAATAAAGTTAGGACAAAAAACAAGGTGATTTTCGTAATCTACGTAATCTTCTTTCTATTTTTCTACATAATTGCCGTAACGTTCGAGGCATTTTTCATAGCGTGGCACGAGTTTTTCTATTCCGAGCGCGAAGTGCGTAGCGACCAACTTTTTGAAGTACGATGTAACTGCGTCACGAATTTCTTCAGTGTTATCAAATCTTTGAACGTCGAACGCCTGTTTCATCACTGGGAATAAGTGATAGTCGCTAGGGGCGAGGTCTGGGGAGTAAAGAGGATGCTCGAACACAATCCATTTGGATTTTTGACGTAGAACTACGTCAGATCATGGAGGCGATCTGGCGTAGTGGTAACATCCATACCTCTCACGCAGAGATCACGAGTTCAATTATCACTCCCGACATTCACGAAAGTCACAATAATAGAAAAAAATACGTCAGATCAAATCTGAAAACAGGTCACGTTTTATAAAATAAAGTTAACGTTAATAAATATTTTCACTGTGAACGAATTCTCATGATTTGCATACCAATCGAATCGGAAATTCTCTAAGATTTGTTTGATATTCTATACATTACAATTCGCTAATCTCTAAATCGTTTAAATTCATGAAAACTGGAAGAACTTCTTTTTTTCCTATACCTTTGTTCTGCCGATTTGTGTGCTAACCCTACTCGTATTTCGAATGCTTATAACTCGAACGTTTCTCAACAGATCGGAAAGATGTTTGCATCAATTGATAGGAAATATTTCTACGGGTATATCACAATTAATAAAATATTATTATTCATGAGATGAACAATTGAATAACTTTAAAATTTCAATCGTTATTTAAACGCTCTAACTGCCAAGCCCGATTTACGGTTTCCCCAACACAGACTTCAGAATCGATGTGCATGTGGAAATCCGCTTTGCAAATATACATGCAAGTCGAGGGTATTTTTGTTCCCATCGAGCTGTGTTTCCCTAACACGGATGTGCCTGGGGGAATCCGCTTTGTCAAAACATGCAAGTCGGGGGTATCTTTCTTCCACTGAGCTGTGTTTCCCTAACACAGACTTAAAAATCGATGTACCTGGGGAATCCACTTTGAAAATACATACAAGTCGGGGCATTTTTTGGTGTTGAGTACTTTTGTACTCGCTTGTCGTTGTGCAGACCGGAATATGTTTCCCTAAAACGTACTTTTAAACTGAGAAGCCTGGGAATCGTCATTTCAGATACTACAGGTAAATGAACTTTCGCGGTTCGAGAACTACGTAAACATGAGATGTGCAATAATTTCAGAGGGAAATGTAGAATACAATGATCGTTTGACAATTCTTCCGTTCACATATTTTGGTAATCCTAGGAATCATATCAAACGTAAAAGGACGTTCATCAAACTTATTTGTAACGAAGAACATAATCTATTCCAAAAATTTCGATGCATTCTAAAATAATATTCGAAGTGGTAAACAAGTGGATTGCATAATATAATTGCGTAGTTCTACGTCGAAAATATGCGGTTGTGTCCTAGATACAACTCCTTACAATTTTTTTTTTCAATTGCTCTTGAGTTACGCGAGCAGAATGGAGCCGCGCATTATCGTGGATGAGGAACACTCCTTTCGTCAATAAACCTAGCCTTTTGTTCTTAATAGTTCTCAATCGGTCCAAAATTTCACAATAGTACGGTGACAGGCGTTCGGCGGTCAACGATTCGATAACACTGAAGAAATTCGTGACGCAGTTACATCGTTCTTCAAAAAGTTGGACGCTACGCACTTCGCGCTCGGAATAGAAAAACTTGTGCCACGCTATGAAAAATGCCTCGAACGTTACGGCGATTATGTAGAAAAATAGGAAATAAAACGTAGATTACGAAAATCACCTTATTTTTTGTCCTAACTTTATTTTTCTGCGAAATTCATCGGAAATTTTGAATATGAATACGAGAAGTTTATTGGCCTTGGATATTATGCCCGAGTAATGTGGTTTAAGGTGAAGGTGGAAGCTTGCCACAAATGGCTGCCACAATGGCGCTCATTTCTTTCATCTTCCTCCCTCACCCTTCGCCCGAAAATCAATAATTTTGCGAAACAGTGTGGAGAAAATGATCATTTTCGCACACTTCCCATGAAGTAATATCAGCCAAACTCTAATCGATTACTCACAAGATATTAAATTTTCATCTGCTGTCGCACTGTATAGTGAACAACGTCGGAAAACTCGAGCAAGTGCTCTGAAAGTTAAATTTTCATTTTTCAATCTTCGACAATGGTTTTGTTTGTATTGGTGAAAGCATCGTTATTTTTTCGACTGATGCCAGACAACATCATCGAAGCATCTATCAAAACCACTCAATAAAATGTTATTCCTGAGTCATAGCGTTTCATATCATGAAAATCAATAGAATAAAATTATGTTGATATCAATACAATCATTATTTTTACGTTTAATGGGTCTATAATGTAAGTTTTAGCAACTTCAACATTGGGTAAAAAAATTGTATTGCAGAGCTCGGAACACTGCCACGGCTGCCTATGCTTTCAAAAACAATAAACGGAAAAGTACTACATTCAATCAAAATGTCTCGGTCAACGAAGAGAAGAGTTAAGGCTCTCCAACGTGAATATGTGAAAACAATACGACCAACGAAGGAAAATATGCAGGAATTATCAGCATGCGGAAGAACTTGTTAATATCAAAAGAGGCCCAATTCGCATGTGTTATAAATTTGCTCATGTTACGCTCGCGTATAATCAGTATTGTCAGTGTCAATGAAGCGCCACACAGTCTGATAAGTGAATTGATCTATTTACATGTGCTTCGCTCTTCTCTCACAAACACTATTACCCCATTTTTACACGTGGGTTTACCTATACTACTACAATGGCTAGCTTCCACCTTCACCTTAAATTTTAAATCTGAGTCAAGCGTAATTCCGAGATGACGTATTTTTTCTACACATAGCAAAGGATAAAGATCGATCATGTATGTAAACGTTATTGACTTGAGTTATCGGTGAAATGTAATGACGTTGCATTTTTGAACACTTAATGAAAGGAAATTTCTCAAGCACCATTCATCGAAAGTGTTTAGTAAGTGCTGTAGTCGCAAGCAGTCAGTCATTTCCCGAACTGTCGTAACAGTTTTTACGCCATTCGCATGGAACAATCGACTACCAATTGGGAGGATCAACCCAATCTCTTTCAAAAACATAGAAAACAGCATCGGTCCGAGGTTGCTGCCTTGAGGTACTCCTGAGTTGTTGGTGAACTTTTCCGAGAGATCCGTTACAATTATCACACACAGTTTTCGGTTCGTAAGGTACAACCTGAACCAACGAGTGAGTCTTCAAGATGCTCCAATTTTCTCAAGTTTGGCAAGTAGTATGTTACGATCAACCCTATCAAAAGCAGCCTTGAGGTTGGTGTACATAACATCCACCTGCGCTCCTAGTTCCATATTCCTGAGGCAAAACGAAACGAAAGGAACATGGTTCGTTGAGACAGATCTCTAAGAAACTTAGAATACGTGTTGATCAGCAGAAATATAATTTTTGCAGCAAGCAAATAAAATGCGTCGTTGATTATCAATTCGAATATCTTTGAACAGGTGTTAAGCGATGTGATCTCTTAATAATTTTCGACGTCCTGCTTGTCTCTTTTCTTGTGAATCGGGAACATAAATGAATATTTCCAACGTATTGGAAACACACCCAGCTGTACCGAGATATTGAACAGTTTAGACAGCGGTATTATAAATTCAGAAGAGCAATTCTTCAGTACGCAGGAGGGCATTCCGTCGGGACCGGCAGCGTTGAAAAATTTCAGTTTTTTATGGCAGATTCGACAAAGGCTGATTAAATCGTAGCGATATCAAAATCAAAAATAATCTGGGATCCCTTATTGCATCTCCAATCTGGATCGACGAAGCGGAGCGATCGTTAAAAACACTTCTGAAATGCTCAGCCTGGAGTTTGCATTTTTCAAATGATCTGCAGGCAATTCTGTTGCCCATGTGAATTTCCAATGGTAGCCCATCCTCCTTCCGTTCTGTTTTCACAAACGTCCAGAATCGTCTTGAATTACGCCGTAGATTGTGCTGAATGCGCCGAATCCTCGACCACAGGACCAGAACAACTAAGAAGGCATGTACGAGCTGCAGGCGCGACTGGGTCGGGAGGACTAGGAGCTTCCATAGTGCTACAGGCATTGCGTTCTGGGACGATAACTGAAGCACGAAGTAACTGGTTTTGGCGCTATTGGCCCCACCTCCGAAGGTAGTTTAATACGCACGACTCGTTGGTTTTGCGGGTAGTTTATGAATTCGCGAAAAGACACTTTTTCCGGCCATGCATCTCTCGACAAAGCAGCGTTTCGAATAGATTTGTTCACACCGACCTTGAAGGTTAAGGGGGCAGGATCTTTGTCTCTTGAAACCAACCTGATCACTTTTGGTTCTACATCAGCGCTTAATTCAAACAATCTCTAGTTAGTTTAACGATGTCATTCTCGGAAGTACTCGGTTCAAAAGCGGATAAATAAATCCACAGCAATTCCGCCGTCGGAGGAACAGTTTTGACAACTTCGGATGCAGTTTTAGTGTCTCGAATATTGATAGGCTTATTCACCAACCTATCGCTTCGCGTTTTCTTTTCGGTGCATTGAGCGTAGAGGTAGGCGACTTAGAATTTATCATGGTTGATAATACACCAACTGCATCCTTCAGCCCATCAATGTTCTCTTTAAGCGATTTGATGGACGATGTATCTGTCATATTTTCATTAGTGAAACGAGACGTAATATTCCGAAAGTGTTCATTGGAAAATAGATCCGAGCAGCCATCGCACATCCTAAAAATGTTTCGATCGTAGGTTCCCAAAATTTCACAATGACCGTAATCTACCTTTGCGCAAATCATATGGAATGAGTTTCCGCAATATCCACGACAAGTGATGCGATCCGAATCGTTCACTACTTTTGACGTAGGACTACGTCTAACCGGAAGATATAGGGGGTGAAATGAAAATCTAGGCACTGAACAAGTAGGAAAAAATGCAAGATTTGGAATGCTTATAACTCGAGCATTTCTCAATAGATCGCAAAGGTTTTTGCGTCAATTGATAGGAATTATATCTACGCATCTATCACAACGAATAACATTTCATTTTTCTTGAGATAAACAATTGAATAATTGTGAAATATCAAGCATTGTCCAAATGCACTATGTGCCCATTTTTTATTGGTCCATTTTGTGCTCCTCAAATCGTACCGACCAAAACGGGCAACCAGAGCAGCACCGAAATAGAATGAAGCACGATTGGAAAGATAAAAGAAAAAAAAATAAACCAAACATTGGTCGCAGTCTCACACATACGTAATTCTCGAGCCAGCCAGTCAGCTTAAAAATCCCCGCTCCACTGCCGTAACGATCATTCTTTGTGTGGACACCGACTGGACAACATCGTTGCTGGACGAGCTGGACGGCGAGGGATCGAGTGCCTTTCTCAAGGTAAGAGGGCGGAGGTGGTAGCGCTGGAGTAGAGTAGAGTAGAGTTTTCAAAGAGCCTTTCTCAAGGCTAGAGACGAATGAACTGCAAAAGTTTAAAGTCTCTATAATACAATACCTTCCTTCCTTCTTTCCGTAACGATCATTCTCATCGAAACCGAAACACCACATCGTTTCGCATCACATCACATCAACAAACCAACACGAGCAGCCATGTCTGGACATGACAAAGGAGGAAAAGTGAAAGGAAAGGCTAAATCCCGCTCGAACCGTGTTGGTCTGGAGTTTCATTTTCATTTTAATTTTATTTATTATATCAACAGGCCTTTACATTAGTGCCCTAATGATATCTAAATCTAATTTAAATCTAAGTCTAAATGAAGATTTTATTAATGTCTAAGAACTACGAGGAACATTTTTTTGAGAGTTGAGCGAGACAGGTGAAAATCGAACGATGAAAAACATCGGTTTAGCACTCGACACATACTCGCTACGGGCTCGTTGTGCCCGTAATTTGTGCAGGAGTGAGGGAGACGAATAAAAGTGTAGTAGCGTAGGTTTCGATAGCAAATGTTGAAATTGATCGTTTGAAGAAGGTCGGGACAGTCGATATTCGTGAGAATCAGATCCGATATAAAAGTAGCCTTAGCTACGTCTCTACGTACGCTCAGTAGATCAAGTCCAATTAATTTACAGCGGTTCTCGTAGTGAGGAAGATTTGAGGGATCATTCCAGGGCAGATTACGTAAAGCGAAACGAACAAATTTACGCTGGATCGCTTCGATGCGCTGAATACCGTTTTGATAGTAAGGCGACCATGTTATGCAAGCATACTCGAGAATTGAGCGAACCAACGCACAATAGAGTGCCTTGATGCAATGAACGTCTTTGAATTGTTTCGTGACACGAAAAATGAATCCGAGAGTTCTAGAAGCTTTGGCGGTGACGTAAGATATATGATCCTTGAATGTGAGTTTACTGTCAATGATGACTCCTAGATCTTTGATTGCTACTACACGGCTTAAAATCACACTGCGCAATTTATATTCATAAACGACAGATGAACGTTTCCTCGAGAAGGATATAATGGAACGTTTTTCTGGATTCAAAACCATTCTATTGTTATCACACCATTCAGCGAAAATGTCAAGCTGCTGCTGCAGGTACACTGCGTCATTAAGACAATTGACGGGCCAAAACAACTTGAAGTCATCGGCGTAAGAGAGTTTGTGGCACTCCAAGCAAAAGTTAACGTCGTTCAGGTACAGAAGAAAAATGTAAGGGCCAAGATGACTACCTTGAGGAACACCCGATGATACTGGAAACGGAGAAGATACAGTGTCACCTATTTTCACTGACATCACACGGCCAGTCAGGTATGAACGTAACCAGTTCAAGAAGTTGCCGTGGAATCCGAGACGTCGGAGTTTAGCGACCGCTATTTCGTGGTTTATTTTATCAAACGCAGCTGAGAAATCTGTATAAATTGCATCAATTTGTTGACGTGACTGTAGAGAGCGAGCGATGAATGAGGTGTACAGTACCAGATTTGTTGAGGTAGATCGCTTGGGAACGAAACCATGTTGTTGATGTGAGATGTAACTACTGCATGCATGGGAGATGAATTCCAAAACTATGAGTTCAAATAACTTAGACACCGAACAAAGGCTGGCGATTCCTCTGTAATTCTTGACATTTTTCCTGCAGCCTTTTTTGAATACTGGAAAAACGAAAGAATTTTTCCATGCTTTTGGAAAATTTCCACATTCCAGTGATCGAGAAGTTCTCCGCAAGGGTAGCTAGGCCAAGAGCGTTTGGCCAGTGCACCAGTCCACCTAGCTGGCGTTATATAGTTTCGGCCGCTGAAGTGATCGAGTTGGCTGGCAAAGCTGCTCGCGACGATAAGAAAACCCGCATTCAGAACAGACCACATTCGGTTCGGTGGACATCAAGACAACAGGCAGTTGCAGCGAGTGGCAAACGCAATCGCATAACGGCAGCAGGTAGAAGAAGGAAAAAGTTTGTTTATACAGACTGCTTTGGTGACAAAACCAGCCACCGTAAAACACGGCGCTTTTCAGGGCCATTAAACCTTTTGAAGAAGAGTTATTAAAAGTTATTCACAATACCAATGCATTCTAAAGTGACATAATATGACATATAATATGAACTGATTTATTTTGTTTATGCTTGTTTTTGAACTTATTGGTGGTTGGGGTCTTTTAAATTGATCATTCAGCTTTCATAGACCCATGCATGGTTCCCGAATTGAAAGTGGCTTCAAATTACAACACATTGTATGCAGGATGGCATTCACTAACTTTCTCGGTAGCAAGAACTGCATTCTTTGGTTGATAACTGATGTTGAAAATTGACTGACGTTACATCTGCATTGTATAGAAACATAACTAAGGAGCAACATGATGAGCTATGTATTTCCTGCTGCTCTGTTCTTATTCTAAAGGACTTTTATCCGAAGGTCATCCGTATTCACGGTTGGTTTTTCAGAACGCTTATAGCTCGTCTATTTATCGACAGATCGTAGAGTTCGTCTACAAAACCTTAGTTCTTTTTCATTTTTGTTTACATTGTTTGCGGAGACTACAAATCTTACAATTCATTCGTCTCCGAAACCACAGTTTAAGTTACGGTAATGTGCTCAATAGTGAAATATATGATAGTGAATGAGCTGAGGACCATTATGCATTCCCTATCATAGCCATCATTTTGATTGTACGATATGTGCATACGCCAAATGATGCCCGGCGTTGAACATTTAATAAGTACATAGCCTTCAGAAAAATATCAAGAAGCAACTATAAGATAGTGAGAAAAAATTGATAAAGTTTGTAAAAAAACGCAAAAACACAACATCAAAGGTTCTTCTCAGAACCTCCAACATGTTCATAAAGAGTAAACAGTGAACTAATCCATTTTTCAGTTAGATAGGTAGGTATTCACGTAGAAGAAGGAAATAAAACAATATATTTAAAATATATATTTAGCAAAAGCTGTCCCCTTTGTATAGTCCTACGTCACTCCGGTTGTGTCCCCGACATTACCCACCCGTCTTTTTTACACTTAGTGCATGTCATCCTTAACGGAGCTTATGATGCATGCGCCTGCGTGGATACCGAAGATATCGAGGTGCATTTCAAACCAGAAAGCAAATCAAAGCCATTGTTTCAAATAGCAAGCACCGTCAGCTATGTTGCCAATGCCAAAAATGGTTACCCTACGAGTTACCAAGAGAAAACGTCAAGCTGAGAAAACAACAGATATAACATCTGACCGGTATATGTTGACAATCGGAAGAAGATAAAGGCTTCCAATGACAAAGAGCGTAAGATGCCAAAAACCATGAAAACCAATCGCCAACACGTGACTCGAATTTCGAAGTATAACTTTTCAGATAGTGTTCATCCTTCCCACCCCAGGTGTCCATCTTTCTCTTCAAGTTTCAATTTTTCCCGACTCATTCTTATTTTTTCAAAGAAGCCAGACAAATTCATTTTGCAAAATTTTTTGCATATAAAAAGAGACTTAAACTATCAATTTATTTATTTTTTAATTCACGAAAGAATAAACTTTTACTTAAAGTGTTCGTCTTTACCACCCTTCCCCTATATATGAGATGCTATTAAGAGAAGAATATTTACAATATAAAAAGTTAAAAATATAAATTGTATGACATACCTGCATAAGTGCTGCAAACTTTGTACATACTTAAATCTGGAGACGGGTTTCGTCAATTGCACACGTAGAGGGCCATGTTCTGGTCGCCGATGTAAGAAGAAAAGATATCTACCGCTTCGCGAGTGTTCGACTGCATTTTCAATAAACTCCATTATAGTGCATGATTTGAATTTTGCACAGGACCCAAATGAGAAGGCTCCTAGAGAAAAAAAAGATGATAGCATGTAGACATTTATACCAAATTTCAAATTACAGTATATAAATTTATGTTTTTCGAAAGATAGGTTTTAACTCATAAACTAAGAAAGACATATAACTAAACAATATACAGTTGAACACCGATTATCCACGAGTGGCTGATCCTCGGTGCGGATTAACCGCGAACGCGTATTACAAAAATAGATCGAATACAAGGTATCCCTCGAGCGTGTTTCTGAATCAACGTGGAATCCGGAGAAATATGATTCGATCTGCGCTTTTCATCACTCCTCAAGCATTGTTCTCGAAGTTTTTGACGTAAAACTACGTCTTTCATTAAGGGTGTCAAATCAGAAAACAGGTCACGTTTTTATGAAATAAAGTTAAGTTATTTATGCCGCGAACGGATTTTGGCGATTTACATACTAAACGAATCGGAAATTCCCTAAGATTTGTTTAATATGTTATACATTAGAATCCCTTGGTTTGTAAATAGTTAAAATTCATGAAAACTTTAAGCGTTTCTATTTTCCCATACATTTGTTCAGTCGATTTGTGTGCTTTACCGAACAGAGCTGTCAATAACGAGCAACTTATCGACGACTAACGAAGGGGAAATCGTAGGATATGAAGTCACCGTGAACAAAGGAAAAGAAGAAGAATGAAGGGGAATACTTGCCTAGAGTATGAACATTGGATCTCGCTGAGGCAAACTGTTTAGAGGCGAATGAACTTCAAAGTTTAAAGCCTCTTAAAAACAAAGAAAGAAGGCAAACTTTCATTCGGCATCGGACTGTTGAGCAATCCAGTTCACTTTGCTTTCGCTGCGTTTCGATCTATGATTAGACCCCACCAGTGGTAATTCAACTTGGATATCGTCGTGTCGTTTTTCGCGTTATTCGTATCGTGTGTTTTTCTTTCCACGTCATAAATTGGACGCTTCGCATAGTGTGTGGAAGGCTGGCTCGAGCCCTGCAAAAAACCAACGCATGGCCGGGGGCAAAAATATTTCGAGGCAAGCGTCATCTAATGATGCACGCGATGTTGGTGCAGTGAAAAGCGCTTGCACTGAACCGAGCCTTCGCATCGAACAACAGCGAAGTAGGCGACTTCGGCGCGTCGGTCGAAAATGTAAACGCCGTTACCCAGGCAGCAACCAGCTCCCCCGCTGGTGGTGAACACGGGTGCTCTTGACAAACTCATCAGCGAATTCGCATCGATGGGTTTTACAGCAGAGTACAAGCTGTGTGGCATAATTCAGTCTTTTCCCAAGCAGTAAACATTGTTTGTTTTCCGTCATAAGGGCTTCGATGGTGCTTT
The DNA here is from genome assembly GCF_029784135.1 of Toxorhynchites rutilus septentrionalis. Taxonomy (NCBI): domain Eukaryota; kingdom Metazoa; phylum Arthropoda; class Insecta; order Diptera; family Culicidae; genus Toxorhynchites; species Toxorhynchites rutilus. The sequence goes on from NC_073744.1 coordinate 96,050,419, forward strand.
AGACATTGCATGAATGTATTAAATTGACGTTATTGCGAAGCAGGCGTTAAGTTTGTGCGCCAAAAAATCATTTGGGGAATACCAACCTCTTTAATGTCGTACTGGAATGCATACTGGAAATTGGCATTGCAAATGCATTAAAGTAGAGGAGCTTTTGTTCTCACTGAAATTTGTTCCCTAACAGGGACATCAAAACCAAGGTGCCCGAGGGAAATCGGCATTGCAAATATATGCAAGTCGGGGGCAATTTTGAATTGCAAGTAAGGTGAGTGATACGATTAATTATAGCAAATGAAATTTAAATTTGGAGCTTTAATGTTGGTTGCTTCATGAAATTTCATATCAATGACCGATCGTGTTTTGTAAAAAATTTAGCACAAGTGTAAGTGTAAAATTGTATTTGGTAGCAGTTGTGTTAAAAATGACTTGAAAGGCGACCAAAAGAGTATCAGCATCGAAAAACGGTTCCGTTGAGACATCGGAGCAGCCGCCACACAAGCACATACACGCGTGGAACTATTTTCGTTTGGTTGCCATCCAGCTTCGAGAAGATTCCGGAAAGATGTCATCGTTGCTGAAAAATAATCTGCCATTTCCTCTTGGAATTGAAAAATACATTCAAGCGAAAGAGTTTATTTTAATGTTTTCTATCCATATAATACTGCTGTGATCGAATACATTTGGTTTTGTGATTTTTCAATCAAGTGCGATTAACGTAAGACCACGTCTTTCGGTAATTTATTAGAGGTGCAATGAATTTTAAGAAGGAATCCCCGCTCTACGCGCACTGGCAAACGATGTTTACTCAACAATTTCTCAATCGAGAAATGGGTGTTGTGAGAAAGGATGAGCGAACGCAAAAATTATGTAGACTGATTTGATGCAACAGATATTTTGTCTATTGGAAATGGAATGCAAATCATATCACAATACAAGCAATGTATTATACAACTATTGTGTGATTGCTTCTTTTGCTGAATATTGTGCCTCCAACGTAACGCTCTCGAAGTCCCCCAAATATTCATTTATTCATTCATTCAGAATTGATTCTAATGCAACTAAAAACAAATGATCACTAAATCAACGATAGTCCTACGTCACCCTTGCGGTTATACCACAGATATAACCCACTTCTTGTTTTTTTTCCTGATGTGTCTGTGGTGTGATGCAGGAGGACTGTGGTTTTGTGTACAATTGGAGGCACCCGATTGGAAATGTTTCTCTAGTTTTGTGAATTTGAGAGTTTAAACAAAGTGCGATGAACGAACAGATCCAGGTTTTGCGTTTCAGTGTTCTGTTTCGAAAGCGTCTATTTCTTGAAATTTAATGCATAGAAGCGCTTGATGTGCGTATATTGCGGAGCAGTTTTCTGAGAAGGTCGGAGCGGGAGCGGTGAGCGGAGAATGAGAATCAGTTTTGCGTCAGTGAAGATGGATTCTACAAAGCTAAGTGCATCTATTCTGTTTTCTCCAGCTGTATGACACCCGCCATGTTTTTGGGGCCATCATCTCAAACATCAAAAGTATTTGTTTTCTTCAAAACAGCGATCCGCGTTGACGCCATTGAGCTTCGTTTACTAGTTTAGGGGAGCGTCAAAGAATAGCTGAACGGAATGAACGTTTTCAAAATTAAAATTATGAATGAAAATTAGCTTTTCTATATCAAATTAGTATTCTATTAAAATTAAAAAAAATTGTTTGCAGGTGGGGAAAAAGTCTCATACGAAAATTGTTTATGAAGACGACTTTATATTATAGTGAAAAAAATCAGTAACAATGTTGGAATTTGTATAGCCATATGGTTGAATGAAAGTCAGAAATACGTGCCTCAAGTAATTAAATAACATGATGTGAACATTTTCATTCAAATTTTAAAATTTAAAAACCGGCTTCGTGTCTTCTAATCTGATAGAGATTACACTAACGAGTTTGGGACCCAAATTTGAAGTCGCCACCAGACGTCGACACTATTTTTCTGTCATCGCGAATTACCAATTTACCACCATCTGACATATCGTGAAGTCGATGATGAACTTTTACAGCAGAGGGATAGTGAGATAGGCGGTGATGGTAGTTAGAGTGAGATAGCGATAATCGTGCCATACACCTGGTTTTCTCTCTCCCAAATCAAGGCGCCTAGAAGTATATCCTAAGGTGAATCCGTTTCGTCACTAAGTTGGTTAGGGAAGCGGTATATGAAAATAGCACGGACGAAAACAGAAGGGGAATTATTTGCTTGAAGCGTGAAAGAGACAGACTGATCAGGAGCGAGCTTCGGCACTAGCGTATGTTTACAAACAAAACACAATAGACTTCCAAAATGGCTGAAGAGTGCTTTAAGCAAGTTGGCCCACCTTAGGATATACTTCTAGGCGCCTTGTTCCAAATTATACTTGAGTTCTTCTTTCGCTCAGTTCCGTGTCGCGAAATGTTTTTTTTTCTTTCATCGTGTGTGTTAGAGTGGCGAGTCACGATGGGTAAAATCCGGACCATGTGTTGTTTCCGGTTTTCACGGGTTCTATTTAGTAGGATTGTTTCTGATACCCAGCACACATTAAATCGCATAACAAGCGTATATATAACATCATATGCCCTAAAATTTGGTTGGCATATAATGCGCCTAACTGGCATATGCATGCAAAAGTGGAGGCCATATACATACATGGCAAATGCTTACCGAATTTGTTTGGATGAATATGCAACTTTGACCGGCTATAATAGCGATTATGTTGATATTGAATTGCGATCTATTATGAATATATTCATGAATTGTCAAAGCACCAAATATGTACGAATTTTGCCATACTCATATACGATTTATTACAGACATAGAAAAAAACAAATGGTGCAAAATATTTTCGTGAAATGTTTATTATAGCCTCACGAATCGCCATTTTTATATATGAGTATTTATGTTTGTAGAAATAATAATAGTTTGATTGACTTGTGTTGGGAGTGGAATATGAATGTTTAAAATGGCACAGATTGATGTTTGGTAAAAACTGCTCCAATGTGGGTTCGAACTCCAGTCGTCTGAATTACCATCCACCAGCTATCTCGCGCGGCTATCTGAAAATTAATTCAACAGCGGTTAAAACTTTCGAATGCATCAGCATTTCATTGACATTGCAATATGATGTAATATGTTCTTTATTAGGATCTAATATGATTTACTGTTTCATGATTTTCTTCAGCATGCAACACGATTTACTACAGTACTGAATCGATTTAAATTATACGCTTATACGACACACAAACTGCATCAGCGTAATATACGCATATGATGCGGATTAAATATATTTTACGACAATGTACATCATAAAATTGATGTTTATTATACCGAATTGCGACTTAATTTGATAATGGTATATAAAATCGAGTTCTTACATTTTATGCGATTTCAAATATACACGATACATACTTTGATTGATATTATATGCGATTATGATTTATTCGGATTTCTTGTAAGATTTGACACGTGCAAAATTATACGATTTAATGTTTGCTGGGTATGGTCAGAAATAGGTGAACGAGAGGTGTTTTTGGGCGGATGTTGGTGCATTCTCGTGTGCTTCATTCGATAGATGAGATCCATTTGATAACGTTTGTACACTGTATCGTGTGTAGGTAATGTGTGAGTAGGGTGCGCATAATGTAAAACTTTGAGTATGCACCGTCGCATATGTAAGCGTAGTGTAATTATCACCACTTACATAGCAACGTTATTCTTATGATCAGTGCTTCAGTACTGGAAGAATTCGATACGTTTCAGTCATCGTGTAGTAGATTATGTGTGCGCGTGTCGGTTTATATTAGTACAAAGCAAATAACATACGCGAAATATATGTGACCCCCTAAAGCTGCGTTCCTATCATAAAACTTACGTCGGAGATAGTTTCATTTGGACGGAGTGTGCTTGTTATGATAAAAATCGATATACAGATCGAAACTTTGGACACCTGAAATAGCATTATTGATTCAATTCCAATGATAAAATAAACATGGAAGTGTAATAATCTAAGTGATTGCCAGAAGTGCTATAGTATTCATACACGATACACACTTCATTATAAGTGTATTGAAGGTTGTATACGGAAGTACTCGTTTCTATTTATGAGTTTCGGGCGCGTATATGTACATTTTGTGATGCGGTTGTATGTGGAAGTGTTCTGTATCAATTTAAAGCAGGAATATTGAAAATACGAGGACATTAGGCAAATCAAATTAAGCAGTGTTGCGATCATTGCTTTATATCTCTTGATTGCATATATTCCTTATATAAATGCTTTCGAGATATCGAAAATCTCGGATACCTTTTCAGATTTTTTGACGTAGGACTACGTCTAACCGGAAGATATAGGGGGTGAAATGAAAATCTAGGCACTGAACAAGTAGGAAAAATGCAAGATTTGGAACGCTTATAACTCGAGCATTTCTCAATAGATCGCAAAGGTTTTTGCATCAATTGATAGGAAATATATCTACACATCTATCATAACGAATAACATTTCATTTTTCTTGAGATAAATAATTGAATAATTGTGAAATATCAAGGATTGTCCAAATGCATTATGTGCCCATTTTTGATTGGTACATTTTGTGCTCCTCAAATCGTACCGACCAAAACGGGCAAACAAAGCAGCAGTGAAATACAATGAAGCACGATTGGATAGGAAAAAGAAAAAATATGAACGAAACATTGGTTGCAATCTCACACATGCGTAATTCTCGAGCCAGTCAGTCAGCTTAAAAATCCCCGCTCCGCTGCCGTAACGATCATTCTCATCCAAACCATACACCACATCGTTTCGCATCACAACACATCAACAAACCAACACAAGCAGCCATGTCTGGACATAGCAAAGGAGAAAAAGTAAAGGGAAAGGCAAAATCTCGCTCGAACCGTGTTGGTCTGCAATTCCCCGTAGGTGTATCCGCCAATTGCTCCGCAAGGGTAGCTAGGCCGAACGCGTTAGTACTAGTGTACCAGTCCACCTAGCCGGCGTTATATAGTTTCGGCCGCCGAAGTGATCGAGTTGGCTGGCAAAGCTGCTCGCGACGATAAGAAAACCCGCATTCAGAACAGACCACATTCGGTTCGGTGGACATCAAGACAACAACAGGCATTTGCAGTGGCAGAAGAAAAAAGTTTGTTCTTTATACAAACTGCTTTGGTGCCAAATCCAGAACAAGGCGGCATCGAGGGCGTTCGAAATGGTTTTTGACGTAGAACTATGTCTTTCATTAAGGGTGTCAAATCAGAAAACAGGTCACGTTTTTATGAAATAAAGTTAACGTTAATAACTATTTTTGCCGCGAACGGATTTTGGCGGTTTACATACTAAACGAATCGGAAATTCCGTAAGATTTGTTTAATATGCCATACATTAGAATCCCCTTGTTAGTAAATGGTTAAAATTCATGAAAACTATGTGTTTCTATTTTCCCATACATTTGGTCTGTCCATTTGAGTGCTTTCCCGAACAGAGCTATCAATAACGAGCAACTTATCGACGTCCAACGGAGGGGAAATCGTTGGATTTAAAGTCTCCGTGAACAAAGGAAAAGAAGAAGAATGAAGGGGAACACTTGCCTAGAGTATAAACAGTGGATCTCGCTGAGGCAAACTTTCATTCGGCATCGGACTATTGAGTAATCCAGTTCACTTTGCTTTCGCCGTTTGATTTTTCTGTTCGTTTTTCGCGTTATTCGTATCGTGTGTTCTTCTTTTCGCGTCATAAATTGGACGCTTCGCGTAGTGTGCGATGAGCGAGAAGAAGAGGAAGGCAGGCTCGAGCCCTGCAAAAAACGAACGCATTGCCAGGGGCAATAAAATTTCGAGGTAAGCGTCATCTAATGATGCACGCGGTGTTGGTGCAGTGAAAAGCGCTCGCACTGAACCGAGCCTTCGCGAATGTGACATCGCACCGAACAACAGCGAAATAGGCGATTTCGGCGCGTCGGTCGAAAATGTAAACGTCCAGGCAGCAACCAAAATCAAGCTCCCCCCGCTGGTGGTGAAGGCGGTCGCTCTTGACAAACTCATCAACGAATTCGCATCGATGGGTGTTACAGCAGAGTACAAGCTGTGTGGCATAATTCGGTCTTTTTCCAAGCAGTTAACATTGTTTATTTTCCGTCTTCATAAGGGCTTCGTTTGTGCCTTTGAGAATGCATCAATGTATTAAACTGACGTTATGGCGAAGCAGACGTTAAGGTTGTGCACCAAAAAATTATTTGGGAATACTAAGCATTATGAATATCTTACTGGAATGTTATAAGTTATTTGGGTTCGCGTGCCAGTCGCAAAACTGCCTTCAACTAGGATTGCATTTGCGCTAATATTGATCATAATGAAGCATTGCTACTGTTTTCGAGGTTGTTATTAACAAAAAGAGTTTATTTCTCTTGTTTAGTCATCAAGAAAGTAAATGTTCTGGAATTTTGTATGTGATTAGGTTTTGCTTGCCAGTAGCAAAACTTCCTCCACTAAGGGAGACTGCTGCTCTTATCTCGAGCATGAGAAAGTAATGCAACTCTTTTCGAGGCCAGTAATATTAACAGAAGCGTTTCTTTTGAGAATAGCGCAAAATGATGAGAAATGTTTATATTGCTAGTAGTTTCAAGCCACCAATGTATGGCTCTGTATGCATGCTATGGTGAAAGCTTGTTTGGCGCTTGGTTTACGCTTAGTTTGTACGAACGATATCTAGAGGTTCAATTCCTTTGAGGCAATACTAAATAACATGTAGCATGATATTTGATACTTGCAAGTGTTGTCATTGTTGTTGTTTACATGAGGTGCCTAAGATATATTGATGTAGTTATGATATATGGAATAATGGTGCTGGTGCAACATGTGTATAATCGACTGTAGCCAAGTATATGTCAATTTCGAAAAAGGCCACCGGAATAGCCTTCGAGGTAAATTTTCAATGCATTGACATGAAATAAATTGCGACATACGATTGTTTTGCGAGGGCAAGAATGAATCATCAATCAATTATCGTCAACTGATTCTACAATGAAAAAATCATTTCAGAGATTATTCTACTAAGCAGTTGTTTCTAAAATTTCACAGCATTATAGAATAATATCCGAAGGTATAAACAAGCGACTTATATAAAATAACAGCGTAGTTCTACGTCACCAATGCGGTCGTATCTTGGACACAACCTCCTATAATTTTTTTTCAAAAACCACGAGTACTAAGTTTTCTAAATTGGAATCATTCCATAAAACACGGCGCTTTTCAGGGCCATTAAACCTTTCAAAAAAGAGTTTACGAAATACAGTTCAATGCTTTCTAAAACAATATCCAAAATAATAATAAAACACAAATTAATTTTTCTATAATTTGTTTGCCAGGATATGATGAGTATGAGAATTTGGCAGTTGTTCGAGCTTATTGATGGTTGGAGACTTACCCGATTATTCAATTTTCACCAATTCTTAAATTGCTTCTAGATTGAAAGTAGGGTAACACGGGGTGAGTTGGACATATGGGGTGATTTGGACCACCCCATTATCTCAAAAAGTATGGCTCAACTTGGATTTTTTATAATGTCATCTTCTTTTATTGTTGAACCGTATATAACTAACGTAAAAAAACTTTGGTAAAATTCGACAGGTTGAAGGAAACGGTAGCATTAACACAGCAAGCACTTTTATTGTCAAAAAATGTGAGTTTTCCGATCGTGGTTTTAAGGTTTTTCCCGCTGATTAAACAAACTTTTCGTGTATTGTGCAGTAAAGTTCTGTTCTCCTACAGAAGAGGAGCAATTTGATGCAGCGAAACAGTAAGTTTGATAACAATAAATGAAATTAATTGCATTTTAATTTTTGGATGTTGTGTGGGGTGACATGGACATGTTTTTGTGGGGTGAATTGGTCCTACAGATTTGAGGCTTTTCTTTGGTCTAATTGATTCCAGATGCCACTAAATTACAAAAAGAGGATGGGCAGACAACGTTGGAAGAAGGAGGAGCTTGAAAGACCAACGCAGGTCATCAAGAACGGATTTTCTTTGACCAATCATCGACAGTGTTTGAAAATGCTCGAACAACAGTGAAAAGATCCATGCATAATTCGAGATGGTCCCAATCCTATTTTTCTGGTCTGAAATCTGGCCAAGACACCTGGTATCGATCCCAGAACACTGTTACTGATTGTAACATTATTTCTAAATACTTTAAATAAACATAAGAATGTTTTTTTCGATGATACACACACTGGACCAAATCACCCCACAGATGGTCCAAATCACCCTACATCAAATTTTAATGTCCAAAAATCGTCTCTCTCATTTTATGATATATTTGGTAGTTTGAAGCTTGATATAATGATTAAACATTATTGATTGAGAGAAAACAAGTGTAGCTCAGTATACAATGTGACATTTTTTATTTAGACCGTATTGGTTTGGAAATATTAGGCGATTTGCTTAGGTGGTCCAAATTCCCCCCTTTTCCCCTACAGTAATTTACATTTAGCTCGACATTTAGCTAATTGGACGGACCTGTAATGCGACATATTTAGTTGAACATTTTTGTAAACATAGAGTTCTGGGTCCAAATCATGACTTAACATGTCCCAAGCTGGATAGGAAGAAATTTTCCAACTGTGAAAGTTGTATCACTGTCATCTCAAATGTTCAATTACAGGTTTAAATCGCCTCCAATGCGACACTGAGTGGTGCTTCGGCATGTCGCATATGTAATTTACAGTACATGTACATGTCCCAAGCTGGATGGGAAGAAATTTTCCAACTGTGAATCCTGTGGCGAGTGGCAAACGCAATCGCTAAACAGGAAGGTTTAGACGAACATGATGGGGAAATCGAGTGATAACAAAACTCTTTAGATTAAAGATGATTTTGTGGTCCTGAATCCTTTTTAGGGTTTGCTTCCGAATCAGCAGTCGGAAAACGCTCTTTATTTGGAGCTGGTATACTCCTTCACCGCTTTGTTACTTTCGGAAACCGCATGCAAGTTCACCGGGCAGCAACAGACTGATTGCGATCTGAATTTCCCACGCCGTAATGGTTGACCACTTATTGTAGTGGGTCAGACGCGAGGCTTCCGCTACGATACGCTCATAGATGCATTGACGAAGCTCATGACGCTCATCGCCTTCGATGAGAAACTGGTGTCGAAATGATCAAGATTCAGCACCTTTTGATGTAGATAGCATATGATTCCTTCTCCTTTTTCTTGTCGGTTTCCAAGATATTCTTCTGCGCCGTGCCGATCTTTTTGGCGGCTTTTCCACTATTCCACTAGTCTTCGGTGCCTTCGTGTTTGTTAGAAACAACTGCGTGTGAATCCAATGAGCTAACAAATCGTAATGAATATATTTTTTGCCATCGCTACCTTTTAACGCTCATTCGTTCGTCTCGTTGGACTCACCCCTTTGGCTGAGTCTGCCGATTTGTCTCTATCCTGTGAGCGTGTACCGCTAAAGTACAAAACGCGCGGACCCGCTAAAAATATATCATTCTCTTTCAAACCGTAAATCAGGGTGGTTGTATGGCATCGTTTCACATCGCATCCCATCACATCAACAAAGCAATACAAGCAGCAACGTGGACGTGTGGACGTGACAAAGGAGGACAAGTTAAAAGAAAGGCAGTTACACTCGAATCGAGCAGATTTGCAGTTCCCTGTTGGTCGCACTGATTTCTCCGCAAGGGTAACTAGGCCGAACGGAGCACCAGTGTACCTAACAGGGGTTATAGAGTTTCGGCCGCCGGAGTGCTCGAGTTGGCTTGCAAAGCTGCTCACGACAATAAGAAAACCCGCCTACAGAATATACCACATTCGATTCGGTGGCAACAACTAGTTTCAACTAGTGGCAAACGCAATCGCAAAACGGCAGCAGGTAGAAGAAGGAAAAAGTTTGTTTATACAGACTGCTTTGGTGTCAAAACCAGCCACCGTAAAACACGGCGCTTTTCAGGGCCATTAAACCATTCAAAGAAGAGTTATTAAAAGTTATTCACAATACCAATGCATTCTTAAGTGACATAATATGACATATAATATGAACTAATTTATTTTGTTTATGCTTGTTTTTGAACTTATTGGTGGTTGGGGTCTTTTAAATTGATCATTCAGTTTTCACAAACCCATACATGGTTTCCGAATTAAAAGTGGCTTCAAATTACAACACATTGTACGCAGGATGGCATTAACGAATTTTCTCGGTAGCAAGAACTGTTTTCTTTGGTTGATAACTGATATTGAAAATTGACTGACGTTACATCTGCATTGTATAGAAACATAACTAAGGAGCAATATGATGAGCTATGCATTTCCTGTTGCTCTGTTCTTATTTTAAAGGACTTCAATCCGAAGGTCACCCGTCCCTGTATTTACTGTTGGTTTTACGCTTATAGCTCGTCTATTTCTCGACAGATCGTAGAGTTCGTCTCCAAAACCTCAGTTCTTTTTCATTTTTATTTACTTTGTTTGCGGAGACTACAAATCTTACAATTCATTCGTCTTCGAAACCACAGTTTAAGGTACGGTAATGTGTTCAATAGTGAAATATATGATAGTGAATGAGCTGATGACCACCTATGCATTCCCTATCACAGCCATCATTGTGATTGTACGATATGTGCATACGCCAAAAGATGCCCGGCGTTGAACATTTAATAAATACAAAGCCTTCAGAAAAAAATCAAGAATCAACTATAAGACAGTAAGAAAAAAAATAGAAAGTTTGTAAAAAAAACGCTGTCCCCTTTGTATAGTCCTACGTCACTCCAGTTATGTCCCCGACATTACCCACCCGTCCTTTTTTTCATTTTTTCAAAAATTAATGTTTAATTCTGCAAAAATGATTACAAATTTAATATTCAAAGTATTGCCCATCGCTTGTCACTACTTTTTCCCATCTTTCTGGTAAATCACGGATCCCTTTGCGGAAATAATAGGCCGGTTTGTCGGCTAACCACGAATCGATCCAATTTTTGACTTCATCAAAATTGGAGATATGCTGGTCATCCAGGCCATGTTGCATCGATCGAAAAAGGTAGTAATCGGACGTAGCAATGTTTGGAAAATACGGCGGGTGGGATAGGACCTCCCATTTCAGCGTTTCCAAATATGTTTTGACCGGTTTCGCGACATGCGGCCGACCATTGTCGTGGTGCAAAATAACTTTATCGTGTCTTTGCTCGTATTGTGGCCGTTTTTCCTTAAGTGCACGGCTCAAACGCATCAATTGTCGTCGGTAGAGGTCCCCTGTAATGGTTTCATTCGGTTTTAGCAGCTCATTGTACACCACACCCAGCTGGTCCCACCAAATAGACAGCATGACCTTCTGGCCGTGAATGTTCCGTTGATGTTGATGCATGGTCGGGGTATCCATACGTTGCCCGACCAGCCCAGAAGTTCCTTATTGGGTACGATGTCGTCGCTGCGCAGATCTATTTTTTATGTGTATTAAATTAGTGAATGGATGAAACAAATTCAATTGCAAACAAATCCCAATCTGTATTGGGAAAACGTTATCGCAGCAAATAGTTATCAACATTTTGCCTAATCATCAAACGATATGCGTAGAAGTTCAGTGAGCTGGCGACATGACCAGGCTCCATGGTTTTGAAGTTTGTGTTAGGGAAACATTCCATTTGCAGAAACACAAGCGAGTACAAAAGTATCCGCTACTTGTATCTATTTTGCCATGCCGATTTTCCCAGACTATATCGACTATTTAAAGCTCGAATCACCGAAATTTGCACAATGAGAATGATTTGCTACTCCCAAGCGTCATTATTAATGCAATTTCGCTGGTTCAGGTCAATCACGGAGAGCAGCTACGAATTGTACAGTCTACCCAAGTCTACCCAAGCTCAAGCTCAAGCTCATAAAGGGGGCCTTTGATTATGTTTCAATAGAGATTTTGTCGGACAAATTACGGCGACTGCGCCTCTATTGAATACGTTATATAACTTGCTTTGTGAGAAACATTTGAACTTTTCTCACGGAGATTCAGCAGTAAGTCGGGTCTCTTACATGAGCCTTCCCCAGAGCTCATGTTTAAGCTTCCTTTTGTGCAACTTCTACGTCAGCGACATTGACAATTGCCTTACACAAAATTACAGCATGAGACATCTTGCAAATGATAGAGGCGAATGAAATTATATTTTTAAAGCCTCCTTAATAAAAAAGACGGGTGGGTAATGTCGGGGACATAACCGGAGTGACGTAGGACTATACAAAGGGGACAGCTTTTGTTAAATATATATTTTAAATATATTGTTTTATTTTCTTCTCCTACGTGAATACCTACCTATCTACCTGAAAAATGGATTAGTTTACTGTTTACTCTTTATGAATATGTTGATGGTTCTGAAAAGAACCTTTGGTGTTGTGTTTTTGTTATCACTCGATATTCCCATCTTGTTCGGTTAAACCTTCCTGTTTAGCTATTGCGTTTGCCACTCGCCACAGCTTTCACAGTTGGAAAATTTCTTGCTATCCAGCTTGTGACATGTTGTTCAGTAAATTACATTTAATGCGACGTGCCGGAGAAACACTTTGCCACTCACTGAAACTAATTGTTGCCTTGATGAGCGCCGAACCGAAGCTACTCTGTTCTTTATGCGGGTTTTCTGATTGTCGTGAGCAGCTTTGCAAGCCAACTCGAGCACTCCGACGGCCGAAACTCTATAATCGCTGTTAGGTATACTGGTGCTCCGGCACCAATCCGTTCAGCCTAGTTACCCTTGCGGAGCAATCAGTGAATGCGACCAACAGGGAACTGGAGACCTGCACGGATCGAGTGAGACTTTGCCTTTCCCTTAACTTGTCCTCCTTTGTTACGACCACGATGCCGATGCCATACAACCACACGGGTTTACGGTTTGAAAGAAAATAAGATATTTTTTTGGGGTCCGCGTGTTTTATACTCTAGCGGTACACACTCACAGGATAGAGACAAATCGGCAGACTCAGCCAGAGGGGCGAGTCCAACGAGACGAACGAATGAGCGTTAAAAGGGAGCGATGGCAAAAAATACATTCATAGAGGCGAATGAACTGAAAAGTTTAAACCCTCTTAAAGCCAAAAAGAAGAAGTAGAAGAAAATACATTCATTACGATTTGTTCGCTCGTTGGATTCACATGCAGGCTAAAAAGGGTCCTTTTCAGGATCACAAAATTATCTTCAATCTAAAAAGTTTATTGTTTTGTTATCACTCGATATCCCCATCTTGTTCGGCTAAACCTTTCTGTTTAGCGATTGCATTTGCCACTCGCCACAGCTTTCACAGTTGGAAAATTTCTTCCCATCCAGCTTGTGACATATTTTACAGTAAATTACATTCAATGGCACGTCGCATTACCACCACTCAGTATCGGATTGGAGGTAATTTTAACCTGTAATTGAACATTTGCGATGACAGTGGTACAGTGTCAACTTTCAATGTGGGGTCATAATTTGGACCCCGAACTCTATGTTTACAAAAGTGTCCAACTAAATATGTCGCATTACATGTCCGTCCAATTAGTTAAATGTCGAGATAAGTGTAAATTACTGTACTTTCAATCTAGAAGCAATTTAAGAATTGGTGAAAATCAATAAGCTCAGAACAACTGCCAAATTCACATACTCATCATATCCTGGCAAACAAATTATGAAAAAATCAATTTGTGTTTTATTATTATTTTGGATATTGTTTTAGAAAGCATTGAACTGTATTTCCTAAACTCTTTTTTGGAAGGTTTAATGGCCCTGAAAAGCGCCTTGTTTTATGGAATGGTTCCAATTTAGAAAACTTAGTACTCGTGGTTTTGAAAAAAACCATTTCGAACGCCCTCGATGCCGCCTTGTTCTGGATTTGCCACCAAAGCAGTTTGTATAAAGAACAAACTTTTTTCTTTTGTTACCTGATGCCGTTTTGCGATTGCGTTTGCCACTCGCCACTCGCTGCAACTGCCTGTTGTCTTGATGTCCACCGAATCGAATGTGGTCTGTTCCGAATGCGGGTTTTCTTATTGTCGCGAGCAGCTTTACCAGCCAACTCGATCACTTCGACGGCCGAAACTATATAACGCCGGCTAGGTGGACTGCTGCACTGGTACTAACGTGCTCGGCCTAGCTACCCTTGCGGGGAACTCCAGATCAACACGGTTCGAGCGGGATTTTGCCTTTCCCTTCACTTTTCCTCCTTTACCATGTCCAGACATGGCTGCTTGGATTGGTTTGTTGATGTGTTGTGATGCGAACCGATGTGGTGTACGGTTTGAATGAGAATGATCGTTACGGCAGCGGAGCGGGGATTTTTAAGCTGACTGGCTGGCTCGAGAATTACGCATGTGTGAGACTGCGACCAATGTTTCGTTCATTTTTTTCTTCTTCCTTTCCAATCGTGCTTCATTCTATTTTGCTGCTGCTCTGGTTGCCCGTTTTGGTCGGTACGATTTGAGGAGCACAAAATGGACCAATCAAAAATGGGCACATAGTGTATTTTGACAATGCTTGATATTTCACAATTATTCAATTATTTATCTCCAGAAAAATGAAATGTTATTCGTTATGATAGATGCGTAGATATATTTCCTATCAATTGTTGCAAAAACCTTTGCGATCTATTGAGAAATGCTCGAGTTATAAGCGTTCCAAATCTTGCATTTTTTCCTACTTGTTCAGTGCCTAGATTTCCATTTCACCCCCTATATCTTCCGGTTAGACGTAGTCCTACGTCAAAAAAACCTGCATATGATGGAGTGGTGACAAAGAATAAACTTTCTCCGTACAATTACAGTAAAACCTGTTTAGTGCGATTTTCTGTTCTTGTGCGGTTTTTTTTGGCCGATTATTTTTGTGTGGTGTATGAAAAGAAGCATATTTGACGAAGTTATCGTGAAAAAGCATATTTGCGTCTCAATTATCCGCTTCTGAAATCATTCCTCTCCTCTCATCAAATGATCTGAGATTTTCTAAGTTTTTTCATGACATGATTCCTAACAGCAACACGTTTCGACATGCAACTAAAAGCACAAAACAGCCACGCGCAACCGAAAAGGCAAAGCGTCCCATCGCAAAGCAGGGAAACAAAAGGAAATTGAACGGTAAATGGCGTGGATTTGAGTTATTTTCTTGCGGTTTTATGCGGTCCTTATCTACCGCACAAAAAAAGTTTTTTTTTTCAAAATGTATACCGAACACGATTTTTTAAAGCTGCTGGTGAAGTTTTGCTCGATTTTTTTATGCGACTTTTTTGTGCTGTCCCTATTCCCCGCACAAAAAAAGGTTTGCTTGTACCGGCACTTGGTGGGGAGCTCATCCAGAAGATTTTATTATTCCAATTATTCATTCAGTGATGGAGTATGGTAGTTTCTGTTTTTAATTAGCTAGCAAAATACACATTTTTAAATTATTTGTCTTCGTATTGCTTTTTTTTTTATTAATTCGTTTATTTTTACAGGCTCAGTTACTTAAGTTTAAAGGAGCCGAATTCTGAAATATAATTTTAAAACTATATATATAAACAATTTTCTTACATCTATGGTTAGTAAGGTGGAAAACCGATTACTCGTGGTGTACTCGAGTTTAGGAGGGTGACATATTTTTAGGAGAAGGATGGGATATAAGGAAATTGTAACAATGTTGATGAACACTCATTTCATAAATCTATTCGTATATCTATAGTGTATTTACATTTCAACTTATTCTACTATTTATAGCAAGGGGACGAATTACCCGCAAAGGAAGGAAAGGAGGGTATAAGGATGTAGGGACAATCACACACGAAGATCTATAGCTTTAAGGAAAACATATATATGGGACATGTAATCAAGGTCTAACCGAGCCAACACATCTCTCACCGGCACATTGGGGTCCTCGGGCCCGAATGGAGTTTTCTAAATTCGATCTGGCGACCAGATATACCTCGCACGACCAAACAATGTGCTCGATGTCGTGATAACCTTGGCCACAAACGCAGAGATTGCTGCTGGCAAGATTGAAACGAAAGAGTAGTGCATCTAACGATCAGTGATTGGACATGAGTCGGGAGAAGGTGCGAATAAAGTCTCGACTCAATTTCAGACTTTTGAACCACGGTTTGAGGCTAACCTTAGGGATAATCGAGTGAAACCACCGGCCCAATTCATCTTCATTCCACTTGCGTTGCCAGTTAGCGATGGTATTTTTGCGGACTAAAGAATAAAATTCATTGAAGGCGATTTGACACTGATAAATATCGCCTTCAATTGCACCTACCTTTGCTAATGAGTCAGCCCTCTCATTACCCGGAATGGAGCAATGTGAAGGGACCCAGATAAAGGTAATGACATAACAGCGTCTGGATAAAGCACTCAAAATTTCTCGTATTCTCTCAAGGAAGTACGGCAAGTGCTTTACCGGCCTCACTGAACGGATAGCTTCGACAGAGCTAAGACTATCCGTTACAATGTAATAGTGTTCAACAGGTCGTGAGGCGACGCTGTCCAGCGCCCAATGAATTGCTGCCAATTCAGCAATATACACTGAGCAAGGATTCTGAAGACTGTGGGAGGTGCTAAAAAATTCGTTGAACACTCCAAATCCTGTGGACTCGTTTATAGTGGACCCATCAGTAAAGTACATATTATCACAATTGATACCCCCATACTTTTCATCGAAGATCGTTGGAACGATCCTCGATCGTTGATAATCTGAATATCCATGGATATCTTGCTTCATGGACAGATCAAAATGCACAGAGGAATTGATGTAGTCAGGGAAACAAACACGGTTGGGAATATACGAAGAAGGATCAACCTGCTTGGAGATGAATTCATGATATGAACTCATGAATCCGGAGTGAAAATTTAGCTCGATCAGCTGCTCAAAATTTCCGATCACCAATGGGTTCATAACATTACACCGGATGAAGAACCGAAGAGATAATAAATTGAAGCGATCTTTTAGTGGGAGTAGGCCTGCCAAAACCTCGAGACTCATGGTATGCGTTGAGGGCATACATCCCAACGCGATACGGAGACAAAGATACTGAATTCGCTCGAGTTTAATGAGGTGTGTTTTGGCAGCTGATTGAAAACAGAAACTGCCATACTCCATCACTGAGAGAATAGTTGTTCGATACAACATTATAAGATCTTCTGGGTGGGCTCCCCACCAGGTGCCGGTAATTGTACGGAGAAAGTTTATTCTTTGTTGGCATTTTTTACTCAGATACCTAATATGGGCCCCAAGTACATTTGGAGTCGAACCAGACCCCAAGATACTTGAATGACATAGCATGAGTGATCGGTTTACCCAAAAGTTGAAGCTTTGGTTTTGCTGGTCTATGCTTCCTAGAAAAAACCACCATCTCTGTTTTCTCCGTGGAGAATTCGATCCCTAGCCCAATGGCCCAGGTTGAAAAATTGTTCAAAGTATTTTGTAAGGGTCCTTGCAGGTCGGATTCGTTTGATCCTACGACAGACACCACTCCATCATCTGCAAGTTGTCTTAGGCTGCAATTTTGTGTAAGACAATTGTCGATGTCGCTTACATAGAAGTTGTACAAAAGGGGGCTTAAACATGAGCCCTGGGGGAGGCCCATGTAAGAGACCCGACTTACTGCCGAATCTCCGTGAGAAAAGTTCAAAAGTTATATAACATATTATTCAATAGAGGCGGCAGACCTCAAGAGTGTAATTTGTCCGACAAAACCTCTATTGAAACAGATTCGAAGGCCCCCTTCATGTCCAAGAATACTGAAGCCATTTGTTTTTTTTCGGCGTAAGCCATTTGAATTTCTGAAGAAAGCAACGCAAGACAATCATTCGTCCCCTTGCCCCTGCGGAACCCATATTGTGTATCTGAGAGAACCCATATTGCGTTTCAACCCATCGATCAAGGCGAAACAAGATAATTTTCTCCAACAATTTCCGTATACAAGACAGCATTGCTATTGGGCGGTACGAATTGAAGTCGGACGCGGGTTTTCCGGGTTTTTGAATAGCTATAACTCGTACTTGTCTCCAATCATCTGGAACAATATAATTCTCCAGAAACCGATTGAATAAATTCAACAAGCGATGTTTCGCCACATCAGGGAGGTTTTTCAGCAAATTGAACTTAATTCTATCCGATCCCGGAGCAGAATTGTTACATGAAAGCAGAGCAAGAAAGAATTCTACCATCGAAAACTCGGAATCAAGATCGCACCTACCTTGTGGTATATCTCGAACAATTTTTTGCATAGAAGCGGAATCAGGACAAACCTTCCGTGCAAAATTAAAAATCCATCGATGTGAATATTCTTCGCTTTCATTCGTTGAAGAGCGATTTCTCATGTTTCGAGCCACTTTCCATAATTTTTTCATTGACGTTTCTCGTGACAAACCTCCCACGAAATTTCGCCAATAAGCACGTTTTTCCCTTTGATTGAGTTTTTAAATTGATCTTCAAGGGCTAAATACGTTTGAAAATTTTCAGGGGTTCCACGTTTCCGAAAAGCTTTAAATGCATTCGATTTTTCTACATAAAGCTTGGAACATTGGCTATCCCACCATGGATTGGGAGGCCTTCGACGAATAGTGGAGCCTGGGATGGGTTTCGTTTGAGCGCGAACCGCGCTGTCATAGATCAAACGAGAAAGGAAGTTATACTCCTCCAATGGAGGTAAACCATCTCTGGAATTGATGGCTAGAGCAATCGCGTCCGCATATTTTTTCCAGTCAATGTGTCTTGTGAGGTCATATGCCATGTTTATAGATTCAGAAAAATTCGACCCAATGGTGATGGAAATTTTGATTGGCAAGTGATCACTACCGTTGGGGTCCTGGATTACATTCCACTTGCAATCTAACGATAGTGAATTCGAGCAAAGCGAGAGGTCAAGAGCACTTGGGTTAGCAGGAGGTTTAGGTACACGTGTTGTTTCCCCAGTGTTCAAAACGGTCATATTGAAGCTGTTACAAAGGTCATATATCAACAATGAACGATTGTCGTCGTACTGTTCCCCCCAGGCAGTTCCGTGAGAGTTGAAGTCTCCCAAGATCAATCGTGGCTCAGGAAGGAGTGAGCACATGTCATCAAGTTGTTTGCGGCTAACCGCAGCTCTCGGAGGCCAATACAAGCTGACAACACAGAGGTCTTTGCCTCTGATGTTTGCATGACAAGCAACAGCTTCGGTCCCTCCAATAGGTGGAAGGTCAATTCTAAAAAATGAGTGGCACTTATTGATCCCCAAAAGCACCCCTCCGTATCTATCATCACGGTCCAAGTGTATAATATTAAAATCGTGGAAAGAGATATCATCTCGCGAAGAAAGCCATGTTTCGGACAGAGCAAAAACATCACAATGGAAGTTATGAATTAAAAATTTTAATGTATCCAATTTAGGGATAAGACTACGACAATTCCACTGTAAAACAGTGATATCTCCGACCTCTCTATTTGAATTAGACATCAAGAGAGATAATCATTGCAAGGAGGGGCCATGTTTGCATCAATTGTTGCAAAATTGTCTTTAATACTGGAAGCATTGAGATGACAATGGTTCTGATGGAGTCGGAAACATTAAAACACTTGAAGATTTGATCCAAAAAGTCAGACAACTTTATAAATCCCGATTGGGAAGTTGAACTGGACGGAAAAATAGGGACAGTTGGAGTTTTTGATGTCCCCTCGAGTGCTGGGTCGTTCGAAGATGAAATATTCCCACGGAAGCCAGGAGGAACCTGGTTTTGCTTGTCCGCTGCACTCCATTTTTTAGGCAAGCTTACAGAGAATATAACCGTGGGGACTTGTTCTTGAACTTTGGGAGTGGTCACATTTTTGCGCTGGGGATTCCCTTTGAAAATAAACGGTGTGCCCCCGCTAGCTGTGTCCGCTTCCATTTCATCAACTGGCAACGTGGAAAAGGTATTGTGTGTTGAGATTGGTTGTTCTTGTTGTTGGGTCAGTGGCAAAGCGCCCTTCAAAATTTCCGCAAATGTGCGCTTCGAGCGTTCCTTTAAAGAGCGCTTCTGTTTCTCCCAGCGACTCTTGTAATTTTCACAAACTGAGAGCTCGTGTGAGGATCCCCCGCAATATGGACATATATGCTCAGTCGCACTGCAGGATTTCCCCTCATGTTGCTCTCCGCAAGTGGCACAGCGCTCCTTGTTGACACAATAATCCGAAGTGTGACCAGGGAGGGCGGCACCAGCAAAGGTGACTCGAAACGAGTCGGACGGCGTAAATTTAGTTTGGTCCCCATCATGGGAAAGTTTCCCGAGTTGGCGACAGTCCAAGATTTTCACTTCCATTGAGGGGAGCTTCTTGAACTTGCCTTTTCCTTCTGCTTTTATTTGTTCGCTCGTCAGACCCGTTTCAGTTATCACCCCCTTAATTTCTACGTTATGGGAGGGTATAAATGTTCGATATTCGAGAGTGAAATGTTGATCAGCAACAATCTCGTTTGTGTGTTTCCGGTCATTCACGACAACTCGCAATTTGTTCGGTCTAACCCTACGAATTTCAGATACAGAAGTGTATCTGGCCATATCTTTCATGATCTGAATCACGTTAAGGTTTTTTCCTTTCGGTTTTGGCCGGAGAAAAACAACCCAAGGGCCAGTTCCAGGTGCATCTTCTGGATAAACTCTGACACGTGGAGCGGAGACAACAGAGGGGGAAGCGAAATCGATGATGGGAGAGGGGGAGTGGAAGTAACAGTGGGTTGAGAAGGGAGGCTTGCTTTTCTTAGAGGGGGGCTTGGTAGGATGAGCGGATTCGTCCCCAGAAGAACTATCTTCCTTATGAGGGACTCGTTTATGTTTTTTCCCAGATCTTGTATGAGATTCATTATCGGAGATCTCCATCTCTGGAGATCCTCCACTATTCTCCATTTTACAAAAATTTCTGTCTTATTTCTAATTTATTATTGATTTTAACAATAATCTTAAAAAAAATAGCAAAAAAAAATTTGATAATAATATTAAACAATGAACAAATGAATTGAATAATAATATTAATAATAAATATGTGTACCTTAATATATAAGTTGTTCCAATAATGCGCTCTACTGCCCTAATCAGGGAGAGACAGAGGCTACGCGCTACGGAGACAACACAATAGCGCAAGAATAGCTTACGCAGCCACGTGATGATGAATCCCGTTTGCGACAGTCACGCGATGGCGATCCCGTTATGCCGAATCAGTTCAACAGCCGCAATCCGGCTCGCTGCAAGAGCGCTGCTTCCTTTGTACCTTCGTTCCACTTCACAAAAGGTCAGGTCGGAAGCGGACAGCAATGACCTTCACTCGTACCAATAGCACAATAGCAAAAGTGGCAACGCACAATACCGACACTGAACTTTACTCGTCAAGAGTTAGATAGCGAATGATCGTATTGCTTTGGAATGTATGCCCTCAACGCACACCATGCGTCTCGAGGTTTTGGCAGGCATACTCCCACTAAAAGATCGCTTGAACTTATTATCTCTTCGGTTCCTCATCCGGTGTAAGGTTATGAACTCGCTATGAACTTATGTGATCGGAAATTTTGAGCAGCTGATCGAGCTAAATTTTCACTCTGGATTCATGAGTTCATATGATGAATTCATTTCCATGCAGGTTGATCCTTCTTCGTATATTCCCAACCGTGTTTGTTTTCCTGACTACATCAATTCCTATGTGCATTTTGATCGGTCCATGAAGCAGAATATACATGGATTTCCAGATTTTCATAGATCGGGGGATCGTTCCAACGATCTTCGATGCAAAGTATGGGCGTATCAATTGTAATATGTACTTCACTGATGGGTCCGCAGGGCTGATAGTGTTCAGTATACTGGGTGCTGGACAGCGTCGTCTCACGACCTGTTGAAAACCATTCATCGTACTTCCTTGAAAGAATACGAGAAGTTTTGAGTGCTCTATCCAGGGATCGGAACACTCGCATCGATTTCCACTCAGACTGCTACTCGTCTGCTATCGTTTACCCGCTCGGCGTTATTTTGTTCCTTCATGTGTGACTGTCGATCGCCCCACATTGCCCTCAGCGAAAGCTAAGTGAGCGAGTAGGATGAGGTGCTCCCATATTTTCCCTTCCTCACTCGCTCTGATGCATAGCGTGATCTAGTCCGTCAGACACTCGTTCGCATCCGAGGCAATAAAAATTTGGATCGCTCGGCAAAACGAGTGGGCATGATTATTTGCGATCGTGAGTTTGACCGAGTGATATTCGGGTAGTTCACAGAGAGGCAAACGATTAGTTCGCATTGAGCAGCCAGTGCAGGATACTAGATGCATACAAGGGGAACGCAAATGAATGCCGTCCGCGATAGACGGGAAATTTAAATGCATTACTGAGTTGTTATAGGGCTGTGGGAAAACTTATTACTCATTAAATTTTTAAAAAGTTGCATTAAAAAGATTAATTGGTTTTATTCATATCATGAAATTGTACAACTTCAATTCATAATATGGTTTCAATTTGGCCTTGATATGTTCTGGATGCGAGCTATTTTTGATTTCAGGAGACGATGGTTAATTGAATAAGGCACGCTGCTGAATGATGCTTGTTGTTGGTTTACGTCATGTTAAATCCTGGGCTTGTCGTGTGTTATGGGGTGACTTGCTCTAAAGTATTGTCAAATTATTAAGAGTATAGTAAATAAGTTTTCGGCATACATTATCATGCCGGGGGTTCGGGTTCGATTTCCGTTCTGGCCGGGGGATTGTTCGATTGTTCGTGAAAGGAATTTATTTCGTAAGTGTAAGGTCAGTGTTATTCGGCATAGAAATCTCAACTAAATACCAATGAAATGACGCAATTATACTGCGTGAAAATGCGTATACTTTTAAAACGTTATTGCCATTTAAGAAGTTTCAGAGAGTTTCAAATTAACGCAACCCAAAGATTTGCAATACCGTAATGCTTTTGAATCTGGACGGCTTTTTTATCCGGGAAATAAACGAAATGTGCTGTATTCTGCCAATTAGAGTGTTATCCGTAGCCGATTGTTACCTGTTCTCGGCGTTTAGCGGTAAAAATAAAAGGTATAGATAAAAGTATTGGAACTTTTGATTATCTGGAGTATTTTTTAAACTCCGTTTAATCGAATCATAAAAAAAATATTTTCCCGGAAAAAAATTACAAATAATATACAAATCATAGCACTGATTTATTTGTATAATGCGTAACCAGAAGTTGAGAGGAGCCCCCTGGGAGTAACGTTTTGAAAATCGAAAAAAATATTCATTGCCCATGGACCAACATATTATTCAATTGGTCGAGTCCAACTACATGCAAAAACACATGCGTGAGCATCTTGAACGCCAAGGAGAGTTCGATGACATGGTTATGGGAATCAACATTAACGATGCTACGTTTTGAGTAGCCGAGGCTTGAGACTAGGTACCGGGTGATTCCATTGTGAAGTCATGGAACATGCATATATCCCGTTGTCGGTTGTAAGAGAACGCATATTTTCAATTCAGCAGAAATAGATGGACCAAGTCAATACCGTGCACGGCGAGGACGTGGAGATTGAGGCTCCGAATGACGATGGCATAGTCAACATTGTTTTGCATCCAAACACATCTTTCTACGATGATGAAAATTCAATTTCGACTGCCGATGAAGCGAATAATTCATCAATTCTAGAACCACAAATGTGTTTCAAATGAAACAGCCTTATGTGGAATCGATAAAGTTATCACTTAGACTGAAGAAAACGGATTGCCATTGGAAAGACAATTGCGAGAATTACGTAGAAATATTTGAGTGAAAATCATCCATTCACAAAATGTTAGCTTGCGGCATATTATGTATATTAGAGTGCCAATGAGTGAAAAATGTGACTTTCGAATTTTCGAATGGCACTTTCTGCAAAATGTTGATTTCGGCGAAAAAATACCCTATGCAAAATTTTAGCTCAATCTTACTTTATTTACTAGCGTGCCAGGACGTAAAAGTTTGATTTTTTTGAAAACCGTAAAATCACCCAAGGGATATTATCAAAAATCGTGGCAGGAACTTAGATGACCAAAAAATTTTTTCGAGATGACAGAAGAGCTCGACGGTTCATGCAATTTGAAGACATTAGGCATCAAACGATGTTTTTTCCTAAACTCCGATTTCATGTACTCCCGCCTTGAGTGTTTTTACAGTTTTCGAAAGATCAAACTTTGACGTCCTACGACACAGAAATAATCTGAAAAATTGTATAGGGTAAATGATCTTGGTTTGTCCAGTCGAAAATATGATCATGGTTTGCCCACTTTTTTGAATGCTCTAATTCAGCGCTCCTGTGTCAAATAATGCTTCGAAACATATAAATGAAATTGCCTTTTACATGATTTTTAGTAGTTTGATAGTATATTTTTACGAAATCACATGTTTTAAAGGATTATAAAATACACCTTCTATTTGTGTCAATGCGCCCCTCATTCGAGCTAACTTTTAATCGATCACCAGATGATTTTTTGGCACGTAATCAGACCTTTTCTGGATTACAACACTTATAAATATTGTAAACATCATGCTTGCTCACCATTTGTATCGGATTTTCATAGCTAAACCATTAAATTAACGCATTTTGATGAACTCAATTCTGATCATGAGTTGTCCAATTCAATAATGTTGTTTTGTCCACATGATTTCTATGGCAACCGCTTGGCGCGCTGCAGTTTGTTTATGTTTGTTTATGGTGTGCTTCGCGCATAACAGAAGTATGGTTTTTCTGTGTTGATTGTGTTGAGGTGAACACTTTTAAAATGCCCAAGAAAAGGCAATATTCTGAAGAAAGCCTAAATTATGAATGAATCAATATGATGACAGTAAACTCAAGCAATGATAAATGCAACATCTAATTGTGAATTCGAATGTTTTCATTCAAAAATGGAGATTTCTAAAACCGGACAAACCATGATCATTTTTTTGGGCAAACCATGATCAGAGGTGGTCAAACCATGATCATAATTCTTCTTTAAGGAAAATCGTTAAAAAGCATAAAAATTTGAATAATTTCAACACCTTATGGTAGTATTAGCAACTAGAGACTTGGGGCTTTTCAACAAACCCAAACTCGTATCGATTATGTGTGATTTTCATGAAGAAAAATCGATTTGCATTTACTAGTTGCGTAAAAACACCCCAAATTGGACAAACCAAGATCATTTACCCTAGTGTATTTTTTCGCGGAAATCAACGTTTTCCAGGGAGTCCCTTTCATAAATTTGAGATGATCATTTTCATTGACACTCTAATGCACCTTGTTAGTTACTCATGGATTTGTTCTTAACCTGAAATAAATAATAATTTGCCAAACAAGTTCTGTAAAATTTATGCTGCCATAATATCGGAACATATGAAGATTACTAAATAGACATCTTTTAAGAATCCAAAAAATCATCTTGAACAATCCTAGCGGATTCAAAGGTATATCACTTATTTTGTATTCTTTGTAACAATCTCAACACTCCTATCCTAACTTTTCCATTTCCTTACTACGTCCATGCTTATTCGAATGATCATATCATATATGAATATTGAATTGATATTTTCATTTGAATTTGTGATTTTTAACACTACATTGCCTAAGCAAGTCATTTTGAGTGCTTTTCAATTTCAATTAGAAAAAAAAATGATGAGATATTATGACACATTTTTTAAAAAAGCTGTGACTTTTTTACAACTTATTAATACGTTTATGAATAAGTTATACAAAAAGCCACAGCTTTTTAAGCAATTGTATCATAATGTGTCATCATTATTTTTCTAATTGAAATTGAAAAGCAGTCAAAATGACTTCCTTGGGCAATCTACCGATAAGCAAAAAGTGCACTGTGGATAGTGAGGCGATAGACTCATCTTTTGGTGTATGTAAGCCTGTTGCGTTCAGTGTTACCCCCACTTAATGGCCTACCCTTGCATTCGCGCTGCACTTGCGTCTGGAAATTTCTAGTGCGTTTGCTAGCATCCGCTGTCACCAACACATACACAAGAGGAGCAAAATGTGCAAGTTTCCCCCTCCCATGTTAGAATAAAATCAGTTCTAGTTCGATCACCGCACAACGAAGGTTAGGTTTATTTTTACTATTCCCGAACAGTGCAAGCACGTTTGTACTAGTTCAAATTTGGTTTGGTTTGGTGAAAAATTGTCCCGCTTGGATCCCCCCCAGTCACAACATTGGTGCCGTGACCAGGACCCAAGCATATTGGCCCCGAAAGTGTTTCGAAAAATAGACTATAAATCTGGAAAATTCCAGATCCTGTTTGGTAAGATTTACGTATTTTAGAAAATACAAGGCCTGTTGCGAATAGGTACCAGGTGAGTACCATTCAAATAAAATTACTGTCGGTTTTTTGGTGCTCCCGGAATCTTTTTCGACCCCACAGCGTCACATCGGCTGCATCGTTCGTCATCGGGTGCACATCATGGCGGAGCGGAAGGAGAAGAAAATGCGAAAAATTGAAGCTGCAAGGAGAAATGTCATGGCCGCAGTGGTTCGCATCGAGGATTTCGTGATGAATTATGATCCTCAGCATCATTTTGGTGAAGTGAAGCTTCGATTGGACCGATTGGAGCATTACATGGAGACTTTCGAAACGCTTGAAATCGAATTTGCAGAATGAATTGACGCGGATGAATTCGTCAATATTAATTTGGACATGCGTGCGAAATTCGAGGAGCAATACTTTCGCACCAAAGCAGCTTTAATGGGGAAATTGCCAGTGGTAACCGAGCAATCCTCTTCCAGTTCACGCCCTAGCACACAATCTGGTTTGACTGGAATCAAATTACCAACCATAAAGTTGCCAGAGTTCAATGGAAAATTTGACGACTGGCTATCATTCCACGACACATTTCAAGCGCTCATTCACACATCCACGGAGCTAACATCGGTGCAAAAACTGCATTATCTTCGCGCAGCTCTCGGAGAGGAACCAGCGAAACTTATAGAGACGCTCTCCGTCACCGCAGATAATTACGTCATTGCATGGGAACTTCTCTGTAGCCGATATTCAAATAAATACATCCTTCGTAAAAAACACATTCAGGCACTATTCGAGTGCCCTCGCGTTAAGAAAGAGTCAGCAGCTGATCTTCGCGTGCTTTTGGATTGTTTCGAACGGCACATCAAAGTCTTGCAGCAGCTCGGTGAACCTGTTCAACATTGGAGCTCTATGCTGGTGGAGCTGATGAATTCCCGTTTAGATGGTATCACACTAAAGGCTTAGGAAGATTTCGCTTCTATGGAGGAAAACCATACGTACACGAAAATGGTGGAATTCTTACAGCGCAGAGCAACAGTCTTAGAATCACTATCGACGAATTATCAGCATCCCTCCTTCGACAAACATCAGCAACCGACGAAGAAGCCTGCACAATCACGGACAGTTTTTCATGCGACTACTGAAAAAACTTATCCTGAATGTATTGCTTGCTCTCAAAAGCACTCCCTATTAAAATGCATCATCTTCGACAAGATGCCACTAAAGGACAAACTGGAATTGGTAAACACAAAAAAGGTGTGTAGCAACTGCTTCGGGAGCGATCACTTTGCACGTCGCTGCCAGTCGAAATACAGCTGCAGAGTATGCAACAAACGTCACCACACATTGGTACATCCTGGATTTGCGCCTTCATTCCACAGCCAGCAGGTAAATTCGAATTCTTCGCCCAATGAAAATTCATTCAGTGTGATTCCAACAAATTGTTCGGTTGCCATGTTTCCACGTGAAAACTTTGAAGTGCCTATGTTTCAAGTGAATGCTGCTACACGGAATGCCACCGTATTTCTCTCCACTGTGGTTGTTATTGTGGTGGATACTTTTGGCAAGGAGCATCTTGCACGGGCTTTGTTAGATTGTGCATCACAAGCCAATTCAATGAGCGAGAAACTACGTCAAACCCTGCGCCTGGCGGGGAAGAAGGTCAACATAGAAATCTGCGGTGTTGATAAAGCTACTACGCGTGTGAAGCATTCTGTTAGCACGGATGTGCGCTCTCGAGTACATGAGGTGTCATTGTCAATCGATTTTTTGGTGGTGAACAAGGTAACAAGAAATCTCCCGTCTGCAACTGTTTCCATCGATCATTGGGAAATTCCGAGGAATCTGGAATTGGCTGATCCTGATTTTAATCGAAGTTGCGAAGTTGACATAATAATAGGAGCGGAACACTACTATAATTTTTTAAAGAATGGACGAATTAATCTTGGGGATAAACTACCATCGCTTATCGAAAGTGATTTTGGTTGGGTAGTTTCTGGCATGGCGGACATCGACACATCTAATCCGAGTGTCATCTGCTCTGCTACAACCATGGAATCCCTAGATGAAAAACTGGAACGATTTTTGGCTAATCGAAGACGTTCATAGCCCTCGACCATCACGAAATAATCAACAGTGTGAGGAATTTTATCAAACTTCAAATTCCCGGAACAGTGAAGGACGCTATATCGTCCGTTATCCGAAGCACGAGGAATTTCAACAAATGTTTGGTGAGTCTAAATTCAGTGCTCTTCGACATTTCGAGTCACTAGAAAAGAAATTGGAGAAAAATCCCGATCTGCGTTTGCAGTATAATGCTTTCATGCAGGAGTACATATCGTAAGGGCATATGCAAGCAGTTGAAGAGACGGTTGATGACGCTAGAGCTACTTATTATTTGCCACACCACCCTGTTTTCAACGATAAAAGCAGCACTACAAAGGTCCGTGTTGTTTTCGATGGTTCGGCAAAAATGAGCAGTGGACACTCCTTGAATGATACCCTCCTCGTTGGCCCAGTAATTCAGGATGAGCTCTTAGATATTATACTTCGATTCCGGAAATATCCCGTGGCGTTGGTGGCGGACATCGAGAAGATGTACCGCCAAATACTCATTTCACCTGACGAACGCTGTTTGCAACGTATCCTTTGGCGCTTCGATTCTTCTGAACCTGTTAGGACATACGAATTAAACACAGTTACATGTGGTATTTCATCATCTTCGTTTTTGGAAACCAGAACGCTACATCAGCTGGCCGAGGATGAGGGAAAGGAGTACCCCCTCGGTAGCCTCGCAATTTGTAATGATTTCTACGTGGATGACTTCATTCGAGGAGAAGATTCGGTAGAACGGGCGATTCAACTACGTCACGAGTTGGATGAAATCATGACAAAGGGAGGATTTCGCTTGCATAAATGGTGTTCGAATTCAACTGATGTTTTAGCCGGTCTACCCGCAGAACTACTTGCAACACAAGCGCTGTTGAAATTCGATCCTGAAAAAACGATTAAAACGTTAGGTATTTGCTGGGAGCCTGCCACAGATCGCTTCCGCTACGACATAAATTTGGAGACAGGTATCAAACCAACGACGAAACGGAATATTCTTTCGCGAATAGATCAGTTGTATGATCCACTCGGACTGATAGCACCGGTTGTAATATTAGCCAAGGTAATGATGCAACAAATATGGAGCATGTCCCTGGATTGGGATGACCCGGTCCCAAATGAAATTGAGCAAAGGTGGCTGGTATTTTGTGAACAACTTTGAAGTCTTGTTACGTTGCGCATCGATCGATTCACTTTCATTCACGGATTCATCGGCGTAGAGTTACACTGCTTTTCTGACGCCTCGGAAGCAGCCTTTGGAGTCTGTATCTACGCCCGATCAGAGACTCCAGATGGGAAAGTTAAAATTAGTTTGCTTGCTTCAAAATCGCGCGTAGCTCCTCTGAAGCGTATAACACTACCCAGATTGGAATTATGTGGTGCTCTACTGGCTGCTCGTTTATATGAAAGAATAGCTGCAGCAATTAACATGGTTTTCACTTCCACTGTATTCTGGTCCGACTCCACAGTGGTTTTGGAATGGTTGAAGTCCTCTCCCCACAATTGGAAAACTTTCGTAGCAAACCGGACATCGGAAATACAATCGATAACCCATGGATGAAGGTGGCTGCATGTTGCTGGAACTGATAATCCTGCAGATATGGTTTCCCGCGGAGTATCTCCCAGAGATTTAGTTACGAACGAGAGGTGGTTTCATGGACCCAAATGGTTGGCGGTAGGAAGAGAGTGTTGGCCGATGCAAAGTGTTGCCAGACCAAAAGACGAGATCCTCGAACGGAAACGGATTGTTCTTGCCATTGAAGCAACATCTCCAAAGATAAATGAAATATTCACTCGCTCTTCGTGCTGTCACAAGCTTATAACCATCACGGCCTATTGCCTTAGATTTTTGCACAATACTCGAACCAAAACTGGGCGAATTTACTTTAGAGTTCCCTTAGTGAAGGAGCTAACTGGCGCTAGGACAGCATTAGTGAAATTAGTCCAAGCTAAATATTTTAGAGATGATTTGAAAGAACTGCAAAAATCCGCTATAGTATCCAGGAAATCGAATCTGAAACTGCTGAATCCTTTCATCGACTATGAAGGTGTAATTCGCGTGGGTGGCCGGTTGAGGCTGTCAGACGAGTTATATTCAACCAAACATCCGATGTTGTTGCCCGAGTTTCATCCTTTCAGCAAGCTGCTTATCCTCTCTTATCATCGGTCTCTCATGCATGGAGGAACGAATCTAACTCTCGCAGTAATTCGGGATCATTTCTGGCTCGTCCACGGAAGACGTGCTGTGCAATCCATCATAAGGAAATGTCACAGTTGTGCTCGTGTGGATCCAAAACCATTTCAGCAACCAACTGGACAACTTCCACGCTCTCGTGTTATTCCCAGTCGACCGTTTTCTAGTACGGGTATAGATTACTGTGGCCCAGTATACATTCGTTCAACTCAACGCAAGACAACCCCTACGAAGCCTTATATAGCAATATTCGTGTGCTTTAGTACCAAGGCAGTACATATCGAGCTTGTCGGTGATCTGACAACACCGGCATTCATATCCGCTCTACGTCGCTTTGTGGCGCGACGTGGAAAACCAGAACACATTTATTCGGACAACGCAAAAACGTTTATCGGTGCAAATAATGAACTCAATCGATTGTATCGTATGCTGCAACCTGGTCCCGATTCTGAATTGATTGCTGCTAGTACTGCCAGAATGGATATTCAATGGCATCTTATTCCCCCTAAGTCGCCCAACTTCGGTGGACTCTGGGAAGCTGCTGTGAAAGTGGCGAAGAAACATCTTGTTCGTCAAATTGGGAACGCATCACTAACGTACGAAGATATGGCCACTGTACTGACCCAAATAGAAGGGTGCATGAACTTTCGCCCACTAATAGCGCTTACAGATGATCCCAATGATTCGTCGGTACTGACTCCTTCGCATTTTTTGCTTGGATACTCTCCACAATCAGTACCGGACCCCGACGTAAGGAATGTACCTGTAAATCGGCTTGATAGGTACCAGCGAATTCAAGAGAAGGTGCAGCATTTCTGGCATAGATGGAGGTCAGAATATCTACGACAACTAAATCACTTGACATGTGTTAACCCAAAGCAGAGTTCCATCAAAATTGGCAGTATTGTCATCTTGAAGGACGAACTGCCGCCCCCATTGATATGGCCACTGGCGCGAGTGCTAGAAATCCACCCAGGGAAAGACGGTGTAACCCGTGTTGCTACTCTACGCACTACTAGTGGAATCTTCAAGCGAGCAGTATCGAAAATCTGCCCACTGCCATCGTGCGAAGAAGATGATGATGTTGACTACCTGCAGCAACAGGACCCTCCTGGAGATCAATGACCCTGAACCAGCCAATAAATCAACAAAGAAGAACTACACAAACTATATACTACGCAATTATATTATGCACTCCACTTGTTTACCACTCCGAATGTTATTTCAGAATGCATCGAAATGTTTGTTCTTCGTAACAAATCAATTTGATGAACGTCCTTTTACGTTTGATATGATGCCTAGGACTACCAAAATATGTGAACGGAAAAATTGTTTGACAATCACTGTATTTTACATTTCCCCCTGAAATTATTGCACATCTTGTGTTTACGTAGTTCTCGAATCGCAAAAGTTCATCCACCTCTAGTACCTGAAATGACAATTTTCCCAGGCTTCTCGATTTAAAAGTACGTTTTAAGGAAACTTATTCCGTTCTGTACAACGACAAGCGAGTGCAAAACACCAAATAAAAAATACCCGACTTGCATGTATTTGCAAAGCGGATTCTCCAGGTACATTAATTTAGAAGTCCATGTTAGGGAAACACAGCTCAGTAGGAAAAAATACTCCCGGCTTGCAGTTTTGACAAAGCGTGTTAGGGAAACCGTAAATCGGGCCAATCAAAACTTGGCAGTTAGGGTGTTTGGATAACGCTTGAAATTTTACAGTTATAGACGCGTAGAAATATTTCCTATCAATTGATGATTCTTGATGAATCTTTCCGATCTGTCAAGAAATGTTCGAGTTATAAGCATTCGAAATACGGGTAGGGTTAGCACACAAATCGGCAGAACAAATGTATGGAAAAAAAAGAAAGTTCCAGTTTTCATGAATTTAAACCGTTTAGAGATTAGCGAATTGTAATGTATAGAATATCAAACAAATCTTAGAGAATTTCCGATTCGATTGGTATGCAAATCATGAGAATTCGTTCACAGTGAAAATAGTTATTAACGTTAACTTTATTTCATAAAAACGTGACCTGTTTTCTGATTTGGCACCCTTCCTGAAAGACGTAGTTCTACGTCAAAACCTTCATCCATCTATTGGTGTAGCTTTCTTTTTTTCTATTATTTAACTCATTACCGGCAAGCTTTTCTTACAAACGAAAACTATTGCTGTTATTGACGAAGAAATTTCCAAAAATTCAATATATTCCACTGAATAGCAACCTCGTAGCCCGTAATGCCATTGTGTTTTCGTAGCGCATTGTGTTTTCGCAGCGCATTTGTACTTTGAATATTTTAAAAAATGTTCCCTTTTTTCGGGAAATATATAATCGGAGAGAAATAATTATTTTGCATTGACTTTTCCCCAGCGCCAACAATAAAAATGAGATGCCCACTGGATCCGACGGGGGAATATTCACACCAGCAATCTTTTTAAAATCATCGTTACATGCCCCGATGATTTTTTTATGTAGGATTACGTCTTTCGGGAACATATTGGGGTACAAATTGAAAATCGAAAATCGAGCACATCGTGAAAATTGTCCAATTTCAAACGTTTATTGCTCAGTCATTTCATGACGGATTGATGAAATTTTTGCGTCAATCGATTTCCGCACTCCATAACAATTTTTTATATTGAAAAAAATTATATATGTCATGAAACTAACTATCGAACAGTTGAAAGATCTTAACCCCTATCCTAACGGCAATACCCACTTCTGATTGGTCGAAATTGACGACACGTACGACGGGTCCCTAACAGAGACATCAAAACCATGCTACCTGGGGGAAATCGGCTTTGCAAATACTTGAAAGTAGGGGGAGCTTTTGTTCATATCGAAATGTGTTCCCTAACAGAGATATCAAAACCAAGCTGCCTGGGGGAAATCGACATTGCAAATACATGCAAGTAGGGGAAACTTTTGTTCCTACCGAAATGTATTCCCTAACAGAGACATCTAAACAAAGATGCTTGGGGGAAATCGGCATTGCAAATACATGAAAGTAGGGGGAGTTTATGTTCCTACCGAAATGTGTTCCCTAACAGAGACATCAAAACCAAGGTGCCCAGGGAAAATCGGCATTGCAAATATAGGGGAAGTGGGGGGGATAGTGGTCACCCTAAAGAATATGCCCATTTCCGGCGTCCATATACCGCTTCAGTTCGCGGTTTTCGAAGAATATTAAAGTTCAACTCATTGTTGTTCAAAACAGCTTTTACTATAAAAATTCAAAATATTACACATTTCATCATTAGAAAAAAAAGGTGAAAAATCGAGTTTTTTTTTTGCTTGGAGGTAAAGTGGTCACCTAGTGGGGGCAAAGCGGTCGCTCGCACATATTTTTTTTTCGTCCAAATTTGTTCAAATCATATTCGATATAGTAGGTACATGTATGAAATAAGCTTGGTCTATTCACCTAGAGTCTAAATTTAAATTTTCTGATGCATATAAAAATGTTGTAAGAAACACATAACGTTTCGCAAAATGAGGCTTGGTTTAGTTGCAGTGGCATATTAATCCAGGGTCAAAGCCACAAAATGATCTTCTTCAAGAGCAGAATGTGATGAGGTATATCAGCTTTAGTAAACAGAACATTGAACGGCTCGAGAACGAGAACGAGTCGTTTGATTTGAGCCGTCTGTTTTGTTGTGTTCATTTTCACCCAAGGAAAGGAAAATTAGAGGAGGGTAGTGATTTCCCATACACTCTACATATAGTATTAAGTGCTGTTAATCCCATTAAAATTCGCATTGAGTTGAATAAACACTCAGAAAGTTAGAATTATAAAATAAAATTACCTTTTCTATTACAAATATTTTTTTCTCTATATTAAAGTATTATGTTTTTAATGATGAGAAAAAATGATTATTGTGTTCGGTATTGGTGATTATTTCATATTACATTGGTGAGTTTTTTTTTCTTTATTTCATCCATACATAACACAGGAGACATCTCGTCTAGGATCACAGAGGGCGATTTTCATCATATCTCGTTCCACTTCGGTATCTTTTATCTGATACGTGACATCCAACGACTATTTACCATCCTTCTGTCATCATCACTCGGTAAACACTGGTGGAGTGAACAAACAATACCCAACAACCAAACAAAAAGGCTCTTTTCAGGACCACCAAATCATTATCAAAGGGTTTAACGATGTAATTCTTCAAACATATCCAAAACCAACAGATAGCCTAACGGAATCCTACGTCAACTATGCGGTCGTGTCTCGGACACAACCCTCCTGTGACTTTTTATTTATATTTTGACATGCGACAGCTCTACTGAAGTACAGGGGGACTCAAAAGTCATTAAATGCTTCAAACATAAGATGATTATCAATATGGCATCTAGTCAATAGTTTCAGTACCAAACAAGCAGGTGACCACTTTGCCCCCACTATCCCTATGCAAGTCGGGGGCATTTTTATATTGCAAGTAAGGTGAGTGATACGATTAATTCTAGCAAATAAAATTTAAATTTGGAACGTTAATGTTGATTGCTTCGTGAAATTTCATATCAATGACCGATCGTGTATTGTGAAAAATTTAGCAGCAGTGTAAGTGTAAAATTGTATATTCTAGCAGTTGTGTTAAAAATGACTTGATATATGAAACGATTTATTTTAATTTTCATAAATAAAAACCAAAGTGTGTTCCCGCTCGAGAACGGATCGTTTTGATCAAGCTCTCTATTTTGTTGTGTTCATTTTCACCCAAGAAATGTTTATACAGCGAGAAAAATTGGAAAAGTGAAGAAATATTAGAAAAAGTGATGTTCTTCATATAGTATTAGGTGCTGTTAGTCCAATTAAAATTCGCATTTGGGTTGAATAAACACTCAGAAAGTAAAAGTTATAAAAGAAAATTACTTTTTCCATTTCAATTATGTTTTCTCTATATTACTATTTGTTACTGATGAGAAAAATTGATAATTATGTTCGGTATTAGTAATTATCTTATATTACTTTGGTGAGTTTTTTTTCTTTATTTCATCCATTCATAACAAAGGAGACATCTCGTCTAGGATCGAAAGGGCGATTTCCACCTTATCTCGTTCCACTTCGGTATCTTTTATCTGATACGCACCATCCAACGACTGTTTATCATCCTTCTGTCATCATTACTCGGTAAACACTGGTGGAGTGAACAAACAATGTCCAAAAACCAAACAAAACTGCTCTTTTCAGGACCAGCAAATCAATATTAGAGAGTTTAACGATGTAATTCTTCAAACATATTCAAAATCAACAGATAGCCTAACGTAACCCTACGTCAACTATGCGGTCGTGTCTCGGACACAACCCTCTTGTGATTTTTTCCGTTCTTCCACATTCGAAATTATACGAAACGTCATAAAATAATGTTGTTGCGAGAATCGAACGAACGAGTTAATGCAGTCTCCTCATACGAGCGGTATACAAAGTACATCCAGCACCATTTCAATCCAAATCTCATTGTTAATAAAAGCATATATTTAACAATAATACACATGTTACACTAGCACAAAAACAGGGTGCATGTTATCTGTAATTACTCGACTATTTGATAAACAATATTGTCCTCTGGCGAATAACCGCAACGGTTCAAAATTCCAATAATTGTGAAAAGACAATAATAAAATACCAAAAAAATGTGATTATTTTTCAGACAGTCTCAGCTCAATAGAGGCAATCCGTTCAATGAAAGTTGATAAACGCTCATCTTATTTCCTAACAAGAATAAGACATCTATTGAGTGTTTTGGTCGAAAAATTATTCAAGATTACCTTAGCATGGGTTCCCTCTCATTGCTCGATTCCGGGGAATGAGAAAGCGGACTCGCTAGCTAAGGTGGGCGCTTCAGAAGGCACACTTTTTGAAAGGCAAATTGCTTATAACGAATTTTTTCACATTCCTCGTCAGGACACACTCGTTAGTTGGCAGCGCATGTGGAGTGAAGATGAGTTCGGTCGTTGGTTACACACGATTATCCCTAAGGTTTCGACGAAAGCTTGGTTTAAGGGATTGAATGTCGGTCGTGATTTCATTCGCGTGATATCTCGGCTTATGTCCAATCACTACAACCTAAACGCGCATCTCTATCGCATTGGGCTCGCAGCAAACAATCTTTGTGATTGTGGCGATGGCTACCACGACATCGAGCATGTTGTCTGGTCGTGTATCCGGTTCCATGCTGCTCGCTCTCAGCTCTCTAGAGCACTGAGAGCAAAAGGCAGACAATCGGACATCCCCGTCCGGGATATCTTAGGTAGCCGTGATCCTGATCTTCTGCTTCATCTATACCTGTTCCTCAGAAACGCCGATGTCAACGTTTAATGATGTTTCCTTCGTTGTGTCCCTGTTTCGTATCCCTCCTATCCGATTTATAAACTTTTACTTAGTCGCGGCAATACATACACACACTCTTTACAGATACACGGGCCAAAGGTTGTGCAGTCCACTGATGATTCAACAAAAGCCAAAGGTTGTACCGCTCATGACAACTCTACACGAGCTGATGATTGCGCCGGCTAGTGACCATTCTATCCTGGATTCCTCGAGAAGACGCACCACGCTAGATATGGGGTACAGACTAGGGGGGCGTTGCTGATTAATGGTCAGCTGCATCGCAATAGGAAGTATCCCGTGTCGGGCACAGGTACAGATGATTGAAGACAGCAACATCACAATTACGAAAACACTTGTAATACTAACCTCGAGCCAACCGCGAGTAATCGGTTACATATTACTAACATAGTTATAAGGCAGACATTGTCGAAATATTGAACTCCCGGCCCCGTCAGGTTGACGCCATATGAGCCTTAATAAAAATATATATTTTGGATGAAAAAAAAAAAAATAAAATAATACAAATTAAAAATGATTTACTTTGCAGCACACTTCCAAAATTCTTCGGTCGAAGATTTGAGGCTTCGAGGCTTCTCAATGCAAAATGAATAGACGACTTGACGTCGAAAATCAAGCCAATTATTTATGCGCAACCTAATATACTCAAATATTACATTTTAACACGTTAGTCGTCACCCAGTGCGAAAGTATATGTAAGTTATGTAATATCGGGCACCGCTACACCGACAGGACAGAACGACCGACGACTCGGAAAACTGATGACGAGGAAATCCGGCTTGGCAACAAACCGGACAAGCAACGCGAATGACAAACGCGGAGGATCGAACCGTATTGATTACTGCTGAGTAGGGAACTTTAGTCAATAAAAGGTTCAGAGTCAGGAAACGGAGTTCAGTTTTTATGTAAGTGACAGACAATGAAGTTGTTTAAAAGTGAAAATAAATTATTTCTTTATCGAGTCCGTACACCCCACGGATTATCTTGTGAATCTAGATCCTAACCGAAGACGTCCGCAAATACATACCAGTACAACTTTCATATCATTAGGAGACTCGTCAATCATCCGAAATATAAATGAATAGAAATTATATTTTTTTATGATTATTTTATATACCCTATATTTATATTTAAATGCCTATTTCATCGAATTCCTATTCAACTTGAACGAGAAAAATGCCACGCATTTAAAGCTCCCAGAAAATAAAGGGTGTGTCACATCAAATTGCATCACGGAAAAAACGCTGTAGAAATTCGCCCAGTAGACCGATCCTTTTGACAATTTTAGACAGTAAAATAAAAACTATTAAACAACTTTTGGCATTTTCTTTTTATTCATACTTCGAGCCCAAGCCCGTATGCTCGCACCTTCCTCTTTACCCCGTCCATAAGGTTCTGTACAACGTCAGGTTGTAGTTTTTTTTGAACAGAAATCCATTTTCTCTTGAAGTCCGCCTCCGATTTGACAACTTTTGGGTTCTTCCGGAGGGCCTGCTTCATAATCGCCCAATATTTCTCTATTGGGCGAAGCTCCGGCGCGTTGGGCGGGTTCATTTCCTTTGGCACGAAGGTGGCCCCGTTGGCTTCGTACCACTCCAGACGTCCTTTGAATAGTGGCACAAAGCGAGATCCGGCCAGAAGATGGTCGGGCCCTCGTGCTGCTTCAATAGTGGTAGTAAGCGCTTCTGTAGGCACTCCTTAAGGTAAACCTGCCCGTTTACCGTGCCGGTCATCACGAAGGGGGCGCTCCGCTTTCCGCAAGAGCAGATCGCTTGCCACACCATGTACTTTTTGGCAAACTTGGATAGTTTCTGCTTGCGAATCACCTCCGGAACGCTGAATTTGTCCTCTGCGGAGAAGAACAACAGGCCCGGCAGCTGACGAAAGTCCGCTTTGACGTAGGTTACGTCGTCCATTACCAGGCAATGCGGCTTCGTCAGCATTTCGGTGTACAGCTTCCGGGCTCGCGTCTTCCCCACCATGTTTTGCCTTTCGTCGCGGTTAGGAGCTTTCTGAACCTTGTATGTACGCAGTCCCTCCCGCTGCTTGGTCCGCTGGACGAATGAACTTGACAAATTCAGCTTATTGGCGACATCCCGGACCGAACTTCTCGGATCACGTCTAAACTGCTTAACTACGCGCTTGTGATCTTTTTCACTGACGGAGCATCCATTTTTGCCGTTCTTCACCTTCCGGTCGATGGTTAGGTTCTCGAAGTATCGTTTTAGTACTCTGCTGACCGTGTATTGGACGATTCCCAGCATCTTACCGATGTCCCGATGTGACAACTCCGGATTCTCGAAATGAGTTCACAGGATTAATTCACGACGCTCTTTTTCGTTCGACGACATTTTTCCAAATTTACGAAAAATTGACAGTGAAGCATGGCCAACGTGATCTATACACTCTTATCTGATTATAAGCGAAAGCTGAAGATATAATTCCTAAAAATTAAATTTCTACAGCGTTTTTTCCGTGATGCAATTTGATGTGACACACCCTTTACACCCGTCACCCATATATGTGACGACGAACGTGGAAAGACAACGAACGTTATACGCTTCCTATCCACGATAATCTTCCAACCACAAACTTCGTCAGTGTTCTTAGACAATGAGCATAACTTTAATATTTAGATTTAGGTTAATATATCATTAGGGCATATATGTAAAGGCATAAATTCATTTCATAAATTTCATAAATTCATTATTCATTTCTCTCTCAGAGTAAGCTACGAATATAATAAGGGTGGGATTTACATTTTATAATTTTATGGTTTATAATAAGATGCTTCCTTTGCTTTCGTTCATTTTATCATTCATTCTGTGTATGTCATTCGTTTCGACAACACGTGATTTTTTCCACTCTCGCTTATAGCTAAAGACAGGTAGTTTTTAATTTTTGGTTTTTTTCCATTCTTTTTTTTTACCCGCATTGGAGGTGGAATCGTCGTCACACGCTTTGGCGTGCTTGGTGGATATCGCCAAGAAAAGGAATATGGGGCGTCAGCGTTCCAGTACTTCAGCCACAGACGGCCCTTCGAAAAAGTTCCGGACTCAGTCCGCTGCCCCAGCGGATGCAGAAACAAATCAGCTGCTACAGACCAACCAATATTCGGTGCTCCCAGAGGACACTGGAAGCAACGATGCCGTCATCAAAAAGGAGCGCGTTCCCCCGCTGTTCACATCTAGGATGGACTTAGTGAAACTCGAGTCTGAGCTTTCCCAACAACATCTCAAGCCGCGATTCAAGCTGTGTAGCGTGGGCATCAAAATCGTATGCTCCAGCCTAAAGGAGTATCAACAAGTCGGGGCCTACCTGAAAACCGAAGGCGTGCAGTTTTACACACACGATATGCAAGCGGCGAAACCTCTGAAGGTGGTTTTACGTGGACTACCGCCTGTCGGCCCGGAGGAAGTTAAAACTGAGCTGTCCAATCTTGGTTTGAAACCGGAGAACGTCTTCGCGATGACTCGTCGCCCAAACAACAACACGTGGAACCAGCTGTTCCTAGTACACTTCGCCAAGGGCACCACCAACATCAGCTCGCTCAAAAACATCAGTGATTTATTCCGCGTCATTGTATCATGGGAGCTGTATCGTCCCCAGCACCGAGATGTCACACTGTGCACGAACTGCCAAAGGTTCGGACACGGTACCAAAAATTGCTACATGCAGGCTCGCTGTGGTAAATGTGCTGGGAATCATTCCACGGCGTCCTGTGGTCTGGCTGATGACCAAAAGTCGAAGTGTGCTAATTGTGACGGTGAACACCAAGCATCCAACCGATCCTGCCCTAAGCGAGCTGAATTCATCACCATCCGACAAAAGGCGACAACATCCAACCAGCCTGGTAGACGCAAGCGTAACGTTCGTCCACCACCGATTACCTCGGATGCGGAGTATCCAGCTTTCCAGCAACGCCATCAGGTCCCAAATTTACACCCGCTTCCCCTCAACAGTCAGCGTAACACCAATACATCTCCTGCTACTAATCAAATCGATGAAGCAGTCCGCAATCGTCGTTCAGCACAGCCCCGCCTCGCAGCTGCTGCCACTCAACCGAATCAAGGGCACTCCTCCACCCCTCGTATGTCATACGCTGATGTGGCCGCTGGTGCAACCACGGACAGTACGCTATTCACCACACAGGAGATGCTAACTCTCGTGTCAGAAGTCATCACAATAATGCGTACCTGCAAAACTATACCTGAGCAGCTGCAAGCGGCTTATTCACTGATTAGCAAATATGTCCCGTGAAGCTGTCAGCATTGCAAATTGGAACGCTTGCTCGCTGAGAAGCAAGCATATCGAGCTACTAGATTTCCTCAATAACAAGGAGATCGATGTTGCTGTCATCACCGAGACGCACCTTAAACCGGAAATCAACATCTTTCTTCCGGAGTTTCGGCTCCTAAGACTCGACAGAACCAGCGCAGATAAAGGGGGAGTGGCCGTTGCTGTGAGACGAAACATCGACTGCCGCCTGCTGCCGAACATTCAGCTCAAAACCATCGAAGCCATCGGTATCGAGGCTCGTACATCGATTGGGCCAATCATCATCATTGCGGCATACTGTCCTAAGCAAGTCAACATCAGGGACGGTTCAGCCGCACTGCTACGGAACGACTTGGCCAAGCTTACACGGCGGCGGGCGAAATACATCATCGCAGGAGACCTGAATGCTCGGCATGCGATTTGGGGTAACCGAAGGCAAAACCGGAACGGGATCATCCTTGCGGAGGACTTGGAGAGTGGTTATTACAATATCTTGGCGCCGAACAGTCCAACAAGAATTTCCAGATCGGGAGTTCACTCTATTCTGGACATTTTCCTGACCAACATGGACATTTCCGAGGATCCACTCGTCTTCGAGGAA
The DNA here is from genome assembly GCF_029784135.1 of Toxorhynchites rutilus septentrionalis. Lineage (NCBI taxonomy): Eukaryota > Metazoa > Arthropoda > Insecta > Diptera > Culicidae > Toxorhynchites > Toxorhynchites rutilus. Next base: position 96,092,174 of record NC_073744.1, read on the forward strand.
CTGTCATCCGACCACTTCCCGGTGGTGCTTAAGTTGGGTGCCTCTGCTGATACGGTGGCCAATCATTCCCGACGAAACTATCACCGAGCAAATTGGGGCGAGTTCCAACATGTTGTTGATAACAACATCACTCCCAATCAGCCTTTAGATTCTCCGGAGAATATTGACCTGGCGCTGGAATCCTTTCAACGAGCGATTACCACAGCTCGTGACAGGGCGGTTCCGCTTCAACAACATCAGGTGAGTACCTCTCTCCAAATAGATAGCACAACCAAACACATCATTCGTTTACGAAATATGTATCGACGTCAGTACCAGCGTACTGGCGATCGGAACAAAAAGATAACGTATACCAATCTGACTAGGGTAATCCAGGATAGGATTCGAGAGCTTCGAAATAGAGAATTTCGTGATAAACTCCGTCAAATTCCTCCTCATTCGAAACCCTTCTGGTCTTTGACTAAAGTTCTAAAAAAGAAACCAAAGCCTGTGCCTCCGCTTTTCTCATCTGGAGGTCCACATGAAGGTAACATTTTATTAACACCCATAGAAAAAACGAATGCGTTGGGGCAACAGTTTGTGTCGTCTCACAACCTCGGGCATAACATCATCAGTCCTCACGAGCATGACGTCATTGAGGGAGTCTCTGTGGTCGAACGATCAGAAAGTTTTATTCCGGAGGGGTCAGAAGTCACTGCTGATGAGCTGATTGGTCTTATCAGAGGATCAAAGAACATGAAGGCCCCCGGTTTTGACAACACTTTTAACATCGAGCTCAAGCATTTGAGCCACGGCTCATTTGCTTTTGTAGCAAAAATTTTAAATAGATGCTGGGAGCTTAACTACTTCCCTTCTGTGTGGAAGTTAGCAAAAGTCATCCCAGTCCTGAAACCGGGAAAAGATCCTTCTGTCCCCAAGAGTTACCGACCCATCAGTTTACTCTCTGCCCTCTCCAAGCTTTTCGAGAAGTGTATTCAATCCCGAATTCTTTCTTTCGCAGATGAACATGGTATCTTTCCTGAGGAACAGTTTGGGTTCCGTAAGGGAAGATCCACCATACATCAACTCACTAGAGTTGTTAACATCATTCAGCGGAACAAGTCGGTATCCAAGACGACAGCAATGGCGCTCTTGGACATTGAAAAGGCCTTCGACAACGTATGGCATGATGGTCTGGTGTTCAAGCTACATCAATACAATTTTCCGATGTATTTGATAAAGATAATTAAAAATTATCTCTCTGATAGATCATTCCGGGTGTCCCTGTATAATGTGTGTTCAGAGCAATTCAACATAAATGCAGGTGTGCCCCAAGGAAGTATCCTTGGGCCCATTTTATATAACATATACACTGCAGACATTCCACCGCTTCCCGGTGATGGAACACTGTCTCAATTTGCTGATGACACCGCAATTATGTTCAAGGGTCGTATAATCAGTGCTCTGACTCGCAAACTACAGTGCGGTCTGGATGCTTTAACAGAATATTACGCAAGTTGGAAAATTGTAATCAATGCGGGGAAGACCCAGACTATCCTTTTCCCGCATTCAAGGTCTCCTAAACTTGTTCCCACTGACAACGTGAGAATTCGGTTCGGAGACTCCCTTATTGAATGGTCCAAAGAAGTCACCTATTTAGGACTCACATTAGACAGTCATCTAATTTTCAAATCTCACGTTGATAAAACCGTCAACAAATGTAACATTTTACTTCGGTTCTTGTATCCTTTAATTTGCAGGAACTCGAAACTTTGTTTAAAGAATCAGATGGCTGTCTATAAACAGATATTCTATCCTGCCATTGAATATGCCCGGACACACAGACTGAAACTCCAACGCGTTCAAAACAAGATTCTTAAAATCATACTGAATTTGTCACCCTGGACGAGAACAACGGAGGTTCATGGAAGAGCCTGTCTGGATACCCTAGAAGTAAAGTTTGACAACGTCATACAAAAATTTGGAGAGAGGTGCTCCTCTTCCGTGCATGAAATTGTACGGAATTTGTATATAGTAGTTTAAGGTCTTAGGTTAAGTAGGTAGTTTTATTATAACAATTAAAAAAATACAAATGTTTATCATTAAAAAAAAAAATTAGATATAGTAAAAACAAACAGTACCTAGCATTCTATTATGCAAATTAAGATGAACAAAGATGTGAAGCGTTAGCTGGCCAATTAAAATGTATAGAACTTTGTATTAACCAAAAACGTATAAGAAATATAAATGAATTTATGCAAAAAAAAAAAAAAAAAAAAAAAAAAATGCTTTCGTTCATTTCTTACTCTACTCTCGCACCGTGAGGACTCGTTTGTGTGGGACCGAGCACACAGCTCGTTAGTCTTTCGGTGGTAAGGCACCACGAAAGCAGCTCGGATAAGTGCACCAGCCGCGGGGAGTGTGACCACATCGCTATCGACCGGGAACTTTGCGTGAAATTCGTCGCTATCAGAAGTCGACCGAATTGCTGATCCGCAATCTACCTTTGCAGCATTTGGTTCGTGGAATTGCTCAGGACTTCAAAACCGACTTGCGCTTCCAAAGTTCCGCGGTTATGACACTGCAGGAGGCCTATTCGAAGATACCAATTTGTGTGCTATCCATGCAAAACGCATCACATCATGCCCAAGGACATCCAGCTGGCCCATCGTATCTGAGGAGAGCGTGCTATTAGCTTAGCATAAAATCAACGGCCCTTTTCAAAGCTCCAAATTTGATGGATAAGAGTTCAGAAAAGTTTTTTGCAGGCCGAACTGAAGAAGCATTTAACGAAAATCGTTGTGTCGATGATAATTCGATACCGATAAGTGCCATGGACATGGATTTGATAATGAAGAATATGAAATATATGACATGATGTAGTGAATTATATCCCCATATCGAAGAAATCACTTTGATGAAACTGTTTGCCGTTTGTCGTTTTTAATTGTTGGGACGAGGGGATTATTTTTGCTGAGTAAATTCCAAGAAAAAATCCATCCCTTCTTTAAGCGTGATTCATTCTGCGTCGGATCATTTCATACAAAAGATAAAGTGTCCAAGAGTTATATGATTGCTATCTTTTGACTTAAAAAATTGTTTCAATAGCTTAATAATAGCTTCGAAAACAGGTTATTGAAATCATTCGTATCCGTATGTAGCGCGCCCTCTTGGAAACCCATTAATCCTATTGGAATGTGAGATGGGGAAGCTCATACTCACGTCTATGCATTATGCTGTACTCTTCCAATTAATTTCGTTTTTGCAGGCCGAACTGAAAAATTTTCAGTCGTGTTAACTCTCTTTTACAGTAATGTTTTTGAATCCGGACGCTTTTTAATCCGGACACTTTGCATTACATTCAATATCATATCACAGTTATAACATTTTTTTCATGTTGAATTTATGCGATTAGTAGTTACTAATATAGTTACTGATAGCTACTTGATAGTTACTTATCAATCGTATTAATTCAACATGCACAAAATGTTATGGCTGCGGTATGATATTAAATGCAACGCAAAGTGTCCGGATTCAAATACATTACTGTATACTTACTTCGATGTTATTCGTTTCTCTCTCAGAGTAAGCTACGAATATAATAAGGGTGGGATTTACATTTTATACTTTTATGGTTTATAAAATGACGCTTCCTTTGCTTTCGTTCATTTCTTACTCTACTCTCGCACCGTGAGGACTCGTTTGTGTGGGACCAAGCACACAGCTCGTTAGTCTTTCGGTGGTAAGGCACCACGAAAGCAGCTCGGATAAGTGCACCAGCCGCGGGGAGTGTGACCACATCGCTATCGACCGGGAACTTTGCGTGAATTTCGTCGCTATCAGAAGTCGACCGAATTGCTGATCCGCAATCTCCCTTTGCAGCATTTGATTCGTGGAATTGCTCAGGACTTCAAAACCGACTTGCGCTTCCAAAGTTCCGCGGTTATGACACTGCAGGAGGCCTATTCGAAGATACCAATTTGTGTGCTATCCATGCAAAACGCGTCACATCATGCCCAAGGACATCCAGCTGGCCCATCGTATCCGAGGAGATCGTGCTATTAGCTTAGCATATAATCAACGGCTCTTTTCAGGGCTCCAAATTTGATGGATAAGAGTTCTGAAAAGTTTTTTGTAGGTCGAACTGAAATGAGCATTTAGCGAAAATCGTGGTGTCAATGATAATTCGATACCGATAGGAGCCATGGATATGGATTTGATCATGAAGAATATGAAATACATGACATTATGTAGTGAATATTTCCTCATATCGAAGAAATCACTTTGATGAAACTGCATTATAAAATTATTTGTGTACGAATGCCGTAATCGATAGTCGACTCTAATTTGCGCTGGGTAATTTCCTCTGAGGACTCGATTCCTCCTTTGAGCAATAATAATCTCTTTCTGGCAAAACGAAGTGCTATGAATCACATTATTCCAAAGATAAAATAAAGATGTTTTCTGCCAATTTCCTTCAACCTCCAAACATCTCTTTCTCCCGTTAGTCGTTTTTGCGTTCACTAATCCTTTCTCACAACACCCATTTTTCGTTTGAGAAATTGTTGAGTAAACATCGTTTGCCAGTGCGCGTAGAGCGGGAAATCCTACATTCTTACGTTGATCGCAATTGATTGAAAAATCCAAAACGAAATGTATTTGGTCGCAGCATTATATGAGTAGGAAGCAAATAATTACTCGAAAATTACATGATTTTGGCGATGTGAAAATTTTTTTCATGTTATGCATCCAATATTGGATACGAAAATTATCTACTGATGGGGAAAAATAATAGAAGCTTTCCTGTCAATTGCGATTGATTGAAAAATCACAAAACCAAATGTATTTGGTTGCAGTGTTGTATGGATAGAAAACATTCAAATAAACTCTTTCGCATGAATATATTTTTCAATTCTCAGGGGAACTGGTAGATTATTTTTCAGCAACGATGATAGCAACGAGAGTTCCGCGCGTGTATGTGTGTGTGGCAGCTGCTCCGATGTTTCAAGCGGAACCGTGACATCACTCTCCTCCTGATGGATTCCCTTCTGACCTAAGGTGTACAAACAGGCTCTTGGTAACACCGTTTATCAGCGCTTTCATGATAAACGAAGTTAGCTTCATCACAACAGCGACAACATGCTCCAATCGCTGTTCAATTATAACTGAGTGGGTTTACGAGCGGCGCTCGCTTATATACCGATTGGTGATTTCAATAGCCTGTTTTGAAAGCAATTTTAAGGCTATTGAAACAAGTTTTTGGATGAAAAAGTAACAAGTATATAACGCGTAGACATTTTATCTTTCGAATGAAGTGTTTATCATACCATTTAGTTCAGTTGTTTAGGAGCTACTAACGCTCAAAATCTCGGTCTCCGGCGTAACGCTTTCGTTTTCGAAACTTTGATTTTACACCCCGGTATCGAAATGAAAGGCGTAGTCCTACGTCAAAAAAATCGATTCAACTCATACTGCTCGGTAACCGTCATATTTATAGTTCGCTCGGGTTTTTCGAGCGGTAACGATCGAAACGATCGTTTTTACGACCGATCATGATCATCAGCGATCTAGTTCGGCAGCGATCAGAAACTCGTTGCTTCGACAGGTAGATCGTTTGCTAACGTTCTTGAATTTTTCGATTCTCTTTTTCTAAGCTTTTTCGATCGCTACCGAGGAAGAGCGCCTTTGTTATTCGCTCAAGTGAGTGTGGGTAGTTAATGATTTTTGTTGAAGGATGCTCAGCGGCAATCTGAGCGGTGAGCGATTTTTTCCGTCCCTGGTTCTATTCAGACGCTTTTATACCCTCAGTTTTGTCTGGGTCCATTCACATTGCTAAACTTCGGGTAATGAGAGGGCTGACTCATTAGCAAAGGTGAGTGGGCTGTCAATGAATAACACGAGTCGATCAACAAAGGTACGATAGCGCGGATCTATCACCATCGCTGGTTTATCTTGAACTTATGCTTACATACTGAGAGTGCCGCACGTAAATTTAAAAATTCTGAGAATGATTGAGAGAAGAGAAGAGAATACTCCAATAGATTAGCTTACCTTGATCCTGATCAATTCTCACATGACGAACGAAACCATTCAATTTGAATGTTAGGGAAAAGATGTAGTGATCATCAGAACTATCTCGTACTAGAAAACTGCCATCCGGCTCATTAGACAAAATTTTCTCCGCACCTTCAGAAGAAATAGGTCCCCAGTACCATCCACGCTGCAAGAAAGAAAAGAAAAATTTTGTCAGTGAATCGCACTCCATATTCACAGTAATATAGCAGACACCACTTTACAGAAAAATGAATAAATTACACGACTTATTTAGAAGTTATTCAAAACTTACCTCTTTGACTTTGTCAATACTAGCTGTAAATTCCATTATATGAGACTTGTCATCCTGCTTCGAACTTTTTATCGTGTGCATAATTTCATTCAAGGAAACGCCACTTGATAATCGTTTGTCCGCTGAAATCGAAAACAAAACATTAATTTTTGAGCTCCGACCCATGTTTTGATAAACGGAGGAAAAAGGTCGAATTATGTGTTGCATAGATCAAGACCAACGATCATTTTTTTCTGGATCTAATCCAATGTAAGTGAATCTGCAACACTAGTAAATTAACTAGCCCTTAAAAAGGCGGCTATAAATGTTTTTGCTGGATTTCAGCACCGAAAGAAAATATTAAGATGAGAACCATATGATTCAGCATTTCTGAGAAGACAAGTAAAAGTTTATTTTTCCCCTTGTTTATTTTAGGCTCGAAGAGGATTGAGCTAAATTGAATGTTTTAGCTCCGTAGACGTATTTACTCTTTACGGTCGTATTCTCTCAGGGCCTGATTCTCGAATACACTTCACGGTGAAAACGAAATAAACGGCACGCCATTGAACTACGTTTTACGAGTTAGTGAAGTGTCGAAGATAATGATGAGTTTTCAGGCAGAATGAGTACTTCTCAAATAAAAAATCATTAATGAAAATTAACCTCTTCATATCAAACTGGTAATCAATGTGAGTGGAAAACTTTGTTTTCTTCGTGTGATATAATAATCTCATACAAAAATTTAATCTGAAGATAATTTGATTTTATAATGATAAATTTAGTGGGAAACTAATCTCGCATCCAGATGTCGACACCGTACCGTTATCATCGCGAATACGTTTCATACCGGGCCTGATTCTCGAATACACTTCACGGTGGAAACGACATAAACGGCACGCCATTGAACTACGTTTTACGAGTTAGTGAAGTGTAGAAGATAATAATGAGTTCTCAGGCAGAATGAACACTTTTCAAATAAAAAATCATTAATGAAAATTAACTTCTTCGTATCAAACTAGTATTTAATGTGAGTGGAAAACTTTGTTTTCTTCATGTGATATAATAATCTCATACAAAAGATTCATCTGAAGATAATTTGATATTATAATGATAAATTTAGTGGGAAACTAATTTCGTATCCAGATGTCGACACTGTACCGTTGTCATCGCGAATACCACAGGAACTAAAGGGTGTGTCACATCAAATTGCATTACGGAAAAAACGCTGTAGAAATTCGCCCAGTAGACCGATCCTTTTGAAAATTTCAGACAGTAAAATAAAAACTATTAAACAACTTTTGGCATTTTCTTTTTATTCATACTTCGAGCCCAACCCCGTATGCTCGCACCTTCCTCTTTACCCCGTCCATAAGGTTCTGTACAACGTCAGGTTGTAGTTTTTTTTGAACAAAAATCCATTTTCTCTTGAAGTCCGCCTCCGATTTGACAACTTTTGGGTTCTTCCGGAGGGCCTGCTTCATAATCGCCCAATATTTCTCTATTGGGCGAAGCTCCGGCGCGTTGGGCGGGTTCATTTCCTTTGGCACGAAGGTGACCCCGTTGGCTTCGTACCACTCCAACACGTCCTTTGAATAGTGGCACGAAGCGAGATCCGGCCAGAAGATGGTCGGGCCCTCGTGCTGCTTCAATAGTGGTAGTAAGCGCTTCTGTAGGCACTCGTTAAGGTAAACCTGCCCGTTTACCGTGCCGGTCATCACGAAGGGGGCGCTCCGCTTTCCGCAAGAGCAGATCGCTTGCCACACCATGTACTTTTTGGCAAACTTGGATAGTTCCTGCTTGCGAATCACCTCCGGAACGCTGAATTTGTCCTCTGCGGAGAAGAACAACAGGCCCGGCAGCTGCCGAAAGTCCGCTTTGACGTAGGTTTCGTCGTCCATTACCAAGCAATGCGGCTTCGTCAGCATTTCGGTGTACAGCTTCCGGGCTCGCGTCTTCCCCACCATGTTTTGCCTTTCGTCGCGGTTAGGAGCCTTCTGAACCTTGTATGTACGCAGGCCCTCCCACTGCTTGGTCCGCTGGACGAATGAACTTGACAAATTCAGCTTATTGGCGACATCCCGGACCGAACTTCTCGGATCACGTCTAAACTGCTTAACTACGCGCTTGTGATCTTTTTCACTGACGGAGCATCCATTTTTGCCGTTCTTCACCTTCCGGTCGATGGTTAGGTTCTCGAAGTATCGTTTTAGTACTCTGCTGACCGTGGATTGGACGATTCCCAGCATCTTACCGATGTCCCGATGTGACAACTCCGGATTCTCGAAATGAGTGTACAGAATTAATTCACGACGCTCTTTTTCGTTCGACGACATTTTTCCAAATTTACGAAAAATTGACAGTGAAGCATGGCCAACGTGAGCTATACACTCTTATCTGATTATAAGCGAAAGCTGAAGATATAATTCCTAAAAATTAAATTTCTACAGCGTTTTTTCCGTGATGCAATTTGATGTGACACACCCTTTATACTAAGCTTACACTTAGTTCAATAAAAATACAATAATGAATCAGATCACACTTTTTCTGAACGCATTTTAATGCATAATGCACTTGTTACGAATCAAAACGGTGGACCTATGAATAACAAAAAACAGTACTTAGTAAAAACAAAAGTTATCACCTTCTTGTATTGCGCCACTGTGTAGATATAAAGAACATTGTACTGTAGGTTCAAACAGAATGATAAAAGGCGTAAGATCTGAAACTAATTACTTTTGTGATACATTCGAGAACCAACATGTTAGTGACTGTTTCGAAAGATATCACACGAAGGAGAATTAGAATATATTATTTCTATATAAAAACAACACATTAAACACATTATTTAGTAAATATTTATCAAAAGTTTACAATGGAAAAAATAAATCTTGTTTATCTCTCATATTACAAGTTATGTAAAACTGCTCTTTCAGGTGAAAATAATTCCAACGAGTACGACATCAATGTCTAAATTCAACATGACCGTGCTCCCGTGGCTGTGTGGTTAGCGTCAAACCTTACATGCCAGGGGTTCAGGTTCGATTCCCGTTCTGGTCGGGGGAATTTGTGGCCGAAAACATTTCCTCCGTCCACGGCTCCACCCTCTCTCTCTCTCTCTCCCTATCTCTCTCTCTCTCTCTCTCTCTCTCTCTCGCTCCCTATCTCTCTCTCTCTCTCTCTCTCTCTCTCTCTCTCCCTATCTCTCTCTCTCTCTCTCTCTCTCTCTCTCTCTCTCTCTCTCCCTATCTCTCTCTCTCCCTATCTCTCTCTCTCTCCCTATCTCTCTCTCTCTCTCTCTCTCTCTCTCTCTCTTTTTTTTTATATAGAGGTGAAAAACGCTCTTCCAGACTTATCTGGGAAGGGATAACTCAGACGTCGAGTGGGGATCGCACCCGCACCCACAAAAACCAAGCCCTCTACTTGTAGCCTCATTCCCCCCGGGACCACATCTAGGCGACTACTTCAGGGGGCGGCTGTGCTCATGCAATTCACGAGTTTTTAACGCAAACTAGCGTTGATCCTTCCCTTTTTACGTGGGACTAAGTCTAACCGGAGTATATGGGGGGTAAAATGAAAACCTAAACACAGAACATGCAGGAAAAAAAGAAAGATTCCAAGTGCTCGAACATTTCTTACTAGATCGGAATGATGTTTGCATCAATTGATACGCAATATTTCTACGCTTCTATCACAATGTTATAAAAAAAATAAAATGTTAGTTTTCATTAGATAAACACTTGAATAACTGTGAAATATCAAACGTTATCTAAACGCCCTTAGTGCCTAGTTTTGATTGGCCCGATTTACGGTTTCCCGAACACAGGCTTCAAAATCAATGTACCTGTGGGAATACGCTTAGCAAATATACATGCAAGTAGGGGTATTTTTGTTCCAATCAAGCTGTGTTTCCCTAACACGTACTTCAAAATCAATGTGCCTGGTGGAATCCGCTTTGCAAATACATGAAAGTTGGGGGTATATTTGTTCCGACTGAAATATGTTTGTCTAACACAGACTTCAAAACCTAGATGTCATCATACCAAACGTAAAAGGACTGTCATTAAATTCACTTGTAACGTAGAACATAATCTATTCAAATGCATGAATTGACCTCACATGGCATTATACAATATTTTCATTCACAAAGCAAATATATTGAATTCAATTGAATTCGGAAATTGTTTTATTCAATCAAGAATTAAATAAATACAAACAAATGATAGCCATGCTAAAGTAATCCCACGTCAACCTTGCGGTTATATCATAGATATAACCCTCCCATATTTTTTTCTCTATATTCTTATTCACCATTCGTTGCTCTCCACTGCGCTTATGACCATTTTGCAGGCATCCATTTACCCGTCGAGACGTGCACCGATTAGGAAGCGCCCTCCAACTTTACGCGCGCCCCGTCACAGTCACCCTCGCAGGATTTCTCTTCCCAATAGAGCGGCGATTAGGTTGTGCCCTCCAACATGACGCGTACTCCGTCACAGCAACTCTCGTGAGGTACACACCGATTTGGTGACGCCTTCCTAGGCACTCGCTTCGTCGAAGTCCTCGCAGTATTCTTCTTTCCAATCCACCATGAGGCATTGACAGCAATTTGTCAATCCTTCCCGCTAGCTTCCGCTTACCCGTCGAGACGTGTACCGATTAGGAATTGCCCTCCAACTTGACGTGCAACCCGTCACAGCCACTCTCGCGGGATTTCTCACCTGTCGAGACGTGAACCGATTAGGAAGCGCCCTCCAACGTAACGCGTGCCCCGTCACAGTCACCCTCGCAGGATTTCTCTTCCGAGCGGAGCGCCGATTAGGTAATGCCCTCCAACATAACGCGCACTCCGTCACGGCCGCTCTCGTGGGGTACTCCGGTGCTTCAGATCTCGCTGTGGTTCATCTTTTATAGTCAGGCGTTATCCGCACGCTGGTCGGTCCTCCACTTCCGCTGTAGCTCGGACATGATGTGGACGATCACACTGTTCACTGCGTTCCAGGTGCCCTCGTCACGACACATTTCCTCTACGATGTTCCCAGCATGAAGGGTAGGCAGCCCCTCGCACCTTGTGGTGAATCTTGGACATACAAATACTACGTGTTCCGGTGTTTCCTCCACATCTCCACACTCCGAACAAAGAGGCGATCTTGCATGTCCAAACCGGTGCAGAGATACTGCCTGAAGCAGCCATGACCAGACAAAAACTGCGTTAGGAGAAAATTCACCTCTCCATGTTTCCTGTTTACCCAGCCCATTAGTGTCGGTATGAGCCTGTGCGCCCATCTGCCGTTTTGAGCCGCACTCCACTCTTGCTGCCACCTAGCCATCGACTCTGCCCTCATTAGCTTCCGGATTCCTCTGGTTCCCCTCCTCATATAGCACTCGCTGTCTTCCGCCAAGATGATGTTGATAGGGACCAACCTGGCTATGACGCAGACCGCTTCTGTTGATATGGTTCTGTACGCACTCGCGACTCGCATCGCCATGAGCCGGTACGTACTATTCAGTCTCCTCGTGTTCCTCTGAGTTTCTAACGCCGCGATCCAGGCTGGACCACCGTATCGTAATGTCGATGAGGAGACACTAGCCAAAAGGTGCCTCTTGCTGCTGCTTGGGCCAAAGTTGTTGGGCATGATTCGTGTCAGTGCATTGATTGCCTTCGTTGCTTTTTTACAAGCGTAGTCGACGTGACTGTTGAAGTTCAGTCGATCGTCGATCTGCACCCCCAGGTATTTTAGGTCTCGCTTCGAGGTTATCGAGTGCTCTCCAATTGTGATTTCTGCACGTTGCACCGCCCTGCGGTTGCTGACAATCAGCATTTCCGTCTTGTGGTGGGCTATCTGCAGTTTCACACTTTGCATCCACCTTCCGATCATGTCTATCGACTCGGTCGCGAGCATTTCGACCCGTTCCAAGGATTCTCCAGTCACGAGAATAACGATGTCATCCGCGAAGCCAATGATCTCCACACCTCTGGGCAGATTCAGTTTTAGAACGCCATCGTACATACTGTTCCAGAGCGATGGACCCAGGATAGAGCCCTGCGGAACTCCAGCCGTAGTTTTAATCTGCGCCTGGAACGTGTTTGTCTCGTACACCAGCACACGGTTCTCGAAGTAGCCTCTCAGTATTCTACACAGGTAGTCTGGGACTCTCATCGTGTGGAGCGCAGTCGCGATGGCCTCCCAGCTGGCGCTATTGAACGCGTTCTTAACGTCGATCGATATCACTGCGCAGTATCGATTTCCTCTGAGTTTCTGTTTGGATGCTCTGTTTGCTCTTTCGACCACTATGCGAATGGCATCTACCGTGGATCTCCCTTTCCGAAATCCGAATTGACTATCGGACAGTCCAGAACTCCCTCCGAGCATTCCGTCAGCCTATTGAGGATGATTCTCTCCAAAAGTTTCCCCAGAGTGTCCAACAGGCATATGGGTCTATACGATGCTGGATCACCCGGCGTCTTCCCTGGTTTGGGCAGTAGTACTAGCTTTTGTACCTTCCATCGATCCGGAAAGTAGCATTCGTCTAGACACTTCTGCATTGCTGTCCTGAACATATCAGGGAATGCTAGGACTGCCGCTTCTAAAGCTACATTGAGGATTCCATCTGGGCCAGGCGCTTTCAGCGTTTTGAGGCGTTTCATAGCTGCAACTAGCTCGTCGTTCGATACCTCTCTGCGTTCGATGTTATCCTCATCCTCTCCATATGACGTGGGTGGCCAGGTCGTTGGGTCGTGCTGCGGAAATAACGATAATTTTTAATTTTTCGGAACACATTTCGGAGGGTGTCGTTGGGCCCCTGAACTTCGCCATCACCACTCGGTAGGCATTGCCCCATGGATTGACGTCCACGTCCCGACATAACTCCCTGAAGCAATTAGATTTACTCCGCTTGATCGCCCGTTTAAGAGTGGATCTAGCCTCTCTAAATTCCACTCTCCGCTCTTCTCTGGTGTCTATGCTTGACCGTTGGAAGCGTCTTCTGGCGCTGAGACAGTTGGCCCGAAGCACGCCAAGTGTCTCACTCCACCAGTAGGCTGGAGGTCGCTTATACCTGGGTTCACTTTTTCTTGGCATTGTTATATGGCATGCTTTGGCTAGCGTTTCCGTCAGTTCATCCGTGTTCATGTTCAAGACGCCGCTCTCCACGCGTAGTGCTTCGATGAAAAGATCCTTGTCAAAGGTTTTTGTCTTCCACCTGCGTGGGCATGTCCTAGTTATCCGTTCTGTCACGGAGTGTTGTTGGCCAATGGTATAACGGATGGCTTGATGATCACTGTGGGTGTATCCTTCGCATACCCTCCATCTCATTTTTGTCATTAACGACGGACTGCAGAAAGTCAAGTCGATGATGGACTCTCGGCCATCTCGGCGGAAGGTACTAGTGGTACCCTCGTTGCACGTTGCACTCGTTGTAACATCCAGCTTGGCCAGAGCTTCTAGTAAGCAAGTCCCTCTCGCGTTGGTGCATCTGCTTCCCCAATCTACTGCCCAAGCATTGAAATCCCCTCCTATAACGACTGATTTTCGTTCGGCGAGCTCCTCGGTGAGGACATCCAGCATATAGTGGAACTGGTCCATCGTCCATCTGGGAGGTGCGTAGCAACTGCAGATGAAAATTCCGTTGATCTTTGTGATCACGTTGTTTTCTCGAGCCAAGACCAAGGTTGTAATCGGTCTCCATAACTCAGAACTCGTTTAGTAATGGCAAATTTTGGGATGCGGGACTACTAAAAAAACAATACAAGATTCAATCGAGCACGTTTATTCAATGGCTAAAATGCGGTCACTGTCAATCTCTGCTCACTGTCCAGCTTTACCATATAATTACCATCAATGATGTTATCAAGTCTGTTCCAGACATGTTTTTTGAAGATTTGGTTTGAAATGATTCAATCTGCGTGCTCTGGAATTACACATGAATTGCAGTGATAGTTTGAGTTTATTTTCCCCGCTCAGGTCATGGGATTTTACACTAAGAACATTTATTTGGCTTATTCTGGTACACGCACAATTGATTCTTCGCGCTTATTCACGTTCATCGCTCAAGAACACAATCAATTCGTGCATTTGGCATTAGGGTATCAAACCAAGTACGAATCAAAATCATAACTCAAATTAAAAAAAATGTGGATTATATCTTTGATAGATTGACGTGGGACTACCGTTGGCTTAGTAAGCATTTGTATTGTATTGATTAAATGATCGATTGAATTCAATTGAATTCAACATATTTGCTTTGCAAGTAAAAAGTTTGAACCATGTAAGACCAATTCATGCATTTTGATGAACGTCCTTTCACGTCCTTGCCTAGGGCTATCAAAATATGTGAACGGAAGAATGGTCAAACGTTCATTGTATTTTACATTCCCTTGGAAATTGTTGCATCTCTCTTGTTTACGTATTTCTTGAATAGCGAAAGTTCATTCACCTCTAGTATCTGAAATGACGATTTTCCCAGGCTTCTCAGTTTAGAAGTACGTTTGAGAGAAACATATTCCGGTCAGCACAAAGCCAAGCGAGCATCTATTTGCAATGCGGATTTCCCCAGGCATCTTGTTTTGAAATCCGCCTTAGGGAAACACATTTTGGTGGGAACAAAAATAACTACTTGCATGTATTTGCAAAGCGGATTCCCCCAGGCACACTGATTTTGAAGTTCATATTACAATACAGCTCGGTGGGGACAAAAATACCCCCTACTTGCGGATTCTTACAGGTACATTAATTCGAAGTCTGTGTTGGGGAAACCGTAAATCGGGACAATCATAACTTGACAGATGGGGCGTTTGAATAACTCTCTACAAATCGTACGTGCTCCGTGTCCAGACGAACTTGCGTAGGAACCCAAGAAGTTTCTGGAATTTTGTCAATTCCAAGCGGAAAAGTGCAGATATCCCGTCTAAGGTGTTCTTGGGCGATCGGGAGTCGTCTTCTGTTCCTGAAACGTGTGATTTGTTTTCAAAACACTTTGCTTCAGTATTTGTAGCTGATGTAGCTACCCCATCCGAAGCCGAGAGGGCTGCAGCTAAGGTTCCGGAGGGTTTAACAGACTTGCGGTCATTCGCTGTTACTCCACAGATGGTTGAGAAGGGTGTAAAAAAGTTGAAACGTTCAACAGTTCCTGGCCCAGATGGCATTCCAGCAATAGTTTTTTTTGCCGCTGTGCTACAGCTTTGGCTTTACCACTCTCCCGTATTTACACAGCTTCGCTGGATCAAGGGATTTTTCCTGACGTGTGGAAGCACTCCTTTATGTTTCCAGTATTCAAAAAGGAAGACAATTGTATCGTGACAAACTATCGTGGCATAACCAGCTTATCTGTTGCATCTAAGCTATTTGAGCTGATCGTAAACGAAGTTGTCTTCTTCGAAGTCAGGAGCTATATCTCACCAGTACAACATGGTTTTATGCCAGGACGCTCGGTTATTTCTAGGGACTTTACTGATCCCTACTGCCTGAAGTCGCTTTACTGCTCTCTTGTTCGGCCAATTCTTGAAACTGCATCTGTAGTATGGAACCCTTACCAGCACATGTGGAGCAATAGGATTGAACGAGTTCAGAAATGCTTCATCCGTAGAGCGCTCAGGCATCTGCCTTGGCGTGATCCGTGGAATCTACCGCCATATACAGCTACATGTCGATTGCTGAATCTAGATACGCTTGAGCGACGGAAACGTATACAACAAGCCACATTCGTTGCAAAACTACTTTGTGGTGAAATTGATGCACCTAACTTGCTCCAGATGGTGAACTTTCGCGCTCCCAGTCGCATCCTACGATCCTCGTATTTGCTGCAACCGCTCCCGCATCGTTCATCGTTTGGTCATCATGAGCCGATTACGGGAATGATAAGGACATTTTCGTTAGTAGAAGAGTTTTTCGATTTTGAACAGACGTCACTACGCTTCAGAAACAGGATAGAGAATTCAGATGTGCTTAATGTTATGTTTTAATGTGTGTGTTTTTTTTTTGACTATAATTATTTTACTTCATTAAGACGATGCTGTCGGGTGAACTTTAATTTAAACAAATAAACAAATGGATTCCCGAGCGGTACTCGCTTACATACCGATTGGTGTGATTTCAATGACCTGTTTTGAAAGCAATTTTAGGGCTATTGAAACAGTTTTTTGGATCAAAAAGACGGGTGGGTAATGTCTGGGCCATAACCGGAGTGACGTAGGACTATACAAAGGGGACAGCTTTTGTTAAATATATATTTTAAATATATTGTTTTATTTTCTTCTCCTACGTGAATACCTACCTATCTACCTGAAAAATGGATTAGTTTACTGTTTACTCTTTATGAACATGTTGATGGTTCTGGAAAGAACCTTTGGTGTTGTGTTTTTGTTATCACTCGATATCCCCATCTTGTTCGGTTAAACCTTCCTGTTTAGCTATTGCGTTTGCCACTCGCCACAGCTTTCACAGTAGGAAAATTTCTTCCCATCCAGCTTGTGACATGTTGTTCAGTAAATTACATTTAATGCGACGTGCCGGAGAAACACTCAGTGTCGCATTGGAGGCGATTTTAACCTGTAATTGAACATTTCCGATGACAGTGGTACAGTGTAGACTTTCAATGTGGGGTCATAATTTGGACCCCGAACTCTATGTTTACAAAAATGTCGCATTACAGATCCATCCAATTAGCTAAAAGTCGAGCTAAATATAAATTACTGTACTTTCAATCTAGAAGCAATTTAAGAATTGGTGAAAATTGAATAATCGGGGAAGTCCCCAACCATCAATAAGCTCAGCACAACTGCCGAATTCTCATACTCATCATATCCTGGCAAACAAATTAT